>NC_056748.1:142532325-143172325 GCF_019279795.1 Protopterus annectens | reverse complement strand
TCTTTTTTTTTCCCTATTTTAAACTAAAATAAATAAACCTTTCTGTAACTTAAAATGAATGCTGATCTTATTAATGGTGCAGTGGTGCAGCGGTAGCATTGTCACCTCACAGCAAGATGTTCTCCGGTTCGAGTCTCAGCTGGAGTGCCTTCTGTTTGGTGTCTGCATGTCCTCCTTGCATTCATATGGGTTTCCTCTGAGTGCTCCGGTTTCCTTTCATGTTTCAAAGACATCCGTCTGGTGCTTTTCTCCCCGGGCCTCCGCTGAAAACTGGCTTTGTTCCAAGTCTGACTTTCCCATTAAACAAATGTTAAATAAAAAAAAAAAATAAATAAAATAATCCCTTTAGAGCAGCATTATATGGTTTATAAAGGTTGCTTTTGAGTAATACAGCTCCAGAAATCATTCCCCTTGTGTATCATGTCTCCCAATTCTTATCTCAGGTTTCCTTAGAACAAAAGCAAAAGTGGAGTGTCCACCAATCTGGGAAATTATACACCCATCAGCCTAACTAGCCCGATCTACAAGGCCATGGAATGGATTATCATAGACCTCATCAACAAGGACATTGGCAACCTCCAAACACTTGATCCCACACAGTTTGGCTTCATCAAGAGGAGGTAATGTGTGCTAAATTTGGTCATCTTCTTTGAGACAGTCACCAAAGCCATGGATGAGGAGAAGATGGTGCACACTACCTACCTTGACCTGGCCAAAGCCTTTGACACTATTCCCCACTCAGGCATAATAGATAAAGTCTCTCACCTAGGCATCAATTCATGTGTTACCAGATGGGTAGCAAACTGGCTTACTGTTAGAACCTACTTAGTCAAAATAGGGGAAGCCACCTCAAGCAGTAGACCTGTAACAAGCGGTGTATCCCAAGGTTTGGGATTGGGGCCTCTGTTATTTGGGATATATGTTTTTGAGGTGCAGGCCAAAACCAGTGGGTTATGGCTAACCAAGTTTGCAGATGACTGCAAGCTGGGTGCTGTCTTCAATTCCCCTAGTGATGTGGACATCCTCCAAAATGATCTCACTCAGACAAATGACTGGTGCCAAAAACATGGCCTCAAGATGAGTACCAAAAAATGCATTATCATCCCCTTTGGGGAGAGTGACATCCCCACAACTTATCACATTAATAACAATGTCCTAAGCACTCGATCAGTCATGAGGGATTTGTGCACCCAGGTTGATAGCAACCTGACCTTTGACCACCATGTTGCTTCCATTGTATGGAAATCCTTCTACATGGCCCACCTCATCCAGGGACAAGGAGGTCATAACATCCCTGTATTCTTCCCTTATAAGGCCCATTATCAAGTACAATGCCCCTTTTGGCATGTACCTTGCAAAGCACTTGCAGCAGCTGGAGAGACCACAGAGGTTCATCACCAGGAGAATCCAGGGCCTCAAACATCTACCATACACAGATAGGCTAAAAGCCCTATTCCTCTACTCTGTTTCATACAGACTCCTCAGAGGTAACCTCTGTCTGGCATTCAAGGTTTTCACGGACCCCACCTTGATGGGACTGCTGCATATCTGCAAATCAAGTTCCATTAATGTAACCCACACATGTGGCCTCAACCTGGTCTGTCACATCAACAAGACTTGTTGGCAGGATAGATTTGTGTCCCAGAGACTCCCCCATATATGGAATAGACTCACTCTCCACATCAAGTAGAGCACCTCTTTACCCCTTTTTAAACACAACCTGGATAAATGGATGGGAAACAGAAAATATAGCCCTGGGATTCCCACCCATGTCCCTGCTGGACAGGGGCATTGGGAGCTGATTTGTCTAAACATGGGCTAAACTCTTGGGTAGGCTTATAAGGGCCTCAGGGCCAATTGCCCAGTAACCTCCTGTGATCCTATGAAAAGCTTTTTTTTTTCACTGAAGTAGTAATATTAAGTATAAAATTAAAAAGCATGTTTTAAGTTACAAAATAATTTCTAAACTTGATGATTAATATAAGGAAGTCTTCAAAACCTTCCAATAATACCCATTTAAGGTTCCATTCAAAAGTTCCATTCATCTCCTGTTTCTAGAGGGGTTAGAGGTCATGTATGACTTCCTTTCTCACGAGCTTCTCAAAATAAAACCAGGCTGCTGTGGAGACTCAGATAACCTCATACCATTAAGGAAAAAAAAAAAAACACTTTAAAAATACTTTCAGACTTTCATGCAGGAAAAAAGGTAAAAGAAAGATGATAAAAGTTAAAATTGCTGGTGATTATGCTGGGATAGTCAATCTATGTAATAAAGATACCTTTTAAAAGTTTTAGTGAAGAAATAAAGAAAAGGGTTCAGATAAGCTCCATTTAAACTAAAATTCATTGAGTACATGTTATTTAAGCACTCCCCCAACATTTAGTAAGAATGCTGTTGATTATTTTAATGTTTAAATGTAACACAACCATGACAGAACATATCTGTACATTTTTTCTTTTACTGCGTTGTTTTAAATAAAACTTGTACTCTATATCAAACCCAGACTAATTATCATTACTTGTCTTCTTACTGATATTTAAATAAAATGAAATTTCACATTGCTAACTTGATATATTACGTATATTTTTCCCCCATCTAGTGGAGAATCAGATGCATTTCAATAGGAAGGAAGTTATTGCTTACTGAAACTATATTTTAATATGTAAAAACGAAAAGTTTGACCTTTTGATAAAATCCGTTCAGAAATGCTTCAAAAACAAGTTGTTATAAAACCATGCATTGTACAAGCTGTCGTATTTTCATTTGTCCGAGTTTTTCATTTTTGCCTTTTACTGCCCTTTCATTTCATGTAGCATGTCTTTTCAGAGATGAGGTCCACTCCATTTCTTCAGAGGGATTAAGTGTAAGTTGTTTTTCTGTACAAAAGAAACAACATCTTCCAGGGTTTCAGGTGTTTTTCTTCCTTCTGGCAAACAAGCCTTAATTTTGCTGGGTAAACTAGAAGCGTTTTTATTCCACTTTTCTTTAGTCTTTTCAACAAGGGAATACCTGCTTTCCTTTACAAGACAAGTAAATAAGAAAAGTCATTGTCAAATCTGATAAGGTTATGACTTATTTTGCTGCCTGATGCAGACCAGGCAGTTTTTAGAACTAAGTCTTTGTCCTGACTGGAAATTAATTTCACTATTATGTATCTTGGCTTTGAATTTTTCTTTTGTGAATTTGTTGATAGGATCTGTTTGCCCTCTCTGTACCATATGATAGGGCTTCAGGGAGGTTTTAAAGTTTTTAGAATCCAAGTGTTTATTTATTTATTTTTATTTTACATTTGTTGACCAGGATAATCCGACTGGATACTTGTCCATTTTCAGTGGAGGCCTGGGGAGAAAATCTCCATACATACATACGTACAGAAAAACTGTTACATTAAACAAGTTAAAGCACTGTTACAGATATAAAACAGAGGATAAAAGTCATTCATTCTGCCATATATAACTGATTTGTTATAGGGTAACAATTGGGAAGCAATGTAGGGGTGACCAAATGACGTCTTTAGCACATGTTTACATTGCCAGAGTTAGTCAGGATTAGAGCAAGGACATAGCCATTGCCTTTTAAATACCGTTTAAGATTTTTTTTTTAATTGAGTTAGAACGGGTTTTGAAATAAGCTCAGCAGGAAGTGAGTTCCATATTTTGCCAACAGAGTTGGCATATAGAGAGTCTCCAGATATGTTGTTGCTTTTGAGGGTTTGGATTGGTAATTTGTTGGATGAGCGAAGTGTCTTGAGGTTGCTGTAAGGGGTGATCATTTTTGTAAGTACAGGTGTGTTTTCAGGTTGCTAGAGAATTTTATGTGCTACTATTAGCTGATTGTACTGAAGTTGGATAGGCAAATCTTGCCACCCTAGATTCTTTAGGTTCAGACAGTGTGTGCTGCTCCAGTGGCAAATCTAGCAATATGATTAAAGCAGGAAGAGAGTTTATTAAAGTCAGACTTACTCAAGTTCGTGAAGAGAGGGGATGCCTAAAGGAGGGTGGAAAGTAGATGTGTACAGGCAATTACCATCCTAGCTAGTGGAGTGAGGAAAGGTTTGATCTTGTATACTGAGCCAAGTTTTTTATTGACTTTTTTAATAGTTTGATTAATATGCATATCAAACTTGAGGTTATTATCAACTGTTACACCTAAGAGTTTGGTACAGGGATCTGGGACAATAACAGTGCCAGTATTAGATTTTATAGTAAAGGTTGGAGTGGAGGCTTTATGAGTGGGGGAGAAAAGCAGTAGCTTAATTTTATTAGGATTTAATATGAGACGTCGATTACAGAGCCAATTTTCAACAGTATTAAAAACATTTTGGGATAGAGTCTGCAGACTTAATGGGGAGGTGGTAGAGCAAATCAAAGTGGAGTCATACACATATTGAATGCAGGTGGCTGTTGGGATGACTGTGTGCAGGTCATTAATAAAGATAGAAAATAATAGGGGTCCTAATATAGAGCCCTGAGGGACCCCATGGGTGATAGGTAGAAGGGAAGATAGTTTGTTCTGCCATAGTACAGCCTCTTGTCTACCACTCAGATAAGATTTGAACCATTGTATAGCCTGGACATCTAGGGGAATAGTTTTAAGTGTGTGTATGAGTAGTTGGTGGTTGACCATGTCTAAGGCTTTGGAGAGATGAAGAAAGAGGGCAAAAGAAAGCTGATTGTTGTTTCGGTTTTGATTAATAACACTGGAGAAGGAGAGGAGGGCTGTAATTAAAATGTTTACTATATTTTCTCCCTCTTACTACTTAGGCACTCCATATATCCTGATATTGTTACTTCTTGCCCTGTTTTCAAGATCAACTGTCTTCTCCAGGGACTTGTTGTTTTGTTTTAAAATGATTTCAATGGTACTTTCTCCTTCAGTCAGTCTACCATCTAAATCAGTGAGCGAGTCTTCCATGGCAAATATCTGAAGTTTTTGCTGTTTAACTACTTCATTTATTAATTCCATCTGCTTTTTTGCAGTCTTGTTTGCTTGTGTCTATGTTAGAGTTTAGTTTATCCAAATTTACAGTTTGTCCTGAATACTATTGATAAGATTGTAGCTCCTCCTTTACAGTGACTTGATATGTTGCCTTAGAATATCTCATTTTCATTTGATATTTTGACCGGAAATTTTTAAAAAAGAGCAGATTTTTTCACCAAACGGTCCCAAATAGTTTCCAATTCTTTATTTCACCTTTTTAGAAGGTTTTTAGTGAAATTAAAAATTTAATCTTGTCAAAAACGTACAGGAGAAGCAGAGCAAAATGTTTGTGCTGTTAACTGCTCGCTGTCTTGGCCAGGCCCCTCTCTTAAAAAGTTCTTTGTTGGATCATTTCTTTTACCTGTTTCAGAAATGAACAGTAAGTAAATACTATTTTATTAATGCAGCCACATATTTGATGTGGATATTAAGGGAAAGTCGTATTCATTTTCTTGTGTTTAATTTTTCTTTTCACTATTGTAGTACTAATGTACACATCATAACTGTTTTATGAAATCAGTATTTTATAAAGAAGTCATTAAATACTTGACAGTTGTAATGACTAGTATAGTTCTAACAAAGCTCAGTTGTTCCTACGTTCTTGCCTTGCATTGACCAAGACAGTTTTGAAGGTAAAATTTGTTCTAGTTTCTACTATGCAAGTGAATCCTGTTTAGAATTATTCAGTGTAGGAGAAAAAAGGAACCTAATGAACTTGAAGTGAACAGCCAATTAACTTCTATTGACTTGTCACATATATATTATAAACATCCTAATTTTTTTTGTAAATAAAGGCAATACTATTGTAACTGAATCAAATATGATTTTATTGCAAGACAGAGTTTAGTTCATTCTATAATGTGAATAAAAAGATTATAAATATAAAATAATTATTGGGATCATGCTAAGCAGCCGTTGGTCTTTAAGTAAAAATATTTTATTATAGCTGCCTATTTCCAGTATTGCCATTCTTTCCCTTGTATATTTTAGTATAAATGTATTATGTGCATGCTTGTATCAACTTTGATTAATGCGTAATTAAAACTGAGTAATACTTAGCCAAAATTAATGCGTGTCAAACTAAATATTGTGAATTTGCTGCTTATGAATAGACATTCACACTATTCTTATCTTGCATGTTCCACATTTCCTTTATTTTTAATTGTAGCATTTTTTGTTAATGGGATATTTTGCGTAGAAACAGGAACTTTGTCACTTGCACAGCAGTTAGTATGATTTGACTTATTAAGCCATTGTTACAGTAGCAGTACTATTTCCATAATCATAGTAATTTTCCTGAAAATGGTGTCTACTCAGATATAAATACCTATGCTGCTAGCGCATTGTTGGCTAGCTGTTGAGATAAATTCTGGATGACAATAATTTTGTGACGTTAAGAAGGAAAAAACTCTAATACAGATGAGTCATATGTAAAAGGGAAATAGTTTATGATTCAACTTACTACATTTGAACTACCCAGTTAAATAGATTTTTTCCTTATTTTTAACTGAGTCTGTTAAAAAGCTTGTAGCATTATCCAACAGCTACTGAAGTGAATCTAAACTGAGTGCATAAATCGGATTCTTACTTACATTCCTGGCATAAAATAATGTAATCTTTTAGCAGTTAATGCTACTTCCAGTCAGTAAACAGTTCAGTTGAAGTTCATTCACTATGTTTGCCTGTGTTGATGCTGATGTTCTTCGTGTTTCACTGTTGCAGTCATTACACTCGGGTTATCCTGCTGGCAGGCTACCCGCAGTCGGCCCAAATTCCAAAGTCGATGTCCGGCGTCGTTGCTGTCGCCTCTTCCCTGACGTCCGTGCGCCAGGCGTATAAAAGATGCAGCCAACACCATTTTCTTCCATCTTTTTTGCTGCGTGGTGCCTGAAGCATAAGCAGTTTGCAAGTGCTGGTCGGCCGACTCCTGAGATTTTTGTGTTCAAATTTCAGATCCAAAGTCTTCATTAAAAGCTAAGTACCCCATTGGGGAAACTTTTTTCTTGCTCCAGACCGATGTCAGAAAAAGTTAATAATTGTATTTCTTGTGGGAAGCAAATACCTCATAAGGACTTTCATTCTTACTGTATTCCTTGCCTAGGCCCTGACCACGATGTTGCTAGTTGTCGGTTTTGTGCTAGATTTAACCAACGCACTATTAAGCGTTGGTACGATTTTGCATTACACTATTTTGGCAGAAGATTTAATTATACAATGTTGTTGGACAGCCATCCAACTACCGGAATTCACAAGAAACGCAAAGAAAATGAAAAGGACAGGCATCCGAGGTCCAAAACCGACAATGAGGCTTCTTCTAAGCCAGTCGCCGGTTCTCAGTGAGGCGCCTTCGCAGTCCTTGATGCCCGCTACTTTAGACCCGCAGGCCACTACCGACTCCCATGTGGAGTCGCCTTGGCTGCTGGAGGCTCAAGGTATTGGACCTTCGTAGACTATTCCCTCAGATGGGTCTGGAGCCGCTGAGCAGGCATCCGCTTCTGAGGGTGTTTTCAGATCAACTCAATTATACATTAAAACGACTTCAGCTTCAAAGGCAAAGACTAAAGCACCCTTACAGACAAAGAAACAAGTACAACAGCCTCATGGACAGGCCTCCATGCCCAAAAATCAGATGCTCAAAATGGCCGAAGACTTAATTACTTTGATCAGGGGTTCCCAACCCCCACCTGATAAAAGGCCTAGGCAAGAGACAGAATATGAATCTTCAGATCAGGTTTCCATTTCATCTGATTCCTCTTCTTATCAGGAATACTCTCTTCCTCCCTATGAGGATTCTGATGCTGAAGAATCTATCCCTTCAGCCTCTCCTCCTGAGGATTACTCTTTTTGGGAAACCTTGCATACCATGAGGGAGCATTTCCACTGGGAGATACAAGATTTTTCTGAATCTAAGAAAAGGCTCAGAGACTTCATTTTACTACCACAACACAGGCCCCTAGCTATTCCACCTGTGTTAGACATTGTTGATGATTTATTTTTAGAGTCCAGTCTGACCCCTGACTCCTTACCGCCAGCTCCAGTTAAGCCGGACAGGTACTACAGGGTTCCTGACTCTCATAAATTCCTTTTCAAAAACCCTGCTGCTGACCCAGAAACTATCTCTCAGGGTCCCAAAGGGGTCAAGGCTTCCTCTGCAAAAAACCCTACCCCCTCTGACAGGGATTCTAGGGCACTGGACAGATGGGGAAAAAAGATTTACACTTCTGCTACCTTGGCTATAAGGGCTTTAAATTGTCAGTTTCATATGCTCAAATATCAGCAATATATTATGTCACTGCTTAAACAGAAAATGTTGACAAATTCTGAAGGTGCAGAAATCAAAGAAATGCAGGATTTATTGCATGCAGCTGAACAAGTTGGAAAGCATACTTTGCAATGTGGTTTTGATTCTTTGGAGGCCTCCTGCAGAGCCGCTGTTACGGGTTCTGTTATCAGGAGGCATGCTTGGTTAAAAGAACAAAGTCTGCCTGATCATGTCAAAGCAAAATTATTAGATGCCCCATTACAGCATGATACCTTGTTTTGTGTTAAAGCAGAGGAGGTGTTAAAGAAAATGGAAGACAAAGCTAAATCTATACAAACAGTTAAGGATTTCTTACAGGTTCAGCCTCCAAGATTTAGCAGACACTGGCCTGCAAAGAATTGGTCCTTTCCAGTGTCAGACAGACCACAATGGGGCAGATACAGACGCCCAAGAGGCAGATCCCAGCCCCAAGGTTCGTACAGGTCTAAACAATGGGGTGCTTCTACCTCCTAAAGTGGAGAAGAAAAATCACAGCCATACAGGAAATAGTCCCAATGACTTCCCCCTGCCTGCAACAAGCACTTATCTTCTGGCAGCACCCTTAGTGGAAAAACTAGCACTTTTTTCTCAAAACTGGCACATAATAACCCAGGACAAATGGGTCCTAGACATAGTGTCACAGGGCTACAAGTTTCACTTCCATACCCTGCCAAGAACAAACGGTTGGCCAGACCTGCCAAAACATCAATGGGCAGAGGCACAAAAGCAAGTCTCATCCCTCATAGACATGAGGGCCATTCAACAAGTACCAGAGCAAGAGCAGGGACAAGGATTTTATTCAAGACTGTTCTTGGTACCAAGAAAGGACAAGACCTGGAGACCAATACTGGACCTATCTATTCTAAACACATTTCTGGATATACCAAAATTCAAAATGTTGACTCTGCAGCAACTTCTGCCCATGATGGGCAAGAATGCTTGGCTGGTGACTTTAGACCTAAAAGAGGCATACCTGCATGTCCCAATCAGACAAACATGCAGAAGATACCTCAGATTCAAAGCTGGCTCAATGCATTACCAATTCTCTGCACTGCCCTTTGGCTTATCTACTGCGCCCAGGGTCTTCACAAAGTGCCTGGCACCAGTAATTGCATTCTGCAGACAAAGAGGAATACAAATATATCCTTACTTGGACAACTGCCTCATTCAGGCAGAGAACAAGGACATTCTACTACAGCATCTGGCGTTTGTAAAGAGATTTCTAACAGGCCTAGGGTACACAGTCAACGAAAAGAAATCAAAACTAGTACCCTCTCGAGATAATATTCCTGGGTACAAGCTTAAATACTACTGCCCAGATGGCTTATCTCACGCCAGACAAACAGAGGCAACTGACTACCTATTTCAACCTGTTGGCAACAAAGGCCCAGTTATCTGCAAGAAAAATTCTGCAGGCTTTGGGCTTCATGGCATCCTGCATTCTACTAATTCCATATGCGAGACTGCATATGAGGAAACTTCAATGGTACCTAAAAAGTGTTTGGACTCAACATTGTCACAGCCTGAAAACAATAATTACCCTCATTCCCTGCCTGCAACAGGTGTTTCGTTGGTGGGTGAAGGCTTGTCACCAAAACAAGGGACAGCCATTCACTTTACCCCCAGCCAGGCAGACATTAACAACAGATGCATCAGATTATGCCTGGGGGGGCCCACATGGCAGGAAGATGTATTCAAGGCACATGGGCCACAAATCAAATGCATCTACATATCAATCAAAAAGAGATGCTAGCTGCTCAAAATGCCCTGACAGCCTTCAAGGACCTACTTCATCCGGGACAACTACTGATAGACAGACAACACCACGGTCATGTGGTATATAAACAAGCAGGGAGGCACTCATTCTTAACCCCTTTGCAGACTAGCCATGACTTTGTGGGACACAGCATTGACTTACCAAGTACATCTGCAAACACAATTCCTGCCAGGAAAGATAAATACTCTGACAGACGAACTAAGCAGAAAGCTCATGGATCCCCACGAGTGGAAATTGGATCCACAAGTCTTTAGCTTGATAACAAGGAAATGGGGATGCCCGGATATAGTTCTATTTACCTCTCCTCACAACTACCAACTAAAAGGATTCTGCACAAGGGCTTATCACAGACAAGCATGGAAAGTGGACGTCCTATCTTTCAGCTGGAACAGCATAGCAGTATATGCCTTTCCTCCACTGCCTCTCCTCCCCAAGGTACTCCTAAAGGTCAGACAAGAGAAGCCAAAGATGATACTGATTTCCCCAGACTGGCCCCGCCAGTACTGGTATCTAATCCTAAGGAACTTGTCTCAGTGCCCAACTTGGACCTTGTTTCAAATACCTCATCTACTATCCCAACAAAACAATCAGATCCTGCACAGCCAACTAAAGACCTTAAATCTGGCAGCATGGCAGATAATGTAGTGATACAAAATGCACCTCTCACTAAAGCAGTAATGGATGTCATTTTGGAGGCCAGAAGGCCTAGTACCAGAAAATCTTATGCTGGAAAATGGAAGAGAATATGTGCTTGGAACCAGGCACAAGGAATTCACACAGCTGTACCAAATATTCCTCAGATTTTGCAATACTTAACTGAGATGCTGGACAAAGGCCTATCCTTTTCATCAATTAAAATTCATGCCTCTGCCATTTCTGCTCATTACAATACAGAGCCACCAATCTTTTCTCATCCTTTGTTAAGGCAGTACCTCAGAGGAGCCAAAAACTTAAGGCCTCCAAGGAGATCACCAATTCCAGCATGGGACCTCAATTATGTTTTGGAAAAACTCACCCTGCCTCCTTTTGAGCCAGCCGCTACAGCTGATATAAAGTTTTTATCTTGGAAAACAGCTCTGCTCCTAGCAATAACCTCTTCAAGATGAGTCTCAGAGCTACAGGCACTCATGGCTGTGGAACCTTTTATCATTTTTTATCCGGACAGGGTTTCTCTGAGGACAAACCCGACATTTATACCTAAGGTAGTGTCCAGTGTGGCCCTTAACCAAAGTATTCATCTGCCTACTTTTTATCTAAACCCACAGAATAAGGGGGAGAGAATTCTGCATTCTTTGGACATACACAGACAACTACGCTTCTGCTTGGACAGAACCAAAGCTTTCAGAAAGACAGAGCAACTACTAGTGGCATATGCTGCAGGATCACAAGGAAAGGCCATCTCAAAGCAGACTGTTTCAAAGTGGATATGCCACTGCATTCGTTTCTGCTATTCACAACATGGCAAGCCAGTGCCTAAGGGCATTAGGCCACATTCAACCAGAGCAGCAGCCACTTCAGCAGCCTTCCTCAGGGGAGCACCAACCAAAGACATTTTAGAGGCTGCTACCTGAAGTTCAGTGCACACCTTTACAAAGCACTATCATTTACCACTCTACTCTAAATCCAGGACTGGCTTTGCCACTGCAGTTCTGCAGGGACTCATAGCCGCTCCTAATGCTATTTGGCTCCAGCCTCCCAACCATAGCTTTGGGATTCAACCCAAGTGTAATGACTGCAACAGTGAAACACGAAGAACATAGTACAGTTGTGTACACTTACCATAAATGTAGATGTTCAAATGTATTTACTGTTGCAGTCCATCCCCCTTTTCTTTGCTGGAACTTATCTGCACTTTTCTAATCTATACAACCTATGGTGGTGTATTTGCTTGTAGATGAAGGTATAATATATTTTGGTGCATGCATGTTTTTATTGGCATATTTTTTAGCCTACCCTTTTGGAGGCACCTGACATCTGAGACAAGAAAGCATTATCACTGTGTTGATGCTCTTTCTGCTACTGTTACTTCTGCCATCATTATCACTGCGTTGATGCTGATGTTCATCATGTTACACTGCTGCAGTCATCACACTTGGGTTATCCTGTCATCAGGCGGTCCCACAGTCGGCCCGAGTTCCAAAGTCTTGGTCCGGCGTCGGTTGCTGTCGCTTCTTCCCTGACGTCAGAGCGCCAGGGGTATATAAGAGGCATCCAACGCCATTTTCTTCAGTCTTTCTTGCTGTGCGGTGCCCGAAGCAGAAGCAGTTTGCAAGTGCCGATCGGCCGACTCCTGAGATTTTCAAATCGAATTTCAGACCGAAGTCTTCAATAAAGCTAAGTACCCCGTTGAGGAACCTTTTCTTGCCTCAGTCCAATGTCAGAAAAAGTTAACAATTGCATTTCTTGTGGGAAGCAAATACCTCATAAGGACTTTCATTCTTACTGTATTCCTTGCCTAGGCCCAGACCACGACGTCACAGGTTGTCGGTTTTGTGCTAGGTTTAATAAACGAGCTATCAAACGTCAGTTCGATTTCACCCAACATTACTTTGGTAGAAAATTTAATTATACCATGCCGTCGGAGCAACCGATGACAGGCATGCATAAAAAATGCAAGGATAAGGATAGGCAGCCTAGACCCAAACCAGACTCTGAGGCCTCGGCTGGACCTGTCGCTGGTTCTCCGGTTTTCAGTGAGGCACCTACGCAGCCCCTGACGACCACTGAATTAGAACCCCAGAGGGCTTCTGATTCACAAGCGGAGAGTACTAGGTCGGCGCAGACTTCTTCTTTAGGCCCTTCCTACTCCATAGCAGAAGGAGATTTCGGTGCAGTAGAAACGCCTTCGCTTGCAGAAGGTGTCTTCAGACCGACTATACTCACCATTAAATCTTTTGCTAAGCTTAAAACTCCATTAAAAACTAAAAAGACTGTATATCAGTCTCCAGCATAAGGCCCCATGCCCAAGAAACAAATGCTTAAGATGGCTGAAGATTTAATTACCCTAATCAGGGGTTCCCATCCCCCTCCTGAAAAAAGGCCAAGACAAGAGGAGGATTATGCTTCCTCTGACCAGGTTTCAGTTTCCTCAGATTCTTCTGAGGAACAGGATTACACTTTCCCCCCTTATGAAGACTCTGATGCTGAGGAGTCTATTCCTTCAGCATCTCCCCCAGAAGACTACTCCTTTGGGGAAACTTTACATACCATGAGGGAACATTTCCACTGTGAAGGCCAGGATTATTCTGATTCTAAGAAAAGGCTCCGAGAGTTCCTTTTACTTCCCCAGCACAGACCACTTGCTATCCCTCCAGTTTTAGACATTGTGGATGATGTTTACTTGGAGTCTAGTCTAAATCCAGACTCTCTCTACCTCCTGCTCCAGCCAAACCAGACAGATACTACAGAGTACCTGACTCACACAAATTCCTTTATAAAAGCCCTGTGGCTGACCCAGAAACAATTTCCCAGGGTCCCAAAGGGGTTAAGGCCTCCATTGCTAAAAATCCTGCACCCTCTGAAAGGGATTCCAGAGCACTAGATAGATGGGGAAACAAGGTATACACCTCAGCTACTCTAGCTATGAGAGCCTTAAATTGCCAGTTTCACATGCTAAAATATCAGCAATTCCTAATGTCTCAATTAAAACAAAAAATGAGCACACATTCAGAGCAGCCTGATTTCAAGGAAATGCAGGATCTATTACATGCAGCTGAACAGGTGGGCAAACATACTTTGCAATGTGGATTTGATTCATTGGAAGCTTTCTGTAGAGCAGCAGTGACTGGGTCTGTCATACGTAGACATGCTTGGCTAAAAGAACAAACCCTGCCTGATCATGTTAAAGCAAAGTTATTGGATGCACCTTTACAGCAGGATGTTTTATTTGGTGTAAAGGCAGAGGAGGTTTTAAAGAAAATGGAGGATAAGGCAAAATCTATGCAGACGGTCAAGGATTTTTTACAGGTTCAGTCCCCTCGGTTCAGCATAAATTGGCCAACAAAAAAACTGGTCCTTTCCAGCATCTGACAGACCACAGAGGGGCAAATACAGATGCCCAAGGGGCAGAGGTCAGTCACAAGGCCCTTACAAACCTCGCCAATGGGGTTCCGGTACCCAGAAAGGAGGAGAAGACAGGCCCCAAGCTAACGAAGACAAACACAATGACTTGACCCTCAGACTGCCAAGCAAATCTCTCTTGGCAGCTCCCTTGGGAGGAAAATTATCACTTTTTGCAGACAACTGGCACATCATTACAAAAGACAAATGGGTCCTAAACATTGTTTCACAAGGATACAGATTCCACTTTCACACCTTGTCAATGATAAAAGGAATGCCAAACCTGCCACCAAATCAATGGGCGGAGGCACAAAAACAAATTACAGCTCTCATGGACATGAGAGCCATTCAACAGGTACCTACACAGGAGCAAGGGCAAGGATTTTACTCAAGACTCTCTCTAGTCCCCAGAAAGGACAAAACCTGGAGACCCATTCAGGAGCTTTCAATTCTAAACACCTATCTCCAAGTACCCAAACTCAAGATGCCAACATTACAGCAGCTTCTTCCCATGCTGGGCAAGAAGGCTTGACTAGTAACGTTGGATCTCAAGGAGGCATACCTACATGTCCCTATCAGACAAAATTGCAGAAGATACCTTCGTTTCATTGCAGGTTCAACTCATTATCAATTCTCTGCACTGCCCTTTGGCTTATCTACTGCACCCAGGGTCTTCACAAAATGCCTGGCACCAGTAATTGCATACTGCAGACAAAGAGGAATTCAAATATACCCATACCTGGACGACTGCCTTATTCAAGCAGAAAGCAAGGACATTCTTTTAAAGCATCTGGCGTTTGTCAAACACCTTTTAAGTTGCCTAGGGTACACAGTAAATGAAAAGAAATCAAAACTAGTGCCCTCACAGAACATAACATTCCTGGGTGCCAGCTTGAATACAATGGCCCAGATGGCTTATCTCATGCCAGACAAGCAGCAACAGCTGACTCAATATTTCAAAATGATGGCAACAAAGACCCAACTCCCTGCAAGAAAAATTCTGCAGGCCTTGGGATTCATGGCATCTTGCATATTCCTAATACCATTTGCAAAACTGCATATGAGGAAATTACAATGGTACCTGAAGAGCGTATGGACACAGCACAGCCACAGCTTGGAAACAATGATACCACTCATTCCCTGCCTTCAACAGGAGTTTCTATGGTGGGCACAGGCATGTCACCTCAACAAGGGTCAGCCTTTTACCTTGCCCACAGCCAGGCAAGCTATAACAACAGATGAATCGGACTATGCCTGGGGAGCACACATGGCAGGACAGTGCATTCAGGGCAAATGGAGCACAGATCAAAGGCATCTGCATATCAATCAAAAAGAAATGCTAGCTGTACAGAATGCTCTAACAGCTTTCAAGGACCTCTTACATCCAGGACAACTCCTAATAAAGATGGACAATACCACAGTTATGTGGTACATAAACAAGCAAGGGGGTACACCCTCCTACCCCCTATACAGGCAAGCAATGACCTTGTGGAACACAGCACTGACTTACCAAGTTCAACTACAAGCACAATTCCTGCCAGGAAAGAAAAACACATTGGCAGACGACCTAAGCAGAAACATCATGGATCCCCACGAGTGGAAACTAGATCCACAAGTATATGCAATGATAACTCAAAAATGGGGACGCCCAGGCATAGATCTGTTTGCCAACCCACTAAACTACCAACTTCGAAAATTTTGCACAAGGACATTCCACCCACTAGCTTGGAAGGTGGACTCCCTCTCATTCAGTTGGAAAACATTAACAGTGTATGCCTTTCCTCCACTGCCTCTTCTAGCAAAAGTGCTGCTGAAAGTCAGATTAGAGAAGCCACAAATGATACTCATTGCTCCAGACTGGCCATGCCAACACTGGTATCCAATACTAAGGAACATGGCCCACGGCCCACCATGGATTTTACCCCAAATTCCTCACCTGCTCACTCAGCAAAACAATCAGATTCTACACAGCCAGCTCAAGACTTTAAATCTGGCTGCATGGCAAATTACCTAAACAGCCAGCCAACACCTCTATCTAAAGCTATTTTGGATGTCATTCTGGAGGCCAGGAGGCCCAGCACCAGGAAAGCCTATTCAGACAAATGGAAAAGATTTTACGCATGGAACCAGGCTAAAGGCCAAAATCCCCTTGTTCCAAACATTCCTCAGATTCTACAATACTTAACTGAGATGTTGCACAAAGGACTTTCTTTTTCATCTATTAAGTTCCACGCCTCAGCGATTTCAGCTCACTACAACGCGGATCCTCCTTTATTTTCACATCCACTCCTAAGACAGTATCTCAGAGGGGCTAAGAACATAAGATCGCCCAGGAGAGCACCAACACCAACTTGGGACCTCAACTTTGTTCTGGAAAAGCTTACACTACCGCCCTTTGAACCAGCTATTTCAGCAGAGTTAAAGTTTCTATCATGGAAAACTGCCCTGCTACTAGCAATAACTTCAGCTAGAAGAGTCTCAGAGCTACAGGCCCTAATGGCAGTGGAGCCTTTCCTCATTTTTCATCAAGACAGAGTTGCTTTACGGACTAACCCTTACTTTATGCCAAAGGTGGTATCCAGTGTGGCCCCAAACCAAACCATTAGTTTCCCCACCTTTTTCCCAAACCCCCAGAACAAAGGAGAAAGACTCCTGCAGTCTTTGGACATTCACAGGCAATTACGTTACTACTTGGATAAAACTAAGGCTTTCAGAAAATCTGACCAGCTCTTTGTATCCTATGCTACAGGATCACAAGGAAAAGCTATTTCAAAGCAGACCATTTCTAAATGGATAGGGCATTGCATGCATTTCTGTTACACACATCATGGGAAACCAGTACCTGCTAACATTAGGTCCCACTCCACCAGGGCTACAGCTACATCAGCAGCCTTTCTCAGGGGGGGTACCAACCAAGGATATTTTGGAAGCTGCAACTTGGAGTTCAGTGCATACCTTCACCAAGCACCATCACTTACCTCTATACTCTAAGACTAGAGCTGGTGTTGCCACCGCAGTTCTGCAGGGCCTACTAGCTTCTCCAAACCCTGTTTAACTCCACCACCCATCCTTAGCTTTGGGATTCAACCCAAGTGTGATGACTGCATCAGTGTAACACGATGAACATAGTACAGTTTTGTACCTACCATAAATGTAGATGTTCGAGTGCTCACACTGCTGCAGTCCAGGTTACCCTCACTCCATCCCCTCTGAACTACCTGAACTTTTGTATACCTTACTATCTGATACAACCTTTGTGGTGTATTTGCTTATAACTGAAGGTATTATTTGTATTTTCTGTACATGTTTCATTGGCAATATGTATTGCCCACCTACTAGGGGGCACCTGACATCTGGGGCAAGAAAAACTGAAGAAAATGGCGTTGGATGCCTCTTATATACCCCTGGTGCTCTGACGTCAGGGAAGAAGCGACAGCAACCGACGCCGGACCAAGACTTTGGAACTCGGACCGACTGCGGGACCGCCTGACGGCAGGATAACCCAAGTGTGATGACTGCAACAGTGTGAACACTCAAACATCTACATTTATGGTAGGTACAAAACTGTACTTTTCCACTACTGTTACTTCTGCTAGCATTATCACTGTGTTGATGCTGTTTCTGCTACTGTTACTTCTGCCAGCATTATCACTGTGTTGATTCTGTTTCTGCTACTGTTACTTCTGCCAGAATTATCACTGTGTTGATTCTGTTTCTGCTACTGTTACTTCTGCCAGCATTATCACTGCGTTGATGCTGTTTCCGCTACTGTTAATTCTGCCAGCATTATCACTGTGTTGATGCTGTTTCCACTACTGTTACTTCTGCCAGCATTATCACTGTGTTGATGCTGTTTCCACTACTGTTACTTCTGCTAACATTATCACTGTGTTGATGCTGTTTCTGCTACTGTTACTTTTGCCAGCATTATCACTGTGTTGATTCTGTTTCTGCTACTGTTACTTCTGCCAGCATTATCACTGCGTTGATGCTGTTTCCGCTACTGTTAATTCTGCCAGCATTATCACTGTGTTGATGCTGTTTCCACTACTGTTACTACTGCCAGCATTATCACTGCATTGATGCTGTTTCTGCTACTGTTACTTCTGCTAACATTATCACTGCGTTGATGCTGTTTCCGCTACTGTTACTTCTGCTAGCATTATCACTGCGTTGATGCTGTTTCCGTTACTGTTACTTCTGCCAGCATTATGACTGCATTGATGCTGTTTCCGTTACTGTTACTTCTGCCAGCATTATCACTTTTACTTCTGCCACTATCAATTCTACTTGGGTTTGCCACTTTTGTACGAGACAAAAAAGATTAAAATGTTACCTCTTACACCCAAGCATTTCTTTGACTTTCTCCTCCTCTTTCCTCCCTTCTCTATACTCCTCCATGCTTATTTCATAACATAATGGACACGACATCTCCTCATAAGGGGAGCTATGGCAGCTCCTCATAAGGGGCAGCTGGAAGTTTTCACAGAGACACACCCCTACCCTTTCTCAGACACAGTCACATCATACTCAACCTATATTTCTTTAAAGAAATGTCAGCTGGGACAGCAACTTCTGTTATTTTGTTTGCTGTGGCCAACAGAAGAGTTTGTCATACGATTTCTGCACTACTGCCATCAGCAGATTATCAGATAGTCCAGAAAAAATGGATCAGTACTATATTCAAGAGGAAGTCTATTTGAAAGACTTAAGTTACACGATGGATAGCCAAGTGGCTCACAGACAGGACTCAGGAAGTTAGAATTGGGGAGTCCACCTCTACAAAGAAGCCAGTCACAAGTGGAGTCCCTCTAGGATCAGTCCTTGGAACACTCCTTTTTGGCATTTACTTCTCAGAAGTCAAGGCCAATGTCAGTTGTCTCTGGCTGACTAAATTTGCAGATGATTGCAAATCAGGAGCTGTCATTGAATCTCACACTGACACAAATGTTCTCTGGGGGGGGGGGGTGGCTGACACAGACAAGCAACTGGTGTCAGACCATGGAGTAAAACTAAATGCCAAGAAATGCATAATGGTATCCTTTGGGAAGTCTTCCATCCCTGGTAACTATCATATTGACAAAACACCCCTTAGAGTTGACCCAGTAATCAGGAACTTAGGGACACACACACAGATAGTAATCTAGCCTTTGACCATCAGTGGTGAGGAAATCATTCTATGTTGCGCAACCTATAAACAAAGATATGGCATCTAAGTCCAAGGAGGTAGTTGCTCTACTGTATTCAGCACTCATCAGACCTACTGTTGAGTACAGTGCCCCCTCTGGTATGTACCTAACCAGGCATATCCAACAATTGGAATGTCCACAGAGGCTGCACACTAAAAGAATACAGGCTGTAAGTAAAATGTCCTTTGCAGACCATCTCAAGGCTCTATCCCTGTGTTCTGTCTCCTACTGGCTTTTGAGAGGAGATCTATGCCTGGCATACAGGGCATTGTCAGACCCCACTCTAATGGACCTCCAGGATATCGACAAAACAACAGCAACAGAATTACCCATTCTAAAGACTTAAACCTTGCCTGTGATATAAATAGGACCTGCTGGAAAGATAGATATGTGTCCCAGAGACTACCCCATCTATGGAACAGGCTCCCCATCCATGTGAAGCAGAGTTCCTTCCTAACCCAATTTAAGTGCAATGTGGATAATTGGATGGGAAACCAGAAATTAATTCTCTAATGGACACAGGTGAACTGCAAATGGTTCATCTCCCAGGTCCATGCTTACACTTATCAAGGGTATCAGAACTTGTCAGAGGTTTGGGATGCATGGCTAGGCTTAAAAAGGCCCTTATGGTCCTTAGCCTAGTAAATACATGTGAACCTGTAATGTATGCCTGCCTGTTGTCACATGTAAAGTGAGAGTAGGTAAATGCTAATATTAGTAGAGCACTAGCAGTTTTAGGAATAACCCAGTTAATGTACAAAGAGACTGTTGTAGAAAGTGATGGTGGGAGTTTGAGATCATTTTTATTAGAAGGTGGGATTCACCTTTTTTTAATTTCTGTGCGATCATTTTGATTTGCAGAATTCTGGGTGATCCTTTTGATTTGCAGAATTCTGGGTGATCATTTTGATTTGCAGAATTCTGGGTGATCATTTTGATTTGCAGAATACACTGAACTGAGCTGAGATGATAGCATGGTATCCTTATTTAACGATGTTTTCATAAGCAAAGTGATATTTGACTGATATTGATTAATCCATGCTTCAATTATTTCTGTTTTGTTACATATACCCTAACAAATTTAGCTGAACTTTCATCAGGTATTTAGGCAAGCCGACAGATGGAATAATTGCGAGATGCTGCCGTATTTTAGTTCTTCATCGGATATTCGATAATGTTTTTAAGGTATAATTTATAATGTGTTTATAGTGTAAACTATTGTCAGTGTTATTGGGGCAGCACTGTCAGATTATAAAACTCTAATGGGAGATTTGCTGAACAATGACCTAGAGAGGCTTGGAGGCAGGATGATGTGTGTAACACAGGCAGGGTACCTTCTGGATAGCACTGAGAAAAAGCAAATGTCCCTTAAATAGTCAGCTTTCATTCTGACACTTCCTAAAGTTCTGTACTTGTCAAACCTTAAAATCAAGCTGTCATTACTAGCTGCTTCTCAAGTGTCATCCGTCACTTTTAAACAAGTAACCCCTGTGGGTAAAAGTCAAAGGTAAAGAAATTTGTAAATCAAAACTAGACTCTTTTTTTCTCTCTTACAAAGTTAAAAACAGTTGTGTCCCATCTGAAGAGGAGAATTTTGTTCAGATGAGCCAGTTAATCACATGATTTTATTAGACAGGAAAACTGGACTTCCCAGACAGAAAAAACATTTAGATGTGCAAAGCATGTGTAGACCCTACATAATGTCATGGGGACAGGCGTGAACCCTGGAGGTGTGGGAAGAGGTTTAATCACTAAACCACATACATGATTCAAGAAAAATAATAAAATACTTTATCAAAAAATATGAATGTTAGGTAAGCAGTAATGCTGGATGGATTATTAAAGAAGTAGGTCTTATAATGTTGTAGTAAATGAATTTTTTCATGTTACAAACATGCTTGTGTGTGACTTTCAGAGAGGGCCACTGACTCCTGTTTCCTTATTGGGTATGCTTTATTTCTATTATAAAAATGATTTCAGAAGAAGAGTGCTAGAAATGCACATTCTGAATTCTTTTTGGGAAGTGTCAGAATATAATAAACTGTTCTCTTAGCTTTTAAGAATTGTGATTCAGAATATGAATAAATCACTCATCATTTGTTAAAGAAGAGAATGCTGACAGGAAGAATTCATGTTCTGTGGTGATCAGGTTGTATGAAAAAGTGAAACAGAGATTAATGTGCAGGTACCTGGATTCTGGCAGCCAATCAGCATTTATGAGGTCATTTTAATTCAGATATGTATCACGCATAGTGGTGCTGTGATGTAAGAACATAAATTTATTGATGAATGTTCAGGATTTCTTAGGAAGATCTGCAATAGAAGATGATAGATTTTTTTACTGTGTGTGGCTCAGAATGCAAAATGTATCCGGCCTGTTCTTTATTCCCATCCTTGCTATGCTTTTCTTAGACTGATATCCAACAGCAGGCCTTGAGATGTGCTCAGACCTGTCCTTACTTTTGTGTACGTTATGCTAATTCACATTTTAACTACCTAATGATTAAACCTCTGCTTCTCCTTCAGATGATGAATGCACACCTGAGCTGATGTAAATTAAACCATAAATTGAAGAGTAACTTTGCTTACCATCATGTCTACTTCACACAGCCAACAAGCCTTGATGATTTGCATAGTAGAAAAAGGAATGAGTTATGAACTACATGCAAAATATTTCTGAGGAAGTCATTACAAATGCAGTGCAGAGTCCTTATATCTGATGTAGAAAAAACTGAAAGTAATTGTCTACTTTGTATTGTGTTTTACATAGCTTGTTAAGACTTCCACCTCCGAGGGTAGTTTAGCTATTGTATGTGATTTGTTAATATTGCTCAAAAGACAAGTATATATCAAAAATTAGTAGAGCATTACACATTTTGTAAGTGTTAATGGCTCAACAGGTAACACACTCATGTTTGCTGCACAAGGCTGTGAGTTCTGTTCCCACACCAGGTAGCTTTGTTGCTGACACTGTTGTACAGCATATGGGGGGATGGTGTTGCACTCTTGTGTGTGTTGTCCTTTAGATGAAATGTTAAATCAAGGTCCTGTCTCCTTGAGTTTGTGGTAGCTCAAGTGAGTGTAAAAGATCCCACAGCACCTATCAAAAAGAGTAGGGGATGTTCCGATACCCTGGCCAAATTTCTCGTCATAGTGTAAATACTACCTCAGGTCTCCACTGAAAAGAGGCTACTAGCCTGGTTGGAGTAATGCACTAACAAAGGATAAATAAATAAAAAATAAAAACTTTATAAGTAATATTTCCAATAACACTATATGTCAGCTGTTTGAGTGAGTCAATAAAGTTTATTTCTTTATTTGCTTGAATTTTTAACAAAGTATGTACTTGGTAATGTGACAATCTTTTTCAAGCCTTGAGACTCAAACTACAAGTATATTACAGGAAAGATAACAGTTAATAACATTTTGACCAGACTGGTACTTGTGAATTTTTTTAACAGATATTGCAACTGAAAAAAGAATCTGCAGATGATTCATTTTAATTTAGGCAGCATATACTAAGAGGTGAGTATATGGGACAGTGAACAGTTGTAGGACTATCTATCATTTCAGCTGAGATTTTCCATACACCCTCTGCAATGCTGAGAAGCTATTGGCTATCTTGAAAGAGAATGTACTTTATGGCTTCAGGTAATTAGTGATAGAGTGTTCTGGAATAATGGTTTTATTGTGGTTTATTTAAGGAATGTAGTGGAAATGAGAAGTTTGAGCAAAGTTTATAAATGTGATAGCAAAGAACATAAGGCTGGCATTTACATCTGAAAATTAAAAGAGCAATGTGACAGGAAATGTTTAATCACAGCAGGCCAGTGGCTATCAGTAGGAAAGCTGTTTATTTAATGGAAATACTAAGACCAGATCTTGTTAAGTTTAGTGGAGGCAGTTTCTGTGAGAGAAGTTTGTCATGTCTCACAGGTGTAATTTGTGAGAGTACCTGGGGCTACTGGCAGTAATAACATGGGATTTTTGAAGGAACGCTGCCAAGAGTTTGAATGTGGGTGCAACAGTGATGAGTGGTTTTGTTTCATTTATTTATGTTTTCTTGATCAAGCTAATCCCTCTAGGCCTGTGTCCTATTTTCATGGGACACCTGAGTTAGTATCCATAGTGACTAGGGGGTATTCTCCCTCCTATTTTCGGTAAATGCCATCTACCTGAGCTACCACCCTCTCAGGCAATGAGACCTTGGTTTAAAATTTCTCCAATGATGGCACATGCACAAGATCTCCACTTATGCTGCACTACAGTCTCCATATTGGATTGTAAATCCAATTACCTAGTGTGGGAAACAAACCCACAGTGATGTTCTTCGTGTTTCACTGTTGCAGTCATTGCATTTGGGTAATCTGCCGGCAGGTTGCCCTCAGTCGGCCTGATTAACAAAGTCTTGGGTCCTGCGTTGGTTTCTGTCCCTTCTTCCATGACGTCAGGTCGTCAGGGGTATAAAACATGCAGCCGATGCCATTTTCATCAGTCTTTCTTGCTGCGCGGTACCCGAAGCAGAAGCAGTTCGCAAGTGCCGGTCGGCCAACTCCTGAAATTTTCGTTTTCGAGTTTCAGAACCGAAGTCTTCAACCTAAAGCTAAGTACCCCATTGGGGAAACTTTTTCTTGCTCCTTTCCAGTGTCAGTAAAGTTAATAATTGTATTACTTGTGGAAAACAAATACCTCATAAGGATTTTCATTTGTACTGTATTTCTTGCCTAGACCCTGACCACAATGTGCCTTGCTGTCGGTTTTGTGATAAATTTGATCAACGCACTATTAAGCGTCGGTATATGTTTGTATCAAAATATTTTGTCTCAAGATTTAACTATCCAGAATTGTCATTGGTTAGCAATCTGACTACCGGAATACCTAAAAAACGCAAAGAAAAACACAGAGACAGACAGTTGAGGTCCAAAACCGATGACAAAGCTTCTCCTAAGCCACTTGTCGGTTCTCAGTGAGGCGCTTTCGCAGCCCCTGATGCCTGCTACTTTTGATTCGCAGGCCTCTACTGAGACCCATTCAGAGTCCGGTATGCCACGAGACACTTACGTATTGAACCCATGGATGTCTCTACCTTAGATGGGTCCGGAGCTACTGAGCAGGCACCAGCTTCTGAGGGTGTTTTCAGGCCTAAAGATTTGTATATTAAACCAACGCCATCTTCAAAACTAAGGCCAAAATCAACTTCTATATCTAAAAAACTGACACTTGGGCCATGTGCACAGGCCCCTATGCCTAAAAAACAAATGATCAAAATGGCTGAGGATTTAATTACCTTGATCAGGGGTACCCATCCCCCTCCTGCTAAGAGGCCTAGGCAAGGCACTGACTATGAATCTTCAGATCAGGTTTCTATTTCATCTGATTCCTCTTCTGATCAGGAATTATCTATTCCACCTTATGAGGACTCTGATGCAGAAGATTCCACCCCTTCTGCTTCTCCTCCTGAGGATTTTTCTTTTGGAGAAACTTTGCATACCCTAAAAGAGGCTTAGGGATTTCCTTCTTCTTTCTCAGCATAGGCCTTTGGCTATACCTCCAGTTCTAGACATTGTTGTTGTTGTTTTCTCAGAATCCAGTATGGCTCCTGATTCCCTGCCTTCGGCTCCTTGTAAGCCGGACAGATATTACAGGGTTCCTGACACCCACAAATTCCTTTTTAAAAACCCTACTGCTGATCCTGAAACCATTTATCAGGGTCCCAAGGGCGTTAAGGCTTCTACTGCTAAAAATCCTACCCCTTCTGATAGAAACTCCAGGGTGTTGGATAGATGGGATAAGAAGGTTTACACGTCTGCAACCTTAGCAACCAGGGCTTTAAATTGTCAATTTCATATGCTTAAATATCAGCAGCATGTCATGGGCTTACTTAAACAGAAAATTATGTTGATTTCTGACTGTGTTGAAAATAAAGAGTTGCAAGATTTATTGCATTCAGCTGAACAGGTTGGAAAGCATACTTTACAATATGGTTTTGATTCCTTGGAGGCCTCCTGCAGGGCCACTGTAACTGGATCTGTGATAAGAAGGCATGCTTGGCTCAAGGAGCAAAATCTGCCTGATCATGTTAAAGCAAAATTGTTGGATGCTCCTTTACAACGTAACAGTCTATTTGGTAGTAAGGCAGAAGTTTTGAAAAAGATGGAAGATAAAGCTAAATCTATGCAAACTGTAAAAGATTTCCTACAAGTGCAGCCACCCAGGTTCAGTAGGCACTAGCCTACTAAGAACTGGTCCTTTCCAGTACCCACCAGAGCCGCTCAGGTCAAACCCAGACATTCCAAAGGCTCCAGGTTTCAGTCACAAGAAACTTACAGAACAAAACAATGGGGTGCCCCCACCTCCAAATCTGGAAGTAACAAGGCACCTTCCTATGGTAAACAGTCTCAATGACTTTCCACTGCAATCACCAAGCACTTATCTTTTGGCCGCCCCTTTGGGGGGAAAACTGGCACTTCATGCATGAAACTGGCAACTAATTACCCAGGACAAGTGGGTTTTAAATATAGTATCCCAGGGATACAGATTTCATTTCCACATGTTGCCAATCCCAAATGGATGGCCAGAGGCCCAGAAACAAGTTATGTCCCTCATGAATATGGGGGCTATTCAACCAGTACTAGAAAAGGAAAAGAGACAAGGTTTTTATTCAAGACTTTTCCTGGTACCCAGAAAAGACAAATCATTGCGTCCAATTCTGGACTTATCCATTCTAAATACATTTCTGGACATTCCAAAATTGAACATGCTGACTCTACACAGTTACTACCTATGCTAGGCAAGGATTCCTGGTTGGTAACTCTAGAGTTAAAAGAGGCCTACCTGCATATCCCAATCAGGGAATCTTGCAGAAAATACCTCTGATTCAAAGTAGGCTATTTGCATTACCAGTTCTCTGCACTGCCCTTTGGCTTATCTACTGTGCCCAGGGTCTTCACAAAGTGCCTGGCATCAGGAATTGCATTTTGTAGACAATGAAACATTCAAATTTATCCTTACCTGGACGATTGTCTAATTCAGGCAGAAAACAAGGACACTCTTCTAAAACATCTTGCGTTTGTATAAAGACTTCTAACTTGTCTAGGGTACACCATAAACGAAAAGAAATCACAACTGGTACCCTCTCAAATAATTACATTCGTGGGTACAAGCTTGATTACAACTGCCCAGATGACCTACCTTACGCCAGAAAAACAAATTCAATTGATGACTTACTTCAAACAGGTGGCCACAAAAACCCAGCTATCTGCAAGACAAATTCTGCAGGCCATGGAGTTCAAGCCTCCTGCATTCTAATAATTCCATATGCAAGACTGCATATGAGGAAACTTCCTGGTACCTAAAAAGCTTATGGAGTCAACATTGTTACAGCCTGGAAACAATGATTCCTATCATTCCTTGCCTGCAGCTAGAGTTCCTATGGTGGGAAGAGGCCTGCCACCAAAACAAGGGACTGTCATTCACATCCCCTGCCACCCAAACCCTGACTACAGATGCATCAGATTATGCTTGGGGTGCGCATCTGGCAGGAAGATGCATTCAGGGCCAATGGAGCCCAAATCAAATGCACCTACAAATCAATCAGAAAGAAATGTTAGCTGTACAGAATGCTCTGACAGTCTTCAAGGACTACCTTCATCCAGGACAACTACTGATAAAGACAGACAACACCACAGTCATTTGGTACATAAAAAAGCAGGGGGGTACCCACTCCTACCCTATTTGCAGACTAGCCATGCCATTGTGGAACACGGCCTTGACTTACCAGATAAAACTACAAGCTCAATTCCTCCCAGGAAAGCAAAGTACTCTGGCAGACGCACTAAGCAGAAATCTTATGGACCCACACAAATGGAAACTGGATCCACAAATCTTCAGCATGTTGACACACAAATGGGGGAGCCCAGACATAGATTTTTTTGCCTCACCCCAGAATTATCAATTGGAAAAATTCTGCACAAGAATTCCTCACAAAAAAGCTTGGAAAGTGGATGCTCTGTCCTTCAGCTGGAAAAACCTATCAGTCTATGCCTTTCCCCCTCTGCCTCTGCTCTCCAAGGTCTTACTAAAAGTCAGACGGGAAAAAACAAAAATGATTCTGATTGCTCCAGACTGGCCTTGCCAACACTGGCACCCGCTCCTACACAATATGTCACACCTTCCTCCGTGGTACCTGCCTCTGACACCTTACCCTACTGTCTCAGCAGAACTATCAAATTCTGTCCACTCAGCTCCAAACTCTGACTCTTGCAGCATGGCTAATTAACTAATTTCACCAGTTACATCTCCCAGAAAACCTGTGATGGATGTCATTCTGGAGGCTAGATGGCCTAGTACTAGAAAATCTTATGCGGACAAGTGGAAAAGATTCTGTGCCTGGAACTAAGCACAAGGAATAAGCATAGCAATGCCCAGTATTACTCAGACTCTGCAATATTTAACTGAGATGCTTCATAAGGGCCTATCTTTTTCTTCTATAAAAATCCATGCCTCTGCCATTTCAGTGCATTATAACATAGAGCCTCCCCTCTTTTCTCATCATTTGCTAAAGCAGTACCTCAGAGGGGCCAAAAATTTAAGACCTCCCAGGAGAGCACCAACTCCTGCATGGGACCTCAGTTTTGTTTTGGAAAAACTCACTCTACCTCTTTTTGAACCGGCTGCTACTGCAGATTTAAAACATCTCTCCTGGAAAATGACGTTTCTTTTAGCAGTTACTTCAGCTAGATGGATTTCAGAATTACAGGCTCTTATGGCAGTGGAGCCTTTCATTATTTTTCATCCGGACAGGGTGTCTCTCAGGACCAATCCATCTTTCATGCCTAAGGTAGTATCCAGTGTGGTTCTTAATCAGACCATTCATCTGCCAACTTTCTTTCCCAATCCACAGAACAAGGGTGAGTGGATTCTGCATTCATTGGATGTGCACAGACAACTTAGATTCTTCTTAAACAGGACAAAACCTCTAAGAAAATCTGAGCAACTATTGGTGGCTTTTGCTACAGGGGCAGAGGGAAAACGTATTCCAAAGCAGACTATTTCAAAATGGATATGCCATTGTATTCTTTTCTGCTATGTGCACCATGGTAAACCTATCCCCAAGGGGATCAGATCTCATTCCACCAGGGCTGCATCTTCTTCTGCAGCCTTTCTCAGAGGGGTTCCTACCAGAGACATTCTAGAAGTTGCTACCTGGACCTCAGTTCATACATTCACCAAACATTACCATTTACCTCTCTTCTCTAAATCCAGAGCAGGCTTTGCCACTGCTGTCCTGCAGGGCCTTATAGCTGCTCCTAATTCTGTATAAATCCATCCTCCCAACCATAGCTTTGGGAATCTACCCAAATGTAATGACTGCAACAGTGAAACACGAAGAACATAGTACAGTTGTATACACTTATCATAAATGTAGATGTTCGAGTGTATTCACTGTTGCAGTCCTGGTTACCCACACTCCAGCCCCCTGTTTTTTTCATTTACTATACCTCTTCTTTCCTTTACTATGCTTAAAAGCCTTTTTGGTGTATTTGCTTTTGATTGGAGGTATATTGTTTGTGTTCTAAATTTTATATATAGATATATATATATATATATATATATATATATATATATATATATAAAATATATTTTGCTCCCCATTTGGGGGGCACCTGACATCTGGGGCAAGACAAACTGATGAAAATGGTGTCGGCTGCATGTTTTATACCCCTGACGACCTGACGTCATGGAAGAAGGGAGAATAACTGACGCAGGAGCCAAGACTTTGTTAATCGGGCCGACTGAGGGCAACCTGCCAGCAGATTACCCAAATGTAATGACTGCAACAGTGAATACACTCGAACATCTACATTTATGGTAAGTGTACACAACTGTACTTCTCTGATCTTTCAGCAGCACAAGTAAGTGAGCTATCTGCTGAGACAGTGACACTGTCATTTTATGGAGAAGCATACACATCATTTTCAAGGCACTGGGGAAGTAAAAACACAAGTACCATAGCTTAAAGGTAGCTTTGAGCAGTAACTGATGACAAATGGTACTAAGTCTGGTGCAAGCCTTTCAACTGATCAGATTTTCACCTGCTATTTTCATCTCTTTCTCATGCAATTTGTGGTGGCCTGGCAAATCAGTCAGGATTGAATTCACTAAATAATGACAGACATTTGAGTTTCAGACTTGATATTCTTCAAAAAATGTACAGTAATATAAAACATTTAATTCTAGCAACCTTATTACGTTTATAAGAATGATATTTAATAATTGTCCCTATTTTTGTGTTTTTGTCCCCCCCGTAATTTTTGGCTTTGTCCAGATTTCTTGTGCTAAGACGTTGAGAGGTATGGTTTGGTGATAGAATTGTTTTAAGATTGCTGAAGTATCGTGTTTTATTTTTGAAGCCTCTTTACATGTTACTGACAGAGAAGGTGGTAAAAGGTAGAAGAATATTGCTCAGAAGAATGTAGGCTTGAAATGGTGCCAAGAAATAATTGGGAAGAGTGAAGTCCACCTGGCTAAGGTACAAAGAAAAAGTTTTACCAAATGGAATTGGTTTTGGAGCTGGTGCAAGCTGTGCCAGATGTAGTAAACATTGTCTCTATATGTGGTTACTCTCCCATGGACTAGCATGGGTTCCTATTACCTGATCGAACATTTAGATTAGCGAATACCTAAACTTCGATCTGGTAATAGCGAAAGCCAAAAACCAAGAACGGACGATTTAACGCAGGGAAAGAATTCCCTTGGCTGTTATGTGGATTTTGCCCCTTTCCCCACTGTAGAGCGATCTCAGAGTTGGTATATTTAATTAGGGGGTGTATGGGGGGCACAGCCCTCCACTTCATTTTTGTGGCCGAGGAAATTCATTCCCTACGTTAAATCAGCTGTTCACTGTTTCAATTTTTCGATATTAATATTTTGATGTTTAGGTATTCGCTAACCTAAACGTTCGATCGGGTAATATAGACGACTAGCATAATCTTGTATTGGATAAGAATCATTTATAGTCAGGTTGTGTGTGTGTGTGTGTGTGTGTGTGTGTATATAAAAAGGTTAGGCATTCATTTTATTTCCCCTTGTTATTGAGACTAAAAAAAGTTTCCATTTGTGTTCACAGTACTGGAGTTTTGAGAGAAGATGAACAATTTTGTAGGTCTGTTGTTATAGCGTCAGTCAGCAAAGAAGAGACAATCAGCAAAAACTAGTTGTTATTCTGACATTTTTTCCACCTTGTGTCTGAAGAGTAAGCATTTTTACATTTATAAATGTGTTAAAATAGGTAAATAATATGGATGAACTGAGAAGGAGTTAATGGAGAATCTGTTTTTATAGTAAGAATGTGGCAGGAGAAGTGAGCATTTAGTATCTTGGTACCCATATATTAGCTGACAAAGAAGTCAGGAAGTCTGTAAGTTCAAAACCAAAGGATAAAGGTCACACAGGCAAACCATTTAGTGAAAACTACAAGAGAGTCCCAGCCAAGCTAGAGTGTTCACTGTGTAATACCTTAAAATTTCCTGTAATAGAGGCCCATGGGATACATCCAAATGACCCCTGAAGGGCATACCACTTCTCTGCTACTTAGTTTCTAAATGTCTCTGACGTTTTATTTTTTACTTTTTAAAATCTTTATTGGTATACTCAGGCCTGTAAAGCTGAACTCCACTAGCCATGTTTTGCCCTTTTTCTGAACTCATCAGTACAGCGTAAGTGGATTATTTGGCCAAACTTATTGTGTAAGTTGCAATGTACAGTAGATGGTGGTATGGACTTAGATAATTCCTACAAGGAAACCAGTCACATATGTTATGTGGTACTGAGACAAAGGTTGAACCACTAACAGACACAACTCTGGGGATATTTTAATGTTTGTTCATTTTAATGACAGGAAGGGAAAAATATAACCATTTTTAATGGATGTACGACCAAGTAACATTCTACCCAAATAACCACATTTAAAGTTAAAGTTAGAAGAAGGAGGTCTGGGATAAGGTATTAGAGTTTTTTTTTTTTTTATTAAAACTTAAGTTAAACATTACGATGAAGTATGAAAGAGTGAGGAACACAATGAAAACAAACTGTCTGGTAGTGGTGGGCAAATTTGAGGACTCAGATTTTTATAAGAAGATGATATCTGGGCCCCTAAATGCATTCCTGGGTGAAATTATTAGTCTAATGTGGATGTACCAGATTCATGGGCTGGCCATAATCCTTTACTAGCCTGTAGGAAACTCAAATGAGAAAGAGAGAGAGAAAAAAAGACTGGACCTTAAGGTGTGAGTTCTAAATGGAATGAAGTCCTGCCCAGCAATATTCTTGTATGACTACAATATTTAAGAAGAGATATAAATGGAAGAAAGTGGTGGCAAAGCCTATGTGGGACAGTAAATCCTCATACAGAATGCACACTCAGAGTGATACTAAACGGGTCTTAATTTAGGTGGAAAAGCAGTACAGAAAACCGAGCTGTCAGTAACATGGGTATACCCATCCATATATGTTGAAGTGTGCAGATTAAGTTTACAGTATGCAAATTAAGTTGGCTTTGTTTAAGGACATCAGCTGTTTTGTGGTTGATTTTCTAATCTCATAATCAATCTATATGTCATTTATTAGGACAGATGATGTTTAACTTGAATGTCTAAACTAAGATTATGCATACGATTTACTTCACACAGGTTGTAGCTATAAAAACAAGACAAATAAATCAAGCAGAAAAGATTATGCATGAGCCAGAGGAGGAAGCATCTGGATCCAAACTGATTTCTGCCTGAGACATTACTGTTGACTTGGTATACACTGTGAGAATGCAAGTGTGGTAGACGTAATTCGTGTATGTTTGCTGTAATATACATGAGCTTGAGGGTGCAGCTTTGATCATCTTCTTCTTCTTCTTCTTCTTTCGGCTTTTTCCGTTTAGGGGTTGCCACAGCAGATCACCTGTCTGCTCATGATTGGCAGTGGAGTTTTACGGTGTTGAATTGCCAGCCCGGCACCCAACCTTCCACAGAAGGCACACACACGCACACACACCTAGGGCCAATTTAGAGTGTCCAATTCACCTACTGCATGTCTTTGGGATGTGGGAGGAAACCGGAGCACCCGGAAGAAACCCACGCAACCACAGGGAGGACATACAGACTCCGCACAAAAGGCACCCCAGCCGAGAATCGAACTGGAGAACCTCTTGCTGTGAGGTGGCAATGCTAACCACTGCACCACCGTGGCCACCCACAGGGTGCAGCTTTGATAGCTTGTTTAAATATCCACAATGTCTTACTGCATGCCCGATATGAATACAGTTAATGATGCACATGATTTATACAGTAAAATATATAACCAATTGGGACATATATGTGACTCATTTTAACACAGGGCATAGTTTGCTTCAGTGATGGCTGGATTTTATTTTGCAGTAAGTGTAAGAATTGGGTAATTTGGTCTTTTGTTACATGACAGTCACTAAAGCTTAATCTCTGCAAGATCATTCGGAAGCTAAGAAAGTGTCAGCATTTTTTTTAAATCTCGTGTATTACAGTGCATGCTTTTATATAAGGAAAAGGTTTCATCTGAAGACTGCACTGAAATTTAGTTTCCAGTTAAAGGTGATATAGGTAAAACAATGCAACACCTGTGAATCTGTACGTGGCTTTTGTAAACATAGTGTACTGCTGTACAGAGAAAGAAAGTTTGCTGACTTTATAAGATTATTAACATCCCATTTATAAGACCTTTTTCCTTTGTTTTCTTCTCTCGTATCCTAGGTGGTAATAATGTGTGAGGTGGCTATCAGAGACCTTTCAGAATGACTGGATATCAAAGTATGTTAGGTAGCCTAGATATTAAATTAATCTGTTCTGTACAGAAAACAAGTCTTTGTGAGTGAGACATAACTTTGTGATAGTTGTGTAACTTGAATGAGTTGTGGCACACCAAAGACCAGACTAGTTAAATGCCCAGAGCAGAAGAAGTAATTAGGATGGTCAAGAGAGAATTTGAATGCCCTCTGTAAACCATGCAAGATGAAGTAAAACAAAACAGAGGACTAAAACGTATAGTTTTGGGGATTCAACAGAAATGTAATAGGTAAAGGTAAGGCTTCATTTTTGTAAACTAAATCATGGCTGATGGAATGTAATGAGGCAGTGAATGACAAATGCAGTTAATGTCTTGAAATTCTAACAAAAGGGCTCCATCATTCCAGTACCAATGAAATTATTTTAAGAAAAGTAAATATAATGAAAGCGGGACTAATCTCTTTAAAGGACATTGTGGTTTAAGTCTAAGAAGAGACTTTATGATGTATGGAGATGATGAAAACGGCATAGAATAAGGAAATTACAAGGATGTCCACAAAGGCTGTGGAAATTGGAGAAATAATCTTTGGGTCTATTGACTGAGCTGTTTTAATACACAATGAAGTGTGTAAAGGCAGAGGAATACGGGCAGCCATTGTTGTGCTGTAGCTGAAGGGAGGCTAGAAGGGAGACAGATAATTCCATGCAAGTGAATTTAATGGTTTACTATCATAAGGTTGATATCCACAAGACATTCAAACCTAAAACATCGACGCAGATGTTTAAAACAGAATGTCGAGAAGGAGAGAATCTCGCAAACATACTTCCTAATGCGAATCTGACCATTCTCGACATCAGTAGACTGATGTCAGACACTGCATACCAAGTGACACTATTTAGCAGGGGGGGCAACCCCCCCCATGTGAAGGGCTGTGCCCTCCACATCCCCCGTAGGTTAAATATTCCAACTCCGAGATTGCACTACAGTGGAGAAAAGGGCAAATTTCTTGCTCCGCAGTGTACAGCAATCTCTTGTCAGAAAGCTGACCACATACATGCAAGTGCACAATGCATTTGCTAACCCAAGACTTACATGAATGAAGGTTCAACAACATGGGTTCAGCCAACCACATTTTGGCTTCCCGTGGTCGTCAGATCTTCACTCGGAGTTCTGATAGTAAACCAAGTTAACGTAGACATTGGGACACAATAAGATAGATTTTCAAACATTTGACAGTATTTCTGAAAGTCAGACACTAACCTTGTTCATAGGTGTATATTAGGCTAATGACCACTAGGGCTCTAATAAGCCTAGCCTTGCAACCCAAATGTGAGCCACAAATTTGATCTATGTAGGTGGTGACTTACTGACTGCCTGTACCCATCTGAGACCTAGGAGCCAGACCAGGAGTGAATTTCCAGTTACCCACCCATAGGCCCAAGATGTGCTTAAATAGGGACAGGGAGGAGCTCTGCTTCACGTGGATGGGGAGCCTGTTCCGGTGACTGGGAACTCTCTAAGAAACATGTCTGTCTCTCCAACATGTCCTATTTATGTTGCAAGCAAAATTTGTGTCTTTTAATCTAATAGTTCTGATGCTGTTTGTTTTGCGGATGTGCAATTGGTTCATCAAAACATGGTCCAGGGTTGTCCTGCATGCCAGCCAAAGATCACTTCTCAGAAGCCTGTATGAAACTGAGTAAAGAGACTTGGCTTTGAGGTGATCAGCATAGGACATTGTGTTTATTCCCTGTAAGGAACCTTCTGGATGTTCCAGTTGCTGCATGTGTCTGGTCATGTACATACTGAAGGGGACATTAGACTCTATGATGGGTCTGATGATGGCCGAGTACAGTGGTATGATGACCTCTCTGGACCTAGATGCCATGCACTTGCTTATACGTTGAGCAACATAGAAGGATTTTCTTACTACCTTGGACACATGCAGCTCAAAAGCTAGGTTACTATCTACATGAATTCCCATATCTGTGACTAGTGAATCAACTTTTAAGGGTGTTTTATGCTGTAATTACCTGGGGTGATAGACTCCCCCCCAAAAATACTATAATGCATTTCTTGGTACTGAATTTTAAGCCATGGCTTTGGCACCAACTGTTTGTCTGTATTAGTATTATTCCTGAAGGGTGACTCATCTTGGGGGATTCAGTCACAGCTCCCATTTTGCAGTCGTCTGCAAACTTGGTCAGCCAATGGCCTTTGACATTGATTTTGACATTAGCGAAGTTGATGGCAAAGACGAGTAAGCCCATAGAGCCCTGGGGGACTCCACTGGTGACTGATCTCTTTGTGGAGGTGGCCTCACCAATTCTAACCTCCTGGGTTCCATCAGTGAGCCTGCTAGCTATCCAATGTGTTATAAAGGCATTTATATCTAGTTCCATAAGTTTGTTGACAGTGTTCCGAATGGTGCATTGTATCAAATGCTTTAGCCAGATCTAAGTAGGCAGTATGCATGGTTTTTCCCTCGTCCATTGCCTTAGTGGCATTTATAAAGAAGTCCAGCAGATTCAGTAAAAATGACCTTCCTTTGACAAAGCCAAACTGGGATGGATCCAGTGTCTGGAGGTCTCCTATGTCCTTGTTAATAATGATAATTCTTTCCTTGGCTTTGCAAATAAGACTAGTCTGACTAATGGGTTTGTAGTTTTCAGGATCTGTTGAAGATCCTCCATTATGAAGGGGGATGACCATTGCAGTTGACTATTCACATGACACAAATGCTGTTTTAAGACGGTAGTTAAACAAGGACTCCAGGGGTCCTGATAAGTCATATTTTAGACTATTCAGGGGCCATTCTGGGATGTTATTTGGGTCCATTGAGGCTGGGTTCTTGGCTTTAATGAATGCTACCCGTACTTGCTCTGTAGTTATAGTTGGAGGGGTTATGTTTAAGAGTATTTTTGAGGGGCTGGGTGGGGATGAAAGGGGTGGTAAAGCTGGAACTGAATTTGTCCAGTAACAGGTTTGCTATATTGCCAGGCTCAGTGAATGTGACACTGTGCTGCCCTTGAGGTTTCTAACATAGCTGTAGGAGGCCTTATGGTCATCTTTGACCTCAGAAGCTGTCGTATCCTCAGAGTTGGCTTTGCTTGACATAATTAGCCTTTGTAGATGCACATTTACTTTGTGAGAGTTTATATCCTTATGGGAATTATTACTGACTTTTCATTATTTTTTCCTTTTGTTGTATCTCTTGTTTAATTTGGGATGCCACCAGGGTGGTTTGTTTCTATGGATAGTCCTGGACTTACTTCTGGTAGGTACAGCAGCCTCTGTGCAGCCATTGACAGGGTTGTACAGAGTTTCTGAGAGCAGTTCAGTAAAGGCTGCCATGTTCTGTGGGATATGAGGGGCAATACATTATGAAAATCCATCAACTAATAAAAGGTAAGTTGCCTTGGAATAGTTCCTGACTGTTGCTTGTTTTAATGGGATTACTCACCTGATTTTGATTTCAAAGGAGACAGCTTTATGGTCAGAGTTTACCACGGAGGATGACACTTTGTGGGGGGGGGGGGGTGCAGTGTTCTCTCTTTTTTAAGCACAAGGTTCAGTATGTTGGAGCCTGTAGTGGGCGTATTTACTATTTGGTCAAAGATGTTTATATTTACAAAGTTCAGGAATCGCTCTGCCTGTAGATTTGAGGCTGTGTAGGATTCCCTATCTAAAGAAGGATGATTAAAGTCTTGCTTGAGTATGGTGTTAGGTTCATGGTGAGTGTCTCCAATAGGTCCAAGTATGCATTGTGATCTTCTTGGTACATGGAGGGTGACCAATGTTGTCTGTGGTGATTTGCATGTAGTGGAACTCCAGCATGCCATCCTGTTTGACCACCATAGAGGTATTCTTGTTAATGATGTATATTGAGACACCTCCACCTTTAGTTGTTGTCTCTGCATCTAATGGTCTAAAAATGTGAAGGCATTGAAACCCTGTACTGCCGCGGTACTCTGTAATACTTTAAACCATGTCTTGGTAACTGCACAGATGGTTATATTCTTGACTATGGGGAGGGCTTGCAGGGAGTGTAGTGTTTTGTTTAGGCTCCTAGCATTGACCAGTAACACCTTGAGCTTCAGTTGAGTTGATTTTGCTATGTCTGTAGGCTTGTCAATTTGGTATTGCCTAAAAAAGGCACTATGGGGTGGATGAAGTTTTAGCCAGTATTCGAAAGCCTGGAGGTGAGAGGTGCAGACCATCCGTGGCAAAGCAATGTGTTCTGTTAACCAGGTCCTCCCAAGCTAACAAGTATTGGATCTCTTTAGAACGACAACAGTGACAACCATCATGCCTGTATGTTGCCATCTTGATCTACTCCAGCATTACAACTGTGCCATGGTGGAGGTGTCCAAGAACAGGTCTACAATAATTTTTTTCTTGATATCATGATTTTTTGGATCACTCAGCAGAAAGGTCTTTGACCAAGAACCATTCAGTAATTCTGAATTAGGGGATCTTTTAACACCCACTTGAGCTCCTACTACCTCATGTAGGTGGCACCTCTGCTTAACGTCTGCCATGGGTTCTCTTGGTCCTTCTTTTGGTATCTTGTGTACACCTTTCTTCTTCTTTTTGTGTATTACACACCATCGTATAATTGCTTTATGTTATAGCTTAACCTCTGCTACCCCTTTCGGGAACCTTAGCAGTTTCATTTGTTTTTCCTTGTTTATTTGCTTTAGTCTTTCATGTTGATATTTATCATTCTTTAGTTATACTAGTTTAATTTTAGCTAAGTGTCCCTATAGTTCTATTAAATTGTTTATCTGTTCTTGTCTAAATGCTGCTGATGGTATTTGTATGTCTGTTTTTTGTTTTTATAAAACATTGTTATTGAGATGTACCTTTTCTATGATATTTGTATGTCTGTTTTTTGTTTTTATAAAACATTGTTATTGAGATGTACCTTTTCTATGATATTTGTATGTCTGTTTTTTGTTTTTATAAAACATTGTTATTGAGATGCACCTTTTCTATGATATTTGTACGTCTATTTTTTTATAAAACATTGTTATTGAGATGTACCTTTTCTATGATATTTGTATGTCTGTTTTTTGTTTTTATAAAACATTGTTATTGAGATGTACCTTTTCTATGTGGCATTGCATTGTTTCCCTTATGCTCCCACTGTGATATGAGTAGGAAGTCTTCATTTATTTAACCTGACGAAGTATTGACTGCCGTCCAGTTTATAGATTATGCTATGAAGGCAGATGATGAGTGCCTTATATACTGAGTGCATGGCATTTTTACTCTTGACTTACATTTTCATTTCAGGCTTTGTGTTAATGAACTGTTGAATGAAGTCCCTTACTAGGTATATATAGATTTATCATAAGCGTTTTTTGTATTGCAAGTATTTACGTTTTTAGACCATTCCTCCTTGGGAATTTTGCTTTATTTTGTCACTCCAGAGTGGGCAGGCCTTACACCTGCCTTTTCTTGATTACTTTTATATTGTTAATAACGTAAGAGCTAACTTGTATTCCATCCTTTCTGATGACACTGTCTAGCCAAGTAAAGGTTCGTAAAGTAAAAACCTCCCAGCCCTTCTGTGTTGATGAATCTTTTAAGTTTCATAAAGACTTCTCATTTACTAGAAGAGTACTTTCTGCTAAGTACAACCAGGCATGGCCAGCACTGATTCAGAAAATAGACGTCATTATGTTTAAACAGCATGCAATTTGGTACAAGATGTTTTTCTGCATGTTAGTCTCAGGTGAACCTCCTTTCCCACCTGTATACAGAAAGGGATGTCTTACCCCTCTAAAGGCAGTGCTAACTAGCATACACAACGGCAGTGCTTGACAAACCACAGTTCTGTAATGTCACTTTGGTATGTGACTGCCCTGTTTCTGCTTTTCCTAACCACAGTTCTGTAATGTCACTTTGGTATGTGACTGCCCTGTTTCTGCTTTTCCTATGTAATGAATTCTAACCATTTAACTTACCGTATACCAGGCATCTCATAAAGTACCATTCCCATTCTGTTTGGTTGCTGGAAACAATATGTCATTGATGAAAGGTTAAGCACATTAATCCAACCTATAGCTTATGCCATGCTAAACCACTTTTTTATTCAAAATGGCTACAGTCCACATGCTTTTCTGAACTCCTTTCTGATGGTCAATGTAACCTGAGCAACTAATTGGAGATTAGCATCAAGCAGATTGGTGAGATTTTCACTCCCTTCTTTAATGTGTGACACTGCAACTGTTTCCATGTCTATGTCTGCCATGTTCCCATGTAGGTTATTAGTTATGTTACACAGATTGGGAACATTTCGACAGCTTTCTAAGTTGTGTTTTTATCACCAACCTTTTTTCTGTTTTGCACATGCATCTTCAGTAAGTAGATCATGTTTTTCAGTTTGAGAGTTACTTATGTTCGCCGTCATGTGTTTTTATTCTTAAACATTTTCTTAGCCAGCCTGTTGAAATAGAAGGGACATTTTGTTTTCTCTCACATCCTTCCAGCTGAGAGTAATTAAAATAGTCCACAGATGTTAGCAGCCTTTGTCTTTACCCAGGTATATTTTCATTGTACAAAATTATGTTGAAATATAATGTGTCAAAGATATTTTTAATCATAAGTTATTTGTTCCCAAATTTTAATGTTTTTCACTGTTGCTGTATATGAATATGTGCTGAAATGATTTACGAGGCATGTAAGTAAAACAGAAGGCTGAATGAGATTTCCTTACAAAGATATATCAACTCATTCTAATAGTGACAAATTCACTGGTGAACTTTTTTATCCCGAGAGAAGTAAGCCAGTATTGACTTTTCAGGAGTATGCATACTAAAACAACTTTGTATAGAATACGTCATATAAATAAGTCAGTGTGGGTGTAACAGGAAATTGCATCCTGTTGTTGCTTTTCCTTATCAAATGCAGCCGATGTGGGTGGATGCAGTTTTCATGGGTTTATTTATAGTGATGCTCTCTGTATGTTGTGGTTTCCTTTACTGCGGAACACACTATATGATTGTAGTAAGGCTCATAAACATTTAAATGCAAGTACAGAAAGTTAGAAAGTAACCCTCAAAAGTATTTTTTTTTGTCCCAGTATTCAAAGAGTGATATTAAATCAGACTTGACTATATGCATACCGGTTCTTAGAGCTCTAGTAGAAGAGAGATATTTATGATGTAGAAAAATAAATGATTGTTTGCTTCTTTCTGTGGGTGTTACGCTTTTATTGCTTGCTAGCAACATGAAAGGACTAAACGTGTCACTCTAGACAGAATGAAGATATAATTTATTATATTTTAATATATGTAGTTTTTATGTCATAATGCTTGCAGATGACTAAACAAGAAAACAATATAATTAAATGTTAGTAATAATGTTGCTTTGAGTTGCATTTCCCTGTTTGACATTTTGGATTTTTACTTGGTTGTTCAAGTTGATGAATTCTTTGAAAATCAGCAATGCCCTTATAGATTTGAATTTTCCTGCATGATCCCAGAGTTAGAGACTTTAATCATGATTAACAAGGGATAAGTTCATAAGAATAAAATTATATGTTTTAATGGATTATTTAATTAAATTTCATTTATTTTGTTTTTAAGGCTATTTGAATAATATGAACATTATACACACTTCCTTCCATTTGTTCCCATGTCTTTTATCAGGAAGCAGAATATAAATGATAGATTCAAGTAAGGGAGTAACCTCTAAGCTTTGGAATTGGCTCCTTGTTTTTCCATCTCCCAGATTTTTGTCCAGTCAAGTTCCTTGGACCCTCCACAAAGCTATCATACTTTGAGCAGGAGAAGGGGATACCCACCTAGACATAACATTGGGAATGATTTTACTGGGTACTGGAGGCATGACAAACCTAACCACCACCCCAAGCCTGAGGTTGGAACACAAGGGATTCTAGCCACACCTATTGCTGACCAGTGAGATGTGGAAAGAGACAACAGGCAGGATTTTCACCAGGGCTACCAAGAACTTGGACCCAACTTAGTTACATCAGCAGCCTGAGGCAACAGGACATGTGGATAACACCACAGAGGGAGACACTGACCAATTGGAACCACCATACCCTAGCAGGGTGCTACACAGTATAGCAGCCTTTCACCCTAACTCAGACGTCTCCACAGCAGTGGCAACAACAGAGGAACAGGTCCAGGAATAGGGCCAAGGAGCTGAGGGACTTGGAGAGATTCACGCAACTAAAGGGACTTGTGATGTGGTGATCCCACCACTCCCACCCAGTATGTGATGTGGATATTCCACCACTGCCAACCAGTATGTGATGTGAATATCCCACCACTGCCAACCAGTATGTCATGTGGATATCCCACCACTGCCCATCAATATGTGATGTGAAGATCCCACCACTGCCAACCAGTATGTGAAGTCGATATACCACCACTGGACCAGTAATCAAGGATCCTCAATCCTCACCACTGGCACGAGTGGGAGACATACACTGGGAAGATGGCAAGTACACACACACTATTTCCAGATGCAGCTCTCTGCACCAAGTGCAATTTGCCTCAAGAGCACACAGACAACACAGTCAGTCCTGGGATGGTTTCTCACTCTCCAGATCCCCAATAAGCCTCCCCACTGGCACAGCTATAGGGTTGAGATCTCAGCTGAGTAACCACGCCAAGACCTCCAACACCCTCTCTGTTCTACCAGTGCTGTGTGTCCCTACCCAAGTAGTTGACACACACAACCTTTGAGGTTTGATTTATACACACAAACAGACGCGTGTGCACACACGCAGACACACACACCCTTGAAAGGCTAGCACAGGTTTACTTGCTATACCTCCTACTGCCCAGACTATAAGATAGTTTCTACTGCCACCAGTCTCCTCTTATCAGCTACTTTAAGGTCCTTAACAAAGGGTGTCCAATCTTAGTGTATAATATTAATACAAATGGAAGTTTAACCAAGAGCAAAGCTATTAGGAGTGGTCCACACAGTGTCACCAAATAAATATGCAAGTACTCTGCAAACTTAAATATCTCTACACAGATCAGCCACAATGAATGGACTAAGTATATTTAATAATAAATAATAAAAGAATAAGACAATACTAAATATATATTCACACTGACTTCAGAGTTCAAAACCACAAGAAATATTTAAAACAACATTGCAGGACAGTCTCAAATAAAGAAAAAAAAACTCTAAACTAAGGTTTAGTATATTCCTGACTATATCTAAGAGAATTATCCTATTCCTTAGAAACATACTTCATTAGAGCAAGGCAGATGTTGTACTGAATGGTTCTTGTCAGGCCCAAGACTGAAAATAGAATGCTCTGTCTCACTAAGAGACTTCTCAGTTTAATGTCTCAAACATTACTGCTGGGCTAGCTTGCAAAATAACATAATTTCTTGTCATCTGACTTGTAGTCCCCATACCCAAAACAACCATTGATGGCAGTTGGTAGCATTTAGCATTTACCTGTAAAAATACATAGACCTCAGATCTTTGGCAGATATTGGAAGTCATAAAACAATTGCATCCGTTCACATTTCAAAACTAGTAATTAGTTCACCCTAATGACAATACAGAAAGTTTCTCAGCACAGACATTCTTTCTCTAGTTGCACTGAAAACTGAAAGATAATATATTTTATTGCATAGTTAATTAAGTAAATTAATTTCAGCTATTTTCCTAAAATTTGCTTGACTGAAGTTAACCTCCTGTATTCCAGCTTCCCCTGTTAAAATATATACATTTAAACAGTTACAACAGTGCATGTACATTTCTGTTCTTTTCCAGTAGGGTGCACTGTGGTTACATTTCAAACAGCACTTTGCAAATACTTTTTCAACAAACACGTCTGTGCAGCAGTTTGATATACACATGACATACAGTTCTAATACATTTCTAACACGAGCAGCTTGTATAAATCATTTTGATATTCACCAATGACATGTAATTATTTACAAAATTCCAGCTAGCTGAGTTGACAGTATCTCCTTTCACCACAGGACCCCCAAAACCAACAAAATAGGACTAAGGCCTGGAACCACTCAACAAAACTGTTGAGTCAGCCAGAGCAAGAAATGTTAGGTGAAGGTTTGACTTTTATACCTTTTAACAGAAATAACTTGGTGGAAACTGTGATAGATGTTAAACTGCATGTGTAGAAATTGACTCCTAAATATTTTTCAGTGACAAAAGTAATGATGGAAGCAGCCGTGATAGAAATGACAAAGATATTAAATAGAAGAAGCCCAGTGATATTTGCTCCCCCCGTGTACCCCATCCTGAGTGCATATGAGAGGAAATGTGAGGCTAGTGTCTGCAGGGCCCTTGATAATCCACCTAGGAAGTAGTTGTACAATATTAGCAAAGAGGAACTGGCTGATCTAAAAGATCTGAGCAGAGATGAGACTCACAGGATCATGAAGGTGGATAAGGAGGGGGGCACAGAGATAAGACTTGCAGGATCATGAAGGTGGATAAGGGGGGAGGCATCTTAGTTACAGATGTAGCTGCTTATAACTTCAAGTTTGAGGCCATGCTTGACAATAACAGGTTTTACAGTACGTGTGATTTTAGCACTGTGAATATTGCTTATAAATATTTGAGAGAGCATCTAAGAATTTGGCATGAGGATAATTTACTAGATACGAAGCTTTTTGACTTTTTGTTCAGCCCCCCACACAAAAATACCAAGCTTCTTTGGGATCTCAAAACCCCATAAGAATATCTCTGATCCTCCCTACAGACCAGTAATGGCAAGTGGTGGTTCCATAACCGAGACAATAGCCATCTACCTAGATGCCCTGATAAAACCAATGTCAGAGGCCAACAAATCTTTTATTTAGACTCTCTGGATTGTCTTAGTAAAATTAGAGATATTCCAGTTAGCAATTCCACTGTCCTAGTCACAGTAGATGAGGAAGCACTTTATGCAGTGCTTCCATACAGCTACTGTATTCAAGCTGCAACAAAGGCATATGAAAAGGACAAGAATGTATTACCAGGAGGGACAGGAACTGTAGGAAGGTTATTGGACCTAAACCTCAGGAACAATTACTTGATGTTCAAAAACAAGTTTTATAAGCAGACTACTGGAATAGCTATGGGGGGCAGCCATGACCCCAAGCCTGGCCAGTGTGACTAGGGGAAAATGAGATGAGGAGGCAGTGTGCCAAAGCCCCTATTGTACATCATTGAAATGCTATTTCCTTTTCCTTGATGACATCATTATTATCTGGGAGAGGGATGAAGCCCCACTGAATGACTTTTACAACCATATCAGTAGTTCCACTACCTTCCGGAGATTCACAACCTCTCACAGCAGGTCCTCTGTCAGCTTTTTAGACATAAGCATATCCAAGGACACTGAGAACAAATGCCTGTCCAGTAATCTGTTCAGAAAACCAACCAAGGCTAATATGCTGCTACACAGTAAAAGCATGATTCCCCAGGTTACTAAGAGAAGTGTAATACAATCTCAGGGGAAGAGAACTGCACATGTCGCCAAAGTGGTTACAGATTTCATCACAAATCTAAGCAGCCTACACTGAGATTTCTAGACTGAGGGTTATAGCAAAAGATTATTAAATTCCACCCAACCGCATCAGAACATTAAAAGAGGCAGAGGACCCAAATTTGAAGGGACCACCTTGGGAGACTCCCAAAGATTATTATAAACCAACACTGAGATCCACAGAAAGACAAAAGAAAAATAAGTGTGGTACTCACTTTTACAGTCAATTATAAAATAATCAGCAAGATCCTGACTGAAAACTAGTGGTGATTACAGACAGTAAACAATTGGAAAACCTGCTAGGACCCCATCCTTGTTTTGTTTTCAAGAGAGCTGGGAACATTAGAAACTGGGTAGAGTGCAAATTCAGACCAGAGGAGGCAGGACCAGCCCTAGGTCAACTGGTGCCCTAGACAAAAGGGCTCCACGGCGCCCCTCTCCACATTACCTGGTTCCCCCATCCTGGTCTACCTACACCAAATAAATACTGGAAAAGCACCCCTGTTAGACCCGTGCCCTAGGGGGCTGCCTAGTTGGCCTATGCCTAAGGCTGGCTATGAGAGGAGGACAAAAGAAGAACTTCCCTTGTGGCTGCCCTTTGTACACTTACTGCAAGTATGCGAGCAGCAAGGCCTACTACTTTTCTTCACTACGCAGGAAAACAAAATCAACAGCACTTATTCTGGTAATTGCAGCACTGCTTTTGTGATATACCAGGTACAGTATAATGGCTGCAGTTGTTTTTATGTAGGGAAAACTGTGAATACGTTCAAAATCAGGGTGACATACCACCTGCCTGACATCACATTCCAGATCCTCAAAAAACAACTAGCAAAGCACTGCCATGATTTCCAGGACCATGGAAGTTTCCACTTCCACATTCTCGACAAGCTCACTTTGGGTTCAAAGGAAACAAAAATACCATCCTCAAAAATGGAGTGAAGTCGGCAGAACAAGCTGGACGCCCACCACCACCATCACGGCCTAAACTCAAGCATTTCCCTTAAAAGTATGCTTGCACTCAAGAAAGTATACCATAATTCATACAACTAAAACACCTGAACTGTTTAACCTGGGATTTGAACATAATCTGTTAAGTAACTCTAATCACTGCTGTGAATATGAAAAAGCCAATCAAGAAATTCGATTTGTAAGTCACTGCATCTACCTTGGAGTGGTTTATCTGGGAAAGTAGTAACATGAGAATCAAGCCACTCTGTGTTTATTTATATATATATATATATATATATATATATATATATATATATATAGATATATATATATATATATATATATATATATATATATAGATATAGATATATATATATACACACACACACACACACACACACACATATATATATATATATATATATATAGATATATATAAATACAACATTTTTCTAAACAGTAACTGTAGTGAGTTTGATGTTTTTTAACCTCATGATCACAAACTGAAACAGCAACTTTCAGTTATCTGAAAATGCTTTCTACTATTCATTTGGGACTTAGGTTTTCCTTTTGGTGTCAGGAGTGAAAAAAGTGGGACAAACACTAGCCTCCTAGTTTGATTGACAGCCCGCACCCATACTGATTACATCAGCCTCTTACATCATCTAACCCCATGGGCCCCATGGTACCACCCTCTCTCTCAGGCGATTGGATAACGCCCCATCCACCTGATCCCTCCCAGTTTACAGCCCTTTATCTAGTCAGGCACTGACCTGTATATCCCTGTTTTGCACTGACTTCACCACCTGAAGACAGGAAGAATCTGAACAGAAGAGCCCTCAGAAAATCCTAGACTCAGGAAGAGGCTTGACAGTGAAGACCCCAGACTGGAACACCATAGAACCATGTTCTTGAAAGCAGGAGCATTCCACCTCTCACTGCAGCCACCCCAGAGCAACCAGGTGTAGATACTCTAGCTACTTGGCCTGCATTTAACAACATTTCTGTAATTTGCAGTACAATGAGAATTGTTATCTCAGGGCACCATGCCATACTGCTTTATTCTTTACACCATAGGCACAAAAAGCCTTTGCTCAAAGATCTGAAATTCTTATTTTTATTAAAGGTTTTTTTTATACTCCTCTTGGTGGATTTTTATTCCATGGGCACAGAAAGGCTGTACAGAAGGTTCTGAGGTCTCAAACTTTATTTTCACTGTGACCTGTTGTCACTGTAAGCTATTTCTCTCGATGCATGTCCATCCATCCTCAACCCCTTTTTCCCATCTTACACATGGGGTCAGGGTGTCACTTCAACAGTGACAGTCATCTCGAGCCAAGGTTTACACCACAGGGTGGCTAGCCCTGCAGTGCTAGTTCATCCGTACTAGTCACTTGTACACACAGTCACACCTATAGCCAAGTTAGTGTGTCCAATTTACCTACTGCATATCTCTGGAATGTGGGAGGAAACCAGAGCACCCAGAGGAAACCTACGTGATGGCAGGGAGAACATGCAGGCTCTGCACAGAAAGCACTCCAGCTCAGAATTGAAGTGGAGAGCCTCTTTATGTGAGGTGACAACAATAAAAGCTGCACCATGACAGCCGCCCTTCTAGATGCATGCATTGTTCAAAAAATGGGAGTCAGGTTGTGCAGCTCTAAGTGACTACCTCCACTTCATATAAAAAGGTCTGTCTTCAACATGCAGAAGAAGAATGGGGACTTTTAGCCTCTTACAAGCATGCACTGTAAAAACTTTTTGCTATACAAGAGAATATTAGCCTTCCTTAATGTATTTCAGGAGACGTGAGCCTTGTAAAAGTGGGCAAAGCCTCTCATATTACCTGTGATACAAACATCAATAAGGACAAACAACAAACAATAGGCAGGCAACAGTAATTCTTAAACTTTTATGGTTAGAACTTTTGTCAAGTATTCTTACACTCAACTTCATCAGACGGTCTGATGAAGTTGAGTGTAAGAATACTTGACGAAAGCGCTAACCACAAAAGTTTAAGAATTACTGCTGCCTGGCTATTTTTTGTTGTTTTTCAGTAGTTTGTTTGCAGTTTGACTCTACATCAATAAGGACAAGTCATACTGAGAAAAAGTTCTGTAATAAAACTTTCATAATTAGCGCCAAGTAATATGAGCCTCGCAAAGGCAGACACATCAGCTCATATTGCATGTGTTACAGAACAGGTTAATAAAGCCTGGTGATAGCCTTGTAAAAGCAGGCATTAAACCACAATATTAGATGGAGCTGATGAAGCTCAGGTGAAAGTGTTTTCTTAAATCTAGTTCTTTAGTTGTGTTTCACATTGTATTTTCATTTTGTTTTTTAGAAGTAAAAATAAAAACCTTTTAACTAAGAATGAGGTTTTACAGGCTGCTGAGATGGTAAACCCTCATGGGTTTTTCAGGAATATTCAAAAAAGGGACTAACCTCTAATACTTGGGATTGGCTCCTTGTTTTTCCATCTCCCAGATTTTTCTCCAATCAGCTCCCCTGTAAATTCCCACCATTCTCTGTAACTGTCTTTAAAGGAGAACCCCACCCACAGACTCAAATACCATGTGTCTTCATCATGGTTTGGTATTTCTTACATTTTAACACCACTTGGACTTATTTACAGGCTTTTAAATATTTTATATCTATTTCCTGAGTCTGATCACATGGGGTCTAACATCCTGAAGTGATCCTGATTGTTTAGTCTGCCTCTAGGTATCCCACAGTGCAGTGCTTGTCTGTAAAAATGCAGGCCTCTTTGTTCCTAAAGCTCCTGTCACTGCATTGATTTTACATGCATACACTGCTGTCTTTCAGTCAGTTAGTTTTAAGTAACATTTCATGTCGTTCAATGACTACTTAAAACACAAACAGTGCAAATGCCACAGGACAGATTTTCAACTGCTTTTTACTGATGCTTCTTTTCAGAATGATTAAATCTCAGTCTTTTGTGAAACCTGAATTGTGCGACTTTGACTCATCTCCCATCCCCTTTCACACCTAACTTCTCTAGCCTATCAGCGTGCTGAGGGTAGTTTGAGCTGTTGCATGCTGTGATTGACAGCTCACAGCAGGAGACTTGACTTGTATACTCTTTCCTTTTTCTAGCCTTTACTTTCTATATGGGTAGGGGTAGGACCAAGGAGCTGTGACATTGCATCATGGGTGGTTTTTAGGGTGGTCATGGTGATGTCAGTTTGGGGAGGGAATTGGCCAGAAAACTACCTGTATTCATTGGCGTTGATGATATCAGTGAATTGAAAACTGCAGCAAGATTTTCCAGGGTGGGATAAATGTTTTTTGAACGTGAAACCACCACAGTACAGTAAGGGACTGTTCTAGTGGAGAGAAACAGTCAATGTAAAATATTTTAAATGCTGTATTGTTGTTTATTTATAGCAGAGATTGTAAATGGGGAGAACAAGGACAGAGAAGTCAAGCATTTACTAATATAATCCCGTTGTTGTCCCTTAAATAACTGACCTGTTGAATGTAATGCATTAGAACTAGAACACTTGTCCATCTACGTGCTTAACTGAAAGAACTACTGGAAACTTCAACAAGATGTCATCATTCCTCCTGCAGGGAGGGTATCGGAGTCAGTCTCCTAGATCTGCTAGCTAAAGTGATTTTATCTTGACTAATCCTTTTTACTCTGTTACTTGGTAGTTCTATTACCTTTTGGCCACAGGTGGGTTATCAGACTTGACTCAAACCTTCTAGACTATCTGTATCTTTTGTCAGGCAGTAATTATAGATAGACATATATTACATGCATGTTCAGACACAGCTGTATACATACAATGCATATTGAATAACTGGACAGCCGGGCATGTGAGAATGTATAATTTTGATTGGCCTGTTGTTATCAAATAGTCTGTATTTTTAGTGTTACATATGATGTTTGTAATCTACCGGCAATAGAAGCATTGATATTCCTAATCTATAGCTGTCTAGCCTCTTAATCATTTCAGTGCTTAAAATTATGCTATATCATGTGCGAAGTTTTGATGTTAATATTAACATCCCTGATTAATTATTCCTGCTAAAACAACCATTATCCTCAGACAACCATATGCTGGGCCTCTCACACATTTATGCAATCACCCCCTACCACACACACACACACACACCCCTACCTTAATTAAATCACGTCTGTTTTGGCTGCTACATCATCCCCACTTTTATTCAGACATTTGACTACAATAACAGTCATGAACATCCTATATATATGCACAATTTGTTAACTTTTAAGAAGCCAGTCTTGTCTCTAATGTAAACTCACACTAGAGCTTCCAACCATCCTAGCCAAAGTTATATCTCTAATGAATTTAAGCCACCATTATAGAAGATGTATAACATATTCACCAAATCAAATGAAGCCAGTATTAAAGCTAGCAGCTCTTAACAATTAAACTTTATACTTAACAACTGGAGAGCACTTAACATATTTCATTAAATAATAATTAATTTACAAGTAATATCCCACATGACAACAAATGAAAACATTGTATAAAACATACATATATTGGCAATGTCATAATGAATATTCCCTAGGCATAGTTAATTGAATATGTCCGTACAAATGTTTATGTTCCCAACAAAAATTTTAAATATTTCATTTGGGGCCTTATTTAATAATCCTGTCCTTGCAATGCATTATGGAAGCATTAACAAAAATGAAATATCTATGTATGGCAAAGCACTTTACAGTAAAAGCATTAAAGAAATTCCCGCTACCTCAGAAGAAAGGAGGAATGACACAGTTTAGTTGTGTCCATCTTAAGTATCGGTATAATTTGTCAAGAATGTCGAACTTTCACTGATATCTTCAATCATTTTCAGTTTTGCATGCCATTAATATCTTATCATATTGTTTGCTTTAGAGCAGGCAAAATACATACATCCATGTTTTGAACAAAGAACAGTGTTCCTACATTTTGGCAATATTTAGTCCCAGATTTAGCTAATAGTATTCTATTCTGTGTAAGCAGACCCACTAAATATTATAGAATCCGGTGACACAGGTTTAATTATAACTTCAGTTTAACTATCCGGAAAACTGCAAAACGAATCACAGGAAGGTAAATTATTTATTCTAATAAACAGTCATCGTGTTCTCCCTTCTTAAAAATGAACTGGAATAGTTTTGGTTTCCTTTTTAGCTTTGGTTTTTGAGTGGCTGCAGCATGGAGCCCTTACTTCCTGTTTCTTTTTTTATTTATTTTATTTTTTTTTATTCTTATTTTTACTATATAAAATGTCTAACTATCTCCGTAAGTGTAATATTAGGACTCAGGTGTGTCAGATGTATTGTAGACCATTACCATTTAACAGGCTTTGATTAAACAAGCATATCTCATTAATTATCTTCCATAAAGTGCAAAAAGAGCTATACCTTTTAATTTAATAAATGTCCTGAATCCCATATTAAAAATAAGTCCTGTAAATAAAAGAAATAACTCTATTAATAGGTAGTGATCTCCAATTCGTTTATAGTACTCAGCCTTCTATATTAAGACTACCCAAATAACTAAATTAATCTACCCACATCATTCATCCTATCAAATATTAGTATAGACGCTATTTTTTCAAAAGACAAAACATTCACAAGAAAACATTTACTTTCAAAAGCAAATAATCAGCGTAAAGTAGAACGTTTAATGAATGTAATGCGACACAATTGTATGAAATGTTTTTAATATGATTGCAGTTTCCCAACAGCTTGCATATTCCTGATCAGTGCACTGACTATCTCAGCTCATGGAAGTACATTATATATTCTTAAAATAGTTTTCAGAAGCTGTTTGTTTCTCACCAGACACTTCCTCACTTAAGACTAAGCAACATTGGCAGCTATAGTTTGGGTCTATATTAGAACATCGACTTTTTAAAATATCGAATGGTCTAATACTGACCCCTATTCAGCGAACGCTGACAACATCGAACATGCAGAACAGCAAATTTTTTCCAAGGGAAAACATTTGCTGTTCCGACACACACACACACACACACACACACACACACACACACACACACACACAAAACACAAACACACCAAACAAACAGCAGTCCACACACATGCACCTAAAATCCTACATCTAACCCTACACTAAACTGTACACACACCACTAGCTATCCACTTATCTTAACCCAAACCCTAACCGTAAGGTCCGTCACTATTGCACACTCACCTCACCCGTGCTTTAACCCTAACTCACCTACCCCGCGCCCTAGCCCTCACGTCCACACAATCGCACACTTACCTGATCCTGACCCGTAACTTTCCACCACAGTGCTGAACATAGCAAAGCCACAGGAACGGCCAACCGAATTTCTTCCCTAGGAAGAAATTTGGTGTTCCACAGCTTCGCTATTTTCAGCGTTTGCTGAATAGGGGTCGATATTAGAACATTCAAAGTTGTGAAACTTCGATGTTCTAATATAGACCCCTATAGTTTCTCCTCCTCCCTCCACAGAACCTTTGTTTTCTGACATGTTATAACTTTTATGTTGTAAATACTGTGTGTTTGCTGTAATTTAACTTTATATTTATTTTAGCTAGAAAAAAATCTCCATTAAAATGCCAGAAATCCACTTGACTGATGGAGTGACTGAAGAAGATATTGAGTAACTTTCTCAAACATACAAGCTCAGTAATGGATTTTGTTGAACGTTCCAGCATATTATACAGATGTAAGTTAGTCCATTTACCTGGCAAAAGATTCTAGGTCACTCCTGAATATAGTTATTTGCTGACCAATGATTCTCACCAGACATTAGTAGTGTGGAGACCTTTAGCTAAGATCTTGCTGTGGACTAGTAAGTTGTAGATTGCTTTGGAGATTGCATTGTTTTTATAGGGCTTTTACAGTTTCTGTTTAAGAAGCTGAATGCCTCAGAACAAGAGGTTCTTTGGTTCGATTCTTAGCTGGGGTGCCTTATGCGCAGAGTCTGCATGTCCTCTCTGTGTCCACATGGGTTTCCTCTGTGTGCTCAGGTTTCCTCCCACATTCCAAAGACATGCAGTAGGTGGATTGGATACTCTAAATTGGCCGTAGGTGTAAGTATGTGGTGTGGAAGAAATGCCACAGCAGGGCTAGCCACACAGCAGTGTAAACCTTGGCTCTAGATGATTGTCAGTGTTGTCACACCCCAACCCCGTGTGCAAATATGGGAAAAAGAGGCTGTGGATGGAAGGAAGGATGAATGCTACTTTTATCACATTTGTTATATATAAAAAGTTCTATTTAAAGGCTGACCCCCTATGTAAGATTGTTTGATGTTTTTCATACAAAGCTTTGAGAATCTGTTCTGTATGGCTGTACTTTTGAGGCAGCTAGAGAAATCCAGAATTTATTTTCATTTGTATTCACCTTTGGTAACTGGTTAGGAGGTGTGGTGAACATACCTTTCAACCTCTTAGAGCAAGAAATCTGGGCAAAGCCACAAATACTTGGAGGACAAAGACCCAAAAATAGGGACACTTTTTAAATAGTGCTTTTAGAAACTTTATAAGTTGATAAAATGACAGCTTTTGCATTAGCTTGAATTTTCTGAATGATGTGAAGTCTGAAACTCAATTATCTGACATTATTTTCTGACTAGTCCTCGGGCGGCCACGGTGGTGCAGTGGTTAGCATTGCCGCCTCACAGCAAGAGGTTCTCCGATTCGATCCTCGGCTGGGGTGCCTTCTGTGTGGAGTCTGCATGTCCTCCCTGTGGTCGCGTGGGTTTCCTCCGGGTGCTCTGGTTTCCTCCCACATCCCAAATACATGCTGCAGGTGGATTGGACACTCTAAATTGGCCCTAGGTGTGTGTGTGTGTGTGTGTGTGTGTGTGTGTGTGTGTGTGTGTGTGTGTGTGTGTGTGTGTGTGTGTGTGCCTTCTGTGGAAGGTTGGGCGCCGGGCTGGCAACTCGACACTGTAAAACTCCACTGCGAATCATGTGCAGACAGGTGATCCGCTGTGGCGACCCCTAACCGGGAAAAGCCGAAAGAAGCAGAAGAAGAAGATATTTCTGACTAGTCCTCGATAATTTGGTAGTGATTTGCCAGAAAAAAAACACAATTTTATGGGATTAGACCAAAAATATAAGGCAGTAATCTGGACATTCTGTGAATATCTGGACAGTAGAGGGGTATGGAGATGAAATTATCCTATTTAGACACAACCCAAGCTGGAGGTATATTCATGAAAATGTTTACATGTAGAAAATTCCTATACAAGTCTACAGAGCAGTTTAAATACAAACATTTTGTGGCCATACACAGTATGGACATAACAGTTTAAAGTAAAAATATTTTCAGGACAACACTTAAATAATCTGGTCATACAACCCAATGGTGAAACTAAGAATTATATCCCGTACATTTTTGTCGCCTCACAGTAAGACGTTGCCCGTTTGATTCTCCGTTAGAGCGTCTTCTGTGTGGCGACATGCGTGAACGGGCATTCCTTCGCTGAAGGTTGTGCATTAGGCCTGGCAAGCCAGCACGTAAAAACTCTACTGCCAATCATTAACGGACCGGAGTTCCGCTGTGGCGACCCCTAACCTGGAAAAGCCGGAAGACACAAACAAACATTTTTGTTGCATGAATAAGATGTGGCTATGACTTTACAAGTTCAAAAGAAATGAAAGGAGACTGTTAAGATAGCTGGAAGGTAAAGGTGTGAAGGTGATTAGAAGACTAAAGGTGAGTTACTACCTGGCAAAGAGAATAAGGAGATGTGAAGTCAGGTGGTTTACGGAAACATGTGCAATACATGGAGTAAAATGAGGTCTGCCAGCGTGACTCTGTACAGGTTAGGCTGAAGTAGTTTAGAATTTTAAGAACAGGGAGTTGAAGGTACTTAGGCTGTGATAGTGGTTGAAAGGGTAAATTAGATATACGTCTCTGAGAATGGCTTTTACAATGAGTGGATTCTTGTGTGAGAGACTGCCATCCTTTGATGCACTTGCTTAAAACTGCTGACAAGAACACATCTTATACCACTTTTATTTCCATTTTACATGTTTATAAATTAGTTTGGGAGAGACATGTTTACTTCATATCAGAAGAACATTTAAATATTGGCGGCAGGTATGACAAGCATTCCGAGTATCAAAACTTTGAATGGTTTTCATATTGCATATATAGAGGCAGAGAGAGAGATGTATATGTGTGTGTATCTATGTAGTACGTGTGTGTATCTATGTATACGTGTATGTATCTGTGTACTATGTGTGTGTATCTATGTAATACGTGTGCGTATCTATGTAGTATGCATGTATCTATGTACTATGTGTGTGTGTCTATGTACTACGTGTGTGTATCTATGTATACGTGTGTATGTACTATGTGTGTGTATCTATGTACTACGTGTGTATCTATGTACTATGTGTGTGTATCTGTATGCTACGTGTGTGCATCTATGTACTACTTGTGTGTATCTGTATACGTGTGTATGTACTACACGTGTGTGTATCTATGTACACGTGTGTGTATCTATGTACTATGTGTGTGTGTATCTATGTATACATGTTTGTATCTATGTACTACTTGTGTGTATCTATGTACTACATGTGTGTATCTATGTACTACGTGTGTGTTTCTATGTACTACGTGTGTGTATCTAAGTACTATGTGTGTGTATCTATGTACTATGTGTGTGTATCTATGTACACTTTCAAATCACTAGGAAGAATAAAAAAGACAAACTTGCAGTGACAGGTCTGTCAAGATCGTGAATTAAGAGGCCAAAATTGTTTTTTTTTTTCTTTCCTTTTTCTTTTTTTTTTTTTGGGGGGGGCTTTCAGCAAGATAAACATAAACACCTAGTTTTGATAGTCTGAACAGCAGCATGATTTTCATTTTGAGTTTTGCATAGATTTTGAAGCCCCTAGCATTTTAGTATTTGTTATTATTCTTTAAACAAAGTTAGTGCACATTAAGTCCTTTATGGAATGCCATTAAAGAACCATTCTGTTGATTTTTACTTTTTCAGGTCACAGTTTCCCCTCAAATGAATGTGCTGCAACCATCAGTATTTTTGAAGCGGTGCAGTAACTAGTCTAAACTGAATGCTTCAGATCCAGATTATTTTTTTCACTTTAAATAGAACTGCACAAAAAGGAAAGAAATAAAAAAAATAAACAGAGAAATTGAAGTTTGTAGTGTTCCTGCATGCCCCCCATGTGGAAGCTATAAAGGTAGTTAACACTTTTAATGTCAGAGTAAACAAGACATGCACGTTGGCAGTGATGGGACAACAGAAAGAAAATTACGATTTGTATAGTGCGGGGCTATAAGGCTCAGGAAGCCATTCATACTTCTGTAATTAAATTAAAGAAGAGACTGGGAGACTAGTGATTTCATGACTCCCTGATATTTGACCTAATCAGAAATGTCATTAGATATAACACTGAATGTGCCAAAAATGATTCATATTATAAAGGTGTAAAGTAAATACGGAGTAAAAAAAAATCTAAGTAAATATAAAACTAGTGACACAGCCTCCGTGGGATATCAAAGATGGCATTAAGGAGTGGATGTTTTTTTGTGGAGCTTTTCTCCCTGGGCCTCCACTGAAAGTGGACCTACGTCCAGTCGGACACTCCCGGTCAACAAATTTAAATAAATAAATAAATAAATAAATAAATAAATAAATGTTCTGTTAGAAGTAAACGCTTATTTACTTGTCTGTTGTAGGCAGGAAATGACAATATGCAAAGTGTTCAATACATCCTGCAGGCTTTATGGTGATGTGAACCATTTGTTAAGTCGTTTAACAAGATTTGTATGTAACTGAATGTTATAATAAAAGAAAAGCTGAAATGTTTGTGACTTTTTTGGGTATGGTAGAAATGTTAAAACAAAGAGGGTAAAAGTATTGAGAATTACTTTTACTCCATAAAGCTAATGGGTCAAAGCAAAACCTTTACTTTTAAGCTAGACAGTGGATCAGAAAAAATGCTTTATCATAATCTACATATAAAGTATTGACATTTTCAGACACTGAGTGCAGATTTACATGTAATTTGATATATTTCAGGTACAGAGTGAAGTCTGTGGGTCATATTTGCTTTCTTATGAATATAAGAATGTGGATTATTCAGTAACGATTCCCTGACATGGTAACTACTTTATACAGATGTACAGTGGATATAAAAAGTGTACACAGCCCTGTTAAAATATCTGTGTTTTGAGATATAAAAAAGAGACCACAATAAGTCATTTCAAAACTTTTCCCATCTTTAATGTGACCTATAACCTGTACAATTCAATTGAAAAACAAGCAAATCTGTTAGGGGAAAAATATAAAATATAAAAAAATGTACAATAAGCTGGTTGCATAAGTGTGCACACCCTTAAACTAATACTTTGTTGAAGCACCTTTTGATTTAATTACAGAATTCAGTCTTCTTGGGTACACACCTGCCATCAATTAAAGAGACTCTCATTAATCCCAAATAAAGTTCTGCTGTCCTAGTAGGATTTTCCTGACATTTACTCAGTTCCTACTATAGCAAAAGCCATGGTTCACAGAGAGCTTACAAAGCATCAAAGGGATCTTATTGTTGAAAGGTATCAGTCAGGAGAAGGGTACAAAAAAATTTCCACAGTATTGGATATACCATGAAACACAGAGAAGACAGTCATCAAAAAATGGAGAAAATATGGGACAACAGTTACATTGCAAATAACTGGACGTCCCTCCAAAGTTGATGAAAAGACGATGAAAACTGGTCAGGGAGGCTGCAAAAGAGACCTACAGCAACACTGAAGGAGCTGCAGGAATTTCTGGCAAGTACTGATTCTGTACTATATGTGACAACAATCGCCTGTATTCTCCATATGTCTGGCCTATGGGGTTCGGTTGCTAGACCGAGGCCTTTTTTTACACAGAAAAACATCCAGGCATGGTTAGAATTTGCAAAACAATACATAGTCTCCCAAAAGCATGTGGGAAAATGTGTTATGGTCTGATGAGACCAAGGTTGAACTTTCTTGCCACAATTCCAAAAGGTACATTCGGCGCAAAAACAAAGCTTCACATCACCAGAAGAACACCATCCCCACATTGAAGCATGGTGGTGGCAGTATCATGCTTTGGTGTTGCCTTTCTTCAGCTGGAAGTGGGGCTTTAGTCAAGGTGGAGGGAATTATGAACAGTTCCAAATACCAGTCATTTTTGGCCCAAAACCTTCAGGCATCTGCTAGAAAGCTGAAGATGATGAGGAATTTCACCTTTCAACATGATGTTGACCCTAAGCATACATTCAAATCAAGAAAAAAATGGCTTCACCAGAAGAAAATTAAAGTGTTGGAATGGCCCAGCCAGAGCCCAGACCTTAATCCAATAGAAAATCTATGGGGTGACCTGAAGAGGGCTGTGCACAAGTAATGCCCTAACCATCTGAGAGATTTGAAAAACTTTTGCAAGGAAGAGTGGGCAAATATTGCCAAGTCAAGATGTGCCATGCTAACTCTTACCCAAGAAGACTGAATGTTGTAAATAAATCAAAAGGTGCTTCAACAAAGTATTAGTTTAAGGGTTTAAGGAATATTTGTTTGTTTTTCAATTGAATTGTACAGCTTATAGGTCGCATTAAATGTGGGAAAAGTTTTGAAATGATTTATTGTGGTCTCATTTTTTATATCACAAAAATCTGGCATTTTTACAGGGGTGTATACACTTTTTATATCCACTATAGATTATTTCTCATATTCATTCCTGCATACACATAAATGCTTCCATGAAGTCATCATGAATGGTAACTTGAACTCATCTCTTATAGATTTCAAGAATGTATTAAAAATCCTAGCAAAACAGAGAGAGTGTTTGCAGCACATCAGTGAGAGCTTGACAGGCAGGGTCAAAACAAGACAGTAAGTTATTGAAAAGTTGTACAAACTCTGGTAGTACCTCTCTGCCATAACAGAGTAAAAGTAAATTTGTATTTAGCATTTTTTCAAACCTGTGATGAACTGCAATAAGATGGGAAAAAATGTAATGTTTAAAATTATATACAACTACCTTTGTCACTGTAAACACATACTGTGGTTTAAAAGTAAAGCTATGTCTTGCTTCCTCATTTAGTAAATTTTTGTACTGTTGCAGAGTTTAATGATGCTTGACAAAAGTCCTTATTTGGACTTCGGCTTGTTGAATTTTACCTTCCTACTTTAGTTTTGTAACTTTGGAAAAAGAAGTGCATCTTCTAAATTGAAACTGAAACCTAAGGAAATCTTGTTTGTGGACTTGCATGTATACGACTGACTGTTAATTCAGACAGTTAGTTACAGAAGTACAGAAGCTAAAAGCGTGACTGCTGGATGATACCCATGGAGAGCAGGGCTCAACTATACTGCCTTAAGATCAGGGCTCAACTATACTGCCTTAAGATATCTAAAATTCTCTTTTAGACTTAAAAGCCAGAAACAGTATGGGCATAGTATACCTTTTGCCAGAATCATATTAATTTTTGTTTAGATGTTAGCCTTCATTTGACCACTGTCTGTTTTTGAATATTGTACAACCATTTTACTGTTTATATATTTACTTAGAAAAGAAATGCGATAAATTATTTCATAGGTGGGTACTAGGCTATCTGCCTGAAGGCATTTATAAGCCTAGCCAGAATGTGTTGGTTTTCGCCGCCCCCTTAGATTAGTTCCATGTGCCTCTGTCCAGCAGAGCCACTGAAGTGATCCCCGAGGTAAACTTTTCCCATCCACTCATCAAGGTTTCTTTTGAAGAGTGTTAGCGAGGAGCTCTGCCTAATGTAGATTGTGATCTTGTTCCAAAGCATGAGAAGTCTCTGGGACAAGAATCTATCCCTCCAGCATGTCCTATTTATTGTTGTGGTGAGGTTTAGATCCCTAGAGCATGTGGCTCGAGGGGATAAGGTTTTCTTTAGGTGGAGCATGTCCATCAATTCTGGGTTGGACATGGCCTTGTATGTCAGGCAGAGATCACCTCTGAGTAGGTGGTATGCAACCGAGTACAACTGGAGTTTCTTCAGTCGAGCTGCATAGGGCATCTGTTTGAGGCCATTGATTCTCTTGGTGAGGTACTTCTGTGGTCTTTCCAGCTGTTGCAGGTGTCTTGTAAGGTACATCCCAAATGGGGCATTGTACTCTAAGATGGGTCAGATGAAGGATGAGTAGAGGGGCACAGTGACCTCTTTTGATCTGGATGCGAACCCTTTTGTGATTAGGTGGGCTACGTAGAAGGATTTTCTAACCACTTTGGCAATGTGATTATCAAAGGTGAGATTACTATCTACTTGGGTCCCCAGATCCCTTATTACGGCTTCCGTATTTAGGGGACTGCCACCTATGTGGTAGTTTGTGGGTACTTTGTCTTTTCCAAAGGGGATGACTATGCACTTTTTGGCATTTAGCTTTAGGCCATGATTTTGACACCAGGTGTCCATCCCAGTGAGACCCTTTTGGAGGATGTCTGTGTCAGCCAGAGAGTCAATTATAGCCCCTAGTTTGCAGTCGTCTGCGAACTTGGTCAGCCATAGTCCTCCTGTGCTTGCCTGTACCTCTGAGAAGTATATGCCAAGCAGGAGGGGTCCTAGGACTGAGCCCTGGGGAACACCACTTGTAAATGGTTTAGAGACGGACCTAGCTCCCACTACTGTCACCATGTAGGTTCTGTCCGTGAGCCAGTTGGCAACCTAGCTTGTGATGTAGGGGTTTATGTTCAGGCTGGTGAGCTTGTCTATATTACCAGAATGGGGAATGGTGTTGAAGGCCTTAGCGAGGTCTAGGTAGGCTGTGTGTACCACCTTTCCCTCGTCTATAGCCTTGGTAACTGTCTCAAAGAAGTCCACCAGGTTTAGGAGGCATGATCTGCCCCTAACAAAGCCAAACTGGGTAGGGTCCAGTGTTTGGAGGTTCCCAGTGTCTCTGTTAATGAGTTCCATGATGACGTGCTCCATAGCCTTGCAGACCAAGCTAGTCAGGCTTATAGGGCGACAGTTCCCGTGGTCTGTTGTGGCTCCACCTTTGTGGAGTGGAATAACCATTGCTGTGCACCACTCTATGGGTATGTAGCCTGTGGAGAGGCTGAGTTTGAACAGTGTGTTTAGGTGAGGGGTTAGTTTGTCTTTGAGCTTGTGTAGGACGCAGCCTGGGACACCGTCCGGTCCCATTGATGCTGAGTTTTTGGCTTTAGAGAGGGCTGTTTTAACCTGAGTGTCTGTGATTTCAGAGACTCTACATTCTTCTGGTATGGTTATGGGCCCTTTTGGGGGTGAGAGGTGGGTGAAGTTTGCGCTGAACCTGTCTGCCAGGATGTTGGTGACATTGGTCGGTTCAGTGTATTTTGTGCCATTCTGCACTAACTCTGAGCAGATCTGAGCATTGCCACTTAGATTCTTGACATAGCTAAAGAATGCCTTGTGGTTATCTTTGGAGTCCTTGGCAATTTTTCTTTCAAAGCTCGCCTTGGATGATTTTATGAGGGATCATAATTTCTTGCTGATACTGATCAGGGATGTCTTCCCTTCTTGGGATTTTACTCTTTTCTGTACTAGTTTTCTCCTTCTGTTGTATAGCTTGTTTATGGCAGGAGTCCACCAGACCAGTTTCCTTTTCTTGGAGGAGTGAATCTTGGTTTTGCTTGGGATGGCACAATCCATGCATTCTTGTAGCTGCCCGTAGAATGCATTAGTAAAGGATTTTGCAGCTTGGACAGTGTTATAATTCAGCATGGGGGCGTTGAAACTTTCCACCTCAGTCTTAAGTAATGTGAAGTATGCTTTTGAAAAGTTTTTCATGGTGGCTTTCTTGTCCGGGGGTGGGGACAGAATATGGATATCCAAAGTGATTTGTTTATGGTCAGATCTAACCAGCAAGGGGTTGACCTCTGGTGTGGAACACTGGTCGCCCATGTTGGTGATGACCAGGTCCAGTATGTTGTCACCTCTGGTGGGAGTGTTGACCAGTTGAGCCAGGGTGTTTGAGTTTATAAATTCTAGGAAATGTTGGGCAAGAGAGTTAGTACTTGAGTAGTTCTCCCAGTTAATGTTTGGGTAATTGAAATCACCCAATATTAGGGTGTTTGGTAGGACCTTTATGTTTCCCAGTGTTTCCAGAAACATGGAATAGGGGTCCTGGGACATGGTGGGTGATCTGTAGCAAGCTACAATTTGAATTGCAGTTTTGCCCATTGTTGCACGTGGATGATCTCTGAAGCATTGTGCTGTGCCACTAACCTGGAGGTGTGGGTATCCTTGATGAATATGGATACACCCCCACCTTTTGTATTTCGGTTTGGGTTCTGTGGCCGAAATCTATGGTATGAGTTGTAGCCTGGTAGTGCTGGGGTGCTCTCTGGAGCCTTAAACCAGGTTTCTGTTACTGCACATATATCGATTTTCTCCATAATGAGGAGTGCCTCGAGTGCGTTCATTTTGAGGTTTAGACAGTAGCATTACCCTCAGTTTTTTGTTACTTGTGCTATTTACAGCGGTGGGTTTGCCTAAAAAGGCACTATGGGGGTGACAAGAGCCTTGGCAAGTATTGGAAAGCCTAAGGGTGACTGGTGCAAGCCATCTCTAGCAAAGCAGCGTGGCTTGTCGAGCATGTCATCCCAGGCAGACAGACACTGGATCCCCTTTGAATGACACCAGAAACTTAGCCAATTGTTGAAATCGAGAATTTTTTCTTTATACCATGGCATCATTCTTGGTGAGGGCAGGATGCTGCTCAGGGTCAGGGTCATACCGGCCTGGGCTACATGATCAGAGAGCTCTTCCATGTCTCTTTTCATGTAGTCAAGAGAGGTACGCCTCCGGTCATTCACACCAACATGGACAATGACAGAGTCATTTTTGTACTTGTTCTGGAGTGACCTGAGTGCTTGTGTTATGTGGCGGATCCTGGCACCCAACAGGCAGCTAACAGTAACCTTCTCCTTATTCAGCCTAGTGAGTGAGACATCAGTGTGCCTGACTATAGAGTCACCTATTACTAGTATGTTGGGTATGTTATTTTGCCTTAGGGGCTGTGATTGCATGGCACACTGGTTTTGTGAAGTATGTGTTTCATGGTTTGTGTTGGGGGGTGGAGGTTGCTTGGATGTTTGCTTTGGAGGTCTCTGTTAGTTTTTGCAGATTTTTATTTAGAGCCTCCGGGTATGCTTTTGTGTATTTGTGTGTTTTTTTGCTGGTGCTGGTTTAATGGGTCTGTGTAAGACTGGTGGTGTGATGCAAGTATTTCCTTTCTCCTCTTAATTGTCTGATCCAGTATTGGGATGAGGGAGCTTAACCTCTAGTTTGGCTGTATAACTGCATCTCTTGCATGTATTAGTGTTTGGTGGTAGGAGGAGGGGGTTGTCTGTGTACATGAGGCAGTTGTAACATTGCCTCAAAATGCCCAGATTCACCAGTTGGACTGGAGAGTACACCTGAAACTGCCCTTTGGACATGCCTGGATAGGTACAGGGAACTGTTTAACTGGATGACTGGTAAGGTCGAATAGAGAGCCTTGTCCTTCTGTACAGTACAGGAGGGTCTAGTGCTAAGGTTTATAAGTGCTTGCTATATATTTTGAAAAAGTGCCGGGCTGAGAAATGAATGGCTTGAGTGCTTAAGTTGAAAGTTTGTCTAGTTCCAAGGGAAAAATTGAAGAGGAGACTTTGTGGAGCCAGGAATAGTTTTACCCTAGCTAACCGGTGCTGCCCAGCACGCAAAACTGGGCAAATATGGTATTTATAGCAGGGAAATGAAAGAGAGAGAAATTAGCCCAAAATGGCCAATAAAGTACAAATTTCTGGGCCGAAACCACTCCTCCAGGGACAGATAGGCTGCTTAAAGCTCCCCTCTCTCACACGTGAACAGAGAAACTTTCTTCTATCCAAGTAAGGTATGGGCAAACACAGAGATTTGTAACGCAGACCTGAATTCAGCACTATCCTGAAAACTGGACTATACTAGCTTAGAAAGGTGGGAAACAAGTATATATATATATATATATATATATATATATATATATATATATATTCAGAAAATAAAGCAGATACACTCAAAGAAACAGTTTAAAAACACAGAAAAGGGATAATTATAGTTATATATCACAGATCAGAGTTGTAGTCAATGCCCCAGTAATAAAGTAGGAACAAACACAAAAAAAGATGAATAAAGTGCAATTATATATATATATATATATATATATATATATATATATATATATATATATATGGTTTCACTTGAAACCATCGAATTAACACTACGTCGAGTCTCACATCATCGAGACTACAACGTCGTAAACTGAAACCAACGAAAACTGAAATCATCGAGAGTCATAGCATCGACTTCAACGAAAATTGAAATCATCGAGATACATACCATCGAGTTTAAGGTATACATGTAGCTATACTGTCAGAGTTCCATATATGTTTGCTACATAGTGTATATTCATACATACCTTCTCATTTTCAGTTCGTGATGTTATGCAGTTTGTTTCGACGGTTTGCAACTCGATGGTTTTACATTTCGTTGGTTTGGGTTTACGACATTGTAGTCTCGATGATGTGAGACTCGACGTAGTGTTAATTCGATGGTTTCAAGTGAAACCATATATATATATATATATATATATATATATATATATATCTATATAGAATAGAAAAAATATAAAAATAGAAAACAAACTGATTTAAACAAGTTACCCAATTAACCAGAAAAAAGCTCAAAGCTGAGCCCTGTTCCAGCAGTCTTCAATCAGACAAGTTCTAACTGCACACCCCTGTTTACTAGGGTGCAGGGGAACCTTCTCCAAAAAAAAAAAGATGGCCTGGATCAGTGCCTGAAGTTATCCAAACAGAGCTAGATTCAGCAGGCCTGAATCTGGTCTGTGCTACAGCAACAAGGCGCACCAATTTCAGAAAGAAACAGTTCAAATAAGCAGTCACAATAAGTCTGTGACCAGAAATTCCCAGCTCAGAAGGGCAGAATCCAGCCTCTCCTCCCAAAAGACTGCAGACCACAAACCTTCTTAATGTAGTATAACTGGCCTGAAGCCCAAGTGCTTAAGCCAGAACTAATACACTTTTAGAGTAGCAGACACTGGGCCTTCAATCAGCAATTCCCAGCTTAGAAGGATGTAAGCTACCTGTCCTGCCACAAAAGTGCAGACCACAAACCTTCTTTATGTAAAACAGCCTGTATGAAGCCCAAGACTTGGAAAAACAGTTACAATTTAATCAGGCTACGACTAAGCAGTAATAAATGCTGCAGAATAAATAAAATTGAGTACTTTCAAGAAAAGCAAAATAGAGCAGGAGGAAACACAACTACAGCAAAAGTAAATGAATAAAGTGCAAACATTTTTTTTTTAAGATATTTTATTTATCTTTAAATCCTTAAAGCTGATGCTTTATCTGTTGGTCAAAGGTTTTATGCATTTCACATATATTTATAACTGTCTGTTAGGGTCTATATCATATGAGCGAATGTTAAAAAATATCAAATGCTCTAAAATGCCGGACCTCAAAGTGCTTCTTGTGGGAACACAGTACAGTGAAGGTCAGAATATTTGCCCTTTCCTCACAGTAGTGTGATCCCATATTTGGAATATATATTTGGGGGTGGGGGGCAACCCCCCACAATAAAGAGTTCAAGGTCCGTCAGTTTTGCTCTTTAGAGCATTCGATATTTTTAACATTCAATGATTTGTCCTGTCAGTTATTGGTCCACTGAAACGAGTAACTGCTCAAGGATAATTACTACCATTTCAATATTTAAGTTTAGGTCATTTTAAGGGTAAAAGTTATCTGTTCTTGATTTAGGTTCATAGGTAGATACTAGGCGATCTGCCCTAGGGCATTTATAAGCCTAGCCAGAGTGTATTTGGCTTCCGCCTCCCTACTAGATTAGCTTACTGTGCCTCTGTAAAGTAGGTCACAGAAGGTACCCTTTTAAGATTAGTTTACTATGCCTCTGTCTAGCAGGGACACAGAAGAGATCCCAGGGGTGAATTTGCAATTTCCCATCCACGCGTCCAGATTTCGCTTGAAGAGGGTCAGCGAGGGGCTATGCCTAACATGAATTGGGATTCTATTCCAGAGTGAGGGGAGCCTCTGGGAAATGAATCTGTCCCTCCAGCATGTCCTATTTATTTTTGTGCTGAAGTTTAGGTCCCTGGAGCGTGTAGCTCTAAGGGACTTGGATTTTTTGAGGTGGAGCATGTCCATTAATTCTGGGTTTGACATGGCTTTGTACGTCAGGCATAGATTGCCTCTGACTAGGTGGTAAGCAACTGAGTAGAGCTGGAATTTCTTTAGTCGAGCTGCATAGGACATCTGTTTGTAGCCCATGATCCTCTTGGTGAGGTACTTTTGGGGTCTCTCCAGTTGCTGCAGGTGTCTGGTAAGGTAAAGTACATCCCAAAAGGGGCATTGTATTCAATTATGGGCCTGATGAGTAGAGGGGCACAATGACCTCTCTAGATGCGAACCCTTTCGTGATAAGGTGGGCTATATAGAAGGTCTTTCTAACCACTTTGGCAACGTGATTATCAAAGGAGAGATTACTATCTACGTTAGTCTCCAAATCTCTAATTACTTCTTCTGTACTTAATGGATTACCACCTATGTGGTAATTTGTGGGCACCTTGTTTTTCCCAAAGGGGATGACTATGCACTTTTTAGCATTTAGCTTGAGGCCGTGGCTCTGGCACCAAGCATCCGTCTCTGTGAGACCCTTTTGGAGGATGCTTGTGTCAGCTCGAGATTCAATTATGGCCCTCAGTTCGCAGTCATCTGCGAACTTTGTCAGCCATAATCCCCCCCGTGTTAGCCTGAACCTCAGAGAAGTATATACCGAACAAGAGAGGTCCCAGAACTGAGCCTTGTGGGACGCCACTTGTAACTGGTTTGGATTCAGACATGGCACCTGCGATTCTGACCATGTGGGTTCTATCTCTGAGCCAGTTTGCAACCCATCTTGTGATATAGGGGTTGATATTTAAGCTAGTAAGCTTATTTATGATGCCCGAGTGGGGTATTGTGTCGAAGGCTTTTGCGAGGTCCAGGTAGGCTGTGTGGACTACCTTGCCCTCATCTATGGCTTTAGTAACTGTTTCAAAGAAATCAATTAGGTTTAAGAGGCAAGATCTGCCCTTAACAAAGCCGAATTGGGTAGGGTCCAGTGTCTGGAGGCTCCCAATGTCTTTGTTTATAAGTTCCATGATAATACGCTCCATAGCTTTACAGACCAGACTAGTCAGGCTTATGGGGCGATAGTTTCCGGGGTCTGTTGTGGCACCACTTTTGTGGAGTGGGACCACTGTAGCTGTACGCCATTCTTTGAGTACATATCCTGTAGTAAGGCTAAGTTTGAACAGTGACTTAATGTGAGGGTTCAGTTCTTCTTGGAGCTCGTGTAAGACACAGCCTGGGACACCGTCCAGTCCCATAGTTGCTGTGTTTTTTGCTTTGGAGAGGGCAGCTTTCACCTGTGCATCTGTGATGTTTGGGAGGTTACATTCAGTTGGGATAGGCATTTGCTCCTTTGGGGGGGAAGGGGGGGGGGTTTGCGCTGAATCTGGCTGCCAGGATGTTGGCTATGTCTGTAGGTTTGGTATACTTTGTAAATTTTGATTGCTTTGATTGCTGGTAGCACACCTGAAAGTACGTAAAAACTCAGTTTGTCCGCCAAGACTCTTGGCATAAAAGTCCACAGGCCTGAAGTAGAGGTAAAAACACAGGTTTATTTGTAAAACAGGATAAGTGCTTTCACAAATGTGCTTCTTCAGATCCTAAGATAAAAAACAATCAATCAACCTAGGATATTTAAATAACCAAATACCAATCAGAAACATTTCCTATTAATGATGTAATGGTCTTGCCTTTAAGGCAGGTTTTAAAGGTATAGTATAGTTTAAACCAGGTGATCTATGTGCTTGCATAACAGCTATCCATTTCATCTCGAATAGCGCCATCTTATTAATCAAATACCCCCCTCTAATACCAATCCTAACTAACTCCATAAACTTAAATGAATGGCCATTATTGTCTTTGTGTTTGTATAAAGCATTTAAACAACTTTTCTTTCTAATGTCTCCAAGATGTTGGAAAACATGTTCTTTAAATCTCTGCTTGGTTTTACATATGTAAAACAATGTACAATCTACACAGGTAGCTAAATAAACCAAATTTTCAGGTCTACAATCAGCATGGAACTCAAATCTATAACATTTACTGGTAATAGGGTGTGTAAACAATGTTCAGACCTGACATGAATTTACAAGCTTTGCAATTCCTACAAGGAAAAGTGCCTTTCCTAGCCTCTAGCTTTACTTGTTTCCTGTAGGGGTCTATAGCAAAGCTCTCTTTTCAATGAGACATTGTTCCTGAAAATTAATCTAGGTTCATTTCCGGCAATTTCCTTGTTTTTTTTTTTTCATAAGATTTCAATATGGGCCAATTCCATTTGATACTGTTACAAACTGATTGTATATTACTACTGTACTTAAGGGAAAAACCATATCTATTTTTATTAGAAAGTAGGATATGTTTATAAATGTGCTGTCTATTTAAAAACGGTACCCTCACAGTACCTCTCAATCCATTGACTTCATATAAACTATTGTCCACTTCCCTCTAGGTGTAACCCCTGTTAATAAAGTCCTCAGTCAGGAAATTACTTGCTATCCTCATTATTTGTGTGGGGTCTAGACATTCGTAAAAACTGGCTTTTCAAAATATTGCCAAAGATTCTATTGGGGTGCATACTCTGCCTACTTAATAAATTGTTCTTACTACATTGTTTTCGATAAGTAAGAGAATCTATATGCCCTTCTTCCCTTAGTATAACGGTTGTGTCTAAAAAAATCAATATTTTCACTGGAACTATGCATTGTAAATCTAAAACATGAACTGTTGCTCTCAATATGTTCAACAAATTCACATAACAACTCGTGTCCCCTCCCATAAAAAAAAAAAAATATTATCAGCAAAGCGCTTGTAATAAATTATGTCTAAAATTATCATTAAATATTACTTTTTCTTTCCAACCTGCGAGTGCCAAATTGCCATAACTGTTAGCACAGGGTGTGCCCATGGCCACACCCGGTTGCCTGCCAGTATATGCCATCATTAAACACAAAAACATTGTATTTCAGTATTAACTCAAAATCAATTCAATTCGTATATGCGTTAATATACTAAATTTACCCAGAAAATTACATATAGAATCAAACCATATTCATTAGGTATGATGGTAAACAGGGTATTGATATCCAAAGTAACAAACAAAATCCTTGTACTACTAAAATCTAGTCCACATGTATATTCCCCTAATGTCTGTAAGAACATTTCCATATCCTTTAATACCGCAGCCGCCTTGCCTAAAAAACATTTCAACTCCCTTTCTACGAAGATGGATAATGGTTCAGTTATCCACCCTTTGCCGGCTACAACTGGTCTCATAGGTGGAGTTACCTTACTCTTATGTATTTTAGGAAGTCCATTCAGTGATGGAATTAATGGATGTTCAACACACACAAAATCAAATTGTTCCTTACTCAACACATTAGTAAAAAACAAATCATCCAAAGCAACTTTAACCTCGTTAACCAAATGGTTAAGCTAATATTTAGTATCAGGTAAAGAAGTGCTATAGAATCATGTAATAACAGCAACATTTTTGTTTTATAGCCACTTGTATCCATAATCAGAATCGCTGCACCTTTATTGGCTGGGCGTGGAATGCGCTGCACCTTTATTGGCTGGGCGTGTAGAATTACTTGCATTTAATTGGCTCAGTGCTTGATTTTCTTCCTTTAGTCACATTAAAAGCCGTATTACTAATATTGCCCGTGGTAAATAACTCATATAAGTCATTTTCACAGACTTTCACAAAAGCCTCTATGTTAGGGGGCAGTTGTGGATTAAACAGACTTGGTTTCTTTAGCGTTACCTGTGTAGTTAAAGGCTCATTATCGTTGAACATAGTCTTCAATGCTGCGTCTCTGGCAAATGTCCGTAAATCAACCAAGATCTCATTAATTTGAGAAGATGTCGCTGGCACAAAAGAAAGTCCATAAGAACTTCAGTAGAAAGCTCATCTATCAGCAAGCTGCCACACACCTCCTGCATCCTGAATGTTCCTTGCAGGACTGTTTTGCATAATATACATGTACACATGCATATATATATATATACACACACACACACACACACACACACACACACACACACACACACACACACACACACACACACACACACACACACACACACACACACACACACACACACACACACACACACACACACACACACGCGGTTACAACCCAAAATATTTAAACTCATTTAATTCAAAAGATGTGGGTCTAACAGAGACTGACTGCACAAATGACTGAGCACACAGTTGGTGGAAGGTTCATTAGTGTAGTGTAGGTAAGTAGGAATTTGGGTGGAAGGTTCATTTGTATAGTGTAGGTAAGTAGGAATGTTGGTGGAAGGTTAATTTGTATAGTGTAGGTAAGTAGGAATGTGGGTGGAATGTTCATTTGTATAGTGTAGGTAAGTAGGAATGTGGGTGGAATGTTTATTTATTTATTTATTTAAATTTGTTGACCGGGAGTGTCCGACTGGATGTAGGTCCATTTTCAGCGGAGGCCTGGGGAGAAAAGCTCCACAGTTAAAATAAACAGACAGTAGTTACATTGGATTACATAGCGATTAACAATTTAACATAGCAATTACTTACAACATATTTACAGATGAAGAACATAGTACATCAGTAGACAACTAGAATCTTTATCTGTGAAGTACATAACAGACATTAACAAATGTTACAGTGAGAAGTTCCTGCTGTATAATAAGTTCAAGTCTTATGAGCATCTGAGCTTGCTATAATCAAGGTAGTTAGTGGAGTGGAAAGAAAGGTAGTGGATGGATGGGGTGGATGATATTAGAGTGGGAGTTGCAAGGGCATAGCCAGCATATTTTTAGGTCCGCTTTTAGTAAAGTTTTGAAGTGGGTGCATGATGGTGTGGAGGTAATTGTGGGTGGGAGTGAGTTCCATAATTTGGCTTTGGCGCAAGAGAAGAGTGCTTCACCAGCAGAGTTATTGTCTTTAGTGATCTGCAAGTGATTTTTGTTGCTGGATCTTAGTGGTCTGGTGGTGCGATAGGGTTGGAGTAGTTTCTGGAGGGATGGGACATTTAGTGGATGGTTTACTAGTTTGTGGGTGAGTGAGAATTGATACCACTGAAGGAGTTCAAGCCAGCCCAGTTCAGCAAGTGAGAAACAGTGGTGAATATGGTAGGATGCCCCTGTGGCGAATTTGGCGATTTTGTTGTAGCAGGTCTCTAGCTTGTTTAGATCGCATTGCCTTAGGTTGGTATATATTGGAGAGGCATAAAGTAGGGTGGAGATAAGGTGGGAATTTGCTATTGAAATCTTTGCTGCTTTGGTGAGAAATTGCTTATTTCTGTATAACGCACCTAGTTTTTTGTGGACTTTTTTTATGGTCATGGATATGTGAATGTCAAATTTTAGTGTATTGTCTATTTCCACTCCTAGCAATTTGGTGTGTTCAGTTGGGTATATAGTGGTGTCTTTTGCTGTGATGTTAAAGTGAGAGTTGTTTTGAGTATGTTTGGTGGGTTGGAAGATGAGTAGCTTAGTTTTGTTTGGGTTGAGTATTAATTGGGCATCGGATAACCATGTTTCAATAGAGGAAAAGGCTTCCTGTGTGACTTTTTGCAGTTTTGGTAGGGACTGGGCTGAGCAGATGATGGTTGAGTCATCTGCATATTGTATGAGTGTGCCATGTTTGGTGGCAGAGGCTAGATTACTGGTGTAAGCAGAGAAGAGTAGGGGTCCAAGGATGGATCTTCGGGGAGCCCCTATGGAGACAGGTAGTTGGGAGATATGTCATTATGCCATACAATGGATTGTTGGCGGTCAGACAAGTAACTCTGAAACCAGTTGGTGACTGATTGTGAGAAGGATAGGTTATTGAGGACAGAGATAAGTTGTTTGTGTGGGACCATGTCAAATGCTTTAGATAGGTCTAGGAAAGTAGCAGAGGAGAGATAGCCATTGTTTTTATGCTGAAGGATAGTGTTAGTAAAGGTGAATAAGGCAGTGGTGGTGCTATGGTTTGGTCGGAAACCATGCTGAGTACTGGAAAGGAGGTTGTTAGTAAGGAGGTAGTCTGAGACCTGAGAGTGTATGCATCTTTCTAGTATTTTGGAGAGTGGAGAGAGAATAGCTATGGGGTGGTAATTGGTTAGTTCTGTGGAGGGTCCGCCTTTGTGGAGGGGAATTATATGTGATACTTTCCACAGTGTGGGAATGTAACTTTCTGACAGAGATCGGTTAATCAAGATGGATACTGGGTAGGCCAGAGCATCAGCTGTGATTTGTAGGTATTCACTTGGGAGGTTGTCTGCTGCTTATTTGGTGGGTTTAAGTTTAGTTAAGAGTTTTTTATGTTGGAGGTAGGTACAGGAGAAAAAGAGAAGGCAGTGGGGAGATTACTAGTTGAAGGTGTGAGTTGGAGGGGAGGGGGGTTGTGTTGTTTAGCTAGTGATAGTATGGTTTGGGAGAGGTGTGTGTTGAATGAGGTAGCAATATTTTCTGAGGAGTGAGGGATGTTAGGAGGAGGGGTACTGACTTTACCTGGGTGGATGATGGAGTTTATGGAGGACCAGAATTGTTTGGGGCTGTGTTGTGAGGAGTCTAGAGCAGACTGGCAGTATTGGAATTTGTCCTGTTTTATTAGCTTTTTGACTCTATTGCGTAGTTCTAGGAATTTCTGTCTAGTTGAGGGGGTCTTGGTTTTGTACCAGTGCTCCCAGGCTTTATCCCTGTTTTTCATTTCTGACTTAGTTGTTTTCTCTAGCCATGGGGAGGGTTGTGCTTTGGTTCTAGAAAATCTTATGGGGGCATGGTAATTAAGGATGTTCAGGAAGGTAGTATTAAAAAATTCAACTGCATCATCTAGACTGAGGTACTTTAGAGGTTGCCAGTTACATTCTTTGAGGGATGAGATGAATGTGAGTGGGTTAAAGTTTAGTTTTTTACGTATTTGACGGTAGATGACAGGTTTAGCTTGGTATAGGTATTTTTTCAGTAGGAATGTTGGGGAGTGATCACTGAGGCTATCTGATAAGCAGCCTGTTATATATGACTGGGGGCTCTTACTGACTAGTATCCAGTCCAGGGTAGTGTGCTTGCTGGAGTTTTTATTTATCCTGGTTGGCGACTGGACTAGTTGGGTGAAGCCATGAAGGTGTACATGATGGGTTGGATTGTTGCCAGAACAGGATTGCCAGTCAATATTGAAATCACCTAAAATGATAGTTTCTTGGGGGAGATGGTGGGTAGACCAGCTGAGGATGTTTTCTAGTGGAGGGATGTTTTGGCCAGGTGGGAAGTATCATCCAATTATGTTGATGGTTTTGTTTTGAGGTTGGTATATATTATTTCTTCATTGCCTATTTGTGGAGCTGATGATTTTAAGATCTGGATGTTTAGATGCTGTTTAAATATTATAGCTACACCACCTCCTTTTGTTTAGCGGTCTACTCTTAGTATGCCGTAACCTGTAGGGAGTATTTGCTCACTGGTAATGTGAGGTTTTAGCCAGGTTTCTGTCAGGATGACTATATCTGGGGAGTACAAGTCTATGGTGGCATGGAGGTCATGGCTTTTGTTGGATATACTTCTAATATTTAGGCTTAGTAGAAGGAAGTCACTTGGCTTTCTATTGGCTGTAATATGGGAGAAGTTGTGGTTTCTAGTCTGATTATGAGGATTGGGGTTGGAGATGGTAGGGCCAGGTTTGGGGTGGATGTCTCCACTTAGGGCTAGTTTTGATATGCATGAGATTATTAGTTTTCTCAGTTTTTGAATGTGTTTGTTTATAAGGGAAACTTTATGATTGTGCTCTGTGGGTAATAGGTATGGTGGGAGGATTACTATGTTAAGTTGTAGGGATGCTTTATGTTTGAGTAATATAGTTGGTAGAATATGTGGGGGTGCATAGGGATGGTTCTTGAGCTGGTGGGAGGGGAGCTGAGTGTGGGTGAGACATGACTGGTGGTGTGCGTGGTAGTACAGTGGTAGTGGTTGAGTGGGGAAATGATGGAGCTTTGGTAGGATGTAAGATATGCAAGGAGAGTGCATGCAGTGAGCATAGGTAAGGTATGCTTGTACATGTTAGTTGAGGAGGTGTGATAGTAGTGGGAAGATGGAGGAGGTAGTTTTGGGTTAGCGCTGTGGTTGGCTATTGGAAAGATGGGAGGGGATTGAGTGCAATAAAGGTGGGACCACTGGGGGTGGGAGGGAATAGGGGGCAGGGTGTGGAGTGAAGCGGGTAGAGACCCTGTTAGTTGCTTGTATGAGGGGGCTGGAAACAATCAGTTAACAGAGTTTACTGATAAATGAACATATGATAGTGACAAGGGTGGTTGTAGTTTTAAAAATGGTGCCTGCCACAGGTAATATTTATTAACTTTGGGATTGTCTTAAGGTAATAAACAGGGAAGGGGGAGGGGAGAACAAGGGTGTGAGCAGGCAGTTCACTTTCATGTTCATTTGTATAGTGTAGGTAAGTAGGAATGTGGGTGGAATGTTCATTTATATAGTGTAGGTAAGTAGGAATGTGGGTGGAATGTTCATTTGTGTAGTGTAGGTAAGTAGGAATGTGGGTGGAAGGTTCATTTGTGTAGTGTAGGTAAGTAGGAATGTGGGTGGAGGGTTCATTTGTGTAGTGTAGGTCAGTAGGAATGTGGGTGGAATGTTCATTTGTGTAGTGTAGGTAAGTAGGAATGTGGGTGGAATGTTCATTTGTGTAGTGTAGGTAAGTAGGAATGTGGGTGGAATGTTCATTTGTGTAGTGTAGGTAAGTAGGAATGTGGGTGGAATGTTCATTTGTGTAGTGTAGGTAAGTAGGAATGTGGGTGGAATGTTCATTTGTGTAGTGTAGGTAAGTAGGAATGTGGGTGGAATGTTCATTTGTGTAGTGTAGGTAAGTAGGAATGTGGGTGGAATGTTCATTTGTGTAGTGTAGGTAAGTAGGAATGTGGGTGGAATGTTCATTTGTGTAGTGTAGGTAAGTAGGAATGTGGGTGGAATGTTCATTTGTGTAGTGTAGGTAAGTAGGAATGTGGGTGGAATGTTCATTTGTGTAGTGTAGGTAAGTAGGAATGTGGGTGGAATGTTCATTTGTGTAGTGTAGGTAAGTAGGAATGTGGGTGGAATGTTCATTTGTGTAGTGTAGGTAAGTAGGAATGTGGGTGGAATGTTCATTTGTGTAGTGTAGGTAAGTAGGAATGTGGGTGGAATGTTCATTGTGTAGTGTAGGTAAGTAGGAATGTGGGTGGAATGTTCATTTGTGTAGTGTAGGTAAGTAGGAATGTGGGTGGAATGTTCATTTGTGTAGTGTAGGTAAGTAGGAATGTGGGTGGAAGGTTCATTTGTGTAGTGTAGGTAAGTAGGAATGTGCATGAAAATGAAAGTGTGAAAAGACTAGCAGTTAGTGTGCATGTGTGAGAGGGAGTCTGACAGTTGGCAGAGAGTGTTAACTATAAGTTTAGGCTTCTGTTGTACAGGGTTTGATTCCCTTAGCCCTCATTTGCCTACTGTGTGACCTTGAGCAACTCACTTAACCAGAGAGTGCTTTGGGGGCAACTGGGAATTTGGGCTTGGCTCTTCAGTGGTCCACTGGACTTCAAGCCTAGTATTTACTTATGAATCTTATGCAGGTGTTCCCAGATTAGAGTATGGATTAGGTAAGGGGATACATCTACTGTTTTGCATGTTTAGTGTTGTGTGTGCCCTGTGTTCTTTTGTCTGGTGTTGTGGTATTGTGAAGGAAATGTTTTTTTGTAATCTTAATGTATTGGGTTAGGGTTAGGGTTACTACACATGAGTAAAATGATGTGCTTATGAATGTAAGCAATGCTCAGAAAGAACGACAAAAATACAAAGGGAAATTCTGACCCCCCCCACCCTCCCCAAATATCTGTGATATTTATAAATTCCAACACCAAAGTCACTATATCATGGGGAAGGAGAAATCCCGGTACACTACTAATTTGATCTTCCAGGAAAAAACTGGCCAGTTGTACACTATTGATGGCACAAATCCTTGTCCATCATTAGTGCATGTGTATGTACGTATGTGTGTGTGTGTGTATATATATATATATATATATATATATATATGTTTGTGTGTATGGGAACAATTTATAATCTACAAATACTGAAATGTCGAATTTCAGTATCTCGAGACTATAAAGCTGAATGTTGAAAACAGCAAAAGTTCATAATCGCGAATTCGAATATCTCGAATTTGCGGTTATGGACTTGCGCTACGTTGTTTCCAGGTTTGTGAATTGATGGTGCACAGTGCCGTGTGTGGATCTAGGTGTTATGTCAGGTAAGTGAGTGTTTTGTAAAGGTTTTGAGTGGGAGGTAGAGTACATGTCAGTGTGCTGATATGTTTGATGTGTGTGTGAGGGACAGGAGAATGTGTGTGTGAGTTTGTTTTCGTTTTTTGTATGTGCGATCTCAGAGTTAGTATATATAAGTGGGGGGGTATGGGGGATGCAGCCCCCCATCTGCGAGGGGATGCAGGGGCTTGCCCCTCTGCTTGTGTGTATGAGTTGTTTATGTGTGTAGTTTTGTGTTTCAAATTGTGATGTGGGTGTTTTGGTTTATGTGTGGTGTGGTGTGTGCTGTTTGTTTGGGTTTTTGAATTTCACGGTTTTGGGCTCGGGTTTGGTAGTTTTGTTGTTTTGTGGATTTGGTTTCATGGTCTCGAGATACTGAAATTCGATGTTTCAGTATTTCGAGATTGTGAAATGAATCTGTGTATGTGTGTGTGTGTATATATATATATATATATATATATATATATATATATATGTGTGTGTGTGCGTGTGTATTAATCTCTTAGGCTTTGCCTTGTAAATGTTTCATTTCCCAAATCCCTGCTTACACTTATCAAGGGTATCATATCTTGTCAGGGATTTGGGAGGAATGGCTAGGCTTAAAAAGGCCCTTGTGGTCATTTGCTTAGTAAACATCTATGCACCTATGAACCAGGATGCTGTGCAACTGATCAGATGTTTGCAGTGAGATAAATACTGGAGAGGATGTCCAACTGGGAAGTCCTTTGGAGGTCCAAAGTCCTAGAAAAATTGGTAAAATTAGTGCAGATATATAGAAAGACCCAGTGACACAAGCATAGTGTTTACACTCACAGAGGGGATTTCCACTGGGAATGGGTGTGCATCAGGGTTCCATTCTGAGCACACTACAGTTAATACTGGTGATGGACTGCATTAGTAAACAGGTCATAGGAGGCAAAGCAACAAAGCTGCTGCATGCAGATGATGTGGTATTAGTTAGATTCTGAACAGGAGTGCAAATGGTGGGAGAATGGAATGCAAAACTAAAGACACATGGAATGAAACTGAGTACAGGCATGGCAGTTGTTATGCATACAAGGGGGAGAAAGCAGAAGATGGTGAGAAGTGAAACATACGGAAAAGTAGAACAAGAGGTTACTAGCTTCAGGTATCTGGGAGAGCTAGTCGAGGAGAAGTCTGAATGAGTAGGTCAAAACTAGGATCAGAGGTGTGACAGCCAACAGCCATATAATGCCTGTGGTAGTGCAATAAAAAAAATGTGAAAGAAGCTGAAAAGTAAGGTGTACAAACCAGTGGTGCAACCAGTACTACTGAATGGTACAGAAACCTGGGCAGTAAAGGTAGAGTAGTTGAAGACGTTAGGGGTGATGGAGATGGAGTGCCTGAGATGGGAGTAGTAAGATACAGCCTGTGAGACAGATGAAGGAATGATAACAACAGAACAGAAGCCCATGTAGCTCCAATTACAGAAGTAGTTTGGGCAGCATAAGATGATTCTAAAGAGATGATTTGGGAGTGGCAGGAAGAAGGCAAGAGGAAATGAGTACATCCAGCTACAAGATGGATGGAGAGTGTGAGAAAAGACCTGTGATAGTAAGGCCACCCCATGAGAGGCAGCATCTCTAAACTCGTAGGGCTAGACCTCTGTGTCTTACACACATTACTTAATGACGTAAATGGTTTACTAAAGACTTCTTCACTGAACCATACAGGAATCCTGTGTGAAACTCAGATGTTATACTTACAACATGTACTCCTAGTATTTACATAATTTTCAAAAGGAGCAACTACACACACACACACATATATATATATATATATATATTTATAGATAGATATGTGCGTGTGTGTAAATATAATTTTCTGTATATAATAGACACGCACACACAAACACACTCACACACAAACGCACATACATATATGCATGTTGTGCACACTCTGTATGTTGTCTTTGCATTTAGTGTAAAGTTAGTGCACGTTAGTTGTACAAATAGCCTGCAGTTGAATTATGATATCAATGTCATAATCTTTTAAATTTCCATTTCTTAGACGTACTCTTTAATCATTGCAACTTTTTTGATCTGAATAATAATACAGTTTGCGGCATATTTAGGATATTTATGGTCTCCAGGTTTGTGCCCATATTACCACTACCATATATGAATAGCTTGTCACTCCTCCCACATCAAGTAGTCTTGTGGTATGCTGTTGTAGAAGTTTGGAAACAGTGGCTGCCTCTTCAAACTTGATCTCATGGGTGTGCAGTTTTTTTGCGTACCACACTTCAAAGGATTCTCCAGGTGCAAAAATTGAAACACACTTCATCAAGCATTTAAATGTTGAAAACTAACAGTGTGAAAAAAAAAACACTGGCCTATTGTGATCCATTAACCTCTCACTGACTCCAGATCTAATTTATTAGAACAGTGGTAATGTTACCGGAAGGATCTTTTAACGTGGGCTTGTGGTTATGGGCAGTGGTTGGGTTAGGGTGGCACTTAAGGCCCCTCCGTGACGGGATTTTTTTGTACTGAAATCTATAGCCATTATGCAGGTTATGGGGTTAGGGGCAGTGGTTGAGGTAGGGTGGCACTTATTAGTAAGGCCCCTCCTTGACGGGATATTTTTGTACTGAAATCTATAGCCATTATGCAGGTTATGGGGTTAGGGGCAGTGGTTGAGGTAGGGTGGCACTTATTAGTAAGGCCCCTCCTTAATGGGATATTTTTGTGGTGAAATCTTTACCCATTATGCAGGTTATGGTCTCCAGGTTTGTGCTCTTATTACCATGACCATTTCTTAAATTAACCATTTCTAATTCCTATGACTATTTTTGGTATCTTCTTCCTAATGTCTTGGAAGATTTTTTGCCTTGTGCACAGAAGTATAATTTATATGTTTTCCATCTGCTATGCATGTGTGTAATCTGTAATGCCAGCCGTACTATTCATTTTGGACAATTAATGTTTATTCCTCTGTTTTTCAATCAAGTCATAAATAAGTCATTTTGTAATGAGTTGCCAACATCCCTACAATTATACATAATATATATAATATTTTGATTTTATAGCTCTTTAGTAATATGTGAGACATATTTTTTTAGCTGCTGTCAGTGTTTAAATAAAAGTTTTAGGACTGCATAGCTAAAAGAACAAGAGAATGTGCTTCCTTCTGGAAGACCAGAGCACATATGGCAACTTTGATATTTTGCTTGAATGAGTCAGGAGGGAATACTGTCAAAATTAAGATGCATTCTATGTTTAAACTGGAAAAATAACAAAATCTTGTTGTTATAAAGCTCCCACTGCAGCTGTTATGAGCAGAACTTGATGTGGATTTCATAGTCCATTGCTTCCTATCAAAACAGTAGCATTCCTTGTGGTTTTATATGTTTTTTCTGCTGACATTAATGAGCTGTGGGTTGCATGCTCTGTTTGTTTTAGTGCAGTAAGTGGGAGTAACCATGAAGTGATGTTGGGAATATCAGTAACAAGATGGTCCCAGACAGAAGTCACCTCATTTTGTAGTCCATTTTACAGAAGTGAGTACTAACTTCACTATGCTCAAGGGAGCCCAAGTGGGCTGTAGTAAAGACAGTAAGAGTACCTTTGCATTTCATCTCCTCCTTTACTTGCGACTTGCAGAACTAGAGATAGAGGCAGTCATCAGCCCGTGTAAGGATTTTGGTCTCTTCTTCATCAGTGCAGCTTCCCAGGTGAGGCCACTGTGAGTGTCACATGGGCTAATCATTGCCTCGCATATGCTTTTCTTTCCTAACTGCAATGCGTCTTATGATGTTGGACAAGATGTGAATCCTTCATGGATTCCCTCAAAAATAAAGGCATGTGCTCATACGCCTTTATTTTTAGGGCAGCAGGTTATGAGAGTGACACATCACCGTACTTCATAATGTGCCATGATCATGTAAACCTTGACATAAAGCCATCAGTTTCATATTTTTCATTTGTTGATTTTTCACAGTGTAAAATTAATGTAACAAATTAGCTTAGGTAGCAAGAGGCAAAGGTCATGTTTAAATAACTCATAAAAAAAATCAAGTGAATTAGTGTCATTTCACACAGTCTGTTCATAATAATCTGCCTCATTACTTTAGGTATCCTCTGTCTGCACTTCTGTTCCTGTCTGGAATTAGCTACCCTTTAGTTTTGTTGATTTTATTGTATTTTATTACTGTCATGGCATTTCACAGACAGATAATTATAGAGTGATTTGCTCTTGTAGTTTGATAAAAAAACTGCATTTTATTTACTTTTATTATTTATAAAACTATACACATAGGCATGCCAGTACAGTAGTCTTTTGTTTCATTGAACCAATCCAACTAATATTGAAGGGAAATGTACAATGGATAAATGTTTCTGTTAATTTCTTTTTCTTTGTGAACTTAAACAACCCGCATAAGTTTTTCTACTTTCTCATTAACAGTGTAAGGAGACTCCACTTATTTTTTGCTACATTTTTTATACAGTGATTTCATTACATTTTGAACTAGTTCATAGCTTCATAGGTGTGTACTAGGCTAATGGCCCTGGAGCCTTTGCAAGCTTAGACCAAATGATTACCCTGGCGTCGTGCCACGCGACCTTAGTTCCCAGTACCTCTGTCGAGTAAAGCCACTGGAGTGATCCGTGGGGGGTGAATTTTCTATTTCCCATCCACTCATGAAGATTTCTCTTAAGAGGACCAGTGAGCTGCTCTGTTTGACATGTATTCGAAGTTTATTCCAGAGCATGGGCAGTCTCTGGGTTTTTAAACCCTGTCCCTCCGGCATGTTCTGTTGATTTTGGTAATGAGGCTGAGGTCTCTGGAGCATGTGGTGCAGAAGTATTGGGATTTCTTTAGCTGTAGCATTTCTAACAGAGCTGGGTCAGACATGGCTTTATAAGTCAAGCAGAGATTGCCTCTAAGCAGGCGATATGAGACAGAGTAGTTAGTTTTTTGAGTCTGTCCATATAGGACAAATGTTTAAGGCCTAAGGATCCTCTTTGTGAGGTACTTTTGTGGCCTCTCCAGTTGTTGCAGGTGTTTAGTGAGGTACATGCCAAATGGGGCATTGTACTTGATGATTGGCCTAATGAGGGAAGAGTAGAGGGAGACAATGACCTCTTTCTTCCTGGATGCAAATCCTTTAGTAATGAGATGTGCCACATAGAAGGACTTTCTGACCACAGTGCCAATGTGGTGGTCAAAAGAGAGGTTGCTGTCCACCAGTGTTACCAGATCTCTTATAATGCCTTCCGTGTTCAGTGGACTACCATTGATGTGGTAATTCATGGGAACTGGGTTTTTCCCAAAGGGGATGACAACAAATATTTTGGCATTGAGCTTAAGGCCATGGTACTGACACCAGTTGTTGGTCTCAGTGAGGCCTTTCTGTAGGATTTCAGCATCACCTGGGGAGTTAATAATAGCTCCCAACTTGCAATCATCTGCAAACTTTGTCAGCCAGTGTCCCTTTGTGTTGGCCTGGACTTCAGAGAAGTAGATATCAAACAGGAGAGGACCCAGGACCCGAACCCTGTGGGACTCTACTAGTGGCTGGTTGGCAGTCTAACTTGGAGTCAGCTACTTTCACACTGTGGGTTCTACATGTGAACCAGTTTGCTACCCACCTAGTGATGTAGGGGTTGATGCCTAGCTTAGTGAGTTTTTCTATGATTCCTGAGTGGGGAACAGTAGGCTGTATGAACCATCTTGCCTTCATCAACAGCTGTGGTGACTGACTCAAAGAAGTCAACCAGGCATGATCTACCCTTCACAAAACCAAACTGTGTAGGATCCAGAGTTTGGAGATTCCCTATATCCTTGTTTATTTGGTCCATAATGATGCATTCAATAGCTTTGCATATCAGACTCTTGAGGTAGCAGTGCGCCATTCAGTAAGGACAAAGCCTGAGGTGAGGCTGTGATTGAACAGGGCACACAGGTGAGGTACCAGTTCACTCTATAGTTCATGTAGAACACAGCCAGGGATATTGTCAGATCCCATAGAAGCTGTATTCTTGGCCTTGGACAGTGCTGTTTTAACCTGTGCAGCAGTAATACTGGGTGCCTGGTCCTTTGGGGGGAGGGGTAAAGTTGGCACTGAATCTGTCAACCAGTATATTGGCAATATCTGTTGGCTCAGTATAGGAAGTACCATTGTGCAGTAGCTCAGAGCAAATCTGGGTATTGCTGTGGAGATTCTTTACATAACTATAGAAGGCCTTGTGGATGTTCATCATGTTACCCTGCTGCAGTCATCACACTTGGGTTATCCTGCCGTCATGCGGTCCCGCAGTTGGCCCGAATTCCAAAGTCTTGGTCCGGCGTCAGTTGCTGTCACTTCTTCCCTGACGTCAGTGCACCAGGGGTATATAAGAGGCATCCAACGCCATTTTCTTCAGTCTTTCTTGCCGTGTGGTGCCCGAAGCAGAAGCAGTTCGCAAGTGCCGGTCGGCCGACACTTGAGATTTTCGATTTGAATTTCAGTCCGAAGTCTTCAATAAAGCTAAGTACCCCATTGGGGAACATTTTCTTCCTTCAGTCCGATGTCAGAAAAAGTTAACAATTGCATTTCTTGTGGGAAGCAAATACCTCATAAGGACTTCCATTCCTATTGTATTCCTTGCCTAGGCCCAGACCATGACGTCACAGGTTGTCGGTTTTGCGCTAGGTTTAATAAACGCACTATCAAATGCCGTTTTGACTTCACACGGCATTACTTTGGTAGGAAATTTAATTATATCATGCCATCAGAGCAGCCGACAACTGCAATTCATAAAAAACGCAAGGATAAGGACAGGCAGCCTAGGAATAAGCCAGACCCCGAGGCCTCAGCTGGGCCTGTCGCCGGTTCTTCAGTTTTCAGTGAGGCACCTACGCAGCCCCTGACGACCGCAGAGCTGGAACCCCAGACAGCTGCTGACTCCCAAGCAGAGTCTACTAGGCCGATGCAGCCATCGGCCGATGCAGCCATCTTCCGACACCAGAGCAGAATTAGACACCGGTGCAGAGGAAACACCTTCGGTTGCAGAAGTTGTCTTCAGACCGACTACACTCACCATTAAATCTTATGCTAAGCTTAAAACTTTAAAGCCTAAGAAATCTGTTCATCAGTCTACAGGTCAAGGCCTCGTGCCTAAGAAACAGATGCTTAAGATGGCTGAAGATTTAATTACCCTTATCAGGGGTTCCCATCCCCCTCCTGATAAAAGACCAAGACAGGAGGAGGATTATGCATCCTCTGATCAGGTTTCTCTCTCCTCAGATTCTTCTGAGGAACAGGATTACACTTTTCCACCTTATGAGGATTCTGATGCTGAAGACTCTATTCCCTCAGCATCTCCCCCTGAAGACTACTCCTTTGGTCAAACATTACATACCATGAGGGAACATTTCCACTGGGAAGGCCAGGATTACTCAGATTCTAAGAAAAGGCACAGAGAGTTCCTTTTATTACCCCAGCACAGACATCTTGCTATCCCTCCTGGTTTAGATATTGTGGATGATGTCTACTTGGAGTCTAGTTTAAATCCAGACTACGTCCTTTATAAAAGCCCTATAGCTGACCCAGAAACCATTTCCAAGGGTCCTAAGGGAGCAAAAGCTTCTATGGCTAAAAATCCTGTGCCCTCTGAAAGAGATCCCAGAGCCCTAGATAGATGGGAAAGAAAATATACACCTCTGCAACTCTGGCTATGAGAGCATTAAATTGCCAGTTTCACATGTTGAGATATCAACAATTCCTGATGTCTCAGTTAAAACAAAAAATGAGCACACATTCAGAACAGCCTGAATTCAAGGAAATGCAGGATCTGTTGCATGCAGCTGAACAGGTGGGCAAGCATACTTTACAATGCGGATATGATTCATTGGAAGCTTCCTGTAGAGCAGCTGTTACTGGCTCTGTCATTCGTAGACATGCTTGGTTAAAAGAGCAAACCATCCCTGACCATGTTAAAGCAAAATTATTAGATGCACCTTTACAACAAGATGTATTATTTGGTGTCAAAGCAGAAGAGGTTTTAAAGAAAATGGAGGATAAGGCTAAATCTTTGCAAACGGTCAAGGATTTCTTGCAGGTACAACCCCCTCGCTTCAGCAGAAATTGGCCAACAAAAAATTGGTCCTTTCCAGCTTCAGACAGATCACAGAGGGGCAAATACAGATGCCCAAGGGGCAGAGGTCAGTCACAGGGACCTTACAAACCTCACCAATGGGGTTCTGCTACCCAGAAAGGAGTAGAAGACAGGCCCCAAGCTAGAAGAAGGCAGACACAATGACTCTATCCTCAAACTACCAAGCAAATCCCTCCTGGCAACACCCTTGGGAGGAAAACTAGCATTTTTTGCAGACAACTGGCACATCATCACAAAAGACAAATGGGTTCTAAACATGGTCTCTCAAGGATACAGATTCCACTTTCATACCTTACCAAGGATCAAAGGAATGCCAAACCTGCCACCAAATCAATGGGCAGAGGCATAAAAACAAATTGCAGCTCTCATGAACATGAGAGCCATTCAACAGGTACCTTCACAGGAGCAAGGACAAGGATTTTACTCAAGACACTTCCTAGTTCCAAGAAAGGACAAAGCATGACGACCCATTCTGGATCTTTCAGTTCTGAACACCTATTTGCAAGTGCCAAAATTCAAGATGCTAACACTACAGCAGCTTCTTCCCATGCTGGGCAAGAATGCTTGGCTAGTCACTTTGGACCTCAAGGAGGCATACCTGCATGTCCCTATCAGACAAAATTGCAGAAGATACCTCCGCTTCATTGCAGGTTCAATGCATTATCAATTCTCTGCACTGCCCTTTGGCTTATCTACTGCGCCCAGGGTCCTCACAAAATGCCTGGCACCAGTAATTGCATACTGCAGACAAAGAGGAATTCAAATATACCCATACCTGGACGACTGTCTTATTCAAGCAGAAAGCAAGGACATTCTTTTACAGCATCTGGCATTTGTCAAACACCTTCTAAGTTGCCTAGGGTACACAGTAAATGAAAAGAAATCAAAACTAGTGTCCTCACAAAACATAATATTCCTGGGTGCCAGCTTGAATACAACGGCCCAGATGGCTTATTTCACGCCAGACAAACGACGACAGCTGTTTCGATATTTCAGAATAATGGCAACAAAGACCCAACTCCCTGCAAGAAAAATTCTGCAGGCCTTGGGATTCATGGCATCTTGCATACTACTAATACCATTTGCAAAACTGCATACGAGGAAATTACAATGGTACCTGAAAAGTGTATGGACTCAGCACAGCCACGGCTTGGAAACAATGATTCCACCCATTCCCTGCCTTCAACAGGCGTTTCTGTGGTGGGCACAGGCAAGTCACCTCAACAAGGGTCAGCCTTTCACCTTACCCACAGCCAGGCAAACTATGACAACGGATGCATCGGACTATGCCTGGGGAGCACACATGGCAGGACAGTGCATTCAGGGCAAATGGACTACAGATCAGAGACACCTGCATATCAATCAAAAAGAAATGCTAGCAGTGCAGAATGCCCTAACAGCTTTCAAGGACCTTCTACACCTAGGACAACTACTAATAAGGACAGACAACACCACAGTGATGTGGTACATAAACAAGCAAGGGGGCACACATTCCTACCCTCAATGCAGGCAAGCAATGACCTTGTGGAACACTGCACTGTCTTACCAGGTTCATTTACAAGCACAATTCCTGCCAGGAAAGAAAAACACATTGGCAGATGACCTAAGCAGAAACATCATGGATCCACACGAATGGAAACTAGATCCACAAGTATTTGCAATGATAGCTCAAAAATGGGGATGCCCAGACATAGATCTGTTTGCAAGCCCCCACAACCAACAACTTCAAAAATTTTGCACAATGACCTTCCATCCACTAGTTTGGAAAGTGGACGCTCTCTCATTCAGTTGGAAAACATTAACAGTGTATGCCTTCCCTCCACTGCCTCTTCTAGCAAAGGTACTGCTGAAAGTCAGATTAGAGAGGCCACAAATGATTCTCATTGCACCAGACTGGCCACGCCAACATTGGTATCCAATTTTAAGGACCATGGCCCAGGGCCCACCATGGATTTTGCCACAAATTCCTCACCTGCTCACACAGCGAGACAATCTGATTCTACACAGCCAACTCAAGACTTTAAACCTGGCTGCATGGCAAATTACCTAAACAACCAGCCAACACCTTTATCCAAAGCTGTTATGGATGTCATTCTGGAGGCCAGGAGGCCCAGCACCAGGAAAACCTATTCAGACAAATGGAAAGGATTTTGCACCTGGAACCAGGTTAAAGGCCTAAATCCCCTGGAGCCGAACATTCCTCAGATTCTACAATATTTAACTGAGATGTTACACAAAGGACTTTCTTTTTCATCTATTAAGATCCATGCCTCAGCAATTTCAGCTCATTACAGCATGGATCCTCCTCTATTTTCACATCCACTCCTAAGACAGTACCTCAGAGGGGCTAAGAACTTAAGACCACCAAGGAGAGTTCCAACAACTACTTGGGATCTCAACTTTGTCCTGGAAAAGCTTACACTGCCGCCCTTTGAACCAGCTTTTTTAACTGATTTAAAATTCCTTTCATGGAAAACTGCCCTACTACTAGCAATAACCTCAGCTAAAAGAGTCTCAGAGCTACAGGAACTAATGGCAGTGGAGCCCTTCCTCATTTTTCATCAAGACAGAGTTTCTCTATGAACTAATCCTTCCTTTATGCCAAAGGTGGTATCCAGTGTGGCCCTAAACCAAACCATTCACTTGCCCACCTTCTTCCCAAATCCCCAGAACAAAGGAGAAAGACTCCTGCACTCTTTGGACATTCACAGGCAATTACGTTACTACTTAGATAAAACTAAGGCTTTCAGAATAACTGACCAGCTCTTTGTAGCCTATGCTACAGGATCACAAGGAAAAGCTATCTCAAAGCAGACCATTTCTAAATGGATAGGACATTGCATACGTTTCTGCTACACACATCATGGGAAACCAGTACCTGCTAACATTAGGTCCCACTCCACCAGGGCTACAGCTACATCAGCAGCCTTTCTCAGGGGAGTGCAACCAAGGATATTCTGGAAGCTGCTACTTGGAGTTCAGTGCACACCTTCACCAAACACTATCATTTACCTCTTTACTCTAAGACTAGATCTGGTTTTGCCACTGCAGTTTTGCAGGGCCTACTAGCTTCTTCTAACCCTGTTTGACTCCACCTCCCCTCCTTAGCTTTGGGATTCAACCCAAGTGTGATGACTGCAGCAGGGTAACACGATGAACATAGTACAGTTTTGTACCTACCATAAATGTAGATGTTCGAGTGTTCACCCTGTTGCAGTCCAGGGTACCCTCCCTCCATCCCTTCTGAACTAGCTGAACTTATCTCTACCACTTTATCCTACTCTACCTCTGTGGTGTATTTGCTTGTACCTTAGGGTTTTGTTTTATTTTTATATAGCCATATGTATATATATATATATATATATATATATATATATATATATATATATATATATATATATATATATATATATATATATATATTTTGCCTATCATTTGGGGGCACCTGACATCTGGGACAAGAAAAACTGAAGAAAATGGCGTTGGATGCCTCTTATATACCCCTGGCGCACTGACGACAGGGAAGAAGCGACAGCAACTGACACCGGACCAAGACTTTGGAATTCGGGCCAACTGCGGGACCACCTGATGGCAGGATAACCCAAGTGTGATGACTGCAGCAGGGTGAACACTCGAACATCTACATTTATGGTAGGTACAAAACTGTACTTTGTCTTTACTATCTGCTGCAATTCTGTTTTCATAGCTAGCTTTAGAGGATTTGATAAGGGATCTCAACTTTTTGTTGAGGCTAAGGGAGTTTTTCCAGTCTTGGGGCTTCACATTATTCTGCATCAGTTTCCTCTTTCAGTTATAGAGTTTGTTTATGGCAGGGGACCACCAGATTGGCTTTGTTTTTTTAAGGAGAGCATCTTGGTTCTATTGGGTATGGTGAGATCCATGCATTTGTGTATGTGTTTGTACAGTGCATTTGTGTATGATTCGGTAGTCATGCAACTATTCTCCATTTGCACGGGTGCCGTGAAGTTAGCCACCTCTGTTTTTAGGAGCTCAAAGTTAGCTTTGGAGAGAAGTTTTTCATGGTGATTACCTTTGTGTGTGTGTGTGGGGGGGTGTATTTCCAAGGTGATTAGTTTGTGGTCGGATCTAACCAGGAAGGAGTTGACTATTAATGTAGAGCATTGGTCGCCCATGTTAGTAATGACCAGGTCAAGGATGTTGCTACCTCTAGTGGGGGTAAGAATGAGCTGGTCCAGGGCATTGGAATTAATGAATTCTAGGAAATGTTGGTCAAGTGTATTGGTATTTGAGTAGTTTTCCCAGTTAATGGAGGGGTAGTTGAAGTCGCACAGTATGAGAGTGCTAGGTTGGACCATAATATTCTCCAGGGTGCTTAGGAACATGGAATTTGAGTCTTGGGACATAGTTGGGGATCTATAGCAGGCTACAAACTGAATCACTGTCTTACCCAATGTTAGCTGCACCTGAAGTATCTCAGATGTGTTATGTTGGGCTACCAGTCAAGAGGTGTGCGGATCCTTTATGAATATGGAAACACCACCACCTTTGGAGCTTCAGTCCAAGTTCTGGGGCCGAAAGGTGTGGAATGAGTTGTAGCCTGGTAGTGCGGGGGTACTTTCTGCTTCCTTGAACCAGATCTCTGTTATGGCACGAATGTTGATTGTCTCCATTTTAAGGAGTGCTTCGAGTGAGTGCATTTTGAGATTTAAACTTCTAGCGTTGAGCAGCGTGACCCTCAGATTGCATTTGTAGCTGTTACGGTGGTAGTTTGGTCTTTGGAACACCACCTAAAAAAGGCACTGTAAGGGGTGGCAAGAACCTTGGCCAGTGTCCAGAAGCCCAGGGGTGACAGATGCAAGCCATCTCTGACAAAGCCTCGAGGTGTGTCAGTCACGTCATCCCAGGCAGACAGATACTGGATCCCCTTAGAATGACACCGGAAACTTATTCAATTCTTGAAATCAATCATTTTCTGCTTGTACTGTGGTATCATTCTGGGTGATGGTAGGGTGCTGCTCTGAGCTAGGGTCATACCTGCCTGGGCTACATAATCCAAGAGCTCCTCCATGTCTCTTTTCATGTAGTCCAGGGTGGTATGTCTCAGGTCATTCACACCCACATGTGCAGTGATAGAGTCATATTTGTACCTGTTGTTGAGGGACCTGAACGCGTGCATTATGTGGCAGATCCTGGCACGTGACAGGCAGCTGACTGTTATTTTCTCCTTATACAACCTAGTGAGTGGGACATCAGTGTGCCTCACTATTGAGTCACCTATGACTAGTGTGTTGGGCATGCTGTTTTGCCTTAGGGGCTTTGGTTGGTGGCACACCGTTTAGGACAGTTATGTGTCTCAGGATTAATGTTGTGTTGTGGTGGTCAAGTGTGTTTCTGCCTTGGTGGTCTCTGCTGTTTGGGTAGATTTTTATTTAGAGGCTTTGCGAAAGTGGGTGTGTGGTTTGTGTTTTATGTGAAGGCAGTTCTGGTGTGGTTTAATTGTCTTCCTTACCTAACTGGAACAAAATATTAGTAACCTTTTTGTACATGTTCAATTAACTTATGAAACATTTTAGAAATCCATAAATAATCTTATCTAAATGGAGGATGGCTCTTGGCCTTCATCCTAACGCTTGTCTGTGAAGCTTGCCTTGTGGTTATTATACATTATACACCACTCCTAAAATTAGGTCTGAAATTGCCCAGTTGATTTGCTAAATTTGGTCTTTTTTAGCTGCAGTAAACAGCAGTTAGTACTAAAAACAATAAGTTTATCATAGAATGAAGATGAACTCGATATTTTCACATGTGCAACACAAGCAGGAAGTTGATCACAGAAAATAAATAAGTCAGTAATGCAGCTTCTGTGTAGGTCGAACTGTACCTCTGTAATACAGTGCCTTGGGCAGACTTGAAATTCAGAACAACTTGCATAGAAGCTTGAATGTTTGTCAAATCATTACTAACTGGCAGTAAGTTAACATCTGTACAGTGACAATTTGTATTCAAAAATGTGAACAGTGATGGTTGTGTGTGTTTCTTGTCAATTAATCATTACCTGGTTAAGGTGTTTGCCTTACAAACACAAGGTGCAGGGTTTGAGTCTCACAAGGGGTAATTGGCTAGGCTTAAAATGGCTCACAAGGGCAGTTAGCCTAGTACTAATCTATGAATCTATGAAAAACCAACAAGAAGTGGACCCCCCCCTACACACACACACACACACACACACACACACACACACACACACACACTTGTTTCCTTACATTGAATGATTATTTATCAATCTATTGACAGGGGTAGAGCAGTGATCCAGGGTAAGACCTGTTTCAGGATCAGCCCATGTGTAAAAACACAGAGACCTGAAGGAAGAAATATTCAAATGTATAGTAATGATGCAGCAGAGTAAAGGTACAGACAAGCTGCACCCCTGTTATAAAGCTGTAGAGCAGTGTAAGGTAAAGATAGAATTATAAAGCCTGACTGTGCTAAGAGTACAATATCAGTACTGAGGCAAGGACATGTTTACATCACTTTGGTACAAAGAATAATGTATGGAGGTGAGAGGGAAGACTGAATCTAAGAAAGGTGGAAAGGGTGTGAAAATAAAGTGGCGAGCAGGCAGCAGGAAAAAGGAAAAAGGGGATGGCAAACTGAGCATGACGGTTAACAGTGAGGAGTGTGGATAAAACTGGAGGGAGAAGTTGAAGTGAAGTTAAGGTTTGGGGATCCATCAGTGGATGGGTGGTGGGGAGGTCAGCATATTTTAAGAGCATATTTAAATGGTGGGAGGAGATGGGTAGATTAGATTATTGCACTTGAGTAGCAGTGTGAATCTGCTACTTTGAAGAGGTACTGACTAAGGGATTTTCTGAACTGAGGGCTGTCACAGTCCCACATGGTTGTGAGGTGACTGGTTCCCCAAAGTCTGAAGTCTAGTGTTGAGAAGCAGTGGTTGCTACACTTTCTGTTGGCGTAGGTGGTAAGAAATGCGGTGGTATCATCAGGCTGTTAAGTCGTACATTACTTTGTAAATGAAGAATACAGCTCTTTCTCTCTTTCAGTGGTTTTTATTAACTACAAGTACACACGTGTGGGAGCCTCATGGAAAGTACCAGGGAGACTCCCAGAACAAGGAAATAAACAAGCTTATGTACTGGTAATAGTGCTGACAGTACAAAAATATGAAACTGAACCAGTTAGATTATTACACAGGGCAATTAACCAATCAAAGGTTTACCCGTAAACATAAGACAATTCACATCATCATATCTCTAGGCAAAAAGAGAAAATCGGATGCACTTCCATAAAAGGCACATTTCCTGCTGTTAGGCAAATTCTTATTGTTCAACATTTTCTTCATTGTTCAGAGTTCATAATTCACAGTACACTTTTTGCGTACAGACTATCACATACTCAATTTCCTCAAGCACATGCTTTGGCTGTTCATATTCTACAATCCCCCATTTGATGCTGTTTAAGCATCACCATTTAACCGATCATACATTTGTCCTAAATCTAACATAACCATGCTACTGGTCTTTTTATCATTGGAAAACTTTATCATTTTATCGTTTACATTCATAGCTGCAGGCATATAAAACTTAGGCACTTTATTCATAGTTTTTGAAGACATTAATTTCAAAATCAATGATTTGATTAGAAATAAGACAAGAAAAGCAACAATTGCTAATACTGCAATTAATAAAAGCAGTTTCAACAGTCCGCCTCCCCAACCTGAGAACAGGTTGGTTAACCAAGCCCATGTTGAACTATCGGCCTCTCTGGCTTCTGAAAGTTCAGAAATTCTCTGAATCAGTTCAAGGTGACTTTCAATTTCATGCTGATTGTCAGGAATTAACGTGCAGCACTCCTCCTGGATTAAAAGCGCAAGTTCCTCCTTTCGCCGCTAGGGTGAAATCGAGAGCCATATGGTTTTGGAGTGCTACAGCACTCATAGCAGTCAGTTCATCAGTTACTAATTCTAGGGCAGAAAATGTAGCATTGCTCAAAATTTCGAGCAGTTTAGATAACTTTCTCAGTTCCCAAATTGACTTCACTGCTCAGTATGATGGAATGATACCAGCCCATGATATGACGTCATCACCCAAGTCCATATGGGATAGTCCTTTGGTACTAGCATGAGCTAAGTCGTGATGATAGATCCAGGAAGCATCGACTTGACCTACCGAGTTGGTAGGCCTCTTGACCTCTCGAACGTTCTGAATTTTTTCCTTTAGGTAAAGTAGACACATGTCGAATAGCTGGAACTAGGTAACCCAGGAAACAACTGCCAGACCAGTTTCCTGGTAGCCATTTATATGCTTTTCTTCCGCACACAAAATAACAGTTTTCTACTTTAATGGTGATATTTAAATGGTGATACAGCACTGGGTGTAGCCTGTTCTCCCTCAGACAGGAGTCAGCGTGTATGTTGAACTATCTATGGGTCTCCATCTAGTGTTATCTTGAGATTAAGTAAGAACTAACCACTTGCTAAATCTAGTTTGTTGTATTTTAATACCTAAAGACCCACAGCATAACACACTAGCAGCCTACTGCTGTCCATAGACCCTCTTTACTCCACTCCACTCCCTGATTTTAAATATTTCTAGCTGCCTGTATTTTAAAGAACAGTTTACCACTGTATGATTTTTCACCACTAGGTGGCAGCATTTACCCACTTTTAGATACAGTACCCCATATACCAGCATACTTCAGTTGTATCCCTAGCCCTTGTAGTACTAGATATATGAATAATTGACTTCTACGTATCTCCCCTCCCTAGACTAGTCTCCCTAGACTGCTGTGTATTACCCCACCCAGGGACTCCCACTTACCTAGCATATAGCTGTTGAACCTTACAATTCCAAAGGGTCAGCTCACTGATAGTTTCTCATAGGACTCTCACTCCTCTCAGCTCTTCCCACTCCGTTCGCCCGCTGGGCTCACTCCGCTCCCCTACCCTGCCCCCAATTCACACCCGCCCCCAGTGCTCACACCTTTATACTGCCAATAGTCACACCCCTAATTCTACAACCTATCACCTTCCCTAAATTGCCTTATCCACTCCCACCACACCCCACTACAGACATCCATCTCCTCCAATACCCCGTAACAAATCATGCTAGGCATACTGCCACTACTACTACTAACTCTCACTACTCTAGCCTACACCACATCCATACATGCTACCATACCATTAAACACTACCTTCCATACAACTCATACCTACATTCACATACATACACATACAAACATTACAATCTGCCCCACACTATTTAATAGTAGCCTATTATATTTTGTAACCAAACCACAAACCACATTATCTCCCCATAGAATAACAACACCTAGACATCATACAGACCTAGCTCACGCCACCAAACTCAAGCTGTTCCTCAAAAGATGGCTACTAATCTCAGGAGACATATACCCAAACCCAGGACCAAGCACTACCACAAACAGGAAACAGACCTAATTATTATTGACCTAAACTCAAGAAGTATATCCAACAAACTACAAGACTTACATGCATGCATAGCCCACTACTCACCAGATATACTAACCATAACTGAAACCTGGCTAAAACCCACCACCCAAGATGAAGAAATTCCCCCCCCCTGAATATAACATTCTAAGGCAATATAGGACTACCAAAAAGGGTGGTGGAGTTGCAATCTTATTTAAAAACACACTTAACCTTCAACCCCTTAATACCCCACTTCCCATTTTTGGCAACTCTGAAACACTAGGCTCCACTATCTCCCTCAAAAACAAAAAGAAAATCAACATCCTCTGCAGTTATATTCCTCCAGGAAATAACTCACCTATAATAGAGGATATGTTGCAATGGGCTACAATCAACCTGCCCCACAAAACCATCCTACTAGGAGACCTAAACCTAGACTGGCTAGCCTGCAAAGCCAACAATCCTACAAACCATATAAACTTGTTTGGTTTCTCACAACTGATCCAAGAACCCACCAGAGTTGACAAAAGATCCAATAAAACCTCCATTCTTGATTGGACTTTAGTTAACCTCCCCAAAGAAAATTATCAAGTGGGATGCCTACCTGATATACTGAGTGACCACTGCCCCACTTTCCTCCTTCATAGACAGGTAAAAATACCCAAACCCATACTATACAAAGAGACCAGAAATGAGCACAAGGTAAATCCACAAATCCTTAACTGCATGCTACAACAAAGTAACTGGCACCCACTACAAACCCTACCACTAGACCAGGCAGTCAAATATTTCAATACTACCTTTATGAGAGTGCTTAACACACTAACCCCCATCAGGAAGCATAGAACTAAGATCAACTATGCCCCTTGGCTAAACAGAACAACAAAAGTTCTTCTAAAAGCCAGAGATAATGCATGGAAGAACTGGAAGAAAAATAACACCAACCAATATAAACAAAGATATCAACAACTTAGAAACCAGGCCAAAAAACAAATAAAAATGGACAAACAAAACTACTTCCTAGGGATCCAAAACAAACATTCAAAAAACCCCAAAAAGTTCTGGCAAGCTTTAAATACCCTTCTAAAAACCTGGCCAAACTACAACCCCAGCACCCAACACCAACAATGATAACGTCAGCATAGACTCCCAGTTTAACCATCACTTCACAGACTCTATTCTATCCCTATCTACCCAGCTATCCAACAATAAACCTATGCTCACCCCAACTTTAGATCACAATAATACACCCCCTTTTACCCTCTCAGCCATACCCACCTCCACAGTAAAAAACCTACTCTCTAAACTAAAACCCACCACTTTCGCAGCAGATGGCCTACCCACTACTTTTTTAAAGTTAGCTGCAGAGTCCCTAGCCGACCCCATCTCACTTCTTATAAACCGCTCCATACAGGAATCCTACGTCCCCCAACTATGGAAAGTGTCATATATATAATACCCATACACAAAGGAGGTAACTCCTGTGAACTATCTAACTATCTTCCCATTGCTATCCTATCCCCCCTTTCCAAACTTCTGAAGAAATGTATTCACACCCAGGTGATGCACTCCTTAACCTCACATAATCTCTCCCTCACACAGCATGGATTCCGCCCAAACCACAGTACAACTACTGCTCTTCTCTCCTTTACTAACCAGGTTAACCAACTTAGAAACAACAACAACTTTGTATCAGCCATTTTCTTAGGTCTATCTAAGGCATTTGACATGGTCTCACATAACCTACTTATAGACACTCTAACTGCCATCTCCTTCGCACCCTCTGCTACTTCCTGGTTCAAAAACTATCTCTCTGATAGAAAGCAGTCAGTAAAATGGCAAGGCATACTATCACCACGACTTCCAACTACTGAAGACGTTTCACAAGGGTCAATACTAGGTCCTTTACTATTTACCATTTCCACCAACAATCTACATACCTCCACCCTACATGCATCACTTATACAGTATGCAGATGACTCAACTCTAATCTGCTCAGCCCCAACCATAACCACACTTCAGAAACTTACCCAAGAATCCTTCTGCTCCGTAGAAAAATGGATTACTGATATCCACCTTATTCTAAACCCCAAAAAGACCAAACTACTTCTATTCACCCCCAACAAATTCAAAACCACAACTCTTCCCTTCACCATCACCTCCAACAATGGCACAGTAATCTCTTCCTCCCCACATACCAAACTACTTGATGTTGAAATAGATCAGGATCTTAACTTCAATGTCCACATCTCTCAAACCATTAAAAAAGTTCATAAAAAATTAGGAACTTTATACAAACACAACCATTTCCTATCAGACCAGGTTCGAATCACCCTAGCCCAAACCCACCTCTTGTCTACCGTACTGTATGCATCACCAATCCTAATTCACATCAGGAAAACAGACCTTGACAAACTAGAATCATGCTACAATAAGATAGCAAAATTTTCCAATAACTCCCCTTTTAGAAGTCATCACTGTCTTGCCTTAAAGCACCTACAATGGTTAGAGCTCCCTCATCTAATTAGGTACCACCAGCTAGTACTCACCTTCAACATACTAAAGCATCCCCACAAAACACCAGCCCTAAACCAAATACTAAACCAGTACTCAGCAAACTGTCCTCTACACTCATCTAACAAGACCCTGCTCTGCATATCCAAAGCCAACATCACTGCAGGGAAAGCCCTCTTCTCTCATACCATTGCCAAGGAATGGAATAAGCTCCCCCAGTATATATCCTCAGCCACATCTATCTCACTGTTTAAAAAATCCCTCAAGCCACACCTCCTGAAGTCATGGGTCTGTCTTTGCATTACATAAATGCTTTCCTAATCGCCTTCATTTCCTGTTTCTCCTCTCTATCACTACTCACTATGCCTAACACTTGGTACTTCACAAAATCCTAAACCAGGACTACTCTCAGCTATGTTTTACTACTATATTGCCGTCTATGATGTCACTTTGATTGCACCAGGTAATGAGTATATCTACTCTTCTCTTTTTCCTCCTAAATAACCAACATCCAAGGTCCACTCTTGACAAATGTAAGCCGACCTGGAAAGAACTTTGTATGAATTATCTTCTTGATTGTTAATAACTCTGTATGAAACTAATTTTCTTTTCCTTCACAAAAACCAATATCCAGGGTTCTCTGTCTGTAATGTAAACCTCTCTGGAAAGATCCATTGTATGTAAATTTTTATTATTTGAATTTTTTCTGACTGTTTATGTAATACTGTATAAAACTGTTGTTGTGGAGCTTTTCTCCCCGGGCCTCCGCTGTAAATGGACCTAGTTCCAGTCGGACTTTCCCGGTAAACAAATTTAAAATAAATAAATAAATAAAATATTGATAGACTTAAAGCGATTCCCGGTACTCTGAAGTCCTTCGAATATTTTCCAGTAGACAGTTTCTATTTTCCGAGAAAAGTTAGCTATAGAATTCTTAACAATTCTTAAAAAATCTATTACACAGCCCCATGCAGTACAGTTATATACCACAGTTTTGGTACAATGGCTCCACCCTACTCTGGATCCTACTCTGGTTTTATCAAGTCTTTGAAAACACACAGTTCCATTTTGATGGAGGGACAACTGTAATGCTACCTTGTGTTTTGAGACAACCTTTGATGTGTCGTAGATCAGATTCATCCAAGTCTCTTCAATCCCTAAAGGGACTATATTTAGCATCAATCCGCCATGAACCGTAGGAATGGCAGTGCAGATCCAGCAATTGGAGACATTAAGGGATGATGCATAAGCATATTTTATTGCTTGGTAGGTGTTGAATTGTAGATGCCACGCAGTTCTTTTGGCATGAGGTATGACTGGAGCAGGAAATAGAAATGGCCGTAGCAAGAAGACGATAACAAAAATAGTCGCCATAATGGTTACGCGGTACTTCTGTGCAAATGGCGGTTTTGGTTGGATTTTTGTGTCAGAATGCCGAAGTGTCCCGACTGGAGAAATGTCAGTCATCATCAGGTACTGGGACAGTATGGCTTCGAGTTCGAGAATCAATAGGTGAGGAATCTGGAGCTGTAAAAGGTAAACGTGTTTGATCTTCAGATGGGATGACTTTCTTAACGTGTGATATATGAATCCAGGTGGGTGAGCCTTGTAATCGTACCGCTGAAGATGTTGTCAACAGAACCAAGTAGGGCCCCTTCCAACGAGGTTGCAGTGCTGTTTTTCGGGAGAAAGACTTGACATATACCCAATCTCCCGGTGCAGTTCAGAAGACAGGAAAGGATCAGGATTATGTTGTGCCACTGCTACTTGGCGGTGATAACACTGTAAGAAAAAAACAAGAGAAGTGCAGTATACAATAACATCATGATCAAAGGCATCATACTCAGAAAAGGGTGGTGGTGGAGTCATGGGCATGCGCATAGGGCGGCCCATGAGGATTTCATGAGGAGAAAGACCTTTAGTAGGATGTACTTGTGCTCTCATACAGAGCAAAGCTAGAGGTAAGGCCTATACCCAAGTGAGACCTGTTTCAGTAGTAATTTTTGCTAGTCTGGTTTTCAGTGTTTGATTCATACGTTCGATAATGCCAGATGCCTGCGGTCGATATGGGCAGTGAAATTTTAAAGTGATACCCAATATAGTACACAGTGAGTCAATTAACTGAGCTGTAAAATGTGTTCCACGATCTGAATATATATAACAGGGAACATCAAATCGAGGTATAAATTCATAACAACGTTTCTTAGCAACTGATATAGCATCGTTCTTTACACATGGGTGTTGTTCTAGCCAGCCAGAAAAAATATCAACAACAGTTAAAAACAAATTTAAAATGAGCACATATTGGTAATTCAATAAAATCCCATTGCAAAGCGCAAAATGGTCCCAATGGTTTTGGCAAGGGTTGTGCGGGAGCCATTGTGCCTTTTGAAATATTGTACTGTAAACAAATGGAGCATGTGCTCACAAAGTGCTGTACAGAAGCAGAAAGCCTTGGGGCAAACCAATCCCTTTGGATTTGTTTTATTAAAGCTTGTACCCCAACATGGGCTGGCAAATGATAAGCTTTAATGAAAGAATTTAGCATGGGTATAGGGCAGACCAATCTGCCATCTGGATGTTGCCAAAGTGAGTCAGAGTGTTTAAAACAATTGTTAGCCAGCCATGTTCTTCTTTCTGATTCTGAAACCTCATCCTGTAAAGCTTTTAACACTGTATCATCAAAAGTTGTCATGGTTTGTAACGGCTGCAAAAAGTGACCCTGAACAGTTTGTGAGAAAGCAGCCTGTTTAGCAGCCCAGTCAGCATAATTATTGCCCTTACTTTCGAAAGTATCATTGGACTGATGGGCTGCGCATTTAACAACAGCAATTTCAGAAGGTAACAATAAGTCTTGTAATAAATTATTTATGTAAAAATGATTTTTAATGGGTATTCCGGAAGATGTTAGGAACCCCCGTTCTTTCCATAACATACCAAAATCATGTACAACACCATGGGCATAACGGGAATCAGTATAAATGGTAACAGACTTGTTTTTAGCTATTTTGCATGCATTTGATAATGCCACTAATTCCACAACCTGCGCGGAGGTGCCTGTAGGTAATCGTGCTGATTGCAATACTTCAGTCGGTGTACAGACTGACCAAGCAGCATGGAATTCTCCGGAGTTTGTTCTTAAACAGGATCCATCAACAAAAAGAACTAAATCAGGATTTTGTAAAGGAGTATCATATAAATTTAACCTAGGAGAAAGAACAGAGCTAGTACACAATCATGTGGTTCGCCCTCATCTGAGGTCAGTATTAAAGAAGCTGGGTTTAGTGGTGGGCAGTGTTTAACTTGTAAAGCGGGATTACCCATTAAACTTATTTCATACTTAGTAAGACGTGCATTTGAAACATATTGTGTTTTGGTCTTCAGAAGCAATACTTGAACAGCATGTGGGACTGCTAATACCATGTCATACCCCAGGGTTAGTGGAGCTGCCATGTCTACCAAAATGGCAGCTGCTGCCACAGCACGTAAGCAAGCTGGGTAACCAGAAGCAACCGGATCCAATTGAGTGCTGTAGTAAGCAATAGGTCAGTAACCTCCAGTGCGTTGCTGAGTTAAGAGGCCTAGAGCAGTTTTATTCCATTCACAACAAAAGAAAATGAAAGGTTTTAAATAGTCCGGTAATCCTAAGGCAGGAGGATTTACCAAGGCCGTTTGATGGCCTGGAAAGCCTCATTGTGCTGTGATGTCCAGGGTAGAGGGTCTGTAATGTCTTTTTTCAAAAGTTGCAGCAGAGAGGCTGAAACCTCCGAAAAAATAGATACCCACTGTCTGCAGTATCCCGCTAGACCAAGGAACCCTTTAAGTTGTCTCTGAGTTACAGGACGTGGTGCATTTTGAATGGAACTGATTCGGTTAGGGAGTATCCAACGAGAACCCTTTTCAATAATGTGTCCTAGATACTGCACTTTGTCTTGACAGTATTGTAGTTTAGATTTATTTACTTTAAATCCTCATGCAGCTAAAAAATTTAATACTAAAAGGGAATCTTCCTTACATGAAGTACTGTCTGGAGAGGCTATAAGTATATCGTCCACATATTGAACTAAAACTGAACGTGACGGTAATTGTAAATCTTGTAACTGTCTATGCATCTCCCTTGAAAATAAAGTTGGGGATTCTACATACCCCTGGGGCAATCGAGTCCAAGTATACTGTTGCCCTTTGTAGGTAAAAGCAAACAAATACAGGATGTACTGGAATAGAGAAAAAAGCTGATGAAATATCTATTACTGTAAAATATCTAGCTGTAGGTGGGATACAGCTTAAAATAGTAGCTGGGTATGGCACAATTGGGAAGATAGGCATAACTGCTTTGTTAACTTCCCGTAAGTCTTGTACAAATCTGTAAGCTTGTCTACCAGGTTTCTTCACTGGAAATATTGGAGTGTTACAAGGGCTTGTGGTGGGTACTATGATCCCTTGCTGTTCTAATGCAGAAATAACAGGAGCTATACCAGAGATAGCCTCAGCAGTCAGAGAGTACTGTGGTACTCGCGGCAACTTTGCACCTGGTTCTAGAGTTATTTTTACAGGGATAGCTGAAGTTAAAAATCCTACATCATTGTCATGAGTTGTCCACAAGTAAGAGGGTAGGGAATGTAAATCTTCATTTCTGTTAGATTCGGACTGAATACACATAGATTGTAGTGTTATGGTGTCATCCAAGGCTGCCAAAGTAGTGTCTTGTTGGTCTGAAGGTACTTGGAGATAAACTCCATCAGCTGTGCAAAAAATGGTGGCCCCCATTTTGCAAAGCAAATCTCTTCCTAACAAGTGTAAAGGTAATAGGGTCCTACTAAAAATGCATGATTATCCTGCAAAGGTCCCAAAGTTATTGGGACTGGTACGGTGTCAGAATACTCAATAGGTATACCAGAGACACCTACTCCTTTAGCTAGTTTGTTAGAAAGGGGAATATTGCTAGCTGTTCTGCTAGTCAGCATAGATTTAGTCGCCCCGGTATCAATCAGGAACGGATATGGTTTATTTTTAACCAGTAGCATGACATGTGGTCCGTCCTGATCCACAGGAAGGAAAGGGTACAACTGCTGTTGTTTCTGTTCAGGGTACCTTCATTGTGGTTACTGTCGGGGGTTTGGCGTCCAGTTAGAGTTCCATTGTTGTGACGCATCAGTATATGGTGCAGGTTGTTCAGCCAAGTATGGACACTCATTTTTCCAATGGCCTGCCTGGCCACAATTGAAACACTCGGTCTGATGACTAGGATTCTGAGGTTGGGTTGACTGCGTACCTTGATAGTTTTGTCTAACCTGATTTGCTGGACCTTGACCCCTACCTCTCCCTCTTCCCTGCCCTTGTCCTCTGCCTCGGTGACCGGTTTGGCCAAAAGCGTTACACATTTGGATTTGTGCTTGTACTAATTTTTCCTGTAAATCCTTTTTTCTTTAGCCAAATGGTCAGATAGGTATTGTACTTGCTGAACTAACTCATGTAGGCCTAAACTAGGCCAATTCAAACATACCTCTTTTAATTTATCTCTCACTTGAGTGTGTAACCCATCCACAAAAGCAGCTGACAGCCCACTTTGTACTGGCCCTTCGGTGGGCTCTGGGTATCCAGAATATGCCTCAAAGGCATCAGTAAGTCACTGTAAGTACTCGTCTATAGGTTCATCTTCTTTCTGTATGATTGATTTAATCTTAGACCAATTGGGGGTAGGTGGCACTATGATGATGATAGCATTGACTGTTCGCTGCCTGACTGCTTCAAAACCGTTTTCCCCTTGTGTGTCATGTTTTGGTATTGGGGTGGGGACATTGGCATGTTCTCAGATACGTTTCATTAGATCAGCTGGGACAGCATATTGGAGGATGGCTTTAACTTCTTCTATAGTAGGATTTTGTAAACAAATGTGTCCTGCTAATGCGCGTTGGAATTTTGCTCGGTTATTACGAATAGGCGGAAGTGACTTAGTGATTGCTTGAAAATCAACTGCCGACCACGCCCTAGGTACGACGACAGTAGCTGGTTGTCCCGCATCTCTAGCATGTGCTGGATTTGGAACCTCCTTCAATGGAAATATTCCTGCTTCATCTGATGAGCTCATGCTCGAATCAGAAGTAAAGCTTTGATGAGATTTATGTGGACTAACGTAACCATCCTTGTCCTCAATTACAATTGGGCATTGCTTATAATATTTGCCCTTGTGCGAATATACAGTTTTCCTGTTCTGAGGTATTTTCAGCTGACTGGACCTAGGGTCGAAAAGCATTTGTACTTTTCTTTTGTGATGTTTCTTTACCTTAGAGCGGGTTACTCTAGGACATGATTTGCCTGTATCTATCTGATCAGGTTGTTCTATAGCTACTCAGCTAGACTGACCTGCTGTTTCCTGATCTCCACTGCTGGAGTCAGGAATAGTTTGTTCTTCCCTTCACCGGCCTTTTCCCTGTGTTGTGGAGCTAACAGTTCCATCCTGAAGTTGTGAAGGCTGATATTGTGGTGGAGGAGCCGTAGGGGGTGGGGGGAACCATGGATTATCATCTTCAGATGATTCAGGTATCTGTAGTTTATTTAATTCTTGTACCGGATATAATCCCTTAAAGGGTGGTTCTTTTAAACGTTTACCATTAGCTATATCTAGATTCTTGGTAGTTTGTCGCAGTTCCTTTATCTGCTCTTTTAACTTTTGTTGACTATCCTTAAGACTACTAATGACCGAATCCTTTTCCCGTTCTTTAGCTTCACACACCCTATCATTAAAAGCTGCCCAGCACAACCCTGGTATTTTTACTTTCTTTTTTAACTTTTTTCGTAAATTATTCAGAACATCCTTATTAAAACTACCATTTTCCGGAAAAGCAAGATCGCCGTTGTCCTTAGTAAGGGCGATCCACTGATGTAAAAACATACAACTGTCCCGGGACACCCGATAAAACATATAACCAGCTGGTGTCCCTTTTTCTGGCTCATTTATTTTCCCTGCACTCACTCCCATTTTCACTCAATACCCCACTATCACTCAGTAAGCTATACCTTTTAACACAGGTTTAGCTAAGGCGTTATAAAAACGTCTTGTTTCCCCACTATCACTCAGTAAGCTATACCTGTTTAACACAGGTCTAGCTAAGGCATTAAAAACATCTTGTTACCCCACTATCACTCAATAAGCTATACCTGTTTAGTCACAAGTCTAGCTAAGGCGTTATAAAAACGTCTGGTTACCCCACTAGCATTCCTCCTTTCATACGTATGACGCCAGTATTTTCCGTATTAACCCCACTCTCATACTGTGTATTCAAAGCAGAAAAGAAATGCATGCCACTTACCTTAGAACGACTGAATGAGAGAAATCATAATTTGTCAGACATTAAAAAAACAAAAAATATTTGTAAAATTTTGAAGGCAGACAGGGGCAGAAAAATGAAAGAAATACTACAGAGACAGAAAAACCTGCCATGGGCCCTTTAACAGTATTTTGTTCAGTTTGCTCTTAATTCAGATCCGAGTAAACGGCACCAATTGTTAAGTTGTACATTACTTTGTAAATGAAGAATAGAGCTCTTTCTCTCTTTCAGTGGTTTTTATTAACTACAAGTACACACGTGTGGGAGCCTCACGGAAAGTACTCGGGAGACTCCCAGAACAAGGAAATAAACAAGCTTATGTACTGGTAATAGTGCTGACAGTACAAAAATATGAAACTGAACCAATTAGATTATTACACAGGGCAATTAACCAATCAAAGGTTTACCCGTAAACATAAGACAATTCACATCATCATATCTCTAGGCAAAAAGAGAAAATTGGATGCACTTCCATAAAAGGCAGATTCTTGTTGTTCAGCATTTTCTTCATTGTTCAGAGTTCATTCAGAGTTCACAATTCACAGTACATTTTGCGTACAGACTATCACATACTCAGTTTCTTCAAACACATGCTTTGGCTGTTCATATTCTACAGGCTGAGACCTCAGTTTTTTAGGATCTTTGATTGTGAACTTCCCTGCTAGTAGATGAATGAGTTCTGGTTCATAAGTTTGAATAGTCAAGTTACCAACAGCAGATCTGCTCTTTGCTGTATTGTGAGCCATTGTGTTGGTTTGACTACTGAGCAAAATTGTTTTATTCATGGTGACAGGGTGATGAGATGACATATTTTATTGGCAGTTGCTGGTAGACAGGTAAGATATTTCTTTGAGGCTGTGGCATTATTATCAGGGCAAATTCATGTTAAGCCATGAGAATCCATATCCCTATGGTTTGTCTACCAGATAGGGAAGAAAGTGTGAAATCTTCCAAGCACAAAAAATTTGCTGTCTTTTTGCTTTATTTATTTATTTTTATTTGAATGTGGAAGCTTAGGTTTTGGTGTAGCCATGCTCCCAATTCTTTGAATGAGGTTGTTTCTGAGGCATTCTTTTTGTGGTCAAAGATGTTAAAGTTGATAGGAGAATATCTTTGTTTTTGAGGGGTTTCAAACATCATGGCGTTTGCTTTATTGGAGTTTAATAGTAGTTAAGTTGACTCACCAAGCCTGCATGAGATGAATTTGCCCAAAGAGTTGGACTTATGCATCCAGCTTTAATATTTATGGGAAAAAGTGATACCTACTGTAGTGGGCAAACATTACCAAATACATTAGAGTATGCATGCTCAGTACATCAGTAGGGCATCACTGGAGGACTCTGTGTGTGAGAAGGCACCAAATACATTAGAGTATGCATGCTCAGTACATCAGTAGGGCATCACTGGAGGACTCTGTGTGTGAGAAGACATGAAGCAGAAATGAAGCTTCATACATGCGTTTCATTTTTTGCTAAAGAATCGTGACAAAGACAAAATGACAGTAGAGCAGAGACCCAAAATAAGGGAAGATTTTTAAATATTACTTTAATTCACTTGACAGGTAAAGAAAACAGCAGATTTTGCTTTAACATGCGTTTTCTGAAGAATAAAAAGTATGAAAACTCCTGTATGACACTGCAGTTTGGCTGAAATCCTCAGTGGTTTACTACAAAATTGTTATGCAGGATAGGGAAAAATACAAGACACATTTGGGGACACTTGAGAGGTATAGTTTCATGATACTATGGAATTATTTTAAGAAGGTAAGAAGTTTCTTATGTTTTAAACAATGTCTTATAGTTTCATTGGTAAGTACTAGGCTAGTGGCCATTGTGGACCATTTTAAGCCTCGCCAATTTCTCCTTCAAAGGTGAGTATCCAAACACTGTACCTCTTCTGTGTGAGGTAAACTCCCTAACCATTATAATAACTCCCCCCTCCCCCCAATGCTAAAGAATTGCTGTCTGAATGGAACCCGCAAATTCTCAACAAATAGGACTATAATTAATGAAAGTACCTACCAGAGTGCCAACCCTTGAGCTATGTCATTGTCTAATAGCAGTACGTAACATTTGTTTGGGGGTGAAGCAGATTTGCCCGTGGCTTTCTTTGTTTAGTTATGAGGGCTTTGTAACCAAACCACACTAGCCACAGGTAAACTCTGCATTTTTCTTATTTGATTATTGTATTTTGCTAACTTAGCATACTGCAGATATTTCATTGTTTGAGCACACAGAGGCACATAAATGAAATATGCATATTATTTTCATCTGATTTTATATCATTTTGAATTGTTGCATGAAGTTTCTTCTGTAGCTTATCTTCGTATTTGGCAAAGACTTTGTTTTTCAGGGCAAAGAAATCCCTTAAATTAAGTGCTTTTTGTAATTTTAATACCATTAAGAACAATCCTTGACTTCTGATGATGAAAAAAAGAGTCTAAACTTTGCACATCCCTCATTTTATTTGAATACACACTGCCTGGTCCCATCTGTCTTCCCTATGGAGTCTGCCTAATATTACCTTTCTCCTTTTCAGCCCATCTGAGCACCTCTTCTTTCTTACTTCCTCTTATCACTTAACATGTTGTGCACTATTTTCCCCCACTGCTGCAAAAAACTCCACTCGTGTTTGCACCTAGTAATCGTGCCAGCGTCCTTGTGATATTTTCCTTTGATGTTTCCAGCAAATTAAAGAATTACATTGGCAAACTGCACTAGTCTTAGCCAAGTCATGTTTTTTCACAAGCAATAGCTATGTCTTTAACTGCTTTTCACTTGCACAGAACACAGGAATGGTACATAATTTCTGGCATATAAGAATTTGTATAACTCATTCTGTTCTCCAGTAGCTGGAATAATTCAAACCATTTCAAGCAAAACTGCAGCTGACTTGTCACCATTTAGGATACAGGCTTTGAATTTAGTACTTTCAATTTTGGTATTATATATTGTGGGTAGTTCTGTATTCAGTTCCCTATTAGATGAACAAACACTTAAAATGTAGAGTACGACATGCTCAACAGCTTTTAAGTGAACGTTCATCTAAGCGAAACCCGAGAATGTCGGAATAAGGAGTTTCAAAAAGTTATAGCTGGCCAGCCGTGAGGAAGCCAAAGGCTGATGTCAGAACGTTCACACTGTCTCGCCATTCTTACAGTCCTCCACTGTGGTGCGGTCCCGACATTCACCCTCTGTAATGTTATGACAGTCACCCACTGTGGTGCGATCTCAGAGTTGGTATATTTGAGTATGGGGGTGTAGGGGGCACAGCCTCCCACATTGGAGGATGTGGGGGGCAAAGCCCCCCACTTTATTTTGTTTGCTGATTTGTTTTTGTTTGTTTTTTGGGGGGGGGTTGTAATGGTGTACAGTACATTGTAGCCGTCAGCCGTTGGCTATCTGCTGGCTGGCCAACTATAGCTTTTTGAAACTCCTTGTTTCGATATTCTGGGGTTTCACTTAGATGAATTTTCACTTAAAAGCTGTCGAGCATGTCGTACTCAACATTTTAAGTGTTCGTTCATCTAATAGAGACCCCTGTATTCTGCATCTCTGTCTGCTCTGTCTAAAGGTAGCATAGATATTTGGTTTAGTGTTTTCTATTAGGATATTGTGTGTGCTGTTAGGCTGGTGTTAAAACTGTAAAGAAATTACATTGTGCACTGTTTATGACCCTTACTGGATGGAGAATACTTTGGTAATCCACTGTGTTATGGCTAAGTGTACTTTTTAATGTATATTTGCTTAGTAATGTGAGTAAATGTTACACGGTGTCAGAGTAAACGTCATTGTATGTATCTCTGGCTGTCAGACCAAGGTTTTCCATTTTGTATTCTGCAGCACTGATGTAGTTTGTCAGAATTACAAAACTCACTGGAAAGGGTGAGAGGTGTTTATTCATACATAATACTTTGATTATTTAGGTTTATTAGTTCACAGATGTATTCATGAGGACACTGCACATTTCTTTGGCTGAATTAACATTGCTACAAATCTGCATTTCTTTTAGTAGTCCTATAAAAATATGAAACTATTTCTTTTTCTATAGCCTTATGCAAGGCATTTTCACTGGATTTTCATAACATTTTCACATGTGTTAAATGAGATAGAGACATGCATATCAAAATCATATCAGATAGTACAAGTAACACTTTTGTTGCCGATGTTTATTTTATTAGGACGGCAGACTGCATGTGGTATGCGTTTGTTTAATGTTATCGTCATTTGAGAAGATTGCTAGTGCGCTCTGTCTCACATATATACAGGCACAACACTACTGAGGCTAATGATTTATGTACTAACTTGTTTATTATTAGCAGGGATATATGAACAGACAAGTAGAGACTCTAGAAGAGAACCTGCCAAATTATAAGTCACAGTGAAAATGCAGTATTAGAATACATATGCTGAAAGAGAGTTTTAAAACCGAAATCGGCTTCCTGTTAGAGGATTGTAGAGAAACATGATTGTAATCATGAAGAGGAACACGTTGCTCAGTCAGAGAAATGAAAAGTGACCGACCCACAGATGTAGGAACAAAGCACCTATCTGTGCTTCTGTTATTACACAATTATCAGTAAGTCAGTAATTTTTACCTGATGCTTCTACCATTTAACAAATGTAATGTAACTGAGTGCCGGAGGGGCAGGCTTGGTTGAAATTAGTAATTTTCCTGTGAGGTTTGGGTTAGAAGCTGCTTTTCTGGAAGTCACATTCTGAGGTGCTTGCTCTCAGAAGAGCACACGACAAGAATAAGCCGGTCTCATATCATATGAGGAAGGGCATTTTCCTGCACCTTGTGTGGTTCTGCTGTAGGTCATATATTCAGTCCAAGGATGAAGATTAACACCCAAAAAGAAATTATTTCAATTACCATGGCGGCACACTGAACATAAAAGGGAAAATGTACCTGTACAAGGTGGCCACTAAAGTGTTTACAAAGCACATGAGGTTACCATGAACTTGTTTTGTCATTAAGTTTATATATAAATACATATAAGGTTGGAAGCAGTGTTAGTAAGTTGTCTGAATAAGTGAGGATATTGACCTCTGCGAAAGCGCTCACACAATAAAAGTTTGGAATTTTAGCTGCTTGTCTGCAGGGAGTTTTTGTGTCCAGACACGCTTGCTGTATTCATTGGACATTGTTTTTTGTTAAGTTTTTGTCTTGGAGTTACCATGAACTTGTTTTGTCATTAAGTTTATATATTTTTACAAGACTGATACTAACATCAGTAAAGACTGCTGTAACAATTCAGGCAGCTACTACTAAGCAGAAAGTGACAGCACATTATTACAGATCATTATCAGAGTTTGCATTCTTGGTAAACAGTATAGCACATCAGGAGATGTGCAGCTTGAATTCTGTCAAAGTCCCTTTATTCTTTTGCCCTACCTGGCAAAATGGATGATGATTCACACAAGCGTATTGATTAAATATGATACATTGTGATGTACAGAACTCAGATAACCACTTTACATCATATTAGGCATAGGCACCTAGCAAAACAAAGGAATCTCTCTTGCTGTCTCTCTCTCTCTCTCTCAAAATCTCAGTGACTTTTTGGGAATATCAAGGTTTACATTTCCCTAAATAATCTACTAATGCAGTATCCCAATATGGTCTCTAAGTATTTTATTTATTTATTGGCATTTGTTTACCATGAAAGACCACTGGGCCAAGGAAGCCTATTTTCAGTAGAGGCCCGGGGAGAAAAGCTCCAGAAAGTGATAAATATACATAAATATGTATACAAATTACAGAAACATAGAAATTATTTACAGAAGTTACAAAACATTAAAGAGAAAATCGAATGCACGAAACTTTTTGCAGATATTACATCAAAGAGTTACCATATTGCAAAGGATATTCATTAAAATAACCTAGGATAATCTAGACCTACTACAAACTTTCTGACATACAGACTGACCATTGTCATGATCACAGATATAGTAATAGGTATAAAGTTTAAGAAAATTGTTAGGCTGCGGCATTAGTTTGCAGCAGGAGAGGTATAGGTCAATGAGGCCCAAAAATAAGATGGCCAGGGAGAGAGTATGAGTGAACTAGTAGAAGGTTGCTTGAAGGCAGTGGAAGTTATTAAATAAAATAAAAAGAGAAGGAGGGAAGGGAGAATCGAATAAGGAGAGAACGGAAAGAGATGGAAGAGGAAATCATTGAGAGGGAAGGGTATACGGAGTAAAAATAAGGAGAACGAGAGAAAGGGGGGATGTGAGGAAATGAGAAAGGGAATACAGCTAGTAGAGTTATAAGTAAGGACAATGAAAGTAAAATAAGGGAATGTATATTAGAGAAAGATGAGGGTAGACAAGTTTAGAGGTATAGTGATTGATTAGATAATGCCAGAGACAGAGGAGGAACAATTACACACCCACTTGGACAGAAGATGATTGTGTAGCGCAGTTTTAAAAATGGAAGGGCTTTCTTGTAAGCGGATAGGAGGGGGTAGATTGTTCCAGAGTTTAGCTGCAAGAGTATAATAGTTGATCTGCAGGTAGCTTATATTTATGGATTTGAAGAAGATACTGCTGTTCAGAATGAAGAGCATTAATAGGATTATAGAGGGAGAATAAAGGACTAATAATAAAGGGCAGTTTTTTGGGGCTTATGTATTACTTCAGGTTACAACTATGCATAAATTAATAGAAGGTGATGGGGGAATCCCAGCCACTGAATTGTTTTAGTGCAGTGCAGTGATGAGTACAGTTATGACTATTAGTGGAATTTAGCGATCTTGTTATAACATGCTTCTAATTTAGTCTTCAGGGTGGATTGTAGGTTTGTTAGTAAAGGTTCGCCATAAGTTAGAGAGGGAAGAAGGTAAGATTGTGCAATAGTTTTTTTTGGAGGAGAGGGAGAGGAACTTAGTGTGTCTATGAAGAAGCCCAAGTCTTTTATGAGTCTTGCTGATATTATTTTGAATTTGAAGATCAAATTTAAGGTTCTCGACAGTTATTACTCCTAACAGTTTAATAGAGGTGACTAACTCGATTTTTGTGGAGTCAAGGAAGAGTATTTCAAAGTCAGTTTTATTAATGGAAGTATTTTTCTTGGGAATGAATATCATAAGTTTGGTCTTTTTGGGATTTAATGGGTTTCATGTAGTCAAGTTTCCACAGTAGTGAATGCAGTTTGTCTGTTGCTTTAAACTCTTTGTGTTTAAGTAGTTTTCATTATTAGAAGGAGTAGAGAGAAATACTTCTGTATTGGTATTTGTATAGTCTTATGATTTCAGATTAAAGTATTTCTGTAAAATACAACACATCTTTGCCTAAATTTATGATCATGTCATAGGTTCATAAGTATGTTAGCCCATGAGACCATTAAAAAGCCTAATCCAGTATCAAAAGAACAGAAAAACAAGATTAATGTTATTTTTCCTTTAAGGAATTAAAAGGCCAAATTAAAAATCTTAAAACTAAACACGCACCAGGTGTGGATGGGATAATTCCTGAGCTATATAAACTTTTACTGATAATATTTTAAAAATGTTACTAAATGCTTTTGCAGAAGTTGAGTATATCTAATATACCCACATTGTAGCTATATTCTATTATTATACCTATTTTAAAATCAGATAAGGACCATGCTCTATGTTGTTCTTATTCACCTATATCACTTTTAAATGTGGACTACATGATTTTCATTCCTATATTAGCAAAAAGGTTAAATCAAATGCTGATTGGTCTAGTAAATTAAGATCCGACTGGGTTTATAGTTAATAGGAAAGTTCAAGACAATATAATGACTCTTTTCTTTGATTGATATGGCAAACAAAAATAGAAAAATAGTTATCCATAATAAGCTTAGATATGGATGCAGCTTTTGACACTCAGAATTGATCATACTTGTTCAGAGTACTAAGTCAGTATAAATTTTCCCCTAATTTCATAAAGTTAATTAAAAAGCTTTATGATAACTCAGTTTCTGTTGTCAAAATGGGCTTCTTAATATCTTGCCCCTTTGACATCTTAAAAGTTTCCAAACAGTCATGCCCTTTATTCCCTTTGTTATTTGTACTTACTATAGATTATAAAGCTGTTTGTTAACTATATAAGATCTAACATAAACATGAAAGGTTTTTAAAATAAATGAACATTTTTTTTTCAAAAAATTCAACTTTTTGCTGATGACATTCTGCTCACTAGTAACAATATTGAACTCAGTTGGATCATATAGTTAGGTCTATGGACTATTTTGAAAAGATTTCAGGTATGAAAATTTAATCACAATAAAACAAAAACCTTGCTTATAAACCAAGGGATAACCACTAAGTTAAACTACTACAAAAATTGGCTTGGACAATTTGAAGTTAAAATAGTTAGGAATTACTATTGAGACTAACAGTATAAAATCAGTTTTAGTTAACTCCCAAAACTTAACTGATGCAATATCCAAATTAACAGACAATTGGAAAAATTATTTTTCACATTTGAGGATAGACTTACATTGATCAAAATGATAATCTTACCAAAAAGTCTTATTCTTTAGCCAGTCATTAATTCTTTCGCTTTCTAAAAAAGTTGAAAAAAATAAACTCTTATTTTACTGAATTTCTTATAGTATCGCAAAAAAGCAAGAATCTCCTTGGACTGGCACATCAAAAATTGAAAGAAGGGAGGCATTGGTTTCCCCAATATTGACTTGTATTCTAAATCTGTAATTATTAAAGTAGTACTCCAGTGGCTCGATCCCTCTTATACTTCCTGTTGGAAAACAGTACATAAAAATACACTAATAGATAACAAATCTGTAATAGAAACTTATACAATTTGGACATCAATACCTTTTTTGGGTTTTAAAAGACTATGTATTAAATGAAAAACATAGGTTTACTCTCTACCCTTTCATGAATCAAGTTCTATTAATATTCATGAGATTTATGAATTCAAAGTATCTAATCAAAGATCTACTTATAATATTATTTCTTATAGCTTTCACAAATGGATGCCTAATGTGTTTTAATACAAGGAAAATGTTTGACTTAAAGGATAGTAATTTAATTTATTGTCATCAATTTCTAAACAGGAATAAAATACACTCAGCTGATTATCTGATGGCTAGATGCAGTCTAGAAAATCATAGTTGGTTAAATATGCAAACATGTAAGGAATATAGTCGACAAAATTAAAATAGTATTAGACATGCAAAATAAAACTATTGCAAAAATCCTGCTTCTTTTCTAATATAAATAATAATCCAGCTAAAGGTACGTCATACTTGTCAGTCATGTAAAAGATTATTAGAATTGAATTAATTCCCCCTGAATTGTCAGACTGGAATTACTTGACAAAAATAAATAAAGAAGAATTTTCTGAGAAAAGTAAGAATCTATCCTTAAAATCTGCAGAAAGCTCAATATACTCTATATACTGGAAGATATGTACATGGAGATTTTGACACAGAGTTTTTCTAACACCCCACAAAATTGTTGTTTAGAAGCTTTTGCCAAGCATTGTAGTCAGATAATTGTGCTATTACAGATTTCTTGATTTTGCTCAATGCCCCCAATCTCAGATCTTATTCCAATATTGCAAATACCTCTTCTTTTGTCTGTCCTAGCTATTGCTAGGAAAGTTATAACAACTTCTTCTTTTGGCTTTTTTTCCCGGTTTGGGGTTGCCACAGCAGATCACCTGTCCACTCATGATTGGCAGTGGACTTTTACGGTGTCGAGTTGCCAGCCCGGCGCCCAACCTTCCACAGAAGGCACATTGCTAGGAAAGTTATAACTAAAATCTGGAAATGTAAAACTACTTTCTCTTTTACTAGTGAATATATCTGTCTAGCCAAATCTGTTTGTAAAAATGAATTATCAGCCATAAGAATGAGAAGTGGAAGCATAATGCCTCAGTACATAGCCTGGCAGAAATTTAATGATCTAGTAGAAAAGTAGTAATGATTTTGTGTATATAATTCTTGTTATGGACTTTTGTATATAGTTTGTTTTCATATTGTTTAATTGTTGCTTGAATATGTAAAATCAAATAAAAACTTAAAATAAGAGCCTAATCCAAATTCTGAAATGCTTTAAAACACTGACTGGTTAAATGATTTCCCAAGGTCACACAGTAGGTAAATGAAGGTGGAATGATTCAAACGATGTAGTCTTGATTTAGGTAGCAAGTCATTAACAAGTTAAAGTTTTATTCCTGTTTGCTAACTGCCAGACTCGTGTCAAATAGTGTCACTGTCATCTGAGTTATGTGGTCAAAGTATAAGGTGACAATCAGCAGTGAAACAAACGTTAATGTTCATTACCTTTAGAGTGTAGTCAGTTAAGTACATTTAGATTGTAACAGCAGTGTATTAACTTTGTCTGCACTGAGTGTTTCTTGTTTGCATACATTTGTGTCATTGCCTTTGTTTAGCTGATGTCAGTTACTCCCTGCATTTTCTTCCTAAGGTGCAGGCAATTACAAACATTTAGTTTTTAGCTGGTTTATACTGTTGATATGAATTATATATTTTAAAGAAAGTCTGCTTGTAATGTGGTACCTTTTATTCATAAATTCTTTTAATTTTATTCTTCCTAAAGGTTTAATACATTTAAAATGTTATTTCTTTGAGTCACTTTATTATTCATTTAGTTTGTTCAAATTGGTTAAGTGACCATTTGCTTAATCTCGCAAAATAAACCAAATACATTTGTAAGTATTATATGGTTTTAATATTGTCTGGTTTATATATTTTTGTACACATAGCTCAAAACTGCTCTGGTCTTCGAACCTGTGGACAGTGCTTAGAACAGCCAGGTTGTGGTTGGTGCAATGACCCAAGCAACACTGGAAAAGGACACTGCATTGAAGGATCTTACAGAGGCCCAATGAAACTACTTGGCAAACAAAGTCAAGAAATGGTACTAGATGTGTCTCTGTGCCCAAGAGAAAAGCACTACGAATGGGCATTTGTTCACTGTCCTGGTAAGTGCACATGCATGAATTTAGAATGGAGCTAAATTGTCAAATAACTTAAATTTATAATATTACCTATCAGCTGTGAAAAGTTTGGAGTTCTTCTCCTTCCTTAGAGTGAGATTTGTTTTATATCCTAATACTGGCCCTCATGGTCAAGATGAATTGATGAGTCTTTTTTTAGTTCAAGTAGCCAACCACAAAACCATATCAGAGAATATATTCTTCAAATAGCTGAAGTAAATGATTGCATCAGTTGAAATATACTCTGTCAGTTCCAAAAAAAGGCAGAGGGATTTACCAGTTTTGGCGAAAAAAGTGTTTATCTGGAGGGCAGTGACTCTCAGAACCCAAACCACATGGATTCACTGCAAAAACATGAAGTGAGATAAATCTATAAAAACTAGTGGTCTTAAAAGTCATGAGCTCAGTCACAACAATTCCCCAACATCATGAAAATCGTTTAGTGTTCCAAAACAGCAAGCCTGGAATCATCACAGACAAGCAATCCCCAATAACAAAAATCAGAAATATTTTAAACATTTCAGCTTTTATACACTTAGAAGTGGGTGTGGAAAATACATGTATTGTTTAATTTTAAACCAGCCTATTCAAGGCACACAATGCAATCAGGGCTGTAAAAAGTGCATTTTAGAACAGCACGTGCCAACCACCACACACGACTGCTGATTAGGTCAAATTAAATCCTAGTTAAGGAAAACACTACCCATCTGTTTTCAACCCGCATTCCCAAATCTGCTATTAAGAAAAGCACAACATACATGTTAAAAGATTGACTTTTTAACTAAAATCACTTTTGGCTAACTAATGCAATAAAACCTTCATCAGGTCTGTGACAAGAGCTAAAATCATATACATAGATAAGTAAAAAGAGTTAACTAGAATGGTAAAAGAAAAAAACACATAGCTATGTAACCGTAAATGTTATCTAACTAAAACATTAAACATATATATATATATATATATATATATATATATATATATATATATATATATAGTCTAATTCTTCTTCTTTCGGCTTTTCCCGGTTAGGGGTCGCTACAGTGGATCATCTGTCTGCTCATGATTGGTAGTGGAGTTTTATGGTGTTGAGTTGCCAGCCCGGCGCCCAACCTTCCACAGAAGGCACACACACACCTAGGGCCAATTTAGAGTGCCCAATCCACCTACTGCATGTCTTTGGGATGTGGGAGAAAACCGGAGCTCCCGGAGGAAACCCACGTGACCACAGGGAGGAAATGCAGATTCTGCACAGAAGGCACCCCAGCCGGGAATCGAACCAGAGAACCTCTTGCTGTGAGGTGTCAACGCTAACTGCTGAACCACCATCTATATATATATATATAAATATATAATGTCTAATAAGATCTAATATTATTAGACCTTATTACCTATATTATGTATTAGTGTGCATAAAAACTAAATTACTTACAGTTCAGATAAAATAATTATTTAGAAAAAAATATTTCAGAAAGGATCATTTTATTTACAGCTCAGAAAAATGCTTTGCAGTTAAAATGTTTTAATGTTTTGCAGTTAAAAAAACTGTCATGACAGTTTTCATGTTTACAGCCCCCAAAACATGATTATTCAATGAAAACTATAGTACAAAAAACTGACAAAAATATAGAAAACAGTGGATGAAGTAAACTAGTAATGTGTAAAAGTGTACAGATGTGTGCACGAGCGAGCACCAGTAGGGTAAATGGGGAATTACACCAATACTTCGTGGTGATATGTCATGACAATAGTGGCATGAAAAAATTAGTTTTTTGAGTTTACCATTTAAATCTCTGTCGTGATGCAAGAGTGTAGTAAAGCTAATCAAAGCAGAACATTATTACAAATGACAGCCCACAAGGTAATAATGTGAATATGAACTCTGATGAATTTGCAAAGCTAGAAAAGCAACTTAAACTACTACAAGGTCTGTTGTGAGAGCAAAATATATTTGGAACAGAGTAGAGATGAAAGATTAACCAAGGGGACTGAGACTTAATAAAACGTTAATGTTGAACAATTTGAGTGAAGAACTAGCCCAGGAATGGACTGACATTGTGAAAAATGACCACAGGAATGGACTGACATTGTGAAGAACCAACACAGGAATAGACTGACATCATGAAGAATGACCACAGGAATGGACTGACATCATGAAGAACTAGCCCAGGAATGGACTGACATCATGAAGAACTAGCCCAGGAATGGACTGATATCATGAAGAACTAACACAGGAATGGACTGACATTGTGAAGAATGACCACAGGAATGGACTGACATCATGAAGAACTAGCCCAGGAATGGACTGACATCAATGAAGAACTAGCACAAGAATGGACTGCTATTCTTGGGGAAGCTAGTTTTAAAGTAACAGACTTGCTTATCAAACACAACAAACACCAGGACACCGAAAAGGAAATGATTGAAACTCTTGTGACTGAAAGTAAGCAGGAGGCAGATCATGAACAGAAATTCCAGAATGTGACAGAGAAGGTTAACAATTATCAAATGTCCATCCAAGAGAGAAAGATTCAGAAAATGAACAGAGATCAAATGGACAAAGATGATCCACAACATCTCTTGAAGTATAGACTCAGAAGGAGAGGTGGAAATGGAGGGCGAATTACAGGAGACATTTTAATAAGAGAGCCAGCAATAGGGTAACACAGACACCTACAGTTATCAACATGTAATACCAGTAAGAATAATTATGATGCTAGTAATGCCAACACTAATTACATTATTTATTTTTATTTTATTTTACATTTGTTAACCGGGGGTGTCTGACTGAGCCGAAAAGGCCCTTTTTCAGCAGAGGCCCAGGGAGAAAAGCTCCACAAAGAAAAATTACAGACACATTTAGTTATTTAGACATAATCAGTATACACCCAAATTACAAGAGACATGTTTTTACAGTGGTATGCGGCACAAACAGTTACAGTGGAGAGAACAATCAAAAAGATATTAATTTTAAAAAATAAAGGTAAGTAATAGATTTGTGGTGTACAGCTGAACTTTGGAATGTAGGTAGAATACATACATAGTACACAGGTACAGTACATACATTGTAGGAAGTGAGGAAGTTGAATTTGAAACTTGTCTTTCACAAGAAAAATTACATGGAGGAAGATAAACCCATTGAAGAAAAAATTAAAAGACTTTACATTAACAGTAATATTAACAACATCAGTCTGAATGTTCAGGCTGGTAGTGCTGGTGGTAGGAATGAACAGGTTTTTCACAACATGAGGACAACCACAGGGCCAGACAGACAAATGAGGACTGACCAGTAGCATCCAATACTCCTTTGACCCCAAAGACGGACATGAGAGAACACCAAAATCCTACCCAGCCACAACAGAACTCCCAGGGCTGATATCAGCAGAGCCCAATGTGCATGAGCAGGAATTATCATCACAACAATTACAACTACAACCAGAGATACAGCCCACCAAGGTTCCAGAGAGAATAATTGTACAACCATCTGAACCCAAGGAGGGAAGACCAGAACAACTGGAGAAGGAAGCAGTGGACATACATGTCAAGCAGAGCGTCTCTTTGTCCCTCTTCAAACTGAACCTTGACGATTGGATGGGAGATAGGAAATTCACCCTGGGGATCACATCAGTCGCCCTGCTAGACATGGATCCAGGAAAGTAAATAGTGTGGGAAGAAATAGCCAGGGAATTGTTATGGCTAGGCTTGTATAGGCCCCTAGGGCCGATAGCCTATTGCCAACCTGTGAACCTATGGACAGGGGTGAGAGAGTTGAGGTACCTGGGGAACAACTTCTACCCATCAGGGCCATGAGCCTGTGGCTAGAATTAGCCCCCAGAATCTGGAATCATTTGAAGAAACCACTGACAGCACTTGAAAAAAAAGTGCCTAACAGTGGACTTAGATTCATACCTCAGGGAAGGAGCGATGAGACACAAACCATTATTGATTTAAAAATGTGTGTGAGGAAGTTGAATTTGAAACTTGTCTTTCACAAGAAAAATTACATGGAGGAAGATAAACCCATTGAAGAAAAAATTAAAAGACTCCGTAGTTTTTGTCCCCCACTGTATCCCACACTTGTAGCCTTTGAGACAAAATGCAAGCGCAGCATACGAAAGCCTCTCAAAAAACACCAAAATGTAAGTTTTATAATATTTCAAAGGATGAGATATTAGCACTTAAGAATTTGAGCAGTGATGGAACTAAATGTAGCATGAAGGCTGACAATGCTGGGAGCATACTAGTTACAAATGCTGACAGTTATATAATGAAAAACAGAAAATCTGCTGAGCTCACCTGAGTTTTATTCTAAACATTCCTTGGAGAAGGTTAAAATTGCATATGTAGACCAGAAAGATAGGCTAACCACAATGTTTAATGAAGAACTTTTAACTTTTTTGAGTATTTGAATACTCCTCACCCTAAGTTACCTTGTTTTCTCGGGATTCCCAAACCCCATAAGAATAGGAAAGATCCACTTTACAGATGTGTTATTGCAAGTGGAGGTTCCATATCAGAGGCCACTGCCATATACTTGGATTTTATTCTACAATGCTGAAAAGAACTCTTCTTTTATTTCAGATTCACTCATCTTTTATTTCAGATTCACTTGATTTTTTAAGAAAATTAAAAGAAGTGTACGTGAATGAACAAAGCATATTATTAAGTATTGATGTTGAAACCATATACACTGTCTTACCACACATGTACTGTACTGAAGCAGCTACAGAGGCTTACAGCAGAAGTAACAGTGTTACACAAGGGCAAACTGAATGCTTGGGAAAGCTAATAAACTTGGTGTTGAGTTACATTTTTTTCAATTTCAATGGCCAGGCTTACAAACAGATGAGGGGGATAGCCATAGGTGTGGCTGTGGCCCCTAGCCTGGCCAATGTAGTCTTAGGCAAGTGGGAGGAAGAATTTGCACTACAAAGTGAATCCTGGAGATTTATGATCAACTACCTTTGCTTTATTGATGGTGTATTCATAGTTTGACAAGGTGAGAAATCTAAACTCACTGAGCTTTACCCACTTCATCAATAACTCCACCTCCTTCCTGAAATGTACCACTTCCGTCAGCTCGGAGTCGGTGCGATTCCTTGATATGACTGTCAGTATTGATGAAGACAGAGGAAGATTAATTAGCAACTTATATAGGAAACCAACAAAAGTGAACTACTTACTGCACAGAGACAGTCTGCATCCAGCAAAAACTAAGCACAATGTAATAAAATCACAAGGCTACAGATTAGCACACATTACCACAGATTTGCCACTTTTCTCAAAAATATGAATGATCTTGAAAATGATTTCTTAACCAGAGGGTATGAATCAACTTATTATATATGATCCTGGATCCCATTACAGATTCTAAAACTAACAATGACCCTGTGTGGAATAGGCCTTTTGCTAGAATTATGCAACGAGGCCACCCTAACCCAAACGAAGAGAAAAGTAGGGACAATTGCATTCTAAGTTATACCTGTGATTTCAGTACAATTAAGCCATTATTAAGGAGAACTGGGCCTTCCTCACTGACAATCAGCAGCTTGTAAATATTTTGGGAGTCACCCTACTTCTGTATATAAAAAGAGCAGAAGCATGTGTAGCTACGTGGAAAATAAAAATAAGGAACCCCAGGATGATGTGAGCACTAAAATGTGTGGGCCACCTAACCACTTTCTGTGAGTACTTGACGGAGGGCGACTCATTTCAGTGCTGCTATCTTAAAAAGATGGTGAAATCTTCAGCAGGTGGTAACTGTAACACTGAAAAAGTTGTATATAGGGACATGTGTAATGATTGCCGGCATTTTATGTGGGTAAGACTATGAATAAACTGAAAAGGAGGATCTCAGGTCATCTTTCTGACATCAGATGTAAATGCCAGAGTAACGCTTTATCTAAACACTTATTAGAACACCCCAGACATTCTGGTTTTAAATTTATCATTCTAGGCTGTATGGAGATGGATGAGCTTGAAGGAGATGTCAATAGTGTTTTGGGGAAAAATAGAATTGTGCTGGCAGTTGAAATTAAATACATTCAGAAAACCAGCACTTGACTACTATTGCTCTGGTAAGAATGTGATGAATTTACGTAAGCTGCCACACAATATGTCATTTTTTTTTTGTTTTATTAGGGAATTTTTGAGGAGATATTTTTATGTACTAAAGGTACCAAAACATGCTAAAAAATAAAAAAAAATGATGGGTAGAATGTGTATAAATGTTGTTGTTGTGTCTTTCGGCTTTTCCCGGTTAAGGGTCGCCACAGCGGAATAATGATTGGCAGTAGAATTTTACGTGCCGAGTTGCCGGCCCTGATGCACAACCTTCAACGAAGGTATGCCCATTCATGCACGTCTCCACACAGAAGACGCTCTAGCTGAGAATCGAACAGGACAACTTCTTACTGTGTGGTGACAACGCTACCGCAGCACCACCACCGCAGTAGAATATGTATAAATGTATTTATGTTTAATTACTTTAACCTTAATTCTGCTTTGATTAGATTTGCTACACTCTTGCATCACACCAGAGACCAGAGATTTAAATGGTAAATTCAAAAAACACATTTTTTTCATGACAGGGTATATCACCCTGAAGTATTGGTATAATTCTCCATTTACCATACTGGTGCACGCTCACACACACACCATACACTTTTATATACTACTCGTTTACTTCATCCAGTGTTTTCTAACTTTTTGTGTGTTTTCTACTAGTTTTCTAACTTTTTGTGTGTTTTCTACTAGTTTTCATAGAATAAACATGTTTTTGGGGGTGTAAACATGAAAATTGTCATGACAGTTTTTTTAATGCAAAACATTTTAACTGCAAAACATTTTTTTCTGAACTGTAAATAAAATAATTAGTTTTTTCTGAAATAATTGTTTCTAAATAATTTTACCTGAGCTTATAAGTAACTTAGTTTTTATGTGCACTTATACATTAGATATTATTGCACAGATATATTTGTATGTTTATACTGCTCTAATTAATGTTTATGGTTGGATCGTTATGTGTTTTTTTTTTTGTATCAATCTAGTTCATTCTTTTTATGTATCTACCTATGTATATGACTTTAGTTCTTGTCACAGACGTGATGAAGGCTTTATTGCATAAGTTAGCTGAAAGTGATTTTAGTTAAATGTCAATCTTTTTATGTGTGTTAAGCTTTTCTTAATACCTGATCTTGGAATGTGAGTTGCAAATAAATAGGTAGTGGGTTCCTTAACTAGGATTTAGTTTCACCTAATCAGTAGTAGTTTGTGGGGTATTCTAAAAATACACATTTAGGCCTTGTTTATATTGTTTGCCTTGAATAGGTCAGTTAAAAATTAAAAAAATATATATTTTCCACACTTACTTCTAAGTGTATAAAAGCTGATATGTTTAACATTGTAAAATATTTCTGATTTTTGTTACTGATAATAGCCTGTCTGTGATGATTAAAGGTTTGTTGTTTTGGAGCACTACCTGATTTTCATGATTTTTGGAAATTATTGTGACTGAGCTAATCAATGAAGTTTTAAGACCACTAGTTTCTCTTTTTTTTTTTCATCAATATTTGTGGTGGTGAGGTTGTTCCTTTTTTATAAATCTATAAACAAGATACCTTTCATGAACATAGACTAACTGGAGGCTCTAACTATGCAAACCTAATTATTTAAGCAAATGCAGACAATCCCCAGCAAATGAAGTTGTGTGTGAAAGGAAAGGAAACCATGTAGACTGTTGTTTTTAAGTTTCTGGCTGGTATACATAGTCACTTGCGCAAATGGGATAGGGATATTACTGATGCTTCTGAATAAGAGTAGCAAAGCTAATAAGAAATGCCTTAAAAAAATGAGCTGCAAGTGAGAAATGTTGCAAAGTGTAGTATGCTAATGTGGTGGTTTTGCAAATCACAGCCCACCATCTGCTCACTATGCACATCCCTTGTTAAATGCAGTGCTTTTCCTTTGATAACACAATTTTGCCTGCAGCCATCATTTCAGTAGTTTGTCCAAGTATGCACAAGCACTTCCCTGACACAACAATTACTTCCCCCGACAATCCCTTCATTAGTTTGCATTAAGTATTACACAAGTACTAAAATGACACAATAAATCATTTTGCCCAGCATTCATTTCACACTATGATCATGTTTGCACAAGCACTTTCCTGACACATAAATTAATTATTTCCCCAAGCAACACCTTCAATAGCATGTCCAAGTATGCACAGGCAATGAAATAAAGCATTCACCCATGTGATCATTTCACTAAATTGTCAAGGCATGCACAAGTATTAAAATAAAATATTTTTACATGTGACCCCTTCAGGACAATGTCCATCCATACACTAGAACCAAAATGAAACATTTATCCAACCTGTCTGTAACATTTCCAGGTATGTATAAGGTGTCCTGCTCAACATCAGGATAAGCTGTATCCCTAAATGTGGACAAACACCTATTCTATTCATACCTTATACCTCCTTACTTTCCCTTCTTCACTCACTTCCTTACTGCTATCAATTTTTCTCTCTAAATATACCACAAGTCTTTTCATCTCTCACTTCACATTGAAATTCCTGTTTGCATTATACTAACTTATCTTTCATTTCTCTATAAACTGGCCAGACTTTTTCTAAATATTAAATCATTGTCATTTAAGTTGTATCAATTCTTAACCAATTTAATAATATTATGTCTAATGTGGTACAATTATTTAAACTGTATTTGTTTTTTGTATTATTTTTACAGATTGTAAAATTATTATTCTTCAAATATTTTGGCAATACTTAGAAGCTTTTCTCCCCAGGTCTCTGCTGAAAATGTCTCTTACCGGTAATTAAATGTCCATAAATAAAATAAGCACCAAACTGAAAAATTCACCCAAGGGACCACTTCAGTAACATTTCCAGATATACATAAGCACCAAAATGAAACGTTCACCCAAGGGACCCCTTCAGTAACATTTCCAGATACACATAAGCACGAAAATGAAACATTCACCCAAGGGACCCCCCCTTCAGTAACATGTCCAGATATACATAAGTACCAAAATGAAACGTTCACCCAAGGGACCCCTTCAGTAACATGTCAAGATATACATAAGCACAAAAATGAAACATTCACCCAAGGGACCCCTTCAGTAACATGTCCAGATATACACAAGTACCAAAATGAAACGTTCACCCAAGGGACCTCTTCAGTAACATGTCCAGATGTACATAAGTACCAAAATGAAACGTTCACCCAAGGGACCCCCTTTAATAACATGTCCAGATATACAAAAGCACCAAAATGAAACGTTCATCCAAGGGACCCCTTCAATAACATGTCCAGATACACGTAAGTACCAAGATGCAACATTCACCCAAGGGACCCCTTCAGTAACATGTCTAGCTATAGATAAGCACCAAAATTAAATGTTCACCTAAGGGACCCCTTCAGTAACATGTCCAGATATACATAAGCACCAAAATGAAACGTTCACCCAAGGGACCCCGTTCAGTAACATGTCCAGAGATACATAAGTACCAAAATGAAAAGTTCACCCAAGGGACCCCTTCAGTAACATGTCCAGGTATACATAAGTACCAAAATGAAACGTTCACCCAAGGGACCCCTTCAGTAACATGTCCAGATATACATAAGCACCAAAATAAAACGTTCACCCAAGAGACCCCCTTCAGTAACATGTCCAGATATACATAAGTACCAAAATGAAACGTTCACCCAAGGGACCCCCTTCAGTAACATGTCCAGATATACATAAGTAGCAAAATAAAATGTTCACCGAAGGGACCCCTTCAGTAACATGTCCAGATATACATAAGCACCAAAATGAAATGTTCACCCAAGGGACCCCTTCAGTAACATGTCCAGATCAGATATACATAAGCAACAAAATGAAACGCTCACCCATGGGACCCCCTTCAGTAACATGTCCGGATATACATAAGCACAGAAATGAAACATTCACTCAAGGGACCCTGTTCATTAACATGTCCAGATATACATAAGCACCAAAAGGAAATGACCCAAGGGACCCCCTTCAGTGACATGTCCAGATATACATAAGTACCAAAATGAAATGTTCACCGAAGGGACCCCTTCAGTAACATGTCCAGATATACATAAGTACCAAAATGAAACGTCGACCCAAGGGACCCCTTCAGTAACATGCCCAGATATACATAAGCACCAAAATTAAATGTTTACCTAAGGGATCCCTTCAGTAACATGTCCAGATATACATAAGCACCAAAATGAAATGTTCACCCAAGGGACCCCCTTCAGTAACATGTCCAGATATACATAAGTACCAAAATGAAACGTTCACCCAAGGGACTTCTTCAGTAACATGTCCAGGTATACATAAGTACCAAAATGAAACGTTCACTCAAGGGACCCCTTCAGTAACATGTCCAGATATACATAAGCACCAAAATAAAACGTTCACCCAAGGGACCCCTTCAGTAACATGTCCAGATATACATAAGTGCCAAAATGAAACGTTCACCCAAGGGACCCCTTCAGTAACATGTCCAGATATACATAAGCACCAAAATTAAATGTTCACCCAAAGGACCCCTTCAGTAACATGTCCAGATGTACATAAGCACCAAAATGAAATGTTCACCCAAGGGACCCCTTCAGTAACATGTCCAGATATACATAAGCACCAAAATGTAATGTTCACCCAAGGGACCCCTTCAGTAACATGTCCAGATATACATAAGCACCAAAATGAAACGTTCACCTATGGGACCCCCTTCAGTAACATGTCCAGATTTACATAAGCACCAAAATGAAACGTTCACTCAAGGGACCCCCTTCAGTAACATGTCCAGATATACATAAGCACCAAAATGAAATGTTCGCCCAAGGGACCCCCTTCAGTAACATGTCCACATATACATAAGTACCAAAATGAAACGTTCACCCAAGGGTCCCCTTCAGTAACATGTCCACATATACATAAGCACCAAAATGAAACGTTCACTGAAGGGACCCCTTCAGTAACATGTCCAGATATACATAAGCACCAAAATGAAATGCTCACCCAAGGGACCCCCTTCAGTAACATGTCCAGATATACATAAGCACCAAAATGAAATGTTCACCGAAAGGACCCCTTCAGTAATATGTCCAGATATACATAAGCACCGAAAAGAAATGTTCACCCAAGGGACCCCTTCAGTAACATTTCCAGATATACATAAGCACCAAAATGAAATGTTCACCCAAGGGACCCCTTCAGTAACATGTCCGGATGTACATAAGTACCAAAATGAAACATTCACCCAAACGACCCTCTTCAGTAACATGTCCAGATATACATAAGCACCAAAATGAAATGTTCACCCAAGGGACCCCTTCACTAACATGTCCAGATATACATAAGCACCAAAATGAAACATTCACCCAAGGGACCCCTTCAGTAATATGTCCAGATATACATAAGTACCAAAATGAAGCGTTCACCCAAGGGACCCCTTCAGTAACTTGTCCAGATATACATAAGCACCAAAACGTTCACCCAAGGGACCCTGTCAGTAACATGTCCAGATATATATAAGCACCAAAATGAAATGTTCACCGAAGGGAACCCTTCAGTAACATGTCCAGATATACATAAGCACCAAAATGAAACATTCACCCAAAGGACCCCTTCAGTAACATGTCCGGATGTACATAAGTATCAAAATGAAATGTTCACCCAAGGGACCCCTTCAATAACATGTCCAGATATACATAAGCACCAAAATGAAATGTTCACCCAAGGGACCCCTTCAGTAACATGTCCAGATGTACATAAGCACCAAAAGGAAATGACCCAAGGGACCCCCTTCAGTGACATGTCCAGATATACATAAGTACCAAAATGAAATGTTCACCGAAGGGACCCCTTCAGTAACATGTCCAGATATACATAAGTACTAAAATGAAACGTCGACCCAAGGGACCCCTTCAGTAACATGCCCAGATATACATAAGCACCAAAATTAAATGTTTACCTAAGGGATCCCTTCAGTAACATGTCCAGATATACATAAGCACCAAAATGAAATGTTCACCCAAGGGACCCCTTCAGTAACATGTCCAGATATACATAAGTACCAAAATGAAACGTTCACCCAAGGGACTTCTTCAGTAACATGTCCAGGTATACATAAGTACCAAAATGAAACGTTCACCCAAGGGACCCCTTCAGTAACATGTCCAGATATACATAAGCACCAAAATAAAATGTTCACCCAAGGGACCCCCTTCAGTAACATGTCCAGATATACATAAGTGCCAAAATGAAACGTTCACCCAAGGGACCCCTTCAGTAACATGTCCAGATATACATAAGCACCAAAATTAAATGTTCACCCAAAGGACCCCTTCAGTAACATGTCCAGATGTACATAAGCACCAAAATGAAATGTTCACCTAAGGGACCCCTTCAGTAACATGTCCAGATATACATAAGCACCAAAATGTAATGTTCACCCAAGGGACCCCTTCAGTAACATGTCCAGATATACATAAGCACCAAAATGAAACGTTCACCTATGGGACCCCCTTCAGTAACATGTCCAGATTTACATAAGCACCAAAATGAAACGTTCACTCAAGGGACCCCCTTCAGTAACATGTCCACATATACATAAGCACCAAAATGAAATGTTCGCCCAAGGGTCCCCTTCAGTAACATGTCCACATATACATAAGCACCAAAATGAAACGTTCACTGAAGGGACCCCTTCAGTAACATGTCCAGATATACATAAGCACCAAAATGAAATGCTCACCCAAGGGACCCCCTTCAGTAACATGTCCAGATATACATAAGCACCAAAATGAAATGTTCACCGAAAGGACCCCTTCAGTAATATGTCCAGATATACATAAGCACCGAAAAGAAATGTTCACCCAAGGGACCCCTTCAGTAACATTTCCAGATATACATAAGCACCAAAATGAAATGTTCACCCAAGGGACCCCTTCAGTAACATGTCCGGATGTACATAAGTACCAAAATGAAACATTCACCCAAACGACCCTCTTCAGTAACATGTCCAGATATACATAAGCACCAAAATGAAATGTTCACCCAAGGGACCCCTTCACTAACATGTCCAGATATACATAAGCACCAAAATGAAACATTCACCCAAGGGACCCCTTCAGTAATATGTCCAGATATACATAAGTACCAAAATGAAACGTTCACCCAAGGGACCCCTTCAGTAACTTGTCCAGATATACATAAGCACCAAAACGTTCACCCAAGGGACCCTGTCAGTAACATGTCCAGATATACATAAGCACCAAAATGAAATGTTCACCGAAGGGACCCCTTCATTAACATGTCCAGATATACATAAGCACCAAAATGAAACATTCACCCAAAGGACCCCTTCAGTAACATGTACAGATGTACATAAGTACCAAAATGAAACGTTCACCCAAGGGACCCCTTCAATATCATGTCCAGATATACATAAGCACCAAAATGAAATGTTCACCCAAGGGACCCCTTCAGTAACATGTCCAGATATACATAAGCTCCAAAATGAAACGTTCACCCAAGGGACCCCCTTCAGTAACATGTCCAGATATACATAAGCACCAAAATGAAACGTTCACCAAAGGGACCCCTTCAGTAATGTGTCCAGATATAGATAAGCACCAAAATGAAACGTTCACCCAAGGGACACCTTCAGTAACATTTCCAGATATACATAAGCAACAAAATGAAATGTTCACCCAAGGGACCCCTTCAGTAACATGTCCAGATATACATAAGTACCAAAATGAAACATTCACCCAAGGGACCCCCTTCAGTAACATGTCCGGATGCACATAAGTACCAAAATGAAACGTTCACCCAAGGGACCCCTTCAGTAACATGACCAGATATGCATAAGCACCAAAATGAAATATTCACCCAATGGACCCCCTTCAGTAACATGTCCAGATATACATAAGCACCAAAATGAAATGTTCACCCAATGGACCCCTTTCAGTAACATGTCCAGATATACATAAGCACCAAAATGAAATGTTCACCCAAGGGACCCCTTCAGTAACATGTCCAGATATACATAAGCACCAAAATGAAACGTTCACCCAAGGGACCCCTTCAGTAACATGTCCAGATATACATAAGCACCAAAATGAATTTTTCACCCAAGGGACCCCTTCAGTAACATGTCCAGATATACATAAGTACCAAAATGAAACGTTCACCCAAGGGACCCCTTCAGTAACATGTCCAGATATACATAAGCACCAAAATGAAACGTTCACCCAAAGGACCCCTTCCGTAACATGTCCAGATATACATAATCACCAAAATGAAATATTCACCCAAGTGACCCCCTTCAGTAACATGTCCAGATATACATAAGTACCAAAATGAAACGTTCACCCAAGAGACCCCTTCAGTAACATTTCCAGATATACATAAGCAACAAAATGAAATGTTCAACCAAGGGACCCCTTCAGTAACATGTCCAGATATACATAAGTACCAAAATAAAACGTTCACCCAAGGGACCCCTTCAGTAACATGTCCAGATATACATAAGTACCAAAATGAAACATTCACCCAAGGGACCCCTTCAGTAACATGTCCAGATATACATAAGTACCAAAATGAAACGTTCACCCAAGAGACCCCTTCAGTAACATTTCCAGATATACATAAGCAACAAAATGAAATGTTCACCCAAGGGACCCCTTCAGTAACATGTCCAGATATACATAAGCACCAAAATGAAACGTTCACCCATGGGACCCCTTCAGTAACATGTCCAGATATACATAAGCACCAAAATGAAACGTTCACTCAAGGGACCCCGTTCAGTAACATGTCCAGATATACATAAGCACCAAAAGGAAATGACCCAAGGGACCCCCTTCAGTAACATGTCCAGATATACATAAGTACCAAAATGAAACGTCCACCCAAGGGACCCCTTCAGTAACATGTCCAGATATACATAAGCACCAAAATGAAATGTTCACCCAAGGGACCCCTTCAGTAACATGTCCAGATATACATAAGCACCAAAATGAAATGTTCACCCATGGGACCCCCTTCAGTAACATGTCCAGATATACATAAGCACCAAAATGAAACGTTCACTCAAGGGACCCCCTTCAGTAACATGTCCAGATATACATAAGCACCAAAATGAAATGTTCACCCAAGGGACCCCTTCAGTAACATGTCCAGATATACATAAGTACCAAAATGAAACGTTCACCCAAGGGACCCCTTCAGTAACATGTCCAGATATACATAAGCACCAAAATGAAATGTTCACCCAAGGGACCCCTTCAGTAACATGTCCAGATATACATAAGCACCAAAATGAAATGTTCACCAAGGGACCCCTTCAGTAACATGTCCAGATATACATAAGCACCAAAATGAAATGTTCACCCAAGGGACCCCTTCAGTAACATGTCCAGATATACATAAGCACCAAAATGAAACGTTCACCCAAGGGACCCCTTCAGTAACATGTCCAGATATACATAAGCACCAAAATGAAACATTCACCCAAGGGACCCCTTCAGTAACATTTCCAGATATACATAAGCAACAAAATGAAATGTTCACCCAAGGGACCCCTTCAGTAACATGTCCAGATATACATAAGTACCAAAATGAAACGTTCACCCAAGGGACTCCTTCAGTAACATGTCCAGATTTACTTAAGCACCAAAATGAAACGTTCACCCAAGGGACCCCTTCAGTAACATGTCCATATATACATAAGCACCAAAATGAAACGTTCACCCAAGGTACCCCTTCAGAACATGTCCAGATATACATAAGCACCAAAATGAAACGTTCACCCAAGGGACCCCTTCAGTAACATGTCCAGATATACATAAGCACCAAAATGAAACGTTCACCGAAAGGACCCCTTCAGTAATATGTCCAGACATACATAAGCACCAAAACGAAATGTTCACCCAAGGGACCCCTTCAGTTACATTTCCAGATATACATAAGCACCAAAATGAAATGTTCACCTAAGGGACCACTTCAGTAACATGTCCGGATGTACATAAGTACCAAAATGAAATGTTCACCCAAGGGACCCCCTTCAGTAACATGTCCAGATGTACATAAGCACCAAAATGAAACGTTCACCCAAAGGACCCCCTTCAGTAACATGTCCAGATATACATAAGCACCAAAATGAAATGTTCACCCAAGGGACCCCTTCAGTAACTTGTCCAGATACACATAAGCACCAAAACGTTCACCCAAGGGACCCCTTCAGTAACATGTCCAGATATACATAAGCACCAAAATGAAACATTCACCCAAGGGACCCCTTCAGTAACATGTCCAGATATACATAAGTACCAAAATGAAACGTTCACCCAAGGGACCCCTTCAGTAACATGTCCAGATATACATAAGCACCAAAATGAAACATTCACCGAAGGCACCTCTTCAGTAAAAATGTCCAGGTATGCGAAAACCCCAACTATTATCCCCTCGTAGCTCAGTATTCTCCCTGACACACTGCTGCTTACTCCATAAGTTCTGGGCCATTTGCACACTGAGTATGCATGTGATCTCATTATACATTCACGTCTATGAATCAAAATCATATGCTTACTTGTAAAGCCCCTTAACAGCATAACAGTTCTCCTGATGTTGTTTAATCATTAAGCATGTTACACGTCTGAGATGGGGGGGGTGGGTGTTCATAAAAGTCCAACCCATTTCCATAGTCATTCTGAAAGTCTTGGATTTGCATAACCACATACAGCTGCTTTTCAACAGTCACCATTACAAAAATGCAAAACCCCAGACTATGAATAGTGCCCTTAAATTCAGCATACAGCAAAAGTGCTAAACTGGGATAAATGGGAGTTATTGTCATATTGCGGAAAACATACTGTGTGCTTATGTTGTGTCATTTGTACTTTGTGTTGTGATTGAAGGACTTACCCTTTCCCTCTTGACTGAGTTTGTGTGACTTTAAAATTACTTTTCTATATTGAAGTTCCATATTTGGATCCCCAAGATTCTCCAACCAAATATTTGAGATTTCAGTTGCATTAATATTTAAATGTTTTAGGTTTTATTAATCACATCTTAATTTAGTAAGACACAATCAGTTGTAGTAAATGTAGACTATATTTTGTTTAAAATGAAGTAATAGTCATGTATTCACAGAATGTTGGTGTACTTGTATTTCTTCTATGGATATAGTGGATAAATTCCACAAAGAACGCCACTAACATTTATAGACACTGCATGAACATTTAATATTCTTTTTAATGATCCATGAATGAGTGCTTTCATCCCATAACCTACAGGACTTATTCAGATGGTATTACAAGTTGAAAAAACAGTCCAGTTGCTTATTTCTATCTTCATAAAATTAATACAGTCTGTTCCTTCTATTTTTTTCTGGTACAGCAGAAAATATCAAATTTTCCCTTTGTGCTCTGTCCTCTAATTCTACTATTTTTTGAACTATCTCTTTTTGAGCAGTCTCTTATTTATCCAGCCTTTTCTTTCGACCTCTGATTTTTGCAGTTTTATCAGCTCATCTGAATATGTGTTTAAAGTTTCTTCCATATTTTTCAAGGCTTTTATTTGAGTTGGTATGTACTTTCAAGGTTTCATTTATTTTAACCAGCTCTGATCACATTTGATTTATTTTTTCCTAGATTACTGGAACCCCCTGTCTTACATCAAAGCTGGAGTTTGCACTGCTTTTTGCTGAACATCTGCAGGATTCTTCCCAGTCAGTGTTTTCTCTCCACCTTTTCTATTTGATTTTCTTTCAGACTCTCTTAGTTTCTTCTTTGCAGGCATTCATTCAGTGCACTTACTAGCCAGTAACTGAATTTTACTCAAGCTGACAATGTCACTGGCTGTTGTCTCTCAGTTTCTGTTTTCACATTGCGAGAGTTGAAGTTAAGCTTTTGAACAGTCTGCAGCCATCTTGGAAGTTTCTGAAAAATATTACTGATGTAACAAATGGACCATCATGTGAGCCTGTACCATTTTAAGAAATAAAAATTGTCACGGTTGATAAGTGAAGGAAATATGTACAAAATGTGTTGTGGTTAAGGGAAAGATGGGATTAAAGCAGAAATTAGAAGAAAAAAAAGAATGTCTCATAGAGTTGAACTTTTTTGGATTCGTAGAGTAACCTCACTGATATTGACGGCCTGAAGAATTCTAATATTCTTGTTCTAAATTAATTTGGGTCACAGCCACAATATAAACTAAACCCTTTAACTTTAGCTTGATTACATATTGTTCCCCTGCAACTTTGTTTGTCACAGAAAATTATGTGAATACATCAGTTTAGAACGGACAAGGATGCTGCTGGAGATAAAACTGCGCACAAAGAAAATGTTACACATCAAGCCAGTAAACATACTTGCAGATCAGTATAGTATTTGGCATGTGATAAAAACTCTTGCTTTTCTGGTCTGCTTGTATCCCTGTTGTAGATAAGCTGCAGATCCTTTTCCACCATGATAGGATCATAGAATGTTACTAGGCTATTGGCCTTGAGGCCCTTACAAGCGTAGCCAAGAATTTAAACCATGTTCCAACAAGTCAGCACCAAATGCCCCTGTCCAGCAGGGACACGGGTAGAATCCCAGAGGTGTATTTTCTATTCCCCATCCAGTTATCCAGGTTGCGCTTAAAAAGGGATAATGAGGTGCTCTGACATGGAGAGGGAGTCTATTGCACAGATGGGGGAGTCTCTGGGAAACAAATCTGTCCTGCCAACAAGTCTTATTGATATCACAGACTAGGTTGAGGTCACGCGTATGGCTTACTCAAGTAGAGCTTGACTTGCGGATATGCAGCAGTCCCATCAAGGCAGGGTCTGAGATTGCTTTGTATGCCAGTATGCCAGACAGAGGTCATCTCTCAGGAGTCTGTATGATACTGAGTATCAGGATAGGGCTTTTAGCTTATCTTTGTAGGGATGTTTGAGGCCCTGTATTCTCCTGGTGAGGAACCTCTGTGGTCTGACCAGCTTCTGCATATGCTTTGTGTGAGGTACATGCCGAAAGGGGCATTGTACTCAATAATGGATCTTATAAGGGAAGAATACAGGGATGGTATTACCTCCTTGTCCCTGGTTCATTTCATTAACAGTATATCAACTGTGTTAGGCTCACCTGTAGCAGAAGGATCAATCTAGCAGCATGCAGCTGTGACTGACTTATGGCATTAACTGAAAAGAACAAAATTTGAAGTTTGTGTATACAATATATGGTGCATGCTGGTTACAGTGCTTAAGATAAAGTGATTAGTCACAGAAGATATGTACCCAAGTATCTAATATGGCTATGCTATATTGCCACCATGCATCTGCATTAAAACTTTCCACTCTTGCAGGTCAATGACTTTTAGCATATTTCAATGTGATACATGCGTATTTATGCTTTACGGCAAGGAAGTGCCATGACCATATATGGTTATAAGAGAATAAGAATCTTCATTTGCTTTTTTTGCTGGAATTATTCTGTCTGGTGTGATTGGAAATTAATGGGTTTCTCTCATCTCCTTTGTGTCAGTGACAGAAAACGTATGATTCAGCATCTGTAAATGAATAAATTTAATAGGGAAAAGACTTCTATAGGAATAGTATTACTTCTTGCCAACAGTGGATGCCATTTTTGTTGGTCTAGCAGATGGGACAGTACAGTCAGGAGATGAACAGTAACAATTTCTATGCAGAAACAGCTGTACTGCAAAAAACTGTCTTACACTTGGAGCTACTCTGTGCCAACTCTGTACATAGATCCACTTATTAACTACTACATGGCCTTACCAGCATAATCCAATATATATTCTACATAATATAATTTCCGGAAAGCAATCCAAAGTATTTTGAAAACATGGAATACATGCCAAAACAGTTAAACTGAATTGGCCTTTGAGTACATCTGTGGAAATTCAAATGTTCACATCTTGCTGTTTTCACATATATGACACTTATTTTTTATCTAGATTATTTAAGACATGGGTAGGATGCTCTTACGTTTAACAGGACATGCTGTAATATGAGTAGAACAGTTAGCTATTTTAATGTTAACATGTTTGTACTTAAAGTGAGCAGCAAAGGTGATCATCTAAAATAGCTAAATAAAAGATTTAATTTTCTACAGGTAAAATAAATCACAACTTTAAACTTGGTATACATCTCTTAGAATACCCTGCCTGCTCCACACTGACACTTCAAGTTGACAGCTAGTGATTGTGCATGTGACCTGTGACCAATCAGCATTCATCTAACATGTTCGCTGAAGGCCTGTTATAATCTAGTCTGCCTGACTTTGTGATATAAATCAAAGCCTTCTAGGCTTAATCTAAATACCTACTGTAAGGTTGTCCATTTATGCACCTGCAGTAAGGGAACAGTCAAAAAGCTATATTTCAGTCTTTATAAGTGAGTGGATCTGAATCTGCAAAAAATAATACTCAGGCAAAGAACCTTTGCACCTTGGACTGCTTTTGGTGTTGCTAACAAGATGGAGGAAAATCATTTTAACCTCTGTCCAGCAATCTGTATTCCAAGAATTTATGGACATTTAATTCAGTGGGGCACACAGTGCAATAACATGTAACTAGTAGTTACTAATGCCTTTAGTCATGTCAGTACCGCATTCCCCTCTTCTTGTACAAATAAAGTTGTTAACTTAGAGCAGTTATCCATAACATTATACAGCATTATCTGTTTTTTCCCTTTGCAGTGTAACGTTGTGACTTTGAATGTATATTTCTTTTCAGGCTACATTATCTTGTATGTTTAGTGTACTAACACCTTTTTAAATGTAAACATTGCTAAGGGCAACATTTTGAAACTTGAAGATTGCTAAGACTGTAAAGGAATAAAATGAGTATGCTTTAAAAGATCAGCTGCATTTTCTTTAATTACTTTCTTTTTCACAATACCTAGACGATCCTCATGTGCTGTGTCCAAGGATCTCATCTGTATAGAATCACGGATAATCAGCCTTTTGCCTTTAATGATGCATGTTCTGAAAACTGGAATTTGTAATATCATCCTTGCAACATTTATACCTTTTATGCAAGGGGTCTAATGGATGACTTGTTTCTTTCTTCTGCTAGGTATTCTTGTCACAAAGTTATTTCAGCTGCTATAATAGGAGATCCTTTGTAGTTTCTTCCTTCATTTCTTGTAGAATGAGTGTGTTCTAAGAAGCTCACACTTTGCTTTCTTATTTTCCTGTTAGCTCATCATGGTTTTCCCACATTTCTGTACTTTTGATGGATATTTAGAGAGATAATCTGAATTGCTCACATTTGCTTTAAAAATCTTATCATATTTTGCCAACAAGTTGTGCAGTTTAATTTTTGCAGTGCCTCTTGTACTCAGGATTTGAATTAAACTAAGTTTGGTTACTCTTGGATGACTGAGTGGAGAAGTTGTATTGCAAGGTATTGTTTTTGGTCAGGGTTTTTTTTTTTTGGAAGTGTTCCAATATTTGGGAATATCTGTATTGAACTGTAAGTATATATATTTGTTTTCACTGGTTCTGATCTCATCCTCGGCTTTAACTGTAGGCTGTTTTGTTCCACAATGTTGATTGGTACATGGTAATCTGTAAACTTGTCTTTCATCGTTTTTCTGAAGTGGATTTCTATTTCTGGTTTATTCCTGTTTCCATCGGGATGTTTAGTGCTAGTGCACACTTGTGTTGCCTGTTTCTGCCACACTGTTAGTCTTTTTGTTTTGAAAGATCCTCATTTTGCTGTTCTTCCAGTCTAATCTTCATTTTTCCATTAACTGTTTGCCCTTTTTAACCAAGGTGTAACTAGTCTGGGGGCAAAGCTAGTGGTTACCTTGGGTGGAAGCTATTAGCAGCATGACTAGAAGGTGCCAAAAGTGCAGGAGTGCAACAGTGATACCGATTTCTGAAGCCATGAGGTTATCATGGCTTCATAAGTAAATGATAAATTATGCAATTATGTGTCAGCTAAATCACTGCAGTGCATGTGACTGTAGCAAGCTATTAAGCTGCTTGTAACAGTTGTAGCAAGCAGCAGGAATGCCAGTTTGAGGATCTGTACAAGGCATGAGATGGACCAGCTACAATTCTGTTTCTTAGGTTTTGACCTTTGATCTTGATTAGCTATCACTTGTAACATATTATCATATTTTCTCCCGCTACCACTAACAGTATCTTAGCTTTGGATGTGGGAAGAAATAGCCAGGGGATTGTTATGGCTAGGCTTGTAGAGGCCCTAGGGCTGGTAGCCTAGTACCAACCTATGAACCTATGGATCACTACTACCTCCATTAACCACACTTATGTAGCTAAATGTATCATTTTGTCTCTCTCTGTTTCTTAGTATCATTGCCAAGTCAATCTATGGTTTCAGCCTCTGTCTCTACAAATATATTGCAGATGTACACCATATGCATCAGCTTATGGTCTGATTAGTGCATGCTCTATTTTCTCCTCTAACATGCATTGAGTATTATTACTTGCCATGAATTTTACTGTTTGTCTTTTAGTGATGTTCGCCCAGGCATTTTGCTGAAAATGGGCCACTGGGTCAGCTGAATTATCTCATTTAACAAATTAAAAAGCATACATAAGTGCATGCATGCATAAATGAACAAACTTGCAAACTCGTGAAGTGATTTGAGTTTTCATATGTTCTGCCCTTTGCAATGCACGCAGTTCTACATGAATGTTCAGAACATTTTGTTCATTGTTGTTCCCTATTTTGTACTCTTAATTTCTGGCAAGTGTTTTACTGTAATGCCATCCTATCTACCAGATGGAGGTCTATCAAAAGGAATCTTTGTGCTTATCCAACACAATCTCTCTAATGGTTATGTGACTGGCTGCTGATTTCTAGTTGGTGGCAGGACTGTGTAACCCAACCTGCCTCAGTACCCAAAAGACCTAGTTGATGGTAGAACTGTGTAGCCTAGCCTGCCTCAGTACCCAAAAGACCATCTTCAATGAAAAAGCAAATAAGCTGCTCAGGGTTTTGCTGCAGAGCTTGGCTTGATCTGTCTGAATGTTACCCACAGTGTTTTCACAGGAATGTGCAATATTCCAGATAAGTATTTGCCATTCTTTTATGCATTTCCTTGCTCTTCTAAAATGTTTGTGTACTTGAATCTTGTTATAGGATCTCTGTGTTAGATAATTCCCTCTTCTGTAATCTTTCTCGGTAACACTTCTTGATAACCTTTGTTTTGCTATCTGAATCATTATCTGTGATAATGCAGCTCTTTGCAAAAGCTGAAAGCTTGTCTAATTAAGTGTCTGAAGTTTTATCTATTTACTTATTATATTTATTAACTATGAATTTTTAGCTGAGTAGTACAATTTGACAATGGTGCAGGGAACTAATGGCTCTGCTGGACAGTGGCGCAGGGAACTGATGGCTCTGCTGGACAGAGGCTTATAAATGCCCTTGGGCAGATAGCCTAGTACCTACCTATGAACCTGTACGATAACGTGAAAATTAAAGATTAATAAAGATAAGTCAATAAGAATAAGGAATGTGCATATTAATGATAAATTAATATCAGGTCTGAGCTTATGTAGAAAAAAGGAACTTAGATATACGAAGTCAAGATCATAAGCAGAATGCAAAATGTTCATTTTCATAACATCATGTCTAATAGTTACATGTATAATTGACATAAAAAGAGCAGTTTAGCACCTATTTCAATGTAATAGCAAAGCAGATAAAGTCAGGGTAATAGGACTACTGAACACATCACAGGGAAGAGAAACCAATGAATGATGCAATTTGCTCAGCAGAGAGGTGAGGTAAATGAAGTACTGCAGTCAGTGTGAGGGTGGGGTAGACTGAATGAGAACTTAAGTGATGCTACAGGTGCATATCCAGGTGATATGAAGGTGAGTGGGTAACTGATATTTGAATGTATGCATGCCATTTGTGTTTCTTACATCTAGCGGCAGGTGTTCCAGAGACGTTCTGTGCAGACAGACAATATTGCATCATTATGTCTGCTGAGTGTTCATAACATTTGGATTAGATAGAGTATCCTCTGAGTCATTAATGAGGAGATCTCCAGCAGACTGTGCTAGTTGGAGCTGGGAAGCTGAATTTGTAAAGTAGGTTTTAGAACAAGCATGATAGAATTGAAGTAAGATGGTGCCAAGGTAGTGAAATGAGATATGGTAAGTATGTTGTATGTTTTTTCTTGGAGCTAATAGGGTGATTCTATTGCAAGGCTGTTCATTTTTAATGGAGGAAGTAAGACTGGTCCAGATATGGTAGGCATACAAAAGAGATAAGAGGCCACATTATCATCAGAAAATAATCACCTTTAAGACTTGGCTTAGCTACTGGTGTCTCCATACTGGTCAGCCTGGGAGGACATGGTTGATAGGCCATGCTGCTTTGCCAGGGATGGTCTTCACCTCTCACCTCTAGGCTTTTGGATATTGGCCAAAACATTATACACCTCTGTAGTGCCTTTTTTAGAAACTGACAAACATAAAATTCCAACATAAAAGCTACTTAGGACAAGATAGAGGTGCTACTGCTCAATGCTAGGAGCCAAGACAAGAAACTGCACTCCCTGAAACATCTCTTCACCCTGGGGAATGATATATGTGTAGTTATGGAAACATGGTTCAAAGCCATGGAAAGCAGTCCAGCAGTGCATGGCTATAATGCCTTTCATACATTCTCACCACCCACTAAACATGAAAGAGCAAAAGGCGGAGGTGTACATATCTACACAAAGGATACGCACACCTCAATGCTGGTCAAACAATATGAATTCTTTGAGCTACTCCATGTCCAACTAACCATGGGAAGCTTCTATTACCTTATCCTTGCTAGCTACAGGAAACCCATGCATCACACCTGAAGTTACTAGAATGACTTTCTGTCTAGCCCATGTGATTTTAACTACCCCACCATTAATTGGGAGGCAAACACAACCACTAACATGCAGACCCAAAGATTTCTTGACTTTGTAAATTCAAATGTCCAGGAGCAGCTAGTCTGCACTCCCACTAGAGGAAAAAACATCATAGATCTGGTACTCAAAAATAGGGAGAGCGCTGCACTCCTCCTGTGTTAAAATCACATCACAAAGCAGTTTCCATTGAATTAAAGGTAAAACTAGTTCCCCCACCTAACCCCCCATATTTTAAGAACTTCACTAAGGTAAATTACTACCATTAAGAGACAGCATAGCTAGTTTCCAAGCTCCCCTCAAATCCAGAAAACTCAGAAACCTATTCATAAGCATACATAAAAGCCCTTTATGACCATATAAACAACTCCATAGAAATGACAGTACCAGACTGAAATAAACCCAGGTCAAACTGCAAAAACAAGTCATGCTGGTGGATCTCTGGTATTGATTATACATCAAAAGAAAGAAAATCCTGTTGTGAGATAAGAGGAAACATGCACAACAGAGCAATAAGCCCTTCAGTAGTCTAAGCAAGTGAATCAGGGAACTAGTCAAGTCTCCAAAAGCCGACAGTGAGGTAAAAATAGCATCCAAAGCTAAAGATAGCCATAAGGCATTTTTTAGTTATGTCTGCAGTCTTAAGGGCAACACCCAACAGTGTGAGGAATTAGTTGTAGATGGCATCAGCTGTACTCAGCCAGCAGATATAGCAAATAAGTCCCTCATTATTCTAAACATCATATATAAATATATCCACAGCAAAAGAAATTTCTCCACCTAAATCTTCACCTCCCTCCTAAAGCAATGTGACTGGACCCCCTCTAAAACATCTCAATCTAGACCAGGGTGGTTCAATACTTTAGTAATAAATTCCTCAATATCCTCAACAGCTTGCCCCTTTAGAAAAATTTGTGTAAAATCAAAACCAGATGTATGACTAGCAAAAGATACTAACTACTCATGAAGCAGAGAGAAAGAACCTGGTCACACTATCAAATAACCAGGAAACAAACTTCCCTTCTAAATTATTGTCAGTTAAAAAAATTAGTCAAAAATCAAATCAAAAATGACAACAACAAATCATACTATACTATAATCCAACAAAAACATCAAAACAACCCTCCAAAAATTCTGAGGTGCCATAAAACAACTCTTAAACCCAGGACATTGCACAACCCCAACCCCCTCCCCCGAATTCCACCGAGACCATAGCCACCCAATTTAACTCCAACTTCATAACTTCAGTACTGTCCCTAGTAAAAAATGGTGACAGTAATTGGTCCCACTAGCTGTGCTTCTCACAGTACCGCACTAATTGGTCCCACTAGCTGTGCTTCTCACAGTACCGCACTAATTGGTCCCACTAGCTGTGCTTCTCACAGTACCGCACTAATTGGTCCCACTAGCTGTGCTTCTCACAGTACCGCACTAACTGGTCCCACTAGCTGTGCTTCTCACAGTACCGCACTAATTGGTCCCACTAGCTGTGCTTCTCACAGTACCTCACTAATTGGTCCCACTAGCTGTGCTTCTCACAGTACCACACTAATTGGTCCCACTAGATGTGCTTCTCACAGTACCGCACTAATTGGTCCCACTAGCTGTGCTTCCCACAGTACCGCACTAACTGGTCCCACTAGCTGTGCTTCTCACAGTACCGCACTAACTGGTCCCACTAGCTGTGCTTCTCACAGTACCGCACTAACTGGTCCCACTAGCTGTGCTGCTCACAGTACCGCACTAACTGGTCCCACTAGCTGTGCTGCTCACAGTACCGCACTAACTGGTCCCACTAGCTGTGCTGCTCACAGTACCGCACTAACTGGTCCCACTAGCTGTGCTGCTCACAGTACCGCACTAACTGGTCCCACTAGCTGTGCTTCTCACAGTACCGCACTAACTGGTCCCACTAGCTGTGCTTCTCACAGTACCGCACTAATTGGTCCCACTAGCTGTGCTTCTCACAGTACCGCACTAATTGGTCCCACTAGCTGTGCTTCTCGCAGTACCGCACTAATTGGTCCCACTAGCTGCGCTTCTCGCAGTACCGCACTAACTGGTCCCACTAGCTGCGCTTCTCACAGTACCGCACTAACTGGTCCCACTAGCTGCGCTTCTCACAGTACCGCACTAACTGGTCCCACTAGCTGCGCTTCTCACAGTACCGCACTAACTGGTCCCACTAGCTGCGCTTCTCACAGTACCGCACTAATTGGTCCCACTAGCTGCGCTTCTCACAGTACCGCACTAACTGGTCCCACTAGCTGCGCTTCTCACAGTACCGCACTAATTGGTCCCACTAGCTGCGCTTCTCACAGTACCGCATTAATTGGTCCCACTAGCTGCGCTTCTCACAGTACCGCACTAACTGGTCCCACTAGCTGCGCTTCTCACAGTACCGCACTAACTGGTCCCACTAACTGCGCTTCTCACAGTACCGCACTAACTGGTCCCACTAGCTGCGCTTCTCACAGTACCGCACTAACTGGTCCCACCAGCTGCGCTTCTCACAGTACCGCACTAACTGGTCCCACTAGCTACGCTTCTCGCAGTACCGCACTAACTGGTCCCACTAGCTGCGCTTCTCACAGTACCGCACTAACTGGTCCCACTAGCTGCGCTTCTCACAGTACCGCACTAACTGGTCCCACTAGCTGCGCTTCTCACAGTACCGCACTAACTGGTCCCACTAGCTGCGCTTCTCACAGTACCGCACTAACTGGTCCCACTAGCTGCGCTTCTCACAGTACCGCACTAACTGGTCCCACTAGCTGCGCTTCTCACAGTACCGCACTAACTGGTCACACTAGCTGCGCTTCTCACAGTACCGCACTAACTGGTCCCACTAGCTGCGCTTCTCACAGTACCGCACTAACTGGTCCCACTAGCTGCGCTTCTCACAGTACCGCACTAACTGGTCCCACTAGCTGCGCTTCTCACAGTACCGCACTAATTGGTCCCACTAGCTGTGCTTCTCACAGTACCGCACTAACTGGTCCCACTAGCTGTGCTTCTCACAGTACCGCACTAATTGGTCCCACTAGCTGTGCTTCTCACAGTACCGCACTAACTGGTCCCACTAGCTGCGCTTCTCACAGTACCGCACTAACTGGTCCCACTAGCTGCGCTTCTCACAGTACCGCACTAATTGGTCCCACTAGCTGTGCTTCTCATCCCAAGTCTTTTTCTATTAGGCCAATTTAAACTAGCTCCATAAATAAATTCCTACACAAACTAAAACCTACATCACTTGCTGCAGACCTACTTCCCAATGAATTTCTTAAATTGGCTGCAGACTCCATCTCATATCCAGTCTCACTATTAACCAACTGTTCCATGTCTGAACAATATGTTTCCAACCTTTGGAAAATCTCTCATCTCATCCCCTTGCATAAAGGAGGGTCACCTATAGAATTCTCAAACAATAGGCCAGTTGCAATACCCCCACCTCCCCACAGCCAAACTTTTTGAAAAATGCATACATTCACAACTTCGGCCTTGCTAAACAGTAACCTTCTTTCTAACTCCCAGCATGGTTTTAGACCAAAACATAGTACCACAACCACTCTTATAAGCTTCAAAGACACAGTGAACCAGCTTATACACAATGGTTAATTTATATCATCTATATTCCTTGATATGTCTAAGGTCTTTGACACAGTATCTCATCAAAAACTTCTCAACAAATTACCCACCTTAAACCTCTCCCATGCTTTCACAGTCACCTGTCTGAATGCCAAGAAGCAGTCAAATGACAAAATGAGATCTTGTCCCTACTATCAGACTCAGTTGGTGTCAAACAAGGTTCATTCTTGGGCCACTACTCTTTTATTATTTTCATCAATAAACTCAGTACCGCCACCCACCTAGCAACCATCATACTATATGCAGGTGACTCTTCCCTCACCTGTGCAGCTCCCTCCCTTCTGAGCTCCTGTATAGAACCCAGAAGTCCTTTACAAACACAGAACAGAACCTTTCTGATAACCAACTCGTATTTAACCCAAACAAGACAAAACTAATGCTATTCTCAAATAACAAAATGACTGAGCTCCCCTTCCCTTTTATCACCGTGTCCTCTAGCAATACCAAAATTTAACCTGTTGACCATACTACACTGCTAGGCGTCACAACTGATACTTCCATAAAATGTGACAAACGCACAGACCTAGCCATCCAAAAGGTCCACATTAAAGTCTCACTGTACAAAGCCAATCCTTTCCTCACTCATACCACTAGACAGTCTGTATCCAGGACACATCTACTATCCACCCTGCTATATACCTCTCCCATTTTTACAAACCTTAGAAAATCAGACCTAAACAAATTAGAGGCCTGTTACAGTAAAATAGCCAGATTTGCTACTAACCACCCTAATAGATCACAACACTGCTTAGCTTTCTAGCAACTGAAGTGGATCAGATTACCAAATCTGTTATCCCTCAATCAGCTAACAATTGCCCACACTATTATTCACCAACCAAACAACTCTCCTGTCCTAAAAACTTAGTTCAACCTTACTGTAATAGTAGATCCCTGCGGTCATCCAACAAACAACGGTCACTAAAGCCAGCAATAGCTTTGGGGATTCTCTGTCCTCCAGCCAAATATCAAAGATCTGGAGCTCCATTCCCCAGCACATACGTAACACTGCAAACTCATCCAAATTCAAACTGCTCCTCAAGGAACACCTAACCAGTAAGTGGCTCTGCTCCTGCACTGCCCAAGGGTGACCTCTCCTTGCTCTGTATAGCATCACACTCACATTGCTTTTAAGCTTTTACTTTTCCCATCAGTATAACCCAAGCTTGATTTCTCTCTCTACTATCTTTTCCTATATACATATTTACATAAAAACTCAAGACAATTAAACAGTACAGATGTCAATTTGTGAATTCATTCATGCCAAGCAAATTACCATGTTGTATCTCAGTTCGTACTTACATCAGCTGTTAACGTATTTATTTGTACTTTAAATATTTTCTGTATTTTGATGCTGTTTAACAATTACTAGCATAAGAGATCTTTATTAGAGACTTGTTATATGTTATTTTTCTACATGCGATTTTAAAATTTTGTAATGGAGGTTTTCTCCCCAGACCTCTGCTGAAAATGGGCTTTTGGCACAGTTAGACACTCCCGATTTCACCTCTCCATCATCCCAAGTTCTGTCCCAAGTAGTACCCTCCACCACCAACTATCACCAAGGAACATGGTGCTACTGCTCTCTCTAAAGCTAAAAACATGACTTCAGTGGGGCCTGCAAGTATATCAGGTTACATCCTAAGCAGCTTATATCAGGACTTATCAGGCCCATTAGGATCTGTATTTAACCACAGCCTCTGTACTGGCTTTGCCCCAGTAGAGTGGAGGATAGCAACAGTCATCCCACTGCATAAAGGGAGACCATCTACTAACCTGAGAAATTACAGACCCATACATTTGACTAGTCTTATATACATGGACATGAAAAAAATAATCATGGAACTGATAAATAATGACATAGGAGACCTCCAAACACTGGACCTGACCCAATTCAGCTTTGGCGAGGGCTGATCATGCATACTGAATCTGGTGGATTTCTTTGAGAAAGTCACTAAGGCCATGGATGAGCGTAAAACAGTGCATACCTCCTACCTCAGCCTGGCCAAGGCTTTTGGCACAGTTCCACAGTCAGGTATTATAAATAAACTCATCAAACTAGATATAAATCCCTGTGCCACCAGATGGATAGCCAATTGGCTCATGGACAGGACACGTGCTTAAAGTGGGTGACTCCAGATCCAGCAAGAGGCCAGTTACTAGTGGTGTGCCACGGGGCTCAGTGCTGCGACCAGACCAGTTACTAGTGGTGTGCCACAGGCCTCAGTACTGGGACCACTCCTGTTCAGAATATACTTCTCTGAAGTCAAGGCAAATGTGGAAGGCCTCTGGATGGCAAAGTTTACTGATGACAGAAACCTGGGGGTAATCATTGAATCCCCAGTGATGTAGATGTCCTTTAAGAGAGTGTAAATCAGACAAATGCTTGGTGCCAGAACAATGACTTGAAAACTAAATGCAAAAAACTGCATTGTCTTACCCTTTGGGAAGTTCAGATACACCTGCACATCTGTGGTACTCTCCTTAGACTCAGAGCTGAGAAATCTGCGTACACAGATAGTAGCCTGAACTTTGACTGCTGTGTGCCCACAGGGGTGAGGAAATCATTTTACGTGGCACGACTTGTAAGTAAAGGTACGGCATACAGATCCCAGGAAACTATAGTCCCAATGTACTCAGTTGTCATTAAACCAATAATTCAGTACAGTGCACCATTTGGCACTTACTTCACCAGGTACTTACAGCAGCTGGCGTGACCTCAGAAGTTCCTCACAAAGAAAATACAGAGTGCAAAGTACATGAACTATGAAAATGGACCAAAATTCCTATCCGTTTTCTGTGTCACTTACCAGCTACTAAGGGGTGACCTATGTTTAACCTACAAGCCACTCACAAATCCAGCCCTAAAGGTCTGCTTCACTTCTGGAAGTCAAACAGCATAAAGGTCACATGATTTAGGGATCTAAACTTAGTCAGTGACTCAAACAAAACAAGGTGGAGAGACAGATATGTGTCTCAGAGATTACCCCTTCTGGAGAACAAGCTTCCTATTCACATTAAACAGAGCCCTTATCTGGCCCTCTTCAAACACAATTTGTTGCAATGGTTGGGGAATCACAAATTCACACATGGGGTAGTTACTTTGTCCATTATTGTCAGGGACTGTCTGTAAGATACTTAATGCAGAGTCATAAATCCATGTCGTCCTTTTACCCCTAGGGGCCATATATTGGGTAAAATCGGGTTATATTGGCTAGGCTTGTAAGGGCCCTTAGGCCATTAGCCTAGTAATCTTCTGTGAACCTGTGAGGCATGATCTGACTGCAGCAGTCCTGGCTTTTTATTTCAGGGATGTTTTCAATCTGTTTAACTTGCCAGAGGTGAGATTAGTTTCTTTCTTTGGTGGCCTTTTGTACAAACATTTCATGAGCCATGGTTGTCTCTGAAGAAGAACACTTTCTAATATTCTTGTACTGCTATTTAAGTATGCTGTTAGCTTAATAGTGTCTATTATATGTCATATACTTGGTCAGCAGCCATGTGTTTCAAAAGAACTTTCAGTCTGACAGATCAAAATTATTAATTGTTGTGATATGGATGTTCTTCATCTCACATTGATCATGGCGCCTAGATCTGACATCAGAATATTTGTAAATAATTGTATTTCTTGTGGGAAACAGATACGACAAATCTTTAAAGCCTAGGCAGGATGATTAATCCGTTTCGGACCAGCTGAACAGGTGGATCCGGCTGAAGTTTCTGTTGAGTCCCAGGGGAAACTTTGATTTTACAGGATGTGGCCTCTCAGGAGGCAGGTCAGGCTGAAGGGCTGCTACTGTTTCTAAGGCTCCTTCTAAGGGCAGGTCTGTCTTGCCTTCCTCTGGTGTCATTTCTGGTTCTTCAGGGCTTAAAATGGCAGAGGATTTGATTACTTTAATTAGAGGTTCTATGCCCTCCTGATAAAAGGCCCAGGATGGAGCCAGAGTTGGAAAGTTTGGAGCAGGCCTCAGATGATTCAGAGTCTTCTGCTGAAGACATTCAAGATTTCCTCCTTATTCTGATTCTGATGCAGAGGATACCACTCCTTCTGCTTCTCCTCCAGAGGATTTTTCATTTTCAGAAACTCTGCATTCCATGAGGACAGGATTACTCTGATTCACGGAAGAGACTTAGGGAGTTCTTGTTTTACCACAGCATAGACCCTTAGCTATACCTCCGGTTTTGGATGTTGTTTCAGATGTTTTTCGAAGCTTCCCTTAATCCAGATTACAGGTATTACAGGGTGCCTGAGGCTCATAAATATCTGTATATGTTAGAGCCTCTGTTGTTAGTTTCATATGTTGAAGTATCAGAATTTCCTCCTTTCTCAGCTGTTTAGTAGAAATAGGCCTACTAAGGGGTGGGCGTACCCTTCTTCTGATTCTTATCTATCCTCCATTCCAAAGTTCAAGATGCTGACTTAGATGGCCTTTTGACCCCGGACAAACAAAATGAAGAACATAGTACAGTTTTGTACCTACCATATTTCTGAATTTAGATACCCAGGTGTAGTACTAGTCAATAAATGCCTGTGTCTTTGAAAATCTGACCACCTTACCTCCACAGCGGCATTTTTTTGAACTTTCTAGACTGTCTGACTCTTACCTGTCACTTCTAGTGCTTGTTGTTTTTGGCTGTTTTCAGAAACTTTAGCTTCTTTCTTTTTTAAAAATACAGACTTTAGCATTTTGATCTGGCTTGCTAGCATTGACATATCCCATCATGTGTGTAGTGGTTAACCACTGGAATTTAAAGTAAAAATCCAAAATGGTACCCAGCCTAGCTTTTCTAACTGAAATATTTCTTAACTGTTTACAGATATTACTATTTTTCAGATCTTGTCAGTGTTGATGCATTTACAACCGTCAGGGTTACTTGGCATACAGTTAAGCTTTGCATTGTTAGCTTTGATTCAAAATATTGTACTAAGAGTACAGCAGGCACTCTGTCTCTAAAATTGCTCTTTCTGTACTCAAACACAAGACCAGAGATGATTTTAAGTCACTGACTAAAATGTTTACAAGTTTACAAGTCAAGTAAATCACCAAAGCAACTTTAGACTCCTTGTATGTCTCTTAGTACTAACAGCCCAGAAACTAGTGCTTCTGGGTAGCTTCCACTAATTCATCAGACCTCTTTGCATGTGACTTCTGGTCAGTCAGCATTTTGCTAGGACATTTACTGAAGTCCTGTTGTAAAGTGATCTACCTGATTCTGCGAGTGGAATAGGGGCTGCTAGTCTGACTGTAAACATTGTAGTAAGCATTGTGCATTCTTGCTTCTTCAGTAAGGAAACCAGTCAAGAATGGGACCAAAGCTTCAAAAGATTAGCTAGCAAAATCTGTATGATCTAGAAAGTTCCACTTAGCAGACCTGAGGAAGCATTTGCTTGATCTTTTCCTTAGTCTGTTCTTCTTTTTCAGCATTCTCCTTTCTTTTAGTACTTCAGCAGGGCACAAAACTTTGTAAAATGCAGCCAATGTTTATTGATGCCTTTGTGCGTGGCAACACAGCATACATTTGCCAAAGGCAAGGTTACATTTTGTCATGACACTGAAAAAAATAGAGCATAGAAAACAAAATGGCAAAGTGTCGTGACTACAGTGTGGTACAGCACAGAGTTTTGCATTTGCAAAGGGTAATGTTTGTGTTGTATGATATCTGCTCACCACTTTTCTCCAGAAAGTAGTATCACATCAATTTTTAATTCAGCAGCTTGAAAAGGACAGACAGTTGAAATGCAAATAGTGATTTGATACTATAATTGGGGAAAATGATTGCTGAAGTTTAAGACACATTTTAACTTTTTTTTTCATTTCTCTTTGTTCCTGAACATCAAATAAAGCGGGTAATCATGTAATGTTGTACGAAGTGATATAGGATGGAACTTTCACATGACGGAAGTAATCATAACACAAGTGACCTGTCTGTTAAGGGATCATCCATCTGTCTTGACATCATACTGAAAATGTGTTTGTTTAAGAATACCCAGCTGTTCAGGCTAGGGCAAAAGTGGAGGGACTAAGCCGCCACTGTTGTTGTTCCAGAAGTTGGATACACACTTCAAGTGCCATGTGGTGAGCCCAGGTGGAGGAACGGATAATTCAGCCTGCATGGTTTCATTGGTTTTCTCAGTTCCAACAGCTGTTTGCATCTATATGCATTTATGTATGATCCTCCTCTTTAGGCGTCATTGATTGGATGATCCTCTTCATTGGTCTTCATGGATTGGATGATTCTCCTCAATGGTTGGCCTAAGTGGTAAGCAGCAGCTTATTGGTCAAGGAAATTGGAGCATTGATTATGAATGAAAGTCTTTTATCATATTATTTGCAGTGAAAATATAATGCTGCACTGTTACCTCTCTGTTTTTCCTTGTATGGTCAGATGATAATGGATGAAAACACTCACCATTTCTGTGATTTGTAAACACAATAAAGACAGCAATGTTTTCTTCTGATTGCTCATTTTTTTTGCTTTCACTCCTGAAAACCTGCTTGTCAGCTGTGGAAACAAAAAGATGCACTGAATTTGCATGAACTTTATCTTAACTTTATCCCAGAGTTATATTTTTCTCACGGTATCATCACCTAGATACATTTTGTAGTGCACAGAAACCTTTCAGCACTGTTTAGTTTTTTAATAGCTATGTTTTCTGTGCAAGTGGTTATGATCGTCTCACCATCCTTTTCTTTTCATATGTTGTGCTGTTTCTGAAAGACATGTGTCTTGGCCTGCATGAAATAGATAGCCGTCCCACTTTTTAAAGTTTAGACTGATAACACCCACAGTTTTGCATCCTGCTGTATATTCCTGTGGTCAATGCAGCTCTGTGAAGACCATACAGCTAAAGAGCAACTCTTTTTAAAGACTCAGTATTTGGAGAAACATCTGTATGTGAAGGGAAAAGACCAGTTATAGTGCGACATAAGTAACTGGTTATGACTGTTATTGTTGGCTAGTAAAATGTTGCCATTATGCATGAAACTGCAGAGAAGTGAGGAAAACAAAATGTACTGCAAATACCTTTTACTATTCTTTACCAGGGCTTTGAAGTAAGAACAGTCAGTCACAGGTGAATGAGCAAAACTTTTACACGTGCTTGGTAACTGTAACATCCAAACAGAAGTAAGGAACACAGTCTGGAATTAGCCAACAGAACTCTTTACTTTATCTACTTCATGTAGGATGGTACTCAAATGTACTATAATAAACTGTTTAGCATCTTAAAGTTAGCATAGATCAGAGTAATTCATTGACCGAGAAACACTGACACCCTTTGCAGAGTCTGAAAGAGCCTCTGACTCTCTGCAATGCTGTTGTAACTAAACAAAAAAATATATATTTGTTTTGCTTAGGCTGTGTCTGTATAAAAATGTGTTCTGGAGTCAGGAAGGTTAAAACATAAGAAAAAAATTGCATCCCTGTAACACTCCCCATTGTGGTCATTCTAGCTGTTATCTAAATATGTTAAGAATCAGAATGTTTGAAATACATTACTGCTACGTAGATATAATGTTATTTTTTCCAATTTCAGAGGACATCGTGTAATACACTAATGCGAATACAACAGAAGGAGAAGAGTCTCTATACATAAAAGAGAGAGATGCAAATTATTTAGAATAGTAAGGAACATGTTTGCCTAAAGCATTTATGATCTATATATAGGAAGAAACATATTTGTAAGTGTAGGCTGCAGCAGAAGAAAACTGCATAAGATCATAAAACAGCATGTGACCTGTTTTTTAAGTAGATCAATAAATTATAAATAACATTAGGCACTTGATTGTAATGCGTAATAAAATGGTTCATTATCCTCAATGAAGTAAGCATGATGTATTGGAATGTATTATTTTTACACCCCAGAAAGTTAAACCTTGATTCATCCTGTGATTTCCCCCAAGGAGATCAGGGGAACCATAACATAACACTATGAGAACAAAATAAGCAATTTGCCTTTTCCATATAGCTTTTCGAATGATGTAACTTCAGTGTTAAAGCAAGAGTTCAGCTTTGCAGCCTTTCTGGACATATATTGGTTTGTGTCCCTGCAGATGTGATGAATTATTAAAATCCCATGTAAAGTTTATTTTATATTTCACTAGCAGCATTGTTTTGTGAACTATGATGCAAATAGTAAAATAAAGTTTCCTATTGGTTAGTCTTTATGAAAAGGAAGTTCATTAAATAGTAGATCTCTGTAGGAACTTTAAAATAAACATGTCCAAGATTATAGCAGTGTACCTTAATCACCTTAACCCCTACATTGAGGTAAGAGTCGGTGGTGGACACAATTTCTTTTGTTGCTTTAATCACTGTTTCCTACTTTATTATAGAGGCAGTGTCCTTGAATGACCAGTAAATTCAAGCCAATTTCCAGGTTCTTTGCTTGGATGCAGTCCGAAACAGTAAAACATTTTTTTGAGAGAAAACATTCCAGTCAGACATAAATGAGACTTTTAATATGAAACATTCTTGTTATAATAATTCACAACCAGAAAGCAAGGGCTGCTTTGGCAAAGCTAATGACTTGAAATGCATATAAGAGTTCCAGAGTTAGTAATTGTTATATTAATATTCACAAATAGAGTACTGCAACTGGTTTATACTTCCTTTGCTCAGTTTTCTTTAGTGCTGTGTACACAATAGTACAGTACTCAAAAACAATTGCTTTTCACGTAAATATTTCTTATTCCTACATCTGACTAGATGACTGTCAGTGGTCCAGTGAGGTTGCAGTCTGGGAAAATCTGTTTAAAAAAATAAAAAAAAACTTGCATCATTTATAGATTTTCTTGGTTACTAATTGTGTTTGATTTTGGGTCAAAACTGATTGAAAGTTACCTGTAATGCTACTCAGAAAAATAATAGATAAATGTGCTGCACTTCTTGGGTCACTGATGAGAGCATATGTGATGTAAAGGGGGGGTCAGAGTACCCCTTAATGTGCATTGAGGATGGAAGCCATTTTAGTTGAAAAACAAAACTGTGTAAGAATGGCTGTCTGCACCAGGTCAGTAGAACAAAGGTTAAAATAATAGTAACTGCTTAGGGTCCAGGAGAGGCAGTGGGACTACACAGAAGAGCCTGTGATCAAAAAACTTTTGTTTCAGTTTTTTCATTTACAGTCTTTAGTTTTTATTTATTTTACATTTGTCAACCAGGATAATCCGCCTGTATACATATCCATTTTCACTGGAGGCCCGGGGAGAAAAGCTCCACTTATGACTTTAAGAACAGTTACATAATTTTTATGACAGTAAACTTTTTGAACATATATACATAGTGAAAATCATTGTTACAGATAAACATATTGTTTTCTTCAGCATTATTTTTTAATATACTTAAACAAGCGTAACTGTAGCTGTTATACCGCTAAACAGATTGCATGTGGTTATCATCTTGTCAGAGGAAAACAAAACTTTTGCTCTCTTGCCTTATTATACTGTGATATTCACAGTCAGGGTTAAGAGACATTATGAACTCTGCTTGACATGTAGTGGAAGTTTGTTGCAGAGGTGAGGGATACATTGGGATATGAATCTGTTACGCCAATGTGTCTTATTTATCTGCTGATGAAGGTTTAGTTTCTTTAGTGTGGTATTTGAAGAATGGTTTGTTCTAGGAAAGGATAGAGGGGATAAGAGGAGAGTCTCTTTCATGGCTCAAAAGGCTGGACACAGATGCTCCTGGATTAGTCCGTATAAAACTGAGTGTAAACAGATGGCAACCAGTCTGTCATGATAACTAAGATTGTTGTAGTCACTGACTGATCTTTTTAATTAGGAACTTCCTGAGGTATCTGAACTTGTGTGATATCTGTAGGCAAATATATCCAAAAGGGACATTATATTCAGTAATACGTCTGATTAAGTAAAGGGGAATTAAGACTTCTTTGGATATAGAGGAGATGTCTTTCAAAATTGCATGATCCAGATAGAAAGCTTTCTGAACTACTGCAGAGGCTTTCCTACCCATATTATGTTAAGAACTCTTACTCAAACCCACATAATATGGGTAAAAGTGTATGTACCATTTATGGTTATGCCACATGTGAATGCCATACAGTGTAAGATGACTCTCTGGTAGAACTGTATGCCATCTGTTCTGCAAAGTGCAGTCACATTAAAATTGATTAAATTAAGGCATGGGTTCCTCATTGAATAATAAACATCGAATTCAAATGGAACTGGGACTTGAGTCATTTACACCCATTTTGTGGAACCAGAATGAATTGTCTTATCTGTCTAGCTGAACCAGTGGTTTCCGGAAGCACTGCTGCACCTTGTTTTAGACTGCTGACAGAACACAGATGCATTTTAAAGTGCTATAAACAAAAAGAATAGAGAATTTATAGGTTTCCAATATGGATGACCTTGCATGTCAACATATCCACAGTGCTCCTTATACCAAATAGGTGGCATTGCAACTGAACAAAGCCAGAGCTTCAGTATGTTCCTTCAGCAACTGATTGAACAAAATTGTCAGATTTGGGTCACATTGCTAGAATAGCCCTGCCCATGATCCACATGACCAGGGTTTGATTACCAGACCAGATACTGTACAAGCTGCTAAGGCATGATGGGAGTTTATTTATTTATTTCCAATTTGATTACTGGGGAAGTCCACTGGGCCTAGAGAGCCCATTTTCAGTGGAGGCCCAGGGAGAAAAGCTCCATGAAACAGATTACAGTAAATATGGCAGTCCAATAAAAGTACAAGTATAAATACTTAAATAATACAAAGCTTGAGCAATATTGCCCGTAGTGGAAAAATACTGTGCAGGTACATTTTAATAAATTCACACAGTTAAAGCCAAAAGATATTTACAAAATTTATAGAGTGTGAGAGATTGTATGGGAATTAGCTATAGAAGGTTGTAGCAAGGTATAAGATGCTTAGGAACCCAGGAGGATACCCTCCCAGGGGCTTTTGTTAAAGAGTTCTAGGTAGGGAGAATGCAGTTACATTTCCATTTGGAGGAGAGGTAGGTGTAAAGCTGAGTTTTGAAGTTGTTTGTGTTTGACATTGTCCTTAGTGTGGAAGGGAGAGAGTTCCATTTCTTACCTGAGAAGAAGGAGAGGAGAAGTTGTCCAGCAAGACGTTTAGGTTTGTGGACAGTCATTAAGTTTTGGTGTTCAGATCTGAGAGTTGGGTTGTATGGGGGAAGGATATTAGAGCGGGGCATTTGGTTGGATTAAATATTAATCTATGTGCTGTAGTGAGCTGGAGGAAGTCCAGGTAATTTGTGATTTCTAACCAGTTGAGAGATTGGAGGGTAACACAGTGATGAGTGGAATGTTTGGCTTTGGTGGCAAATTTAGAAATTTTGTTGTAACAGCTTTCAAGTTTGGAAGTGATGGAAGAGGATAGGTTAGTTAGTAGTGGGGTGCCGTACAGAAGGGGGGGAAGGAGGTAAGAGGAGGCCAGAGTATGCCTGGTAGAAGTAGAGAGGAAGTGGTTGTTCCTGTATAGCATACCTTGTTTTTGGTGGTTTTTTTTTATATTTTGCTGAATATGGATGTCAAACTTGAGGTGTTCTTCTGTAGTTACACCGAGTAGTTTGGCAAAGGGAAAAACTTTGATCGGATAGTTGCTTTGGCTAAGGACTTGGAAATAATTTTTATTAAAAGAGAAAGATTTTGAGGGTGTGAATAGTAGTATTTTAGCATTGAGAGAAAGGTGCTTTTGGTGCATACAGATCTCAGTAGTTGAGAAGGCAGTCTGAGTTTTAGATTGAGTTCAGGGAGGTTAGAGGCAGAGCAGACAAGTGTAAAGTCATCTGCATATTGGATGACATTGGCATTTGGAATAGCAGAGTGAAAGTTATTGATAAAGTCATTAAACAGCATTGGTCTGAGGATGGTCCCCTATGGTACTCCGGTAGTGGTGGGTAAGAAAGGTGAGGTGCCTCTTTTTCCATCTCACAGCTTGAGATCTATCTGACAGCTTGAGAACCAGAAAAAGAGTGTTTTGGGAGAGATTTAGGTTTGAGAGGTGACTTAGAAGGTGCTTATGGAAACAGTATTAAATGCTTTAGAGAGATCTAGGAACACCCTGGATACAAAGTTCCCAAAATCTCGGGCTTGATTGACAGTTTCTAAGAATGAGAGTAGAGCTGTCATGGTGTTATGACCTAGTTGGAAGCCATGTTGGGTAGGGGTAAGAAGTTGGTTTTTAGTCAGAAAAGGCATAAGTTGGAGGTGGGTGCATTTTTCTAGGATTTTGGAAATTGGAGAGAGAAGACCTATAGGGTGGAAGTTTGAAATGTTAGTGTTTTTGCCTCTCTTGTGGAGAGGAAGAATAAAGGCAGAACACCAGAGTTTAGGGACATAGGATTCCTGTATGGATCTATTGATTAGGATACTAATTGGGAGAGCTATACCATCGGCAGCAGACATGAGAAAAGAAGAGGGGATGTTGTCAGGTGCTTTGGAGCAGGGTTTAAGTTTGGATAGAAGTCTTTTTGTGTAATTAGTTGAGACAGGTTTAAGCTCAAACATAGGGGGAAAATTATTTGGGGACTTAGATGAGGTGGAATGTAGGAGAGATGGGTTGTTGTTGGGAAATGTTTTTGTTAGGTCAGATATTGACTCTATGAAGAAAGAGTTGAATAGTGAAGCTAATTCGTGGTCAGATTTACTTGGGTCCGGATAGGGGTTATTTTTGGACCCTGGGTTGAGGATTGAGTTTATGGAGTTCCAAAAAAGCCTAGGGTTTTGGGGATGGTTGGACTGGAGCTTAGTGTAGTAGGATGTTTTGTCTTTGAAGATTTTTTTTTTGCAAAGTTATGGAGCTGTGTATATTGGAGAAGGGTTTCGGGAAGTTTATTCTTTTGGCAAAGCTTTTTCTTTGGTTAGCCAAGGGGGCAGTTATAGTTTTTATTCTTTTTTCCTTGGTGGAGCTAGGGAACCATGGGGCTGTTATAGTTTTTATCTTTTTTTTCCTTGGTGGAGCTAGGGAGCCACAGGGCAGTTATAGTTTTTATTCTTTTTTTCCTTGGTGGAGCTAGGGAGACACAGGGCAGTTATAGTTTTTCATTCTTTTTTCTTTGGTGGAGCTAGGGAGCCATGGGGCAGTTATAATTTTTATTCTTTTTTCCTTGGTGGAGCTTGGGAATTTAGAGTGTCTAGAAAAGTAGAATTGAAGCGGTCTATGGCTTTATCGAGTGGAAGGGTTTTTAGAATGTTCCAATTCATTTATTTGAGGTAGTTAGAGAAGGTTTTGGGGTCAAATTTACTAAGGCTGCGGGTCTGAATATATTTATGTTGGTGTGGATGGGAGGTGGTTGCACAGTAAATGAAAGCTGGGAGGTGGTCACTAATAGAGTCAGGGATGGAGCCAGAGTTGGTAATTCTATTTGGATGGGTGACTAAGATCCAGTCAAGAGTGGATCCTGGGGGATTTGTTTTATTGGGTCTGGCGATGGAGTGGGTTACTTAAATAAAGTTAGAGTTTAATGGACAGAGAGATTATGGGACTGTTGATTTTATTCCAGTCAATGTTTACATCGCCTAGTATGTAAGTTTCAAGGTTAATTTCAGCTGAGGCCCATTGGAGTATGTCTTCATGGGTTGAGGCATTATTTCCAGGTGGGATATAAAGGGCAATGATGCAGAGGCTTTTGTGATTATTCATTTTTAATAGACCGACTGTTAGTTCTGTTTTGGTGAATTTAGGAATGGGGTTTGGTAGGGGAATTAAGGTAAGTAGATTGGAATAGATTAATGAAACACCTCCGCCTTTTTTCTTTGGGCAGTCAGATTTAAGAGTGTGAAATCCAGAGGGTAGGATTTCAGAGTCAGAGATGTGGGTTTGAGCCAAGTTTCAGAGATGGCTACAATGTCAGGTTGGTTATGACTTGGCCATGCTTGAACCTGATGTGCTTTGTTGATGAGACTCTGGGCATTGAGTGTGAAAATTTTAAGAGTATTTAGGGGGATGAAAATTTAGAGGAAGGGGGAGGGTTAGGTCTGGGGTTGGGGTAAATGTCTCCAGCTGGGAAGAGGTTATTGAAGGAAGTTATTTTAGGGTGTTTTGTTTTGGATTTAGGGTAAACGGGATGGTCTAGTATTTGTTTAAGAGCAAGTGTCTTAGCAGTAGTGGAAATAATTTTAGGATTAAAAAGGTGCATTGGGTTGATCTGAAACAGATTGAAATGGAAAAGAAATGATTATTTGTGTGAGGGAGGAGATGGTTTTGTGTGGGAGTATGGTAAGGAGTAGAGAGTGGAAGCTAATTGGAGGTATAGGAGCTGGCATGGTATAAAGTTGTTAGGAGTAGTAGGAGGGAGATGGGGGTTCGGAGTGTTAGGAACAGTAAGGAAAGCATGGTTAGAAAAAGGTAGTTTAATATGGGAGGATTTGTAGTTGGAGAGAAGAGCTGTGGGGTGAGAGGGGGTAGTGAAAGAGTGATGTATTTAATTAGTGATGTATTTAATTACTGTGGGTGAAATGAGGAGGGGTAAAGAGGGGAAGGCTTTGATTGGATGGTAGACTGTGGGTGAAAGGAGGAGGGGTAAAAAGGGGAAGGCTTTGGATGGTTGTCTTGAGTGGCTGGGAAGTGGTTGAAATAAATGTAGGAGTAGTAGGGGTGGGCGAGAATTGGGGGCAGGGTAGGTGAGCAGAGTGAGCCCGCAGGATGAACGGAGCAGGTAGAGCCAAGGAGAAGGAAGAAAGCCAGCAAAAAGTTATTAATGAAGCTGAGAACTAGCTCAGAGGTAAGGAGGCACTGGCATAAGGTACTGTGTGTGTGAAATTAGAAGGATGCAGAGGGTTGACAGGGGATAGGAGCTGAAAACGTGGAGGTTAGTAGAATATACTAAGTATTAATAGGGCAGTGGTAAATTAATAGAACAGTTGCAGTACTTTTGGCTTGTATTAAAAGATAGATTGTGGTTGAAGAATGCCACCTGGTGGCCTAACTGAGTAAGTACAATGGTAAGCTATGAGCACTCACAGGAGGGGAAGAGCCTAGGAGAGTATAGGGAGATAAAATCCAGGGTAGACTGCTAACGAATGCACGCAAGGTTAATATACAACAGTGGTAGGTATAGGATATGTTTTTATTTTAGAATAGGGTACATACACATTTAAAGTTAGTTCTTGGGGAGGCAGAGTGGTTACAGAAGCACTGCAGGATCCCCTCAGGATGAACTTTACAAAAATAGCAACAAGAATCAGAAACAGAAACAATACCAGGTAGTACTTACAGGTGAGCACACTACTAGGGATTCCTACGAAGCAAGGCAGAAGAGCTAAGTCAGAAGATGGTGCCTTTCTACATCAGGTTTTTTGATAACCTCTGTAATTAAGCAGGAGTGGGAGGGAGGTGTGCAGGTTCAAGGTGGGGGAGGGGGGTAGAAACAAAGTAATACAAGGTTGTGAGCCAGAAAAAACTGGACTAGGCCAGCTGCTAAAAAATGAAAACAGGAAAACCAAGCTAAGTCATTTCCAGGTCGGTGTAGTGTAGCATCTTCCTAATAGCTACAAATCTTATGCTATTAATCTAGTACAGTGTGGTGAAAAGGACCACCACTTCTACAAGGAAAAACAATTGAAGTATGGGCTGCAGGTACATGGGTAAATGTTTTCCAAGAGAAAGTAGTTTTAAGTAATTGACCTAGGAGTACTATAGGAAGAAAGAAATGGGGGGACCAGTAGTGTGTGAAAGGGGAAGCAGTCTTCAGTTTGGAGGACAGGTTAAATACAACTCTAACATACACTAGTGTAGCTCAAAGCACTTTAGTGTTCCACCGACGCAGGGTCTCACAGTGCAGGGCAACCAGACAGCCTTGGGTTGATTGGATGTTGGCCAAGACACAGGATGTAACTTTTGCTGAGGGGACTGGAAGTAAAAAGCAAAAGGAGGTAAATATTAGGACTGAAGTTTTAAAACACTCTGATTACCAAGTAACTAAGACAGAGGATGCAGGGGTGGAGCAGCGTACCTTGTAAGAAAAAGCACAATTCTATGAACAACACAAAATGCAAGGATAGCAGAGAAAAAAAACAAAACAAAAAGGTAACTGCAGTTGATACCAGGCTATTATAACATGCACTACACTGTTACGTATTGTTATAAAGGTTATGAAGAGAAGATAGTAACTACTAAGCTGCTACACACAATTTAGCATTCTCCACTAAAAGTCAGGATCAACAGTGGTATGCTGCAGAAACACAAGTAACTTCTAAGATGCTACACGCAGTTTAGAGTTCTCCAACTAATCATCAGAAATAACAGTGATGTTATGCAAATACACAGACAGTCAGTTGTATCCATCAGAGGTTGCAATAAGTTCTACTCTAATTGGCTATCAGGTTACTGATCTAAAAGTGCATATATCAGGTGACAATCTTCACATTAGTAAATAAAGCAACATTTAACTGTTATTTAAAGTCACAATATGCTATAAATACAATTCTACACTGGCATAGGTTCACAGGTAGGTACTAGGCTATCGGCCCAAGGGCCTAAGTAAGACTAGCCAACAAGGTTCCCTGGCTTGCGCCACCCAAGAAAGTTAATTTCCTGTGCCCCTGTAGAGCAGAGCCACAGAAGTGATCCCCGGGGTGTATTTCCCATTTCCCATCCACTCATCAGGATTTTTCTTGGAGTGCTAATAAGGAACTTTGCTTGACATAGATGGCTCGCTTGTTCCAGAGTATAGGAAGTCTCTGGGACAGGAATCTATCCCTCCATCATGTCCTGTTTATTGTGGTGACAAGGTTTAGGTCCCTAGAGCATGTAGCTCAGAGGGATTGGGATTTCTTTAGATGTAGCATGTCCAACAGCTCTGAGTTTAACATAGCTTTATATGTTAGGCAGAGATCTCCTCAGAGTAGGCGATATGCTACAGAGTAAAGCTGGAGTTTTTTGAGGCAGTCAGTATAGGGCATCTGTTTGAGGCCAGTAATTATCTTTGTGATGTACTTCTGTGATCTTTCCAGCTGCTGCATATGTGTTGTGAAGTACATTCCAAAAGGGGCATTGTAATCTATAATGGGTCTAATGAGTGCCGAGTAGAGGGGAACAATGATCTCTTTTTTCCTGGATGAGAACCCTTTTGTGATGAGGTGTGCCACATAGAAGGATTTCCTGACTACTGTGGCAATGTGATTATCAAAGGGGAGACTATTGTCCACCTGAGTCCCAAGGTCTCTTATCACACTTTCAGTGTTAAGTAGACTGCCATTTATGTGGTAGTTCATGGGTGCAGAGTTTTTACCAAAGGGGATGACAATGCACTTTTTGGCATTGAGCTTGAGGCCATACCTCTGACACCAGGCATCTGTCTCGGTGAGGCCCTTCTGTAGGATGTCCACATCATTTGGGGACTTGACTATGACTCCTAGTTTGCAGTCATCTCTGAACTTCGTTAGCCTGTACTTCAGAGAACTAGATGCCAAACAGGAGAGGTCCCAGGACTGAACCCTGTGGTACTCTACTTGTCACTGGTTTGAAGTCAGATTTGGAGTCTGCAACTTTTACAGTGTGGGTTCTGTCAGTGAGCCAGTTGGTAACCCATCTTGTCATGTAGGGATTTATACCTAGCTTAGTCAACATCATCTTCTTTCGGCTGTTCCCATTAGGGGTCACCACAGCGAGTCATCTGTTTCCATTTCTTCCTGTCCTCTGCATCATGCTCTGTCACACCAACCACCTGCATGTCCTCTCTCACCACATCCGTAAACCTTATCTTAGGCCTTCCTCTTTTCCTGTTACCTGGCAGATTCATCCTTAGCATTTTTTACCAATATACTCAGCATCCCTCCTCAGCACATGTCCAAACCAACGTAATCTTGCCTCTCTGGCTCTGTCTCCAAACCTTCCAGTCTGGGTTGAGCCACTAATATACTTATTCCTAATCCTGTCCATCCTTGTCACACCCAGTGCAAATCTTAACATCTTTAACTCCGTGACATCCAGCTCAAACTCCTGCCTTTTTGTCAATGCCACTGTCTCCAACCCATATAACATAGCTGGTCTCAGTACCCTCTTGTAGACCTTCCCTTTCACTCTTACTGGTACTCGTCTGTCACAAATCACTCCTGACACTCTTCTCCACCCACTCCATCCTGTCTGTACTCTCCTCTTCACCTCTCTTCCGCACTCACCATTGCTCTGAGCTATTCATCCCAAGTATTTAAACTCATCCACCTTCGCCACCTCTACTCCTTGCATCCTCACCATTTCTCTGTCCTCCCTCTCATTCACACACATATATTCTGTCTTAGTCCTGCTGACCTTCATTTCTCTCCTGTCTACAGCATATATCCACCTCTCCGGGGTCTCCTCCACCTGTACCCTACTCTCACTATAGATCACAATGTCATCTGCAAACATCATAGTCCACGGGCACTCCTGTCTGATCTCATCTGTCAACCTGTCCATCACCATTACAAATAACAAAAGGGCTCAGAGCTGATCCTTGATATCTGTCACTCCCACCACAGTCCTAACCAATGTCACACTATCCTCGTACATATCCTGTACCACTCTTACATACTTCTCTGACACTCCTGACTTCCTCATACAATACCACCTACAAAAACGCAATGTAACTCCTTCTGACCATCTCTGTACTTCTCCATCAACACTCTCAGAGCAAACATCACATCTGTAGTGCTCTTTCCCGGCATGAAACCATACTGCTGATCACTAATCATCACATCCCCTTCTTAACGTAGCTTCCACTACTCTTTCCCATAACTTCATGCTGTGACTGATCAATTTAATCCCTCTGTAGTTACTACAGCTCTGCACATCACCCTTAATCTTAAAAATTGGTACCAAAACCCTTTTTCTCCATTCCTCAGGCATCCTGTCACTTTCCAAGATTTCATTAAACAATGTGGTTAAAAACTCCACTGGCATTTCACCTAAACACCTCCATGCTTACACAGGTATGTCATCTGGACCAACAGCCTTTCCATTCTACATCCTCTTCATAGCTATCCTTACTTCCTCCTTGGTAACCCACTGCACTTCATGATTCACTATCCCCACATCATCCAACCTTCCCTCCCTCTCATTCTCTTCATTCATCAAACCCTCAAAGTGAGTTTAGCTATAATTCCAAAATGGGGGATGGTGTTGAAAGCCTTGGCGAGGTCAAGATAGGCTGTGTGAACCACCTTACCCTCATCTACGGCTTTGGTGACTGCCTCAAAGAAGTCAATCAGGTTCAGAATGCATGATCTGCCTTTTACAAACCTGAACTGGGTGGGGTCCAGAGTTTGGAGGTTACCAATGTCTTTGCTTATGAGTTCCATGATGATACATTCCATGGCCTTGCAGATCAGGCTCATCAGGCTAATAGCATGATAGTTCCCAGGATCTGTGGTGGCTCCCCCTTTGTGGAGTGGGATAACTGTTGCTGTGCACCATTCAGTGGGCACAAAGCCTGACGTGAGACTATGAATGAACATGGTGCTTAGATAGGGAGCCAGTTCTTTTTGAAGTTCATGTAAAATGCAGCCTGGGATGTTGTCTGGTCCCATGGATGCTGTGTTTTTGGTTTTAGAGAGTGCAGCTTTTACCTGCATAGATGTGATTACAGGGACTCTGCATTCTTCCTGTATAGATATGGGCCCTTTAGGGGGTGAGAGGGGGGTGAAGTTAGCACTGAACCTTTCTGCCAGGATGGTAGCAATGTCAGTTGGTTCTGTAATTTTCATGCCGTTGTGGTGTAACTCAGAGCAGATGTGGGTGTTGCCATTGAGATTCTTGACATAGCTATAGAATGCTTTGTCATTGCCATTAGAATCAGTGGCAATTTTGTTTTCATAGCTAGCTTTGGAGGATCTTATAAGGGATCTCAGCTTCTTACTGAGGCTGACCAGGGAGTTCCTCCACTCATAGGATTTTTGCTCTCTTTTGCAATAGTTTCTTCCTTCTGTTATAGAGTTTGTGTATGGCAAGGGACCACTGATCATCACCGGTGGGGGACCACCAGATTGGCTTCCTTTTTTTTGGAGGATAGCATCTTGGTTCTGTTTAGGATAGCATGATCCATGCACTCGTGTAAGTGCTTATAGAGTTCATTTGTGTAGGATTCAACAGTCGTAACTGTATTGTCCAGCTGCATGGGTGTCATGAAGTTCACTACTTCTGTCTTAAGAAGCATGAAGTTGGCTTTGGAGAAATTTTTTACCGTGGTTTCCTTAATGGTGGGTGGGGTGGGATGTGGATATCTAGGGTGATTAGCTTACGGTCGGTTCTGATCAATGAGGAGTTGACTTCAGATGTGGTACACCAGTCACTCATGTTGGTAAAGACTAGGTCTAGGATATTGTTGCCCCTGGTGTGGGTGTGGATAAATTGATCCAGGGCATTGGAATTTATGAATTCCATTAAGCATTGAGGGAGGGAGTTGGTACATGAGTTTTCCCAGTTAATGGTGGGGTAGTTGAAATCACCCATTATTAGGGTGTTTGGTTGAACCCTAATATTTTCCAGTATATCAAGAAAAGAGGAGTGGGAATCCTGGGGCATAGTGGGGATCTGTAGCAAGCTACAATTTGGATTGCAGTTTTGCCCAGAGTTAGTTGCACTTGGAAAACCTCGGATGCTTTATGCTGCGCAACTAGCCTGGAGGTGTGGATATCCTTAATGAATATGGACACACCTCCGACTTTGGTGTTCTGGTCCAGGTTAGATGGCTGAAAAGTGTGGTATGAGTTATAGCCTGGTAATGCAGGGGTGCTCTCTAGAACCTTGAACCAGGTCTCAGTCACTGCACCAATATCGATGTTCTCCATTTTAAGGAGTGCCTCGAGTAAGTGCATTTTGAGATTTAGACTTCGTGTTGAGTAGCATTACCCTCAGTTTTTGCTTGCCTGTTCCTGTTACGGTAGTGAATTTGTCATTTGAATATTGCCTAAAAAAGGCACTATAGGGTCTGCAAGACCCTTAGCCAGTATCCGGAATCCCAGGGGTGACAGGTGCAGGCCATCTCTGGCAACGCATCATGGTCTGTTGACCATGTCGTCCAAGGCAGACAGATGCTAGATCTCCTCAGAATGACACCAGAAGCTTAGCCAATTTTTAAAGTCAATCATTTTGTCCTTGTACTGCAGTATCATTCTGGGTGATGGCAGAATGCTGTAAAGGGCTAGAGTCATACCTGTCTGGGCTACAAGATCGGAGAGCTCTTCCCTGTCTCTCTTCATGTAGTCCAGGGAGGTACGTCTCAGATCATTCACACCAACATGGACAATGACAGAGTCATATTTGTACTTGTGGAGTGACCTGAGTGCGTGGGCTATGTGGCAGATCCTGGAACCCGACAGGCAGCTGACAGTAACCTTCTCCTTTTTTAGCCTGGTGAGTGGGACATCACTGTGCCTGACTATAGAATCATCTATGACTAGTGTGTTGGGTACGTTGTTTTGCCTTATTGGCTGTGGGTTATTGGCACACTGAGTCTGTGGGCTGTGTGTCATTTGGGTTGTATTGGGGGGGTGGAGGTTGCTTGCATTTCTGCTTTGGAGGTCTCTGTTGCTTGAGCAGATTATTACTGAGAGCCTCTGTAAATGTTTTTGTGTTACTATGTGTGGATTTTGGTGATGTAGGTTTAGTGGGACTATGTGATGAGTGTGGTGTGTTGCAACTGTTTGCCTTCTCCTCTTGACCGTCAAGTTCAGTCTTGGTTGGAGAGAGCTTTACCTCCAGTTTTGCTAGATAAGTGCATCTCTCACAGGTTGTAGTTTTGGGTGGGAGGAGAAGATGGTTGTCTGTGTACATGCCTGAATAAAAAACTATTTTCCTCCAGACAAGTGAGGAAAGTGAGTATAAGAGCTGTTTTTCTCTAAACAAGTGTGGAAAGTAAGTACAAAAACTGTTTTCCTCTAGGTAATTATTATAGCAATAACCCACGCCTGGGTGTGGGTGATGCGGGATTTGACCACAGTTGGCGTGGTCCAAACAGACAACCGTGGGTAAATCCCACATTACCCATACCCAGAAGTGGGTTATTGCTATTATACTATGACATTATTTAAGAAAAGAAACAATTACTTTTCTTAAATAATGGCATTGTATAATGCCTCTTTGCTGCCCTTCCGCAGCTGTCTGGCATCCGCGGCAGTTCTGATGTACTGCGCATGCCTACACAGTACATCAGAGCTGTGGCCAAAAGCAACGGAGAAAGCAAGATCTCCGTTGCTTTTTTACTGTCTCGCTATGTTAAATGGGTTTAACATAGTGAGACACCTTTAAAATAAGCAACGGAGATCTCCGTTGCTTATTTTAAAGCTGTCTCGCTATGTTAAACCCATTTAACATAGCGAGACAGATTTTAAAAAAAAGCAACGGAGAAAGCAAGATCTCCGTTGCTTTTTACACACTGTGTCGCTATGTTAAAGGAGTTTAACATAGCGAGACAGCTTTAAAAAAAGCAACGAAGATCTCCGTTGCTTTTTTTAAACCTGTGTCGCTATGTTAAACTCTTTTAACATAGCGAGACAGTGTTTTAAAAAAAGACTTGTACTAATGGAAAAAGTCCGGGCGACTGGACCTTTTTCCATTAGTATAAGTCGATTTACAACGTGCACACTGGCCAATCAGCGTGCACGTTTTGGAATATTAATAGGGGGTCATGGTATAATTAGTGCTAACAACAAGTTCTGAACACAAATAAGCAAATTCAAGTGCTAAAACTAAATCTGTATCTGGATCTTGTTGTAGATAGGCTACCTAGTGCTTCCCACTCCCACTGATAAGCTAGAAGGCTTCCCTCCAACACAGAAACAAGTAACAACTAAGATGCATAACAGAAACACTCATTTGCAGGGCAAATGGAGTAAAGGAAAAAAACAAAAATGCTCTTGAAATGCAAGTCCAGAAAACAAGTAACCAATTAGAGCTGTTACCAACTAAAAATGTGCATGACAAAAAATACATAGCATGTGTGAAAGTTCACAAAAATAGCAATAAGAATCAGAAACAAAAACATCAGCTCACCCATCGTCGGAGGATGAAGTCAGTCTGCCGTGCTTTACCGCTGACTCCCAAGGTGACGGAGGCACAGCATTTAAGCAACAGATGTGTGTTTGGCTCTGTCAAGGGGCCATGTACGGTAACCTTTCAGGGAAAGTGTGTGGAAGCATGTACATCTCTATTGACAGGAAGGCATACAGTCCCTCACTCAAGCACTTCTACAAATCAGCTGCCAGATGACTTGATTAGGCCATCGAGCAGGAAACCATCATCCCTGCCTTGATGATGGCCTTCAGTAAAACGTTCTCACCTTAAGGGAAATGAATGGGTAAAGTGTCAGGCGGACTGATGGTTGAAAGGGAATGTGTCACTAGATAAGTGACGGTTTCAGTAAATACCGTTAGTGTGAAAACAGCTCACTTAAACCACGTTATGTGAAAGTGCATTCTTCATTTTTTTGCACTGTTATGTAACCTCCAAATAGGTAGGTACAAGTCTGGTATGTGTGTCTATGGGGGGGTGTCCCTGCACATGGTGGCTGGGGGGGGTGGTTGCTCTGAAGTTCACTGAAAGTTGTTTCGACAAGTTGAATTCTGAGTTTTGGCATTAAGTGATAGTGCTGTGTCAGTCTGTTAACATCAGTCCTATTTGGAAGCTGGTAGGTATAACACATTTAAAAATCATAATTCTGTCACATTACTTTCATTATTCACACAGCTATAGTTTAACCCATTTCTGATTTTGCAATTGTGGCTATGCATTGATTTGTTAAATATTTTCATAAACAGCATTTCAAGATGTCATTCTCCATGTTTTATTTCCTCGTATATTTGCAGACAAGCTGATTTTATCCTTATTTTTTTGTTAGTAGCATATGTCAAGGAATGTTAAATTATTGTCTGTGCATGCTTCTTTCTTTATTTAATTTTTATTTCATTCATTAACTTTTCAAATGTGCTGATATTTAAAGATATAACCACAACCTCAGGCAACATACAGTCTAGTGATATGAGCATTTAAGCACAACATGAGTATTTCAGAACAACACGAGCATTTATAAAGTTAAAATATAGACGTTGTGATACTACAGATAATATGATACATGGCAGTCAGTATGATAGTATGATAACGTATAACATATTTAATGAGCAGCCAAAAGTAGCAGCATTTAACTTTACCAATGCATAGTCGTCTTCTTCTTTCGGCTGCTCCCGTTAGAGGGCGCCACAGCAGATGAACTGTTTCCATTTCTTCCTGTCCTCTACATCTTGCTCTGTCACACCAACCACCTACATGTCCTCTCTCAGCACATCCATAAACCTTATCTTAGGCCTTCCTCTTTTCCTGTTACCTGGCAGCTTCATCCTTAGCATCTTTTTCCTAATATACTCTGCATCCCTCCTCAGCACATGTCCAAACCAACGTAATCTTGCCTCTCTGGCTTTGTCTCCAAACCTTCCAACATGGGCTAACCCTCTAATACACCTATTCCTAATCCTGTCCAACCCCATCACACCCAGTACAAATCTTAACATCTTCAACTTTGTCACGTCAAGCTCTGACTCCTGCTTTTTGTCAATGCCACTGTCTCCAACCCATATAACATAGCTGGTCTCACTACCCTCTTGTAGACCTTCCCTTTCACTCTTACTGGTAGTCGTCTGTCACCAGTCACTCCTGACACTCTTCTCCACCCACTCCATCCTGTCTGTACTCTCTTCTTCACCTCTCTTCCACACTCACCATTACTCTGAACTGTTGATCCCAAGTATTTAAACTCATCCACCTTCACCACCTCTACTCCCTGCATCCTCACCATTCCTCTATCCTCCCTCTCATTCACACACATATATTCTGTCTTAGTCCTGCTGACCTTCATTCCTCTTCTCTCTAGAGAATATCTCCACCTCTCCAGGGTCTCCTCAACCTGGTCCCTACTCTCACTACAGATCACAATGTCATCTGCAAACATCATAGTCCATGGGGCCTCCTGTCTGGTCTCATCTGTCAACCTGTCCATCACCATTGCAAATAAGAAAAGGCTCAGAGTTGATCCTTGATGTAATCCTACCTCCACCTTAAACGCATCCGTCATTCCCACTGCAGATGTCACTGCTGTCACACTACCCTTGTAGATATCCTGTACCACTCTTACATACTTCAGTGACACTCCCGACTTCCTCATACAGTACCACAACTCCTCTCTAGGCACCCTGTCATATGCTTTCTCTAAATCCACAAAGACACAAGGCAACTCCTTCTGACCTTCTCTGTACTTCTCCATCAACACTCTCAGAGCAAACATCGCATCTGTAGTGCTCTTTCCTGGCATGAAACCATACTGCTTATCACTAATCATCACCTCCCTTCTTAACCTAGCTTCCACTACTCTTTCCCATAACTTCATGCTGTGACTGATCAATTTAATCCCTCTGTAGTTAGTACAGCTCTGCACATCACCCTTATTCTTAAAAATCGGTACCAAAACACTTTTTCTCCATTCCTCAGGCATCCTCTCCCTTTCCAAGATTTCAGTAAACAATCTAGTTAAAAACTCCACTGCCATTTCACCTAAACACCTCCATGCTGCCACAGGTATGTCATCTAGACCAACAGCCTTTCCATTCTTCATCCTCTTCATAGCTATCCTTACTTCCTCCTTGCTAATCCACTGCACTTCATGATTCACTATCCACACATCATCCAACCTTCTCTCCCTCTCATTCTCTTCATTCATCAACCACTCAAAGTACTCTTTCCATCTGCTCAACACACTCGTTTCCCTCATTATCCTTTATCATCCTTACCTGCTGCACATCTTTACTAGCTCGGTCTCTCTGTCTAGCCAATCGGTAAAGGTCCTTTTCTCCCTCCTTCGTGTCCAACCTTTCATACAACTTTTCATATGCCTTAGCCACCTCTCTCTTTGCCATGCACCTCATCTCTTTATACTCGTCTACTTTCTTCATCTCTCTGACAATCCCACTTCTTCTTTGCCAACCTCTTTCTCTGTATACTCTCCTGTACTTCTTCATTCCACCACCAGGTCTCCTTGTTCTCCTTCCTCTTTCCAGATGTCACACCAAGCACCTATCTAGCCATCTCTCTTACTAGCTCTGCTGTAGTTACCCAACTATTCAGTAACTCTTCACTGCCACCCAGTGCCTGTCTTAACTCTTCCCTGAACATCACCTCACAATTACCCTTTTTCAATTTCCACCATTTGATCCTTGGTGCTGCCCTCACACTCCTCCTCCTCTTCTTGATCACCAATGTCATCCTACAAACCACCATCCTATGCTGCCTAACTACACTTTCCCCTGCCACCACTTTACAGTCTCCAATCTCCTTCAGACTGGCCCTTGTACATAAGCTAAAATCCACCTGTGTGCATCTTCCTCCACTCTTGTATGTCACCCTATGCTCCTCCCTCTTGTTAAAATACACATATTTCACAGCCATGTTCATCCTTTTCACAAAATCCACTACCATCTGACCTTCTGCATTCCTTTGCTTAACACCATACCTACCTATCACTTTCTCATCCCCTCTGTTCCCTTCACCAGCATGCCCATTGAAATCTTCTCCAATCAACAGTCTCTCACCCTTTGGGTACAGTCATCACCACTTCATCCAACTCACTCCAAAAATTTTCTTTCTCATCTATTGCACACCCAACTTGTGGAGCATATGCACTAATAACATTCATCATTACACCATCAATTTCTAGCTTCATAAACATCACTCTATCCGACACTCTTTTCACCTCCTAAACACTCTTAGCATACTGTTCCTTCAGGATAATGCCTACGTCATTTCTCCTCCCATCCACACCATGATAAAACTATTTGAAACTGTCTCCGGTACACCTAGCCTTGCTCCCCTTCCATCTGATCTCTTGCACACACAATATACCAACCTTCCTTCAGTCCATCATATCAGCTAGCTCTCTCCCTGTACCAGTCATACTGCCAACATTCAAAGTTCCGACCCTCACTACCACAGTCCTAGCCTTTACCTGCCTTTGGGCATGCCTTCCCCCTTTTCTCTTCCTTCGGCCAACAGTAGCCCAATTTCCGCCAACAGTACTGGTGGTGGTCGTTGTTACCCGGGCCTCGACAGATCCGGTATGTATTTCTATACTGTTGTCTGCATGTATGATTTGGCAAATTTTACGCCGGATGCCCCATCCTGATGCAACCCTCCCCATTTATCCAGGCTTGGGACCGGCACAAAGAAATGCAATAGCTTTTGCATCCCCAGTGATTGGGTTTATATCAATGCATAGTAAAAACAAAAAAAGTATGTTTGAGTTTGGCAGAAAAATAAAGAACAAATAGAGAATATGACATTGTGACACTTTATTTTAGTGATATATGGAAAAGACAACTACATATTGCCTTTATACAGCATGAAGTACATTGTCATACCTCTCAACCTCTTAGTGCAAGAAATCTGCACAAAACCAAAAACAATTGGGGGGGGAGACCCAGGAATAAGAACATATGTTAAATGTTGCGCTTGTATACTTAGAAAGTTGCTAGAGTAATAGTTTTTGCTTTAGTTTGCATTTTATGAATGATATGAAGTCTGAAACTCAAATGTATGTCATTATTTGCTGACTTCACCTTTCAGTGATTTGATAGAAAATAAATTTACGAGGATCAGATCAAAAATATGAGGCAAAAATCAGGACAGTCTGGGAAAATCTGAACAATTGAGAGGTATCTCATTACTTTGTTCCATTTCTGTAATGATTACTAGATAAAGTATACAAAGGAATAATATATGTTTTATGAAATACCAATGGCACATGGCCCTAGATGTAATTTTTGTCAAGGGCATAGTTGCTGCTAGGGTTGTTTAATACATTTGCAAATGTTGACTCATATTTTTCATACCTGGTATGGCTGGGGTTATGTTACTGGTATTCAGTTTTTAGAAGCAGCACTAAAAAAAAAAAAACGCTGAGTACTGACAGTTGGCAAAAACGTCTAAGTATCACTTGTTTTCCCTACTCCTATATGCAGATTCATGCTTTGTCTTATTAATATATGAAAACTTGTACTAATGATTTATGTCATTTTTCTTGCTGTTTTTGGTATCTGTTAAAATATAATGATTTAAAATATAAGAAATTTTATTTATATCCGTCCTTTACTAGTGAGATGCGTTTGTCTGCCAACACCATGCACAAAGTTTACTAAGCAAGTAGCAAGTAAAAGAAAATACGACTGTCAGGTCTTTTTTCTAGATCACAGAGACACCTCTGGGCAATTTGTGGTCACTAATATACCTACTACATGTCTTTGGGTTTGGTAGGAAAGTGGGGTTCCCAGAGGAAATCTGGGTAAATGGATGCGTCTTTACACCTCTGACAGAGCTGTGGTAACAAAACATTATCTGAAGTTGTCCACAAAAACTGAAGGAATAAGCTGCTCCACTGGCATACAGGCCCCAACTACGGCCTAGTCTGCCTGGGTTCAGTTACCAGATTGGGCAACTGAAGAAGGATCAGGAAGGGATGGGCCTGTCCTGGGTGGAGGACATTTGTCCTTTTTTTTTTGTTTGTTTTCAAACACCTTTATTGAATTATCACTTGTGACATAGGCAAATGTACATTCATATAAAAAGTAATCAAAGTACATTAACATAAACAGTATACTTCACATATATTGCTATATGTCATATAACCTAACCAATATTACATAAATTATTCAATTCCTGCTTTTTTTTATTAAACAAGAAACATTTTCATTAAACCATCAGTTACTACATAGGCTGTCATACAATTGTATAAATGAAAACAGACCATACCGACACTATCCCAACCCAAGCATTTTACATCACAAACCATGCTGACACACTCCTAGTGGCAAATGTTATACATCACTTATAATCTACCCAATCTTTCTCACTCAGACATTACACACCTCATTTAAGTCCTGCTGCTGTTTAGGCTTCATTCCTCCCTTGTATATATTGTAGTTTGCATGTACCTTTTTCTAAAGATTTCACTTCCCATTCGTTTATCTCTGTTACTATATTCGCTGCTTCCAGTTTAGTTGGTTAAGATTTTGATTTCCATTTTCTAGTAATTGCTTTTATGGCAGCCACCATTGTTAGATGCAGCAAGGCCTTACCACGTCTGGGCAGTTCTGATTCTGTATCATAACTTAGAAAATTCATCTCCCTCATCAGACCAATCTGCCCACTCAGCATCTCTGACAGTGCATGCTGCATGGAATCCTTAAAGCCCATTAACCCACCGCACTCCCAGAAAATATGTTCCCAGTTACCGCTTTCTTCCACATCATACCTCCAATAGTTACTGTCTACCTGAGGAAAAAATTTCTGGAGTCTACTTGGGGTATAAAAATATCTATAAAAACATTTCCAGGCAAAAATCTTAAATCTTCTAGATTTTGTTGCATATTTGGGAGACATATATATATATATATATAGATATATACATATATACATATATACATATACACACACACACACACACACACACACACACACCCATTGTTTCTTTGTGAATTGCTTATCCAGTCTCTCTTCCCAATCCTTTCTAACCTCCTCTGATTGATTCTTATAGTTATCATGCAATATTTTATATGCTGTACTAATTATTCCTTTTTTAATGGCAGGTTCTGTTCTAGATTCAATTAAAAACTCTACCACTGCTGGTCTTTCATTTAGGACCCTATTTCTTTCTCTTTGTCTATGTACTCTGATATCAATCATTGATAGGGAAGGCAGTCTCTAACCTGCAGTACAAATAAATTCTTAGCATCTTCCCATTCTATCATGTTTCCCTGTCTAGTTATTTGCTCCCAATACCTTGGTTCCTTTGCCAGTTTTCTCCAAAAAATTTTGGCCCCCTCTTGCCTAATGTCTGTGTCCATAATTACAGTCATCTCTATCTGCAGAATCTCCTTTCTGCATTCTCTTATTGGTTTAGTTGTTAGAAAACCTTCTGCTACATTATTGATATAATATTCCTACGTTATGGATGTAATATTCCTACGTTATGGATATAATATTCCTATGTTATGGATGTAATATTCCTACATTATGGATATAATATTTCTACATTATGAATGTAATATTCCTACATTATGGGGATAATATTCCTATGTTATGGATATAATATTCCTGTATTATGGATATAATATTCCTTATGATTATTTTTGTTCTCCTTAAAGGTCTGCATCCAAAATCCCAGTCACGCCCTGTTACTTGAGCTTCCTCCGTGTTTCATCATCATTGCTTTCCACTTTGAATTATAGTTTTCTGCTTGTACTGTGTTGACACTTTTAGGAGAAGTGTGGTTCAAAGAATGGAGTTGTCCTTGAACATAAATGGAAAGTGTGGGAGAAGGGGCAGTAAACTGGCTAGGGCATATAAAGACCCCCCCCTCCCCAGACCGAAGCAGAGATAGCCAAGCCCCAAGCACGTCCATAGGATCAATGACTGGACCCAACAATATTAGAACAAGTTTGTGGTGGGGGATAGATGACAATCTGGTTGACCCAGCATGGATGGTGGTGCTTTGGGGACCAGGTCAGTAATATGTCCCAAGGGGGACAAAAATAAATAAGCTGAAGAAATACTGCCTCATGAATACACCATTGTCCATAATGATTCTACCAATTTATTTTCAAAAGCTTCTGACCTAGTTGTACATCTCATACAAACACCAGATTTTGGTAAGGTTGAGATCCTAGTAACCATAGCACATTAACAGCATTACTAACTTTTATAAACTATATTCATGGGAGACAAAATCAATATGAAATGGTTGCATCCCTTTTTCAGGACTTAACCAAACCATTTTATATGGTTTTGCAACCCTTATTATTATCAGTATATTTATAAATAAAATGCATACATTCTGTTTCTACCAGAAAATATAATTCAGTATGCAGATGATGTAGCACTAATACATGCAGCCTCTTTTGTCAAATAACATTTCTTTACAGAAATTGGAAAATGGCTTCAGCAATCTAAAGTCTACTCCTATGTCCAGGAAAACAAAGCGAATGGCATTCTCACCTCCAAGCTAGCAATTAAACTAATGCATCTTAAAAATACTATCAGTTGATAGTACTATAATTGAGCTAGTCCAAACACCAAACTACTGGGTATAACAAATGACCACAAAATAAGATTTGATCAAGCGTATCCAATCTACAGTAAATTAGAACTTCTTCATAAAGTCAATTTTTGTCTGTCACACCACGCAAGTAAGAGTATTGCTCAAACATATTTCCCTAGCCTGCTGTATGCCTTATCAATTTTGACTAACTTACTGTTCTGTAAGCTAGCCAAAATAGAGCAAATTTATTAAGACTGCAAAGTTTGCAAATAACCACATTACCGGAGCACATAGCTTAGTACTAGGCTAACTGCCCTTGATTGCCATTTAAAGCCTAGCCAATTAACCTATGTGAGAATCAAACCCTGTACTTTGTCTATAAGGCAAATATCTTAACCATTATGCCAGCCTTCCTCTTACACTTCAGTCCATTAACTGTCTGGCTTTGCATAGCCTGTTAGCTATTATATTCATAACGAGACTGCCCAAACATCCGATACAACCCAGACAGATACCCTGTCACCAGACAGTTATTAAAATGGTATGCACTCCATCAAGAGCTGTATTCCCTTAACCAACACTATTCTGACTAGAAATCATAGTGGTGACCACCTACACTCTGTATACATTGCTAAACTGTGAAATTCTCTTCCAACAAACATCATAAATCTCTCATTTGTTATACTATTTAAAACCACTTTGAAAACATAGAAGAAAAAAGGTCCTGCACTTGTAACATTCCCATTACTTACCCACCGTCTTATTGTAATAATTTCCCATCTGCATTTTAAAATCACAGTGAAATCATACTGATCAGTAAAACATTCCCGCTCTAGTACTGGCACTCCTTATATAACCAAATCAAGAGAATATCATAAAATCCTCACACTTTCTGACCTGATTACTTGCTTTAAGTGAACAATTGTTTGGATAAAACTTGCATATACCTCATCTGCTGTATATGTATTAGTATTTCATTGTGAGTTTATACATAAATGGTAGAATGATGCAAAAGTAGGCATTTACATACCCTGATACAGCAAAGGTTAACTAGGAGGATATGTGAGGGATCCGAGACAAGAATTAAAGTGCTGGGGGGCCTCTCTGAGAAGTTGTGTTTGAAGAGAGGAACCAGGCAGGGGTGTCCTCTTTCCTCTTTGTTATTTGCTTGATATTTAGAGCTAATGTCAAAAAATAACTCAGAAATTCAAAAAAATATAATCAATATGTTAATCTAGAAAAGTTGGTTTTATTGACAGACAGTATTACTGTGTACCTCATAAATCCAGAAAAGAGGAACTTGGTGCTGTGGAATGTTTTTAGACAGTTTCAAGTCTTTTCTGGATATAAAATGAATGAAGATAAAACAAAGGCTATAGCTGTAAATTAGGTAGTCACACAGCAATATCCATATTTATGAGGACATGTTAAGATGAAGTATTTAGGAGTATGGATTTTTTTTCAAAAATTTCTTTATTGCAGTTTTTTAGGTTACAACATATAAGACATTATACAATAAGATACACACACAACATACAACAAAACATAATATTCTATGTACAGTATATACAAAGAAGTCAGTTCAAAACTCCAGTTTTTGTACTAACCACATATTCTGCAGTGATAAGAAGAATGAACCAGTTTCATTAGTTGTTTATTACATATACTAGGGTAAGTCAAACTAAAACCTCTTTATATAGGGTATGTGTTTTTTTAATCAACATATCTACGCAAATATTTACAAAAATGACAATGTTAAAAAGGTTCTAAGTATAGCCTTATTGATTGTCTTATATATATTGCATATTTCACTTTTAGATTTAATATTTTTACCTCTTGAGAATGAAATCTAATAAGTATTCCCAATACTCTTGGTAATATTTGAGTTTCTTAGTAACATATAGTAGCTTGTGGGAGGCAATGTATTTGATTGCTACATTTCTAAAACCTTCCTGTGTGAGTGGGGTTGCAATAGTCTAGTTCTTTGTAATGTAGAATTTGACTAGAGAACATATGGTGGTGAAGGACATGCTGTAAGACTCTGGGAAGATTATTCATATTTATGTGCAGTATAACTGTTTCCCAGGATAAAGTACTTTTTTGGTAGCCCATTTTCTGTAGTCTTGTCCTTAGTGAACACCATAAGTTATAAGCCCATTCAAAAAGTTATTCTACTCCCAACTTACGATTAACAATAATGCATACTTTACCCCTCAAAAAATTAGTAAATTTAATAACAAATAACTCACCTGAATGTCCTCACTGCAAGAAACAACCAGCAGACATTCTCCATGTTATGTGGGAATGTAATAAAGTTCATAACTTACGATGTTCACTAAGGGCAAGACCAGAGAACATTTAGGAGTATGGATTAAAAAAGTCTTCTGTTATGGCAGCTAGGGTATAATACAGAAACTTGTTTACGGATATGGATAGTAAGATACAAGCAGTGTAAATGTTTTTAGTTCCTTTAGTTTTATACACAGGTCAGGCATATTTTTATCAACCAGATGAGAAGATGTGGACAGCAATTAATGAAGATTTAAAATCATTTATCTGGGAAGGGAAGAGGGCAGAAAGTGGGATAAGTTGATCCTTCCAATAGAGCAAGGTGGTTTAGGTTTACCTGATTTGAAGGATATTTTAGCTCTGCACAATTAAGGCTTATGTATGTAACACAAACAGAAAGCTATAATTCAAAGTGGAAAGGGATCGTGATGAAGCGGGGGGGGCAAGAAAGAGAGAGTGGGATTTTGGATACAGTTACTTAAGGAGTGTAACAACAGCCATACAAAATTATAAACTAGCAAAAATTATTCTAAGAACTAAATAAAAATGAGAAGGGAGAAAAAGGAGATTTTCTTGATAGGGATGACTGCATGTAGGGGTAAAGAGAAGAGGCAAGAGAGGGAATGGAGTTTAGTGGAGAAAACTAGCAAAGGAACCATGGTATTAGGAAGAAATAATTAGAGAGGGAAAGGTAGGAGAATGGAGAGAGGCCAATAAGGCATTCGGACTACAGGTTACCTTGTCAGAGATCGATACCAGAACAGAGGCAAAGAGAAAGGGATAGGGGAATCCTACATGAAAGACCTTATCTGGTAGAGTTTTCAGTAGAATGTGGAACAGAAGCTAGAGTTAAAAATGGATAATTAGTTGGGAATATAAAATATTGCATGATAACTCTAAGAATCAATCAGAAAAGCCTGGGAAGAGAGGCTGTATAAGCAGTTTACAAGGGAACAATGTGGGGATATGTGTATGGCTTGTCTAGAAGGTTTAAATTCTTTGCTTGGAAATATTTGTATTTTTATACCCCAAGCAGACTCCAAAGAAATATCCCTCAGGTAGATGCTGAATGTTGCAGGTGTGATGGGGAAAAACGAGGTAACTGGGAACATATGTTTTGGGAGTGTAATGACTTATCAGAGTTTAAAAATTGTCCATAGAGTACTCTGTCAGAAATATTGGGTGAGCAAATGGTTATAACAAAAGGAAATGATTCTTTTGAGCTGTGACACAGGATCTAAATTACCTAGACATATTAATGCCTTGTTAAGTTTAATTTTGATAGCTGTCAAAAAAAGTAATTACTAGAAAATGGAAATCAAAATCTAAATCAACTGTATTTGAAGTAATGAGTCTACAGTGATAAAACAACGGGAACTGAGGACGTAAGAAAAGGGTAGAAGGAAATTATGGGAGCAGCACATACAGAATATTATCCTTGAGGAGGAGTGAGGGTTAAGGGAAAGCAGGAATTGAGCAATTTATCTAATGGTGGACTAATGATAATTATCAAACATAAAGTAATGTATAATGCATGTAACTGGAAACATTATGGTCAGCTTTCTTTTATACTAATGTATGTTTGACTATGTCTAAGTGATGATTGTATGAACGTGTAAAATGATGCTGAATATTATTTTGATATCTGTGGCTTTAACATGCTATAAACATGGTATAGTGTGCTTGACATGGTGATCAGTTAAACTACACACAGCTTGTTGGTAAGTAGTATATTTTACGAGTGTCCGCAGTGGTGGTGGTCTGCACATCTGGCTCCAGTGCTGAGGTTAAGACCTCAGAAGAAATCTTTTCTTGGATACTGTTACAGCTGATTGGGTAATGACCATTCTGTTCAGCTCTTGGCCTTCTGCTGGGGTACACAGTGCTGCAGGACAAATGGGCTCAAGGCAGATTATGGGGAAAAGCTTGATGGTCAGCAGTTATAGAAGCAAAGCGCGTATGCAAAAAAAATGAATAATGTGAGATTACATGTCATGTACAGGGCTTACTCACTGAAAGCCCAAAGCAACACTAATATTTAAATATGATTTAAACCCAAACACTTTGTTCTACCAAAATGATGATTTAAGGAGTATAGAGCAAGTGTGTACTTGAGCACACACAGTCTTCTTGGATATTTCATGTATTCAGCTTAGAATGCAGGGAGGGACATACGTCTGGCATAATGGTCATGGTCTTTACCTCATTGGTAAAGGGTACAGGGGTTGATTCTGACCTCTGTTTATTGGCTAGGCCTGTAGTAGTCCACAGAATGATAGCTTAGCATTTACCTTTGAACTATACTGCACAGTGTTAACACTGCCTACACCAATGGACAGAGAGGGCGGGGCATGATACTGCACAGTGCTAACACTGTTTACTAACAAAAGTAAGGGCCTACACCAATGGGCAGAGGGGGAGGGGCATGATACTGCACAGTGCTAACACTGTTTACTAACAAAAGTAAGAGCCTACACCAATGGACAGAGGGGGCGGGGCATGATACTGTACAGTGCTAACACTGTTTACTAACAAAAGTAAGAGCCTACACCAATGGACAGAGGGGGCAGGGCATGATACTGTACAGTGCTAACACTGTTTACTAACAAAAGTAAGAGCCTACAACAATGGACAGAGGGGGCGGGGCATGATACTGTACAGTGCTAACACTGTTTACTAACAAAAGTAAGAGCCTACACCAATGGACAGAGGGGGCGGGGCATGATACTGTACAGTGCTAACACTGTTTACTAACAAAAGTAAGAGCCTGCACCAATGGGCAGAGGGGGCGGGGCATGATACTGTACAGTGCTAACACAGTTTACTAACAAAAGTTACAGCCTACAACCATATACAGAGGGGGCGGGGCATGATACTGCACAGTACTAACATGGTTTACTAACAAAAGTTAGAGCCTACAACAATGGACGGAAGGGGCGGGGCATGATACTGCACAGTACTAACACTGTACTAAAAGTTTGAGCCTACAACCATGAACACAGTGGGCAGACAGGGAGGGCCATGATACGCCACAGTATTAACACTGTTTATTAATAAAAGTTAGAGCCTACAACAATGGATGGAGGGGGAGGGACATGATACGCCACTGTATTAACACTGTTTATTAATAAAAGTTAGAGCCTACAACAATGGATGGAGGGGGAGGGACATGATACGCCACAGTATTAACACTGTTTACTGACAAAAGTTAGAGTCTATAACAACTGACACAGGCTATATGGAATAGCTTAGTCTGAATTTTAGCTCTGATGATTGACTGAGAAATGTGACCATGATTAGATGAACATACAACTCTGGGATAATATACATTTGTGCTAGGGAATCTCTGAGTTTAGAAAACCGATGAGTGGTTGCATAAAGGTAAGTCAGGAACAGCAGAAAAATGAGTTGGGGTGACGCACCCTGAGCTGCATTATTACAAAATGGTGGTTTTATGCAGATAATGATCACCTGAGGGTTATTGAACTTGCATGTGTTTTACGCAATGAGGAGCACACCCCTGAAAACGGGTGATAACAGCCAGGAACAATGTACCATGTGACAGGTCAAGAGCTGCGTTAGAGCAGAGAACAACATGAGAAGCTGAAACACCTGGAATGTTTGGCATGTTCATATAGCCATTTCTTTTCTTTTGTATTGCAACTTACAACATAGTAATTTATCTTCTCTCTCGCTTTTAGTTTAATTGGCTAGCTAGATGCTGACTAATTTTAATTAAACTCACCTGCCTGTTTAATGCACTTATCTCATAACATGCTTAATGCATTTGTTGCACTTCTCTCATAACCTGTGTTTGCTTACTATCATTTTTTAACATTTTCATTTCCTTCTTTTTTTATAATGTTGTTTTCTGGAAGTGAACTGGATTAATTCGGCATACTCTTATTTACCCCAGTCAAGCATTATGATGTAACATGACATGAAGACGACCGTGCTTTTACGTTTTCTTACTTGTTCCCTGCTTTTCCACCCATAATAATGATGACAGTTATTCTGTCATATTCACTCACCCGTTTGTAAACGATCCGGTCCTCTTTCCAAGGTCTTGTATCTAATTTATGTCCCTTTTAGGTTTCATTACCCTAAACTATATGGTATGCCAGTCGTATAGCTGCCCATGTGTTTTGAGTGAATATAGCTACTGAATGGAGAATTGTTTGTATACATTAGCTAATATATAGCATTTTAGCAGAAAGAGAGTCCAAATTTATCTAGCCTGCCCAGTCGTCATACCTAGCACAAGGCATCCAGCTCTTCCCCTTCCTATACTCTTAGTGCATTGCACATCCCTGTTACTGAGGTATGTCTCAAGCTTTTTAAATGTCCCAGCTGCTTTTGGTGTTTGTCACTCATTCTGACAACTTCTTCCACCTGTCAGCTATCCTCTCAGTGAAAACACTTCTTTATGTTCAGGCTGATGTGGTTTCTTCATATCTGGTATGCGTGTCCCCTCCACCCTGTCATTTTTGTTGTTAACTGCCTGACTGCATTGCACGTCCTTGTTACTGTTCTTCCTTTCTTCTCTGTCTCCTTTTTATCTTGTAATAAGAGGTCCAGCTCTCTGTTTCTGTCTTCATAACTATTTCTTCCACCCTGATCACCATCCTGGTTCTCCTGCTGTATACACTGTCCTGCAGTTTTAACCTCTCTTATTTCCACTCACCATCTCATGATGGTTGTAGAGGGGCTACTTCACCTTCCAGTCTCTGGATGCTGTACCCTTAAATGTGTGTTCTAAGGTTGATTTGTTCATTGCTGCAACACATTCCATGTTGTGCTTGATTGTTCATACCCTGTACCTCACAAGCCTAGAAGTCATTCTGTTGTTGGTTCTTGAGATTTGACCCTTCACCTCTGAAGGCATTGTAACCCTAGGTTCTTTGTATCTTGATGCAGCATAGTGCTGTTTGAGAGATTGAAGTGCAGTGGCCACCTCCTTAGACAATGCCTTCAGCTTCTTTTGGTTCTTTGCCAGTCATGCATATGCATCAGACATGAGGAGCATGACCCACTGTCTCCCATTTTAGTGTTTTCGCAAGTTGATCGATCCATTTCACCATGTCCTGTGCAATGTCATAGACAAACACGTTAGAGCTTGGTATTACTTGGACTGATTCCTATGAGACATCTACATCATCCTTTCATTCCCTGAGAGTGTGCCCCCCCCCATTTCCATCATCAGTCTGTATCCTGTGAGTTACCCACTTCTCCACTTGTATGCACAGTTCTCTGCCTACCCCCCCAACCCACCCTCTTAGTTTTTCAGTGAGCCAGTGCTGGTTAATCAGGTGAAAACTTAAATAACATCCAGCTTGATCAGTTAATTGTGGTTTCCAGTGCTCCCCCCTCTGTAGTTACCCAAAAGTAGGACTAGATCAGATTAATATGAGAGGACCTCCCATTGTTTAAATTCTTGGAGAAATTTATTACGTGGCCATTATGCCTTACAGACAATGTGTGCTTTGACATTGGGATTTCCTGCAACATTGTATGTACCTCTGACATCAGGTTAACCTGAAATTTTCAGAGATGTCCCTTGTCTCATCCTTAAAGATGGGGTCATAGGTTGCTACTAGGTAATAGAACAGTTAAGCCTTTTAAAGTCTCTCTCACTGTAGTCCCACTGGTGTAGCCAACTAATTTTTCCCCCTGTCCTTTAGGGTCATTTTTGTGGTACACTGAGTGATGGCTGCAATCCCTGTGTTACAGCTGACATAGTCTGTAAGACTGTGGTTATCATGGGAAGTTAATTGTAGCCCCCCAGGACTTCTCTTTCTTTGAAGGCATTATTTGACCTTTGACCTCTGTTAGTGGCTCTACTCATATGTCATTGATACTTTTGAAAATTTCTGGTTAGAATCTCTCTGGCATACTGTACCTTGTCCACCTTGGCTGAATAACCCAGCAGTGTACTGGACTGCACATTGCTGCCTGAACAACATCTTTCTCTGGTGTGGCCTGTCTCCCCATGCTCATTTTATGCCCTCAGTGTCATTATATGAAAATATTCTCTCCTTTGGTCATATTGCTGTGAAGTAGGAGAACAAGCTCTCATTGGAATATTTGCAACTACCACCAAGATCTGTGCCCACAGCGGCTCCACCCGGGCCCTTTCCCTGGACTTCAGTACCACTGCAGTGGCCCTACTTGTCAATGCATAGCCCCCTTTGATCCCAGTGGGGGTATGGGCCTGACGCTCCAGCACCTTTCATTTTTAGGGCTAGCTGATTCTGAAAGCGAGTTGTTATATACTCCTTAGCAGATTCCGGCTTCCATAGCCACTGCTCTGCTGTCTGTATCAACTAACACCTTTCCTGGGGTCTGATGAGCGTCGGCACCAGACCCCTTAACCCAGCAATTCAGTTCATCCCTCAGCACCAGTTGTGATGCCACAACGCTTCAGCAATTGTAAGTCATAAAACAACAGACTTTTTCTGCAGTAGAATCTTGGCTATCTCATGCTCAACTCGTCCTCAACCCAAACAAAGCCAGTCTTATGCTATTCCAACCCGCTAGAGCCATAGACTCCCCTACTGCCTTCTATATACACTTCTTTAGGAAACACCACAATTTCTGCTGTCCACCAAACAAAACTCTTAGGAATACTAATCGATAATAACATGAAATTTGACACTTGTATATCACAAACAATAAAAATGGTGCACAAAAAGCGAAGCATGCTATATAGAAGCAAGCAATTCCTAACCAATGACACTACGGCTGCTATCACTAGAACCCACATGCTTTCTACATTCCTCTGTGCCTCACCCTGATTCACCAATTTAATAGAAACCAGTGTGAGTAAACTAGAAGCTTGTTATAGCATAAATAGCAAAATTTGCCACAGATTATACATACAGCTTGTTATAGCATAAATAACAAAATTTGCCACAGATTCTACATACAGCTCTCACCACCACCTAGCCCTAATACAGCTCCCCTGGCTTGAACTACCCAATCACCCAACTCATAATGGCCCATACAGTACTACAACAGCCTGATAAGGTTCCTGCCTCAACATACTCTTAACTGTCTTCCAGTTATCGTGTATTGCTTTCCACCGAAAATCATTCCTTCAAATGTCTAAAGCCAGTAATACTACTGGAGAATTAGTTTACTTATATCACTTAGCCAAAATCTGGAATACTCTCCCACTATCAGGTGTGCAACAAATACTGTGCACTTCAGGAAAATACTCAAGATCCACTGATACAACAACTGGTTATACCCATGCTTCAGATGTGACTAGCTACTGTTCTCTTACCTCTGATCCATCCTGCTATTTCCCTTCATCTGCGTACAACTTCCTTTAACTTCATCTTACTGACCTAACCAGGCTCATTCTACTACATTCTACTACTCCCCAGTGCTCTTTTAACTGACCCTGGCCGCCTCCTAAACTCTCTCATGTAACATGATATGTTAAGTTCATTTTATCACAAATTAAGCAATTGATATGTTAAATGCATCAGCAGTGACAAATGTTTCCCACCTAGGTATTCTCAGCTCTCTGCGTTTTATTGCTTCATTATTAACTATGAACGATTCGATATTGTGTGTGCTTTCTTTTGCACCTGTCTAGTTGGTCTGTGTTACTTGTGCTTTCAGCTCTCGCTTAAAATTGTATTGCTATTATCTGTGTAAGATTTGATACTGTTTTGCGTTTTCTTTGACAAATGTCTGGTTTGTTTTGTGTTATTTGTGGAGCTTTTCTCCCCTGGCCTCTGCTGAAAATGGGTCTTGTACCCAGTCAGACTTTCCCAGTAAAAAAATGTCACATACATACATACATACTTAAATAAATAAGCAGATTTTGGTCTACTGTTTTCTAATTCATAAAGTGTCAGTAATGCACGAGTCTGAAAGTTAACTAGTGCCCTTGAGAACAAACGAGAAAGCAACTGTCCTGTACATCTGTTGCTGTACCTCTTTTTTCCTTTGAATGTGCCCTTCCATGTACAAGTCCATATACTTGTTATTTGCAGCTTTTCCTGTGTTTTAGTGTAATACTTGCTGTGACAGACAAGATACAACACCTAGAATATTCATTATTTTTTCATAATTTTTTGATGTTTGTAGCTGTGTAATTTTATCATTTATCTAGGGCCTATTGAGGGTTAAATGGTAATCTTGGCTGTTTGTCCCAAAAAACATCTGTGACAGTCGCAGGTTTTGGAATAATCACCTCTTTGCCTTTAAGTCTTAATTCCGTGTACAGTGCATCAGTACCCATTTAGAAAATTTGACTTAAAATTTCTGACAACATTGTGAACACTTAAGCATTTTTCATTAGAAGTTCTATTTATATAGCATTTGGTAATTATATACAGTTGACATGACACTATATGAGATCACAATCAATAATCATCAGTCTGTCCTGATGACAGTGATTACAGCCCAAACAGTTCTAGCTGCTGTTAGATAAGTTGTCTGTAATACAAAAAGCAAAAAACTGATGCTGGCAAAACTGATGCCAAAAAGTGTTTCCTATCATTTTAAAGTGTGACATTATAGGTTCATAGGTAGTTACTAGGCTATTGGCCCTAGGGCTATATAAGCCTAGCCAAAAATGTGCCCTGGCTTTCAGCAGGTATTGGATATTATTATTACTTGGTCTTCTGCCTCCTTCGTTGTCTGCTTCTGTTTTAACAATCAAAGTAATGATTGGAAGGTAGACATGTTTTCCTTCTCAAACTGCAGAGGTCACAGACTCTGGAAAGATTTGACTCTGTTTTCAGTGGCAGTGGGATTGTTTTAATGCGCTGATATGTTTAAATGAAGGTTCATTTGAACCATTTTAAATAAATTCTTCCAGTAGGCCTTTCAAGAATATTTGCTTTAGCTTTCAAATAAAACAATAAAAGGAAACACAAAACTCCCAAGTCTGGAGCCAGGAAACTACAATCTTTTATTTAATGATACACAAAACGTTAAGCGCTTTAACCCAGGAATCTCCCGAGCTTCATCAGAACAGTTAATACATGTATAACAATCCTTTATATAGTGCTAATCAACCCTTTCCACCAGTCAAGTATTCCCTTAAAATATGCACTTTGTTTTAACTCCTGCTAGGTATGCGGTCTTCCCTTTTCATTCCATACCATCTATTTAGGACTGTTAAAACTTTTTAAAAGTGTATACAACACAAACATCACTATTTTAAAATTCTCTCTCCAAAACACTTAAAATCTATTGTTATATAAATATAAAACATAAAATATAGGCATAGAATATGATGTTATAACTTAGCTGCCCTTAATTTAAGGATACTATTGATACTTAGGTGGTCATTCAAGCCTGGGTTTTTGTTGTATCAAATTGTAATTGCCAGAACAATTCTTTATACTCTAGTTGAGTTTCCCATGGTCCACCCCTTAATTCTTGTTTGACTTGTTCAGTGACATAAAATTTGAACTTGCTGTCCTTACATTCCCTCCAGGCTTGGGAGTTTTGTGTTTCCTTTGAGTATTGCCGCCCACTATTTGGATAAAACAATCAAACCATCTTTACATGTATTCTTGGCTTGAAGAGGTGAGGCTACAAAGTTTGTTTTTTTTTTCCAAAATTTTGCACATTAGTTTTGTTTTAACATTTTTTCAACAAGAAACATATTTTAAATTATCATGTATGACTTAGGCAATCTTACATTTATATAAATGAAAATAAACCATACCAACATAATCTCAGTTGCAAACATTATACATTACAAAAAATCGACAAAAGCAGGCTACTAACCAGGAGAAATAGAAATCAAAATTTATGGATGGTGCAGTGGTAGCACTGTTGCCTCACAGCAAGAGGTTATCCAGTTCGATTCTCGGCTGGGGTGCCTTCTGTGTGGAGTCTGCATGCCCTCCCTGCATTCGTGTGGGTTTCCTCCGGGTGCTCGGGTTTCCTCCCACATTAGAAAGACATGCATCTGGAGCATTTCTCCCCAGGCCACCGCTGAAAATTGGCTTTGTCCCAAGTCTGACTTTCCCAGTTAACAAATGTTAAATAAAATTAAAAGACTTAGCGCCTCAGCTTACACAGCCTTCCAAGAGTAAAATACACTTAGCAAAGGAGCTTTAAATACATTAGTCATCGTAATTAAATTACATACTTCCAATTGCACTTTCTCATTGTTACTAGCCTGCTTTTGTCGATTTTTTGGTATTTATTCTTGGTGGTATTGTTTGTTTTATGGCTACTGAACCTGCTACCAACATACCACACCTATTTATAGAGGACCAGACGGATGGCACCCAGAGATCGATTGAACAATATGTTTTTCCAACAAATGATAGAGGAATGAGATCTCGTGATGGGGTAACTATTGCTTCTGCTTCTCAGCATGCTGGTATGGGTACTGTGGCTGCAGGCAATGTGTGGGACCAGGTCTACTTTACGTGGTCTACTTTTCACAAAGTCGACTTTCATATGGTTGAGACCACATGATCGACTTTCGGAAAGCCGACCATGTAAAATAAACATAAAAAACACAACAAAAACTTACCTTAAAACTGTTAAGCAGGGAGGGCAAGCCCACCTGCACCCCCAGTGGGGGGCTCCACCCACCACCACCCCGTAACTTAAATATACCAACTCCAAGATCGCACTACAGTATGGAAGAGGGAAATTGTCTAAATCTGCACTGTATGGAGATAGCAGTTCCCCATGGTCGGATTTTCAAAAGTGGATCATATGTTATATTCTGCCATATGAAAGTTACTTTGTGAAAAGTCGAACATGTAAAGTAGACTTGTGGGACCAGTTTATGGGGGAGTGGAACTGCCGTTGTCTTAACCCCTTTCAAGGTGTGGGTTCCTCAGTGCGATCCCCTTACCAGCAGAAGCCTGCAGTCTTAGAGACAAACTGGAACAATTATTATGCAAAGAAACTAGCACCGAACGTAACCCCTGGGGGTCTGAGAACCCCTAAACCACCTACTGCACCTTTCGATGGAAAGAATCGTGACGATATGGTGTTCGTAAAAGGTGGATTGAGGCAGCACACGAGTGTTCCTTAGAATGGATTCTCATTCTGATTTATAGAGACCACCTTAAGAAATGGCAGTTCAAGGGAGAAGTTCTCTTGGTGAGTGCAGAACTGGAAGAACTTATTTCCTCAACTAAATTGAATGAGATGCTTAAAGAAATAAATATTACACTAACTGAACAGGAGTTGATAAAATCAACCGAGTGTCAAAGATTACAGTTCTGACAAGGCGTTCCTATGGAAATGCAAAGGTAATAGGTCCGTCTCCAGGGGAAGTAGGGGCCAAAGTTATAATAACACGTCCGCTTCTACATCAGTGTCTTTTGCAACTTCGGACGAAGCCAAGCATAATGAAACAGAGAATACGGTAGCAGCGAACAGTTTCCAGCCCTACCAGATGCTAATAATCCTGAGGATTTACACAGATGCTTTCGGAATGCTAGCCAGCACAGAAGTAATAGAAAATCTTCCAACAACTACAGAAAACGTGGTCGCAATGACTGGGGGCAACATAGGAACTTTGTTAGAAGTTGAAAGGGACAAAATAAAAGAAAACATTGGAACTGATGGGTGTGTTTCCTGTAATGACTCTTTCTTACTTAATGTTTTTAATTGTGATATTTCAAATGTTGTATTATCTGTGCTACGTCTGGGACTCAAGTGTATACCTGCAGCCTTACCTAGGCTATATGTGTTAAAAAGTGAGATTTGTTTGCTTAGTAGAAAGTTACATTCACTAGATTATTTTCGTAGAAATTATAATATGGAGTTGAGTGATGGAAATGTGAACTCAAATGAGAGCTCTGATGAATATTTTTATTCTTGTTCCTCAGTATTAGACAGTTCAGAGGAACATGCTATCAATGCATTTCATACTTTGGATACCAGTAGCATCTAAGTCGAGTCATTTTACTCCTCCATTTGTGAATAACTGTGTATCAGAGTTACTTTTCTACTATACATTTTTAAGTAGAGCAACTTTATAATGTGTATCAGTAACAAATCTGATATTTGTTTTAATTTAAGTAAACAACAATGGTTGGAATTTTGTGAATTTTTTAGTAACAAAAATTTAGTGGTGAAACCTTCTGACAAGGGGAACCAAATAGTTTTGCGTTATAGTTAGTATTTAGATGTCTGTTATCCTCATCTTAACAATGAGGAAGTGTATGAAAATGTGACATCTCTAGTTATTTTAGAGCTATTGATGAATATTTACTTTTACTTAATAAGGGGCATCGGCTAGGTTATTTTTCAACTAATGATGTGACTAAAAGTTTAAGAATTGGAGAATAGCAGCATAGCGGAACTCATAAACATCTTGATAACCTTAGTGGAAGACCAGTAGTCTCTGCTGAGAAATACTTTTTGAGACATATTAGCAATGTATTGCATGAACATCTGAAAAACTATGTTTTGAGTATTTCCTCCTAGATTAGGCATAGCCAAGATTTTTTGTATAAAATCAGGAGATTTCAGTGGAATGACTCAATGTTCTGGCTATGTATGGATGTCAAACGCCTTTATACAAATATAAAACATGAGGTAGGAATACAGGCTTTGTTTTATTTTCTGGGCGATGTCACAATTTCTTATTGATCTGGTGACCTTTTGTCTGAAAAATAATTGCTTTACATTTAATGGGGAAATATTTCATCAGTTACAGGAACAGCCATGGGGCCAGCATTTGCCCCCATGTATGCCACTTTAGTAATGGCAAAGTTTGAGATGCACTGTATAGATCCCCATATGTTTTATAAGTCTCATGTTATTTTGTATATGAGATTTGATGGTGATTTGATTTTTCTGTGTGAAGGCCAAGCTGAAGATGCTGGGGCATTTGTTAATGATTTACAAATTAATAATATGGGCCTTCTATTTGATGGAATACAATTAGGTTCTCAGGTGAATTTTTTAGACATTAAATTAGATAGCTTGGAGACTGATTTATACAGGAAATTTGAGCAAAGAAATCAGTTTTTATATGGTAATAGTTGCCATCCTAGACATTTATTGTCCATATTACCTTTTAATGAATTTCTGAGAATCCACAGATTGTGTAGTACTGATGAGGCATTTAATAAGGAAATTGTGAAAGCTGATAAAATGTTCCTTAGTAGAGGTTATCATGTTAACGGTGTTACAAAGGTAAAATTTAAAATAATGGAGTGGAGACGGGAACTTGATAGAAGCAACTGTGATCTTAGTATTAATTCGTGGAAAAATAATTCTGTAAGACATGCTCCGATTGTTAATAATAATAAGACTCTGGAGGACTCTGGATAAGGGCAAGTTTATTTTGTTAATACTTTCAATGTACTTACTGATAAAGTTGTTAAGAGCATCAAATAGTTCTGGCCCTTGTTATTAAAGGACAGAGATCTATGTTTGTTGTCCAAACAGATTAACATTTCCTAAAAAAGGGCAATAAATTTAGAATATATGGTGGTGCATAACCATTTTTCCCTTCCAGAGGTTAGTGTAAATAGAAGTATTGTGGTTAAGAGGGGTACTGCTCCTTGCAATAGATGTTCAGTTTGTAAATATTTATTTAACTCCTTTCTATATATTAATGGAGTTAGATTTGTTCTAGGTACAATTTTACTTGTTGCACAGAAGGAATTGTTTATGCTTTGAAATGTACTTGCAGTCTGTTCTGTATTGTAGAAATATATAGAAGTTTCAAAGTCTGACTTCAAGAACATGTGAGGGATATTAAAAATAAAAAATTGGAAAGTCCACTAGGAAGGCACTTTTTACACGATCATAATTCCAACCCTGATAGTCTTAAAGGCTGTATTTTAGAAAAGGTAAAGGTATGTTTGGGAGAATGTACAAGTCTGAAAGATAAACTTCTTAGGAAATAAACACTTTTATTTTGAAAGTTGGTACCTTGGAGCCCTTTGGACTTAACAAGGAATGCAATTGGAAGTATGTAATTTAATTATTGAATAATTGTGGGAGGGTATCATTGTTTTGTGTAACGATGACTAATGTATTTAAAGCTGCTTTGATAAGTGTATTTTACTCTTGGAAGGCTGTGCAAGGCGAGGCGCCACGTCTTTTAATAAATCCGGATTTCTATTTCTCCTTGTTAGTAGCCTGCTTTTGTCAATTTTGTGGTATTTGTTCTTGGTGGTATTGTTTATTGTACATTACAAACCCGGCTGAGACAACTGTAGCTGCAAACATTACACATCACTTTTAACATAATCAGTCATTGTCAGTCAAACATTAAGTAGCTCATTCAAATCTTGCCTTCTTTTAACCCTCATTCCTCCTCTGCATGTATTAACACCACACTTACCATTTTTCCTATGTAATTTGCACCTACCCTTTTCTAAAGATCCCAAATCCAGTTGTTTTATCGCTTGTTACTATCTTCGCTATCTTTAGTAAGTTGATTTCAATTTTGACTTCTATTTTCTATTAACTGTTTTTTTTTGGCAGCCATCATAATTAGACTCAGCAAGCCCTCAATAAGTCTAGGCAATTAAGATTGTGTATCACAGCTCAAAAAAGCATTTCCTTAGTTACACCAACTTGCTCATTCACCCAGTATCTCTGACAGACAGTGTGCAGGTAATCTGTCTGTCTGCCAGCTCATTACTCTCTGAAAATGTTCCCAGTTGCCTCTTCCTTTCCCATCACATATCTCTATCATTTGCTGTCAATGTGAGGAAAAATTCTTTGGCGTCTACTTGGGGTATAAAAATACCTATGTAAACACTTCCAAGCAACGATCCTAAAACTTCTAGCCTTTGTTGCATATTTGGAACACATACCAATACCCACCATTGTTTCTTTGTCAATTGCTTATGCAACCTCTCTTCCAAATCCTTTCTATCATCCTTTGATGGATTCTTATACTTATCATGTAATATTGCATATGCTCTACTAATTATTCCTTTCTTATTGGCAATTTCTGTTCTAGAGTCTACTAAAAACACTACCACTGCTTGTCTTTCATTTAGGACCCCCCTATTTCTTTCTCTTTGCCTATACTTAATATCAATCCTTGATGTGGAAGGCACACCCTAACCTGCAGCCCAAATAAGGTCCTGGCATCTTTCCATTTTATTACCTTTCCCTCTCTGATTATTTGCTCCCAATACATTGGTTCCTTTGCCAGTTTTCTCCAATAAATTCCAGCCTCCTCTTGCCGATTGTCTGTATCCCTAATTGCAGTCATCCCTATTAACAGAATCTCTTTTCTCCATTCTAATGTTGGCTTAGTTCTTAGAATACTTTCTGCTACTTTATGAATATAATATTCTGTATTAATTATTGTTATTCTCCTTAAATGTCTCTTTCCAAAATCCCAGTCGCTTCTTGTTTCTTGAGCTTCTCCCATTTCATCATCATCTCATTCCACTTCTAATTATAGTTTTCTGCTTGTGTTATATATGGGAGCATTAACTGTGTGGATGTGAAATACCCCTTCAAATCACGTAATCCCAGTCTGCCCTTTTCTATTGGAAGAATAAGCCTGTCCCACTTGACTCTTGCCCTCTTCCCCTCCCAGATAAAATCCTTCAGCTCTTTATTAATTGCTGTCCACATAGTCTCCTCTGGTTCATAAAAATGTCTGACCTGTGTATAAGACTAAAAACATTTTAACTGCTTGTATCTTACTATCCATATCTATATCCATATAACACAGCTTCCATTTTCTCAGTTTTAGTATTATCTTTTGTTTAGTCTCTTACCACAAATCCTTAGGTGTCGCACTGGGATCATTTTTAACCCATACTCCTAAATACTTCATTTTATCATGTCCCCATAAGTATGGATACTGCTTACCAAATTTGTATGTGGTTACATAATTTACCACTGTTGCTTTTGTTTTAATTTTATATCCCCCCCAAAAATTGAAACCATCTCAGTATGTTCCACTGCAGTGTCCCTTTCTGGTTTGGTCAGGCATAAAATAATGTCATCTGCAAACAGAGCCAGCTTTGACTACCATATCAATTATATTTTTGAATTTCTGAGTCCCTCTTTTCTTTGCCAGTGGTTTTAAATATAGTACAAATAACAAAAGGGGAGAATGGACACCCCTGCCTAGTTCCTCTGATGAAGCAGAGATGATCAGAGAGGACCCCACCCACTTTAATTTCACCAATCATCCTTCATATATTCTCCTAATCAACCTTATAATTTTATCAGGGAATGCAAATGCTTCCATTGCCCTACTCTTAAACTCCCAGCTTACTCTGTCACATGCTTTCTCTGCATCAAGACCCACCAAACAGTGGTATTTTCCTACATTCTGATTCCGTCTGTATCATAAGTGTTCTGTTAATGTTGTTGGATGTTTGTCTCCCCTCCACAAAACCACATTGATTCATATTTATCAATGTTGGCATCTCTTTTGCCATTCTTTTAGCCATTATAGACATAAACACTTTATAATCATGGTTTAGGATTGAAGTGGGCCTTTATGAAGCTGGATCTGATGGGTCTTTACCCTTTTTAGGCATCACTGTTACCACCACTTTGTTCCAGGACGTTTGTACTTTTCCTTCTCTTAAATTACTGTTAAATAAAACCTTCCAGATCTTTATCAGATTTTCCCTCCTACCTTCTAACTTCCACAGGAATACCATCTATTTCTGGGGACTTTCCTGTGGATTGGTTATACATCACTATTTTTATCTCGGCTCCTCCTATCCTGTTAGTAATTGAGCCTCATCTACCTCTAACCTGGGCATATTTAATTCTTCCATAAATATTTTCATTTGTACCTTTTCTTGATTTTCCATATTTCTCTGCTTTATACAGCCTTTCTTAGAATTCACAATATATTTCTAATACTTCTACAGGATCCCTTGTTACCTTTCTTGTTATAAGCTCCCTAAGTTTGGTGACACCTATTTCCATTTTCTGTTGCCTAAGTCATTGTGCTAAAAGTTTTTGTGCTCTAGAGTTATCATCAAAAACAGTTGCTTAACAGCTGCCCTTCTAAACTCATATATGTTATCAAAGCAATCCCTTATTTTCTGTTTAACATTCTGCAGTTGCTCCTCTTCTTTTTCTGTGAGATTCCCCCTATTTTGCAAAACTTTGTCAGTCCCTCTAATTCTTGTTTTTAACTCTATCGCCCTTCTTTTGTTTCCACCCTATTTTTAAACTACACTTTAATTTGATCCCACTCCTTAGCTATATTTTCAGAAGAAATTTCTGTCTTCTCTAATAGCTCCTGAATAATTTCCACTACCCATGCCTTAAATTCCAGCACCAGTGTCTCATTTTTATTTAATTACCCTGGGTTTCTATTTTAGTTATTATTGGTGCGTGATCTGAAGTAGTTTTTGGATGCATATCAAGACCTTCAATTAAATTCACATGTTCCTGTGAAATGTAAATTGTCTAGCCTAGCCCAGTCTTTGTATCTTAGGGAATAATATGCAAATTAATTCTGAACTCCTAGTACTAAATTCACATCTTCCATGCCAAATATATTTATTTATTATGATTATTGTTATTGTTGTTATTGATTATTTAACATTTGTTTACCAGGAAATTCCAACTTGTAACGAGCCAATTTTTAACGGAGGCCCAGAGAGAAACACTCCAGGCACATGTCTTTGTAACATGGGAGGAAACCAGAGCACCCAGAGGAAACCCACAGGAATGTAGGGAGGACATGCAGACTCCGTGCAGAAGGCATCCTAGCTGAGAGTTGAACCGGAGAACCTTTTGCTCTGAGACAACAATGTTAACCACTGCACCACTGTGCCATTCTTTTTCATGAATTTCTTTAAAAATCTTCCCTCCTTTGTTATATTTCCCTTTCAAGTTCCCCAGACACATCTTTACTATTGCAGAGAAAATTCTAGTCCCCACATGCAAGCAACAGCCACATTTTTACTCTTAAAAATAAAATTCCAGTCCCCACCTACAAGTAATATTCCTTGCTGAAAGATGATTATTTCTCCCAGAATTTTCTTAGGTTCCATTATAACAGTTTTAGATAGAATATAAGTACATGCCAATGTAATCCTCCTCCCTTGCCAGTAGCACCTTTGTACCACAAATGTGCCATTATTGTCTTTTGTTACTATTGGAGCTCATCTTGCAATTAATAAGTACTCCTCCCTTCCTTTACTACAGGTATTCCACTGAATAACCATCCTGAAAACCTTTCTTTATCAAATTCACAGGTTCATTTCTTTCCAAGTGTGTCTCCTGTAGCATAGCTATTTCCAATCTACATTTTAAGGTAGTTCACTAGTCTTTCTTTTTTATATTTATCTGTGAGACCATTACTATTTAAAGGCATTATAGAAAGCATCATATTCTAGGGAAATTATTATTCCCACCTTTTATGTATAACAGTTTTTTTGTTAAATGTCTACTTACAGCTTGTGTGTTACATGCATGTACTATTTGGCAGGTTAATCTTTTATACAATTGTTTCTTGTCATCTCCATTTGAGCCTATGTCACATCTTACAGAATTTTTTGTTTTATTGAAAACTCTCAAACAAGAAGAGACACGCACACAAACCCAATACCCCCCTAAAACCTTTTAACTTAATAGTAACGCACACAAGTATGTGAATCTTTAAATGTTGAAGTTTTACCCTTCTAATAAGAACAAATGTTCCAAGCTGACAGCCACACACGAACTCAAGCTAACCTAAAAGAAAGGTTATCCATGCTAAGATGCATGGTACAGCCTGTGGTTCTATTAAGTGCTGTCTGGTTTTGTCTTATCTTTATATCTCTCTCTCAGGTGGGAAAACATTTGAATGCTTTCAGAAAACATTTTCTCCAAGCCATTTCTCTTTATCAAATTGTCTACTAGAGACATGAGAATGAGACACAAAACTGTTTGCTAGGAGAAAAAGCCTTATAATATTCAGTATTCTTTTTCATTTACTTGATTCTCTAAAAACTTGTTGCTACATTAAGCTAATGGCCTTAACCCATTCATTCCCTATGCAGGAATGGAAAAAAACACACTCATTTTATTTCTTTCATGCTCTTTTTTTAATTAGACCTTTTAAAACTGAACAAGGAGAGGGAAGAAGGGAGAAAGAAAAAAAAAACAGGAGCACCTATTTACAGCCATATCCCCATTGCACTTAAAAATAACTGAAAACATTACCTTATAACATGGAAAGAAAATCATGCACTATTTAAATAGCACTATAAAGAAAGAAATTTTATTTACTTACAGTTAACTTTCTCCCTTGTCTTCCCCTCTCCTGAGTATTTTTCTGAACATTAATGACATGAAGCAGGGCATAAGCTTTAGGGTCCTCTACAAGTTTAAAACGTCCAAAAAGTCTAATATTTCCAGATTTTTCTTATTCTGTCATGTTACATAAAATAATTATTGCTTTATAATCTGCCATTTGTCATTTCCAAGTTAATGATTTTATTGTCCAAAAGTTAATGGCATGATGTACGGCATATGCTTTCAGAGTCCCTTACAAGTTCAACAAAGTCCAAGAAAGTCCAATATTTCCAGATTTTCTTGTTCTAGTCCTGTTCATCTCCATCTCCCTAACCCTCCTCCTGCTTCATTTCCAATGTACTCTCGATTCTTTTAGTCAACTCTTCTGCTTTTTTCCCCTCTCTCAAATATTTTCTGTTGAAACACTGGAAAAAGTTTCACTGGCACAGTTTTTCTGCGGTCTTTATTACCAGGAAAACAAAAATGAAAATCTTCTATTTTACAGCTCACTTTTTGTTGGGCATATTTCATCCTTAGCATGTATGATTTTGATCTTCCAGGGGAAAATATTTTGAAGATTGTTAGATACAACAGTTTAAATCTCATGCCTGCTTCTCGACATTCCCTGAATAATGGAATAACTTTACTCCTGTTGTGCCTGGTGTACAAGGAGGAGTCATTCTCCGTAAACAGTCTGTTGTGTCCCACTTTTATTACTTTGTCCTTCTGCAGCAGTTTTGTCAGAATCAACTCCATCTGCTGGTAATATTACATCTTCACTATTAAAGGTCTAGGTTGTTTTCTCATAGCCAGGTTTGGAGCATACACACGGTGTGCCCTTTCAGTTAACAGTTCAACTTCAGTTGTGGAATACCAGTTCATTTGCTTATTTGTGCTTTCATAAAATTAATAGTGTGTTCCTTTCAGCTTCTTGGGTACAGCAGAAAATCTCTTCTTGTGCATTCTCATATTCAGCCAGCCAGTTCTTCATTTTGACCTCAGAGGTTTGCAATTTTGTCACATTATCTGAATATCTGTTTAAAGCCTCTTTCATTTCTTCTAGCCTTTTATTGTTTGAGTTGATATACTCCCATCAGTGTTTTATTTATTTTAATCAGGTCTGTGTGCTGTTGCCTTGTACTTTCCTCTAGGTTACTGGAAGTCATGTCAGGAGCTTGCACTGCATTTTGCTGAATAGCTACAGTACTTTTCATGGTCAGTGTTTTTTCATCGCTTTTTGTAGCTGATTTTCTTTCAGGTCCTCTGTATTTCTATTTTCCTGGCATCCAAGCAATGCACTTAATTAGCCAGTTACTGAAATTTACCCAGAAATCTAGGTCCAGTGGCTTTCAATGCTAAGTTTCTGTTTTCATACTGGGAGAGCTAGAATTAAGCTATTACTCAATGTGCAGCCATCTTGGAAGTCCCACAGTTTTGTTTTCACATTGAGGTAATACCTTTAATGTAAGCTAACATTGAACCTGCCTATTGTAACAGGTTACAGCGGTGTCATCTGTGAAGTCATATATGTCCAGTACTGCTATATTTTCAAGCAGATTTCATTCTGCAGCTGACAGTGGGGAGGTGTTGAAATGGTTAAAGTGATTACCTCACAAACACAAGGGACAGGGTTTGACTCGTACCTTTTGTAAGGGCCTTAGGGTCATTAGCATAGTAACCTGCTATGATCCTATATGATTGGATACATAATCATAAATTCACTCCAGGGGTTCCACCCATGTCTCTTCTGGACAGGGATGATCGGTGCTTATCATAAAAATAAGGGTAAAACTTGGCTAGGCTTGTAAGGGTGCTAGGGTCATTAACCTGTTAACCTCCTATGATCCTATGTTTTTGTGTAGCTGAGATGCTTAGAATTTAAATATTGTAATTTCAGTACAGTATTTCTGTATCTGGAGCAAAGAACAATCTGTCCTTGCTCCTTTAATTACATAGGTAAGTATCACTGTTCTGTAGAACACGGTAAGTTTGGAAATCATATTTCTGGACGTCCCAAAATCCCATTGCAGGTTTGTTTTTTGTGCAATAGCAGTAATTTTACTTTATGTGGAGCACATCTTTTTTAATGTTATGTCGCACCCTGCAGTGTGTGCCATTATAATCCATTTCATTGACCTTCACGCAGCTAGTATTGAAGCTACTCCAGTACAACATTGGGATTCTGGTTGGTATCACAGTTAAGTTGTTACCATGATGGACACAAGGTGACGGGTCTGATTCTTTTCTTTAAACTGTTTAAGCTTAAATTGGCCCAGAAGGGCAGCTAGCATAGTACGTATCTATGAAACAACACATAGCTGATAAATCATTTTGAAAACTCTTTAACAATAACATGAAACGGGTAATTCTTTGGTTTCACTGGTCAAAGTGCATTAAGATGTGCTTTGCTAAGGCCAGGTACCTTTCATTTAAGGAAACCGAGTGCCTGGCATGTCTTCATTCTACACAGTATAAGGGATTTAAGCCCACAAGGAGATGCTGAAAAAAATGATGATTCTTGGACCTCATTCTTGTAGCAGACCATTTATGACAGAAAAGTTTGTTTTTTTGTGTTGTTGTTGTGCTTATGAAGGAAATGGCAGTGACAGCCAAAAATGCAAGAAGAGTGTAACTGGGCCTATTAAAAGATTATGAGAAAGCTTTTTTTGCAATCTGTTGATGTATTAAAACTTTGTCTCAAAGCTTGTCATTCTGCATTCCCCCCACATTTTATGTCTCCCTCATTGGTAGCATCTACTACTACCACTGTCCTGCCATGTATGTTGGTTCTGGGAATCCATATTTGGGTTTTTCGTCCTGCAGTAGACGGAGATGAGCTTTGGAACCTTTCCCATGATACTTTGTTTTGAAAGGAAAGTAGCAGTAAAAGGTGGTTAGCTGGCCATAATCAAATACTAACTGAAAAATGTTGCTAAGATTTTGGGTGACAGTATGTTGTATCACGTCATGTCATGTTAACATGCTCCTGGGATGCACACACCTCCGTCAGTCTGCTGCACCTCCTGTCATCAGCTGTACCTCGGATAACACCTCTTAAAGCGGACTCCTGCATCATATCTGAGCAGGGAGACCTTTACAGTCTTTTCAACTTTATGGTGATATGGGCTAAGCATTGCAGCTGGGTCATAGCTATTTTTACCCTTTTTCCTCATTTGACTGGCACACTGACATTTTAGTTTAGTCTGCAAAGAGCCGACCACCTGCTATGCTTAGCAGGAAACATTGCGAGTAGTTTAGGTGCAGCTAGCTGAAAACAGTATTACTATTTGTACAGGTAATTGCTAAGGTCAAAGATGTGTATGCAGATGTTCATTTTTATGTTTGTAGTAGCATCCATACGTATATTTCAGAGATCAGATGGGTAATAGTAGATAACTGATGCAGCATTTCTGCAGATGGATTTGCTGTATTATTTATTGCATTTTAATTTCAACATTATATAGCTCTCTGGACAATTCAGCCTAATTACAGAATCCACAGCTGTATTTTTAATTGGTTATCTAGGGGATAAAATCTAATATTACTCCTGTGGATGAATTACTTGTGAACACATATCTAGTCTACACTGGTCTTGATTTCCAATTGAATGCAAAAAAAAAAACCCTTAAGATTAGGCAATTGGTAAAAATGCATGTTTAAACATGTTGCTGGTGACTTCTTCTATTTTAGGTGTATTAAGTAATTATAAATATAGCATAAACAATAACGCATTATATTCAGCACTATTAGCATGTCTAAAATACATCACTGTTGTAAACACACACAGACACACACACACACAGTTTTCAGTTCTGCTTAGTCCTTTTCAACAAGCACTTGCAGAAATTAAAATTGCACAATCCATTGACTTTGCTGCTTGGAATATAATTAAAAAATAGTAAGCAAATAAATCATAGTGAAAGGCATACAACAGGTACTGGTAATTGCAGGAAGCACCTGGGTGTGACTTTAACCTTTGGACATCTATAATTAATGAAACTACTTTGATTCATCGGGTGGTATTGTAGTAGAGCATTTAGCCCCCTAGATTAGAAATAAAAGCCAAGCTGTAAACCTTAGGAAGAAATGTAATGTCAGAAGCCTACAGGATAGTATCTGGAGACAGTGTTGTTCTCTTTCTTGCCTGTAGGATCACATCTGGTTCTAGGAAAACATTGCCATAATAAAATGCAATGGAAGGAATTACTCAGGGCACACAAGTTGGTGATGTTGCTTATGTTGGATTTGTTTAAATGTTCTCTGTACTGCATCTGTTATCTGAGTGTAAACCAGCTTATATCTCATACAAACAGAAACCTTGCTTCTTGAAGAGGAAATGACATAGTCCAATATTAGTTTTTCTTGTCTTAACTGTTTTATCTAATATTTCTTTTAAAAATATTATTTAATCATGAAGGGAAATAGTTTATATTTTCAAACTGTTATTCTGTGTGCTTAACAGGAATTAAGTTTCTGGGTACGTAGGCAAGTGCACAAATAAAAACGAAAGCCATAAGGTAAAAGTTGCCAAAGATAAAAGAAATATCAAATAAGAAATCCAGCCACTAACACTGTACCAACAGAATAGCAAAAATAAAAATACAACGTCACAGAGCTAAAGTATGATATTTAATGTAAACAAAGGTAAGCGCTTTCACAGTAATCAAAACTGCTTCATCAGACTTTATATATTAGATTATATATATATTATCAATATATATATATATATATAAGTGGGTCTACATTACCATCTCAAATGGTAAAAATATCGAACGCTCACATGAGCGAAAAGGTACAAAAATGAACTTGTTATTGTAGGGGGCTGTGGCCCCCCACAAACCCCATTAAATATATATTTCAATTCCGAGGTCGCACTACAGTGAGGAAAGGGCAAATATTCCATTCCTGACTGTACCGCGACCCCAAAAAAACAAGTTTGTTTATGTACCTTTTTGCTCATGTGAACATTCGATATTTTTACCATTCGAGATGGTAATATTTATTTATTTTTATTTTACATTTGTTTACCAGGAAGGTCCAGCTGGGTAAGTGCCCGTTTTCAGTGGAGGCCCGGGGAGAAAAGCTCCAAGTAGTACAAAGATAGTTTGAAAGACTACAGTACATTCTAATATAATCAGGTATTAGTTTGAAAGTGTACAGTACATTCTAATATAATCAGATATTAGTTTGAAAGTGTACACTACATTCTAATATAATCAGGTATTAGTTTGAAAGTGTACAGTACATTCTAATATAATCAGGTATTAGTTTGAAAGTGTACAGTACATTCTAATATAATCGGGCATTAGTTTGCAAGTGTACAGTACATTCTAATATAATCAGATATTAGTTTAAAAGTGTACAGTACATTCTAACATAATCAGGTATTAGTTTGAAAGACTACAGTACATTCTAATATAATCAGGTATTAGAAAGTGTACAGTACATTCTAATATAATCAGATATTAGTTTGAAAGTGTACAGTATATTCTAATATAATCAGGTATTAGTTTGAAAGTGTACAGTACATTCTAATATAATCAGGTATTAGTTTGAAAGTGTACAGTACTTTCTAATATAATCAGGTATTAGTTAAAGAGTGTACAGTACATTCTAATATAATCAGGTATTAGTTTGAAAGTGTACAGTACATTCTAATATAATCGGGTATTAGTTTGAAAGTGTACAGTACATTCTAATATAGTCAGGTATTAGTTTGAAAGTGTACAGTACATTGTAATATAATCAGGTATTAGTTTGAAAGTGTGCAGCACATTCTAACATAATCAGGTATTAGTTTGAAAGTGTACAGTACATTGTAATATAATCAGGTATTAGTTTGAAAGTGTACAGTACATTCTAATATAATCGGGTATTAGTTTGAAAGTGTAAAGTACATTCTAATATAATCAGGTATTAGTTTGAAAATGTACAGTACATTCTAATATAATCAGATATTAGTTTGAAAGTGTACACTACATTCTAATATAATCAGGTATTAGTTAAAGAGTGTACAGTACATTCTAATATAATCAGGTATTAGTTTGAAAGTGTACAGTACATTCTAATATAATCAGGTATTAGTTTGAAAGTGTAAAGTACATTCTAATATAATCAGGTATTAGTTTGAAAATGTACAGTACATTCTAATATAATCAGATATTAGTTTGAAAGTGTACACTACATTCTAATATAATCAGGTATTAGTTAAAGAGTGTACAGTACATTCTAATATAATCAGGTATTAGTTTGAAAGTGTACAGTACATTCTAATATAATCAGGTATTAGTTTGAAAGACTACAGTACATTCTAATATAATCAGGTATTAGAAAGTGTACAGTACATTCTAATATAATCAGATATTAGTTTGAAAGTGTACAGTATATTCTAATATAATCAGATATTAGTTTGAAAGTGTACACTACATTCTAATATAATCAGGTATTAGTTAAAGAGTGTACAGTACATTCTAATATAATCAGGTATTAGTTTGAAAGTGTACAGTACATTCTAATATAATCAGGTATTAGTTTGAAAGTGTACAGTACATTCTAATATAATCAGATATTAGTTTGAAAGTGTACACTACATTCTAATATAATCAGGTATTAGTTAAAGAGTGTACAGTACATTCTAATATAATCAGGTATTAGTTTGAAAGTGTACAGTACATTCTAATATAATCAGGTATTAGTTTGAAAGTGTACAGTACATTCTAATATAATCAGGTATTAGTTTGAAAGTGTACAGTACATTGTAATATAATCAGGTATTAGTTTGAAAGTGTGCAGCACATTCTAACATAATCAGGTATTAGTTTGAAAGTGTACAGTACATTGTAATATAATCAGGTATTAGTTTGAAAGTGTACAGTACATTGTAATATAATCGGGTATTGGTTTGAAAGTGTAAAGTACATTCTAATATAATCGGGTATTAGTTTGAAAGTGTAAAGTACATTCTAATATAATCAGGTATTAGTTTGAAAATGTACAGTACATTCTAATATAATCAGATATTAGTTTGAAAGTGTACACTACATTCTAATATAATCAGGTATTAGTTAAAGAGTGTACAGTACATTCTAATATAATCAGGTATTAGTTTGAAAGTGTACAGTACATTCTAATATAATCAGGTATTAGTTTGAAAGACTACAGTACATTCTAATATAATCAGGTATTAGTTTGAAAGTGTACAGTACATTCTAATATAATCAGATATTAGTTTGAAAGTGTACAGTATATTCTAATATAATCAGATATTAGTTTGAAAGTGTACACTACATTCTAATATAATCAGGTATTAGTTAAAGAGTGTACAGTACATTCTAATATAATCAGGTATTAGTTTGAAAGTGTACAGTACATTCTAATATAATCAGGTATTAGTTTGAAAGTGTACAGTACATTCTAATATAATCAGATATTAGTTTGAAAGTGTACACTACATTCTAATATAATCAGGTATTAGTTAAAGAGTGTACAGTACATTCTAATATAATCAGGTATTAGTTTGAAAGTGTACAGTACATTCTAATATAATCAGGTATTAGTTTGAAAGTGTACAGTACATTCTAATATAATCAGGTATTAGTTTGAAAGACTACAGTACATTCTAATATAATCAGGTATTAGAAAGTGTACAGTACATTCTAATATAATCAGATATTAGTTTGAAAGTGTACAGTATATTCTAATATAATCAGGTATTAGTTTGAAAGTGTACAGTACATTCTAATATAATCAGGTATTAGTTAAAGAGTGTACAGTACATTCTAATATAATCAGGTATTAGTTTGAAAGTGTACAGTACATTGTAATATAATCAGGTATTAGTTTGAAAGTGTACAGTACATTGTAATATAATCGGGTATTAGTTTGAAAGTGTACAGCACATTGTAATATAATCAGGTATTAGTTTGAAAGACTACAGTACATTCTAATATAATCGGGTATTAGTTTGAAAGTGTACAGTACATTCTAATATAATCAGGTATTAGTTTGAAAGTGTACAGTACATTGTAATATAATCAGGTATTAGTTTGAAAGTGTACAGTACATTGTAATATAATCAGGTATTAGTTTGAAAGTGTACAGTACATTCTAATATAATCAGGTATTAGTTTGAAAGTGTACACTACATTCTAATATAATCAGGTATTAGTTAAAGAGTGTACAGTACATTCTAATATAATCAGGTATTAGTTTGAAAGACTACAGTACATTCTAATATAATCAGGTATTAGAAAGTGTACAGTACATTCTAATATAATCAGATATTAGTTTGAAAGTGTACAGTATATTCTAATATAATCAGGTATTAGTTTGAAAGTGTACAGTACATTCTAATATAATCGGGTATTAGTTTGAAAGTGTACAGTACATTCTAATATAATCAGGTATTAGTTTGAAAGTGTACAGTACATTGTAATATAATCAGATATTAGTTTGAAAGTGTACACTACATTCTAATATAATCAGGTATTAGTTTGAAAGTGTACAGTACATTCTAATATAATCAGGTATTAGTTTGAAAGTGTACAGTACATTCTAATATAATCGGGCATTAGTTTGCAAGTGTACAGTACATTCTAATACAATCAGGTATTAGTTTGAAAGACTACAGTACATTCTAATATAATCAGGTATTAGAAAGTGTACAGTACATTGTAATATAATCAGATATTAGTTTGAAAGTGTACAGTATATTCTAATATAATCAGGTATTAGTTTGAAAGTGTACAGTACATTGTAATATAATCAGGTATTAGTTTGAAAGACTACAGTACATTCTAATATAATCGGGTATTAGTTTGAAAGTGTACAGTACATTGTAATATAATCTGGCATTAGTTTGAAAGTGTACAGTACATTATAATATAATCAGGTATTAGTTTGAAAGTGTACAGTACATTGTAATATAATCGGGTATTAGTTTGAAAGTGTACAGTACATTGTAATATAATCAGGTATTAGTTTGAAAGTGTACAGTACATTCTAATATAATCAGATATTAGTTTGAAAGTGTACAGTACATTCTAATATAATCAGGCATTAGTTTGAAAGTGTACAGTACATTGTAATATAATCAGGTATTAGTTTGAAAGTGTTCAGTACATTGTAATATAATCAGGTATTAGTTTGAAAGTGTACAGTACATTGTAATATAATCTGGCATTAGTTTGAAAGTGTACAGTACATTGTAATATAATCAGGTATTAGTTTGAAAGTGTACAGTACATTGTAATATAATCGGGTATTAGTTTGAAAGTGTACAGTACATTGTAATATAATCAGGTATTAGTTTGAAAGTGTACAGTACATTCTAATATAATCAGATATTAGTTTGAAAGTGTACAGTACATTCTAATATAATCGGGTATTAGTTTGAAAGTATACAGTACATTCTAATATAATCAGGTATTAGTTTGAAAGTGTGCAGTACATTCTAATATAATCAGGTATTAGTTTGAAAGTGTACAGTACATTCTAATATAATCAGGTATTAGTTTGAAAGTGTACAGTACATTCTAATATAATCAGGTATTAGTTTGAAAGTGTACAGTACATTCTAATATAATCAGGTATTAGTTTGAAAGTGTACAGTACATTCTAATATAATCAGGTATTAGTTTGAAAGACTACAGTACATTCTAATATAATCAGGTATTAGTTTGAAAGTGTACATTACATTCTAATATAATCAGGTATGTACATTGACTAATACATAGATTAGCAAATTCAGACAATTTGAAGATTAACCAGTCAATAAGTAATTGAATATGAGTTATATCAATAATAGGTTTTGTTGAGTTTACAGTACGTATGTTTGCACACTTGTAGTATTTCCAATGCACACTTCCAATTGTTCAGAAGTTAGCACTATGTGGTATTTACAATATATGATAAATATTGAGGGAGTGTACATTATTCCTTTTGAGAGTGTACAGTATTAGCTGTTAGATTAGAGAGTACTCATTCTGAGTTCTGCAAAGGTAGTGAGAGTGAGGTTGGTGTTTAGATGATGCTTAGCCTGGCGGAAGGCAGGAGCAGAGCCAGGATTTTGATAGGTAAGATTTTAAGAGTGCCTTGAATTGTCTTGAAGAGGAACATGAGGTTGAGAGCAGCTGGGAGGGTGTTCCATAGCTTAGCAGTATAGTTGGAGAAGAGGCCTTCCCCAGCCGAGTTCTTCGCTCTAGAAACCTGTAGTAGGTATTTATTATCAGAGCGGAGGGGTCTAGGAGCTGGTCTAAGAGCTGAGTAAGGTTGGATTAGTTGGCTGATGGCTGTTGTTTTGTTTGGGTGGTGAATTTGGTGGGCTAGACTTAATAGGTTAAAGTGCAGGAGATGTGTAAGTAAAAGCCAATTGAGTTGTTTTCGAGATTGGCAGTGATGTGACCTGTACGTTGATTTTGTGGCAGATTTGGATATTTTATTATAGCAGGCCTCTAGTTTATTAAGGCTTGATTTCCATAGGTTGATGAGGATAGGGGATGCGTACAGGAGTGTGGATAGTAGGTGGGTTCTGGCCATGGTAATTCTTGCAGAAGGTGTTAGAAAATGGGAATTCCTGTACAGGAGGCCTAGTTTCTGGTGGACTTTTTTGATGGTTTGGTCTGTATGGATGTTGAGTTTTAGATTGTTGTCTATTACTTCACCCAGTAGTTTGGTGTGGGTAGTAGGGGTGATGATAGTGTTATTCTTAGAGTGTATGTTGAAGGTAGGGGGCCAGGTTGCAGTTCTAGTGGGAGAAAAGATTAGGAGGTTAGTTTTGTTGGGATTGAGTATCAGGTTTGAGTTGGTTAGCCAGTTTTCCACTGAGAGGACAGTGTCTTGGGTAAGGTTTTGGAGGGTTGTAAGGGAAGGGCTGCACAGACCCATATATATAAGATTACATATTCCCTGTTCCAAAGAAGGTATCGGCCTCCTTGAAATTGATTACATGTATAGATCTGCAATCGTGGAACTGCATACATGTCTGCTGACCTCACAAGATCCAAATGTAGTGAAAGTTTTGAAACATGAGGAAAATAAGTCTAAGATGACTTCCCTGCTTAGTCGAGCAGAAGCATATCGGCATCAAGTGGGAATGGAAATCAAACCAGAAATAAATAAAAATCAGACAGCAACTGAATATGCCTAAAACAAAAGAAAGAATATAAGGTAAGGATCAGATGAGAAGGCAAGAAATGTGGGAAATGCATAAATGTAGTTGTAAGTGTAGAAAACTCTTGGAACAACCTCATGTTGCTCAGGATCGAATGCAGGAATGGTGAAGGAGAGGTGAATTTAAACCAAAAGATGAAAGGTTAACATTGGAGGCCCAAAACAGTGGACTACATACACGCTGATTTACCAAGTCCATTGAACATGTGGGCGAAACAGACAAATGAAGGTTTTGTAAAACAGTATCAGGAACCAGTTGCACACCTTGTTGCTGGTTGTGACATACTAATGGCAGAAGGACTGCGTACCGAAAGGCATAATAATGTAGCAAGATTGTTGCACTGGGGTCTGTACAGACATTATAATATTGCAGGAGAAAATGATCCACAGACCAACAGGCTATAAACAAATATAATTTAATATACCAAGATGCTAGCACTTTCAGGTACAAAACCCTTCTTCAGACATATAATACACAGCAATTCACTTGATATTTAAATAAACACACACCAATCACATTCTAAAACCAATTAAGAATTAGTCTTTTTGGACGTAAGGTCTACGCCTATTCAGAATTGGTCTTAAAGGCACCACACCATTGAGTCCTGGGTGCTTATTAGCCCCCAGTTCAATAATCCACCTTGTTTCACAGTTTTCAGTCTAGTTGGAAACATCACTCTTCCTATTGTCTACTTTAATGCGTTGTAGGGCCTGAAATAAAAAGCTGTCCTGGATATTTCTCTACATTTAGGGAGAGTGCATTACGCTTGTCTTTAAGTCTAATAGCTGACATATGTCTCAAAATCCTGTCCTTCAATCAATGGTGTGGTGCCTTTAAGACCGATTCTGAATAGGCATAGACCTTACATCCAAAAAGACTAATTCTTAATTGGTTTTATAATGTGATTGGTGTGTGTTCATTTAAATATCAAGTGAATTGCTGTGTATTATATGTCTGAAGAAGGGTTTTGTACCCGAAAGCGCTAGCATCTTGGTATATTAAATTATATTTGTTTATAGCCTGTTGGTCTGTGGATCATTTTCTCCTGCTATTTATCTTTGTTGGATTACAGACCTTTACTACCTACCACTTTTTCGGTTTTGCTACATTATAATATTGAAATAGCTGAAAAACACAGGAAACATGAGTTGCAAAGCATCATGGAAAATGATGGTCTACATCACATGGGATCATCCATTACCAACAGTTCAAGATAGATGTGAGAAAACCAGATATAGCGATCCATGAAAAGAAGAGAAAAGTAACTTTAATCATTGAAATCACCAAACCCAGTGACTACAGTGTCTTGCGTACAGAGAGTCACAAAGTCATAAAATATCAGGATTTGCAGGCAGAAAAGAGAGTGTGGAAGAAAGATACCTAGACAGTTCCAATAGTAGTAGGAGCAATTATGGGTCTTAAAAAAAAAAAAAGAATCTGCAATCATATTTATATAAGTTACCAATACATGTAAGTCTGTACGAATTGCAGATGGAGTCATTACTGAGCACACTGCGGGTGCTGTGAAGCTGACATCAAAGTTTGAAGCCGTACTAATTTCATGAACTTTAATTGTACTTTAAATTAGGAATGGGGCCCATTCCCTGTCATGGTTTTAGAAACCCAAAAGATTTGGAGAAATTAAAAAGGAAGTACCCCTCTGTTACCCAAGTAGTCCTAGTAACTCCTGCTAGTCCAAATGACAAGAGAGAGGGGGATCCGTGCTTTTCCTGTGACCTTTCCCTTCTAACCCAGGAGGGAAACTTCATTTTGCATCCCATCCTAAAGAGGTTGAATCTGGCAGCATGGATGATCTCACACTGATCCACTTCAGGAAAATTTATCTAATAGGAAGCAGGAAGGCCTAGTACAAAGAACTCATGTTTACCTAAATAATCTGTGGTTTATTTTACTTCACATAGTTTTCAGAAACTCAGGCTTCATATGGTCAAGACGATATGATCTAGTTTATGAAAACTCGAAATAAAAATGAACCTATGTTTTTACAGGGGAGCAAACCTCCTTTGCACCACCACACCACATGCAAATTGTATATGCCAACTCTGAGATTGCACTACAGTATAAAAGGGTAACTTCTCCCAATCCCCAATGTGCCACAATCTACACAGAAACTGCTTCAGAGGGGAATTGATCCTTTTTCCAACTGTAGTGGTGGGAATAATTTACAGGGGGTGGGGGGGGCACAAGGAGGTTTGCCCCCTACAATAATGTAGATTTATTTTCATTTTTTTTTTTTATTTCAAGCTTTTGGAAACTCAAAAATATGGTCTTGACCATATGAATTTCGGGTTTCTAAAAACTCGAAGTAATATAAATCCATTTTCCATATGGTAAGGTCTGAGGGGCATTTCCCCAGTCACAGAGACAGAGATCTTTAAATATCAAAGCTCCTTTTCCATTATTAAAAGTATAGGTGGCATTGTCATTTTTAGTTTCAGGGTCTTCACAACTGGCACACTTGTTGTTGATGTGTTAATAAAATATTTATTTTTTGAGCTCTTGTTATGGTTCACTCGTGTTATTTGTTGTTGGATATTTATATGTTCTGCTTGTGTGATTTACTCTGAGAGGGTTTCTTGGATTGTTTGAGTTGCTATGTTTTTAATTTGGGTGGTCGAGGCTTGGAACAGCATAAACCTGTGGTTGCCACAGTCAGCTGCAAGAAGTGGTCAGAGAAAAATGAATTCAGGTAATGCTGCAGATATGACGAAGATGCTGGGTGAGACAGGGGAGAAATGACTCTTGAGGGTACTTGTAGCAATATGCAAGGAAAGGCATATCCCAGATGACTGGAAAATATCCATAAAGGTGCCAGAGTTCAAGAGAAAAGGACATTCTCAACTGTCGGCAGTACAGAGGTTATCAGACTCCTGTTACGCTGCATGAAAGGTCTGGAGATAAATGGATACGGAAAGTAGAAGAAATTAAGAATGGAGAGGAGTAATTTGGATTCAGATCAGGATTCACGCAACTGACCCAATGGTTGCAGTGAGACAGGTAGTTAAGAAGAAGCCAGGGATAAGAAAAAGAGTCTAACTGGGCATTCATAGACTTGGCAAAGCATATCACATGGTCCTAAGAAAGCTGATTTGGGAAGTACTGCAGTGATTTGAAATCCCAGAAACATTGGTAGAATTAGTGCAGGCTGTGTACAAGGACCCAGCAACTCCAGTATGATCAGTGTTCAGTCTCACAGACGGGCTCCCAGTGGCAGTGGGTATGCACCAGGGTTCAGCTCTGAGTCCACTGTTGTTCATACTAATGTGGACTACATTTGCAAATGACTTGGAGGGGACAGGTTAATAAAGCTGCTGTATGCAGATGATGTGGCATTACATGCAGACTCTGAGCAAGAACTTCAGCAAAGGATAGGAGAATGGGATGCAAAACTGAAGGCACATGGGATGAAACTAAGTTCTAATAAGACAGTTGCAATGGCAGTAAATGGGGGAAATCAGAAGGCAATGAGAAGTGACATAGAAGGGAAGATAGTGGAACAGATTGACAGCTTCAGTGTCTAGGAGGGTGGTTGAAGAGAAGTCTGAATGAGGACAAAGTGAGAATCAGAGAGGCTGCAGCCAACTGGCATAGACTGTCAGATGTAGCTTATGACTAACGAATGCCAAAGAAACTGAAAAGTAAGGTTTACAAGATAGCGGTGTGACCAGTACTACTGTATGGTACAGAGACCTGGGCAGTAAAGGCAGAATACGTGAGGAATGAGGAAGCTAGAGGTGATGGAAATGAAGTGCCTGAAAGGGTGGTAGGATGCACACTGTGTGACAGGCAAAGAAATGAGGACATCAGAGCAGAAGCCAAAGTAGCTTCAATTGCAGAGAAACTCAAAGAGAACAGATTGTGCTACTTCTAGCACATGTGCAGAAAAGCAGAAGACAATCTGGTGAAGAAGATTTGCAACAGACAGGAAGAAGGCCACAGGAAATTAGGGCATCCAGCAAAGAGGTGGCTGGGTTCTGTAAGAGAAGGCCTGCAACAGTCAGTCATGAATGTCAAAGAAGGTAAGAGAGTGGCATTGCATTGAGGAAGATGTTGAAAATTGATATAACACCCTGACTCCATGTGGAAAATGGGAAAAAGGGGGTTACTTATGATGATGAAGCTTGCCTCTCTCCCAGTTTAGAGCTGCAGACAGGCTTGCCCTGTCTCTGCAAAAAAAAAATGTTTTTAACCCATGGCATTGCAGTGTCACACATAAATTTCTATCTGTTGTGATCATAGAAGTAATTTATGAATATTTCATTGTGAAATCCTATCCAAAGAGTTAGCAAAATGTATCACTGTATGTTATGAATCCAATGGGAAATACCTACAGGAGCCAGTCAGATCCCAGTTGATCAAGGCAGCTGCTATCACAGCTGCCTTCTTTAGGACTCAGGCCACTGAGAGTGACTCCGCCACATACACAAAAGTGCACACCTTTTCAAAGCCAAACAAAGCCATTCCTTCAGTCATGAAGCAGGGCAGGCTTTATATATCCTGTCCCGCAGGGCCTTCTGTGACCTGTTTCAGTCAAGGAGCAGGATAGGCTTCATATATCCTGTCCTACAGAGCTTTCTATGATCTCCTTCAGTCAAGAAACAGGGCAGGCTCCCTATGTCCTGTCCTGCAGGGCCTTCTTTTATCTCCTTCTGTCAAGGGACATGGCAGGTGTCATATATCCTGTCCTGTCTTTTCCTGGAGGGCCTTCTATAATCTGTTTCAGGGCCTTCTGTGAGCTCCTTCAGTCAAGGAGCAGAGCAGGCTCCATGTGTCCTGATGCAGGGCTTTCTGGGATCTCCTGCTCTCCACAGTTGAGAGCGGCTGCTGCTACAGTATTTGTCCCATGGATAAGGAGTTATTCTGCAGGAGCAACCCCTATGATGAACATAGTGGCATAGATATGTGAATATAGTTGCCATAACCATAGTTGTTTGAAGTAGGTCACTGCGACAGCTTGGAATTCTACAATCTCCTCCCTTTTCCTTCCAGGTAGCATTGCACCTTATGCCCTGATTTGTCAGTAGTGGTTGCCACAGTCAGCTGCAAGAAGTGGTCAGAGAAAAATGAATTCAGGTAATGCTGCAGATATGACGAAGATGCTGGGTGAGACAGGGGAGAAATGACTCTTGAGGGTACTTGTAGCAATATGCAAGGAAAGGCATATCCCAGATGACTGGAAAATATCCATAAAGGTGCCAGAGTTCAAGAGAAAAGGACATTCTCAACTGTCGGCAGTACAGAGGTTATCAGACTCCTGTTACGCTGCATGAAAGGTCTGGAGATAAATGGATACGGAAAGTAGAAGAAATTAAGAATGGAGAGGAGTAATTTGGATTCAGATCAGGATTCACGCAACTGACCCAATGGTTGCAGTGAGACAGGTAGTTAAGAAGAAGCCAGGGATAAGAAAAAGAGTCTAACTGGGCATTCATAGACTTGGCGAAAGCATATCACATGGTCCTAAGAAAGCTGATTTGGGAAGTACTGCAGTGATTTGAAATCCCAGAAACATTGGTAGAATTAGTGCAGGCTGTGTACAAGGACCCAGCAACTCCAGTATGATCAGTGTTCAGTCTCACAGACGGGCTCCCAGTGGCAGTGGGTATGCACCAGGGTTCAGCTCTGAGTCCACTGTTGTTCATACTAATGTGGACTACATTTGCAAATGACTTGGAGGGGACAGGTTAATAAAGCTGCTGTATGCAGATGATGTGGCATTACATGCAGACTCTGAGCAAGAACTTCAGCAAAGGATAGGAGAATGGGATGCAAAACTGAAGGCACATGGGATGAAACTAAGTTCTAATAAGACAGTTGCAATGGCAGTAAATGGGGGAAATCAGAAGGCAATGAGAAGTGACATAGAAGGGAAGATAGTGGAACAGATTGACAGCTTCAGTGTCTAGGAGGGTGGTTGAAGAGAAGTCTGAATGAGGACAAAGTGAGAATCAGAGAGGCTGCAGCCAACTGGCATAGACTGTCAGATGTAGCTTATGACTAACGAATGCCAAAGAAACTGAAAAGTAAGGTTTACAAGATAGCGGTGTGACCAGTACTACTGTATGGTACAGAGACCTGGGCAGTAAAGGCAGAATACGTGAGGAATGAGGAAGCTAGAGGTGATGGAAATGAAGTGCCTGAAAGGGTGGTAGGATGCACACTGTGTGACAGGCAAAGAAATGAGGACATCAGAGCAGAAGCCAAAGTAGCTTCAATTGCAGAGAAACTCAAAGAGAACAGATTGTGCTACTTCTAGCACATGTGCAGAAAAGCAGAAGACAATCTGGTGAAGAAGATTTGCAACAGACAGGAAGAAGGCCACAGGAAATTAGGGCATCCAGCAAAGAGGTGGCTGGGTTCTGTAAGAGAAGGCCTGCAACAGTCAGTCATGAATGTCAAAGAAGGTAAGAGAGTGGCATTGCATTGAGGAAGATGTTGAAAATTGATATAACACCCTGACTCCATGTGGAAAATGGGAAAAAGGGGTTACTTATGATGATGAAGCTTGCCTCTCTCCCAGTTTAGAGCTGCAGACAGGCTTGCCCTGTCTCTGCAAAAAAAAAATGTTTTTAACCCATGGCATTGCAGTGTCACACATAAATTTCTATCTGTTGTGATCATAGAAGTAATTTATGAATATTTCATTGTGAAATCCTATCCAAAGAGTTAGCAAAATGTATCACTGTATGTTATGAATCCAATGGGAAATACCTACAGGAGCCAGTCAGATCCCAGTTGATCAAGGCAGCTGCTATCACAGCTGCCTTCTTTAGGACTCAGGCCACTGAGAGTGACTCCGCCACATACACAAAAGTGCACACCTTTTCAAAGCCAAACAAAGCCATTCCTTCAGTCATGAAGCAGGGCAGGCTTTATATATCCTGTCCCGCAGGGCCTTCTGTGACCTGTTTCAGTCAAGGAGCAGGATAGGCTTCATATATCCTGTCCTACAGAGCTTTCTATGATCTCCTTCAGTCAAGAAACAGGGCAGGCTCCTATGTCCTGTCCTGCAGGGCCTTCTTTTATCTCCTTCTGTCAAGGGACATGGCAGGTGTCATATATCCTGTCCTGTCTTTTCCTGGAGGGCCTTCTATAATCTGTTTCAGGGCCTTCTGTGAGCTCCTTCAGTCAAGGAGCAGAGCAGGCTCCATGTGTCCTGATGCAGGGCTTTCTGGGATCTCCTGCTCTCCACAGTTGAGAGCGGCTGCTGCTACAGTATTTGTCCCATGGATAAGGAGTTATTCTGCAGGAGCAACCCCTATGATGAACATAGTGGCATAGATATGTGAATATAGTTGCCATAACCATAGTTGTTTGAAGTAGGTCACTGCGACAGCTTGGAATTCTACAATCTCCTCCCTTTTCCTTCCAGGTAGCATTGCACCTTATGCCCTGATTTGTCAGTAGTTGTGGACTGGCAAAGCATGTGTCAGCATCCTGATGTCTGCATTCCACTACGTCTCCAAGGATGCCTCTCAAAACGCATTTTAGGCATCCTACTACAGATTGGCTTAGGGTAAGTGAACAGCCATTAGGTTCTTAGCAACTTTACAGACTGGTTGCAAGGGCTATTGTTTGGCCACCATGTCAGGACAAACTTGGTGCTGGCTGTTCACTCAGAAGAGACCTGAAGATGTGGGCTGATCTCAGTTTTGCAGTGTACATCACTAATTTCTTAGGTTATAGTATGGGAGCAGATGTGTTCCAGAGACTTTCAAAAAGTCTAGCATTCAGACCAGAAGGTGAATATCTTTTTCTCAAACCTCTGTTGTTATGATGAGTATACTCCCACAATTGTGCTTTTATTTTAAGTCTTAAAAAATTATCATTTTGTTATTTAAAAGTTGGAATCTTGGAAAGGAGTCCTACACTAAGGCATTTTTCTAGCACTACAAATTTAGCTCCGGTTATACTATAAACATGACATTATTTATTTATTTTACATTTGTTGACCGGGATAGTCTGACTGGATATATGTCCATTTTCAGCAGTGGCCCGGGGACAAAAGCTCCAAAGGAAAAACAAATACAATTTCATATAAGCAGATATAGGAATGCAATTACATAGGAAAACCAAATCAGTACAATACAATGTAAATATTTACAGTATATCAGAAATCAACAGTTACTTAGATCCTCAGTTGACATCTATGAGCATCAAGGACATTGAGAAATATGGGAGCAAGTACATTTCAACACAATATGAATTAGTCAGGTTTAGAACATGAGCAGGACCAGTGTAATTTAAAGTGTGTAGTTAGATTATGCTTAAATTGTTTTGAGGAGGGTTCTAGGGAAGTATTAGCTGCTAGGGAGTTCCAGATTTTTCCTACATAGTTGGTGAATAGGGAGTCGCCGGCTGAGTTTTTGGTTTGATTGTTTGGACAAGTAGTTTTTTTGATGATTTAAACTGTGTTTAGATTGTTATAGGGGTTGATTATTTGTTTCAGTGCAGGGGTTTTGTCCGGTTGGTGTAAGATTTTATGGGCAAGTACCAGCTGGTTGAGTTGGATTAGGGAAGGTAATTCATGCCACCCAAGCGATATTAGATTAGTGCAGGGATGTGTCTTGTAAGGCAGGCCAGTGGCAAATCTAGCTATGTGATTATAGCAAACCGATATTCTATTAAGTTCAGCTTTACCTAGGCTGGTCAGAACAGGGGAAGCATATAGTAAGGATGAAAGTAAGTGAGAGCGAGCAATTGCCATGCGAGCAGTTGGCGTGAGAAAGGACTTAATCTTGTAAAGTGACCCTAGTTTTTTGTTGACAGTTTTAATTGCATTATTGATATGAATGTCGAATTTAAGATTGTTGTCAATATTAACTCCTAATAGTTTTGTGTGGGTGTCAGGATGAATTGTGGTCCCATTGTTAGAGGAAATAGTAAAAGACGGGGTTCAACCTGGATGTGGGGGTAAAAAGTCGCAACTTAGTTTTGTTAGGGTTTAAGATCAGACAATGGTCAGAGAGCCATTTTTCAACTTTGTTAAAGGTTAGCTGGGTTTCTAAGCACATATTTGACTGGGCGGAAGCTGAGCAAATTAGTGTGGAATCATCTGCATACTGTATGCAGTTTGAATTTGGTATGATAGTATGTAATTCGTTAATGAATATAGAGAACAAGAGGGGGCCCAGTATAGAACCCTGGGGGACACCCAGAGTATTGGGTAGGAGGGAAGATATTTCATTTTGCCATTGTACTGCCTGTTGTCTGCCATTTATGTAAGATTGAAACCAATGGAGAGCGGTTGTATCTAAATAGTTCATTTTAAGCATCTGAATTAGTAGGTGATGATCTACCATATCGAATGCCTTGGATAGGTCTATGAAGAGGGCCGAGGATAATTTATTATTACGGTTCTGATTTATTGTATTAGAAAAAGCAACCAGGGTTGAGGTGGTCGAGTGGTGAGGCCTAAAACCATGCTGGGAGTTGGACAGTAAATTATTTTGGATAAGGTGATGCATTAATTGCTTGTGGATACATTTTCCAATATTTTGGTGAGAGGAGATGGTATGACAATAGGACAGAAATTGGATAGTTCTGTAGAGCTACCTCTTTTATGCAATGGAATCACATAGGATGTCTTCCAGATGGAAGGGATAGAGGTTTTAGCTATGGACCTGTTGACAAGAATGGAAATAGGATAAGCTATAGCATCAGCAGCTTTTTGCAGATACTCAGCAGGGAGGCAATCGGCTGACAAGGTTGTGGGTTTTAATTTTTTAAGAAGAGCTTGAATAAATGCGGTATCAACTGGGTGGAATGTAAAAAGGGGTTAGGAATTAGAGGTAGAGAGGTTAATAGTGGGAGAACTAGGGGGTAGTTGACTAGCTAAGGATTGGGATGGTCTCAGTAAAGAAGTAGTTGAATATGTTAGCAACATCCTTTTGTAGTTTGTCCGAGGTGGATACAGGGGGCGGGGTAGAGGTTTGGCCAGGGTGCAGTAGTCTATTTAAGCCTGCCCAGAATTTTTTTGGGTTGTTATGATTTTCGTGCTGTAACTGGAAGTAATGTTTTTTCTTATCAAGTAAGACTGATCTTTTGGTTTCATTTCTTAGCTGTCGATACCTAATTTGATCTAAGGGAGTTTTGTTGGTTCTCCATAGGGTCCAAGCTTTGTTTCTAAGGGCCATTTTAGATTTGGTTTCAATAGTAAGCCTTGGAGCGATTTTTCATTTTACCCTGGTGGAGCGTATAGGAGCATGGTAGTCTAAGATTTCCAGGAATTTATTATTGAAGTGAGCAACCGCTTCTTCTAGGGGTAGCTGTTTTAAGACTGACCAGTTACAAGATTTAAGTTCCCTTTGAAAGTCAACTAGGTTAAAGTTTTTCTTGGTTCTTATGGTTCTGAGAATTGGATTATGGTTAACTATGGCTTTATGCTTGATAATATAGATGAGGAAGTGATCACTCATATCATCCGGAAGGGTATCTGAGGTGTACATATGGAGTTCTGAGTTAATAAGTATCCAGTCCAGTAAACTCTCATGACTACTAGCGTTACCTATTCTGATTGGGGTTGTAATGGTTTGAGTAAACCCATAGAGGTTAATGTGGGTGGAGGGTGATTTGGAGGAGCAGGTGGTCCAGTTTATGTTGCAATCACCAAGTACTATTGTTTCATGTGGACAGTTGCTGGACACTGAGCTGAGAATACATTCAAGGCTAGTTACTTTATTCCCAGGAGGGATATATAGGCATGCGATCCTAATACTTTTATTCTTATTTATATGTGGTTGGTGGATAGTACTTCTGCATTATTGTTTGGACAAGGTTGTGAGGGGTCAATAGTTACATTAAGATGAGATTTATAAAGTATGGCTACTCCGCCTCCTTTTCTAGTAAACTTGTCTAACCTGAAAATATTATATCTAGGTGGCAATATGTCATTATCAGAAGTTGAAGGTTTTAGCCATGTTTCTGATAGAGTACATCAGGAGCGTGAGTTTCTAGGAGGGCATGTAGTTCATGCACTTTATTGTTTATACTTCTGTTAAGATGAGAACTCAGTAGTGAGTTAGGTGGTTTATTAATGGATTTTGTATTAGGGAGGTGAGCTAAGAGGGGAATGGTTGTATTGAGGGTGGATGGGCCAGAGTTAGGATGGATGTCACTAGCTGTTGCCAGATAAGATTGTGTGTGTAGAAGGAGTTTCAAAACTTTTTTTGTGAGTTTATAATAGTTTCTGGTTTTAGAGGTGGTATATCTATAATAAATTGGATTATGGTGATTATAGGGTGTGATGTCTACTGTTGGGCAATTTAATATGTGGTCTATATCTTTGGACACTATTGGGGTAGATGTTTGGTATCCTATTCTGTAATGATTTTCATAGAGTGTTAGAAAATATGAGAAAAGCAAGAAGGAGAATAGTGAGAGAAGTACTAGATATTTAGATGAAATCATTGTGTAGATTAGGAATTTGTAAGAGTAAAACCAATTGGTGAGAGGATAGATAGAGGAATTATAGTGAATTAGGGGGAAGAAACTGAGGTTGTGATAGAGTGGGAGTGGTTAAGAATTAGTTTTAATATATAGTAGAAGGTTGGTTTAAGTGATTAGGGAGCGGTAATCTGACTGTAAAAAAAGTGGGAGTGGACGAAATTAGTACAAATGTAGCACAACTGGGGGTGGGTGAGAATTGGGGGTAGGGTGTGGCATGGAGTGAGTCTGAGGATTGAGCGTAGCAGGGCTAAACCAGAGCACAAGGAATAAATCAGAGCACAAGCTATTTTAAATCAAGGGTGAGTAGTAGGGCATTTCAGTAACATACAGTTTTATGAGTTTAGCTTAAAATTCACTGGTAATTATCTTCTGCTTTTTCCATAATTATAATATTTGCAGGGTCTTTTCACACTGGTCACTGGGACCAAGGGTAAACTAAGGGGACAGGGTTTTAGTTAGGGACACCCGTTAGTGCTATAAACCAGTTCAGCAGCACATATACAAACGGCAAAGTCAAGTGTTATAGGTCATAACCTTAGAAAGTTTAGGTTGTGGAGTTTTGGGTCAGGATTTCAGTTTAGTACCCAACAGGGTGGATTCTTTCAGGTGGAACTAGCTTACAGGATAGCAGAGGTGGGAGATTACCTAGGAGGGATAGACAATGAGAAAAAATAAGTATTAGGCCACACATTCAGCAGATGAGTAGTAAGACATATAGCTATACAGTTAAAATGTATATGGTTTCTATGTTAACAAATAAAAATCAAAAATAGAAGTTAGATTTGATAAGGTTTCTATATTAACAACTAGAAGAAATCAGAATAACAGTTCATATAAGATATTATAGGACAAGGCATACTAAAATCCTCCGTTTAGCAATTCTGATACATAGAAAGTGCACAGTAATTCATCTAAGTCAGATAAGTAGTTTCAGTAATCGCTCAATACTTAAAGTAAAATAAGCTTACTTTGTAACATTTAAAGTGTGAGATTTCCTTCATTGACCACTAAAAAATCAGGTAGTAGGTTAATAAAGTTGCTCATTTAATGTTGGTGCAACAGTCATAATTCATTACATTAAGCGGGTGAGACTTCATTAAATATTCCAGGAAGGAAGGAATAATACACCCGGAACTGTTGCTTAGCTAAGTTCACCAAAGTCTGCTGTTATACACTTCCTAAACTGTTGCTGCACCGTTATAAGCTAAGAAGTATACGATAAACTTTGAATACCTTAGCGAATCACTTAAATGCTTTAGCGACTCAAGCAGTGGAGGTCAAATTAAACAGCAGCACTTATCGCTAACTAGATGCATCAATATCAGTTGGGTAAACGACTGGATAGGCAGGAAAAAAAAAACTAATGCAACACCATTTACAGGACTCAGCAGGTTTTCAATATATAATCCGCCTGATATTACATTTACCCTTGGGTAATGCGATACTATAGAGATTGTTAAACTATTAAATCTAGAAAGCAGTACTGAATTCACGGGAAAGCAGCACTAATTCAGCATTAATTAGAGACAGAAATACATGAGTTAAAGAGCAGTTCAGCGATAGTGCTAGGCATTACATTTACATTTGTTGACCGGGAGTGTCCAGCTGAGCTTTTGCCCTTTTTCAGCGAAGGCCCAGGGAGAAAAGCTTCAAAGATATGCAAAGCAATAAAAATAGCAATACAGATAAATTTCAATAAAAATAGCAATAGAGAATTTTGGTAGTTAAAACACGTAAGCTACATACATGTATATTGTTGACAGATAAAACAGTACTATAAACAAAAAGGAGACTGTTAAAAAATAGAATAAGTTGTACATTTTGGTTTAAAAAGAGAGTTGAGTAAATATAAGGTTTTGTATGCAGAGTAGCAGAAACTTAAAAGGTTACATACAAATTTCAGGGAGCAGAGTATAGAAGAAGCTTTGGAGGTTGCATAGGATGAAGTAGGTAAGTTTTAGTAAGTTAGTTTGTCTGTACTATAAAGGTAGGTAATAATCAGGGAGGGTGAGTACAATGGCAGGACCACTATTTTTTAAAGTGGTCTTTGGTTTCTAGCCTAAATTGTTTGAGGTGAGTCAGGGACCTTATTTCTAGTGGGAGTTTGTTCCATGCAATAGAGGGATGGTAGCTATATAAGTTACACCCTGTGCTGGATTTGGGTTTATTTATTTTTGGTAGGTCTTGGGTTAAGCTTCGGAGAAGTCTGGTAGGGAGTAGTGAAAGATGAGAGAAGATAGACTTGGGCAGAAATCAGGCTGATATAGGATGGAGTGTATGATGTGGAGTTGAGATTGTAGGAAAAGGTGAGGTAGTTCGGGCCAGTTCAGATATTTTAGGCAAAGACAGTGGTGAGATTTATATGTTTGTTGAGCTGCAAATCTAGCTATTTTGTGGTACGTTGATTCTAATTTGATAAGTAGGGAGGAGTTCAGATTTGTGAGTATTTGGGAACAATTAAGCATGGTAGAAGGTAGTCATGGGTAATAGAAATTCTAGCTTCAGTAGTTAGGAATTTGTTGTTCCTGTACAGTAGTCCTAGCTTTCGGTGTTTTTTTTTTTTTTGATACAATTGTTAATGTGAAGATCAAATTTTAGTTGGTCGCCAATGGTAATGCCAAGGAGTTTTGTGCTAGTTTTGACTTCTATAGGAGTGTTGTTTAGGGACCTTATGGAGAAGGAAAGTTTAATGTGGTTTGCAGATTTAGGTAGAAAGTGTAGTAATTTTGTTTTCTTGGGTCTGAGGATGAACTGATTATTAGTGAGCCATGTCTCTACCGAGTAGAAAGATGTCTGGATATTTGTTAAGAGTTCTAAGGGGGAATTAGCAATAGTTGTGACTGTAGAGTCGTCTGCATATTGGACAATGTTAGATTGAGGACAAGAGGAGTGAAGTGTGTTGGTGAAGATATTAAAGAGCAGAGGTCCAAGAATGGAACCTTGGGGAAAACCAGATGTCCTTACATTCACTGCTGCAGTATTCCTTACTAATGGGATTCCATGCTGTGAAGCCCTGCGTCCGGGCAGTTTACAAAAGATTTCCATTGCTTTAAGGTATGTAGAATGTCACCTGCTTACTCCTTGTATAAGGAAGGGCATAAAGATGATGTTCAGGCATACCATCCTCAGGACTTTTTTGCCACCAGTGCGAACACTGTTTTAACTGTCGGTCTGTTGCATACATCTGTTTTTCTGTTTGTTGGCTTTTTTGTGCTTGCTCCTGTTGCTAGAGCCCTCGCAGTTGCAGATGAGTACCCATTTGGGTTTTTGATTACTTTTCTGTTTTGTTTAGTATTGTTTGGAGATGTTCTTCATCTCACATTGCTGCAGTCCTTACACTTGGGCAGTCCGCTGTCCTCGGTCGGCCCGAATATCAAAGTATAAGGCTGACGTCGGTCAAGGCGCATTTGACTGACATCAGGACGTCAGGGTACAAATGCGCATGACCGACGTCATATCCTCAGTCTTTTTTGCCACATGGTCCGATGCAGAAGCAGTATTGCAAGTGCCGGTTGGCGTTCTGAAATTTTTCGATTCCGGAGTTTCAGACCGAGTCAAAGTTGGCTAAGTACTGCGTTGGGGAATATTTTGGTTTTTTCTTGCCTCAGTGGTTTAACGGATGTCAGAAAAAGTGAATAATTGTATTTCTTGTGGGAAACAGATACCGCATAGAGACTATCATACTTTGTGTATTCCTTGTTTAGGGCCTGAGCACGACGTTGTTGGGTGTCGCTCTTGTGCTAGATTCAATAAGCACACTATAAAGAGGAGATTAGATTGTGCCAGGTTAGTCTTCGGGAAGCGGTGCAATTATAAAATGCCGTCGGAAGCTCCGACGCCCGCTTCTTCGAAGAAGCGCAAGGACAAAGCAGTTAAGCCTAGGCTAGAGGAACCGTCCGTACCGGACGCCGGTTCTTTAGAGGTGTCGGTGGAGCCGGTGGTTCCACCGGAGGTTTCTTTGGGTTCCCAGGGAGAGACTTTGCTATTGCAGGATGTGGCCTCTCAGGAGGCAGGTCAGGGTGATGGGGCTTCTCAGGTTACTATACTCCCCTCCCTGCCTAGGGTGGTTAGGCCCTCTCCTTCTGTTTCCAAGGCTTCTCCCAGAGGCAGGCCAGGTTTAGCTTCAGTTGGTGTCTCCCCTAGTTCTTCAGGAACTGTGCCCAAGAAGCATATGCTTAAAATGGCAGAAGATTTGATTACTTTGATTAGGGGTTCTTTGCCCCCTCCTGATAAGAGACCTAGGTTGGAGCCTGAGCTAGGGAGTTTTGAGCAGGCTTCGGATGTTTCAGAGTCTTCAGCTGAAGACTTGCAGGAGTACTCTCCTTATTCTGATTCTGATGTGGATGATTCTACTCCTTCTGCTTCTCCTCCTGAAGATTTTTCTTTTTCAGAAACTCTTCATTCCATGAGGGATCATTTTAAGTGGGAAGGTCAGGACTTCTCTGATTCCAGGAAAAGGCTTAGGGAATTTTTGTTTTTACCCCAGCATAGGCCTTTGGCTATACCTCCTGTTTTGGATGTAGTGGAAGATGTTTTTACAGAGGCTTCTCTTAATCCTGATTCTTTGCCTCCTGCTCCTGTTAAACCGGATAGGTATTACAGGGTGCCTGAAGCTCATAAGTATCTTTTTAAGAGTCCTAGGGCGGACCCAGAAACTGTTAGCCAGGGGCCTAAAGGTGTTAAGGCTTCTGTTGTCAAGAATCCGGTTCCTGCAGATAAAGAGGCCAGGGCCTTGGATAGATGGGGAAAGAAAGTTTATACTTCTTCCACTCTAGCTATGAGGGCTTTGAATTGCCAGTTTCACATGTTGAAATACCAAAACTATCTCCTTTCACAATTGAAGTTTAAGGTTGATGCTCTGGCGGAAGGTATTGATTGTAAAGAGTTACAAGATTTAGTACATGTTTCTGAACAGGTGGGTAAGCATTCTTTGCAATGTGGTTTTGATGCTGTACAGGCCTCGTCTAGGGTGGCTGCCACTGGGTCAGTTCTTCGCAGGCACGCCTGGCTGAGGGATCAAAATTTATCTGACCATGTTAAATCAAGGATTTTAGATGCTCCTTTACAATCTGATGTTTTGTTTGGTTCTCCTGTTGAGGCAGTTTTAAAGAAAATGGAAGACAAGGCTAAGTCTATGCAGACTGTTAAAGATTTTTTGCAGGTTCAGCCTCCAAAGTTTAGTAGAAATTGGCCTACTAAGGGGTGGACGTATCCTTCTTATGATTCCCAGTCTAGGGGTAGATCTAGACGTGGTAGGGGCAGAGCTCAGGACTCTTTCAGGCCTAGAACAGGGAGTTCTCCTGCACAGTCTTCAGGTGAGGGCAGGGGTCAGTCCTTTCGTAAACAGACCCAATGACCTACCTTTTCAGCTGCCAGAGCCTTCTCGTCTGGCAGCAACTTTGGGAGGAAGGTTGGCACTTTTCAAAGAAAATTGGAGTTTAATTACCCAAGACAGATGGGTATTGGATATCATACACCACGGTTACAGGTTTTATTTCCATACCTTGCCTCCTTTCAGAGGCATGCCAGACGTTCCTCCTCAACAAAGAATAGAGGCTCACAAGCAAATTTCTCTGTTACTCCAACTAGGGGCCATACAGCCGGTCCCTATGCCAGAAGTGGGCCTAGGATTTTTTTCTCGCCTGTTCCTAGTACCAAAGAAGGGGAACACGTGGAGACCAATTTTGGATTTGTCTGTACTCAACACTTATCTGGACATTCCCAAGTTCAAAATGTTGACGTTACAACAGCTTTTACCTCTGCTGGGCAAAGATCATTGGATGGTAACTTTGGATCTCAAGGAGGCTTACCTTCATGTTCCTATCAGACTAAGTTGCAGGAAGTATCTGCGTTTTCGAGCTGGGACTTCTCACTATCAGTTCTCTGCATTGCCCTTTGGCTTATCTACTGCGCCCAGAGTGTTCACGAAAGTTCTGGCTCCAGTGATAGCTTTCTTCAGGCTAAAAGGAATACAGATCTATCCTTATTTGGATGATTGCCTGATTCTGGCTCAAGGAAGGGAAGAGCTTCTTCATCATTTGGAATATGTGATAGCAGTGCTAAGATGCCTGGGGTATTCTGTGAACGAAATAAAGTCCAGTCTAGTACCCTCTCAGGAAATGTGCTTTCTGGGTGTAAGACTGAATACAGCATCCCAGATGGCCTTTTGACCCCGGACAAACAAAGAATCTTTCCCTTTACTTCCATCAACTATCTCATCAGTCCAGGCTGACTGCAAGGACAGTCCTTCAAGCCTTAGGGTTCATGGCATCTTGTATTCTGGTGCTTCCCAATGCCAAACTGCATATGAGGAAGCTGCAATGGTATCTCAAAATGTATGGACACAGCACTGCCAGGATCTGGACACTGTCATTCAAATAATACCTTGCATTCAAAAGGAATTTTTGTGGTGGGCTCAGGAATGTCACCTAAACAGGGGACTCTCTGTGACCCGGCCAGAGGCGAGTCAGATTTTAACGACAGATGCCTCAGACAAAGCTTGGGGAGCTCATCTAAATGGAAAGTGGATACAAGACAAGTGGCCTGCCAGACTACAACATCTACATATCAACCTGAAGGAGATGTTAGCAGTCCAGTTTGCATTAGTAGCTTTCAAGGATTTACTTCTTCCAGGGCAGGTGTTGATTCTAACAGACAACACAACTGTCATGTGGTACATCAACAAGCAAGGGGGAACACATTCTTATCCTCTATGCAGGCAAGCAGTGATTTTGTGGGAGACTGCTCTCAGTTTACAGCTCAATCTTCAGGCAAGGTTTCTGCCGGGAGCACAGAACTCCTTAGCAGATGTGTTGAGCAGAAGAATTATGGATCCCCACGAGTGGAAATTGGATCCTCATGTATTTCAGAAATTGACAGTGTCATGGGGAACTCCAGACATAGATCTGTTCGCTTCTCCACTAAACCATCAGCTGCCAAAGTTTTGCACGAAAAGGTTTCACCCCACAGCTTGGAAAGTGGATGCTCTTTCTTTCAATTGGAGCAATCTTCATGTGTATGCCTTTCCACCTCTGCCTCTCCTCCCAAAGGTACTTCTAAAGGTCAGACAGGACAAGCCAAGGATGATTTTAATAGCTCCAGATTGGCCTCGACAGCACTGGTACCCATTACTGAGAAGTCTGGTACGGAAGCCTCCATGGCCTTTGCCTTCGATTCCACACCTGTTGTCCCAGGAGGACAGTCATTTGCTCAATGTCAAACTTCACTCTCTTCACCTAACAGCATGGCATATTCTGTTTTGAACCATAGAGGGTCTCAACTTCCACAACAAGTTTTGAATGTGATTTTGGAAGCTAGAAGGCCTAGTACAAGGAAAGTGTATGCAGATAAATGGAAGAGATTTTTATTTTGGAGTGCAGCAAAGGATTTTGATGTTTCTGAGCCTAATTTAAGTGTGGCTCTTCAATATCTTACTGAGTTACTGGACAAGGGTTTGTCCTTCTCTTCTATTAAGGTTCATGCTGCAGCAATTTCAGCTCACTATGACTGTGACCCACCATTGTTTTCTCATCCTTTGTTCAAGCAATTTCTTAGAGGGGCAAAGAATATAAGACCCCATGAGAGCTCCTACTCCTGCTTGGGATTTCAATTTTGTGTTGGAGAAACTCACTCTACAACCTTTTGAGCCTGCAGCTACTACTGAGTTGAAATATTTATCATGGAAGACTGCCTTTTGTTGGCCATTACTTCTGCAAGAAGGGTTTCTGAATTACAGGCCCTTATGGCGGTTGAGCCTTTCTTAATTTTCCATAAGGATAGGGTATCTTTACGTACTAATCCTTCCTTTTTGCCTAAAGTGGTTTCTAGTGTGGCTTTAAACCAAACTATTCATTTGCCTACTTTTTATGCAAATCCCCAAAATAAAGGGGAAAAGATTTTGCACACTTTAGATGTACACAGGCAGTTGCGATATTATTTGGACAGAACTAAAGGGTTCAGGCTGTCTCAGCAGTTATTTGTCTCTTTTGCTTTGAGTTCTCAGGGCAAGCCTGTGTCAAAACAGACTATTTCTAAGTGGATTGGGTTTTGCATTGCTTTCTGTTATTCCCATCATGGCAAGGAGATTCCAGCTGGGATTAGGCCTCATTCCACTAGGGCTACTGCCACTTCGACAGCTTTTTTGAGGGGGGTGGCAACCAAGGATATTCTGGAGGCAGCTACTTGGAGTTCAGTGCATACTTTCTCTAGGCATTATCACCTACCACTTTACTCTAAATCTAGGGCTGGTTTTGCCACTGCTGTTTTGCAGGGCATGTTGGCAGCTCCTGCTTCCTTATAGTTTGGCCATCCTCCCTTACCTCTGCTTTGGGATTCTACCCAAGTGTAAGGACTGCAGCAATGTGAGATGAAGAACATAGTACAGTTTTGTACCTACCATAAATGTAGATGTTCGAAGATCCACATTGCTGCAGTCCAATTTACCCTCCCTCCTTCCCCTCTGTAGTTTGAGGTGGTTGTGTGGGTTGGGTTGTAAATATTGTGTATATTGTATATATTGTACATATTATTAGTGCAAGGGTGGTTGGTTGTTTGTTTGCTGTCTTTTGGTTTTGACCTTTATTTTTAGGGTCTTCTGACATCTGGGGCAAGAAAAGACTGAGGATATGACGTCGGTCATGCGCATTTGTACCCTGACGTCCTGATGTCAGTCAAATGCGCCTTGACCGACGTCAGCCTTATACTTTGATATTCGGGCCGACCGAGGACAGCGGACTGCCCAAGTGTAAGGACTGCAGCAATGTGGATCTTCGAACATCTACATTTATGGTAGGTACAAAACTGTACTTTAATGTCATCCAGGAAGGATAAATGCCAGTGTGGAAGACTGATTCCCCATAAAGACCATCACGTTAAGTGTCTTTTTTGCCTTGGTGCTGCTCACGACCATAGGACTTGTTCAATTTGTCAGGCATTTGTCCCCAAAACTCTTCGTAGTAGCCTTTCTTCCCTTTCCTTGTACCTTGAGAACCAGCAACTTAAGCTTCTTGCTGCTGGTACTATGGATGGAACTTCCTGCCTTGAGGGTCAGCCATCTGGGAAGATGAAAGTACATAAGGTAAGCCCAGAGTCTTCCGCTGTCCAGCCTCTGCCGGGTGTTTCTCCTGAGGTCATTATGCACCCAGAGGCTCACCCAGTTGTTTTGTCAGATTCTTCTACCTCGTCTGGGTTGGAGGCCGGTGAAAATTTGGCAGGCAGCATGTCTGATGGGGCTTTACATGCGTCCATTTTGGGCATTCAGAAGAAACTACTGTCGACTGTTTCTGAGGGGTCTAATGGGATTCCGCAGATTCTCTTTCAGGAAGAGGGTCCTACTGCTGTTGGGAAATGCCATCCTGAGTCTAGACCTTCTCAGGTTTCCAGGATGGATGTCCCTTTGAAGAAGAAAAAGAAAACTAGCCATGTTTCTTCTGCTCCTAGGAATCCACAAATTTAGTGGCAGGCCTTTACTCAGGGGTTATTTAATGCTTTACTGTCTTTGTGGCCTCCTCAAGGGGTTTCAGTTCCTGTTCCTCCTTGGTCCGCCTCTTCCCCTAAAAGGCCCAGAGAGGTGAATTCTGACGATGTCTCCCTTGCTTACTCTTCCCAGATTCCTTCTCCTTTAGACTATGGGTCTGAGGAGGAGGATTGTCATACTCTAGGTAATCCTTTTGAGGAAATTTCCTTTGGGGATACGCTCTCTATGATGATGGGCTTCTTTAAGTGGGATTGTGCCCAGGTTTCAGATATCCATATGAGATACTATGAGTTACTACAACTGGAATCTCCTAAACCTGTGGCCATTCCTCCTGTCTTGCCTGCTTTATTGGATGTTTTTTCCACTGCCACTAAAGCGCCAGATTCTTCAGCCCCTGCTCCTAGGAAGCCTGATGGGTTTTACAGGGTGCCTAAGGATTGTTCCTTTTTGTTTAACTGTCCTGCTGCTGACCCCTCTGTGGTTTCTGTAGCCTTTGATAAACCATCTCAATTGCTTCCTTTGTCTATGTTACTGCTTTCTGACAAGGACAGTAGGGCCATGGATAGGCTAGGTAAGAAGGTTTATTCATCCTTTAACCTGACTTTTAGGGCCATTAATTATCAGACCTATAGTTCTAGGTATGTCTTGGCTCTTCTTTCTCAGACCTGTTGGGTTCTTTCTGATCTTCCGGACTTTGAGGGTAAATCTTTGTCTCTTTCCTTGCTTGGGTCTTCCTTTCGGGTAGTTCATCATTCTATCAAGTGTAGTTATGAAGCTGCAGGTGCCTCTTCAAGGGCTGCTGCTTCTGGCTCGGTTCTGAGGAGATATTCCTGGCTTCAGCTTCAGCCTTTGCCTAATGATATTAAGGCAAAGTTTCTGGATGCTCCTCTGGATAATACTCTTTTTTTTTTGGGGGAAGAGGCTACTGGTTTATTTAAGTCTCTTCAGGACAAGGGGGAGGCTTTACAGGAGCTTAAGCATGTCTTTGTTTCTCCTCTGCCTAAGTTTCAGCATAACTACCCTTCTAAGCTGGCATTTGTTCGTAGGCAGTCTCATCCTCATTCTAAAGGTAAAAAGGGTGGTAAACGGAGTCCTCCTGCCAAAGCCACTCAGACTGATGGATTTCTTAACCCTTCCTTTCCTGACAAACCAGGTGCTGTCTGGCTATCCTCCATTCCCAGCCACATTCCTCTGTCTGTTCGCCTTTCTCTTCCTGTTTGGCTCCAGATCACCCAGGATTCTCGGGTTTTGTCATTCATCAAGAGTACTTCATGGTCTGGATTTTCCATCCTCCTTTTATGGGCATTCCTCAGCCTTCTCAGGAGCAGCTTCCTTTTTTCCCAGACGTTCTTTGGGACCTCTTGTTTCAGGGTACTATCCAAGAAGTGCTTTTGTCCCAAAGGGGAAGGGGTTTTACTCCAGGCTGTTTTTAGTGCCCAGAAAAGAAGGTACTTGGAGACCTATTCTAGACCTCTCCCACCTGAACATCTTTCTGAAGGTGCCTTCCTTTCGGATGTTGTCCTTCTCTCCCATCTGAACACCTTTCTGAAGGTGCCTTCCTTTTGGATGTTGTCCTTCTCTCCCATCTGAACACCTTTCTGAAGGTGCCTTCCTTTTGGATGTTGTCCCTTCAGTCCCTTTTTCCTCTCTTGCTCCCTCAGGCCTTTCTGGTGTCTCTGGACCTCAAGGATGCTTATCTCCATATTCCGATCCATCCTCTTTTCAGGAGATTTTTGCATTTCTCTGTTGCTTCCTGGCATTTTCAGTTCTGTGCTTTACCCTTTGGCCTTTCTACTCACCCAAGGGTGTTCACCAAATGCCTTGCTGCTGTGATTGCCTTTTGCAGGCTTGAAGGGATCCAAATCTTTCCTTATTTGGATGACTTGCTGCTTCAGGCACCTTCTCCAGGGGCACTTTTGCAAAATATTCATGTTACCATTTCTCTTCTTCAGAGCCTGGGGTTCACAATAAACTTCAACAAGTCTTCCCTGTCTCCTTCTCAAGATCTTGTCTTTCTGGGTTGCAGGTTTCAAACGGTGCCAATGCTGGCATCCCTGCCTCCTCCAAAGGCGTTAACTCTCATTTCTTTATTTCAAACTCTTCTTCTCGTGGCCTCCATTTCAGCCAGGGAGTTTGAGAGCTCTGGGGTTCATGGCTTCCACCATTCCAATGCTTCCTCTGGCCAGGCTCCACATGAGGAAGTTCCAGTGCTTTCTGAAGTCAGTGTGGCTTCAGCATACACATCCTTTAGACTTTCTTGTTCCTCTTCTCTCGTGCTCCAGGTCGAACTTCTGTGGTGGATTCAGCAGTTGTCTCTGAATCCAAGGCTCTGTTTCAGCCTCCACTTCCCTCTCAGGCTCTGTTCACAGATGTTTCAGATGTGGGATGGGAGCAACGTTTGGCTCCCTGAAGGTTCAGGGAGTGTGGTCACCTCCTCAGTGGTAGAAGCACATCAACATCAAAGAGATGAGGGCTCTTATGCTGGATCTTCAGGTCTTTCATCCTCTCTTCTCTGCAGGGCCTCTCAAGGTATTCACAGTCAATACCACAGTCATGTGGTATATCAACAAACAGGGGAGTACGACATCCTACCATCTTTGCCAGCTGGCACTTCTGGTATGGGATCTAGCTGTCCAGTATCATGTGACTCTTCAGGCTGTTTACATTCCTTCAGATCAGAATGTTGTGGCAGACAATTTGAGCCGGTCCTTCACTCAGTTCCATGAATGGGTGCTTCACAGGGATGTGTTTCTGGGCATTGTTCACCAGTGGGGTACTCCTCAAGTAGATCTCTTTGCCTCCCCTTTGAACAGACAACTTCCTCTCTGTTGTGCCAGAGTCCCAGGTCCTCTGGTCTGGAAGGTGGGTGCCCTCTCTTTTTCTTGGAAGGGGATGGTTCTTTATGTATTCCCTTCCCTTCCTCTCATTCTGAGAGTCCTGTTCAAGATTCAGCAGGATGCTTCAAAATCTTTTTGGTGACTCCTTTTTGGCCACGACAGCACTGGTTCCCTCTACGTCAGCATCTCACCAGGGACAATCATCGCAAGTTACCTCACAGGGTGGATCTCCTCACACAAGACAATGGGTCTCTCATCCATCCCCACCTGTCTACGCTTCAGCTGACACTGTGGGTGATAGGGTTTTGATTCCTCATAGACATCTTTTTTCTATTTGGTGTCTTTCTCATGACCCGGACCCACTTTCTGTGGATATTCCTTTGGTTCTTTCTATTTGTGTGAGTTGCTCCATGCTGGTTTGGCCTATTCATCTATTAAGGCCCACTTATCAGCCCTTTCTGCATGTCTGCCTTTAGCTCCCCTGTTAGCTTCTAGATTTGAGGCTAAGCAGTTTCTTAAAGGCGTCCTTAACATTAGACCATCTGTTCCTCCTCCCTGGGATCTTAATTTTGTTCTGGAAAAATTGACTCAGGCTCCTTTTGAGTCTGCTGTTTCAGCTTCCTTGCAACATTGTTCTTGGAAGATGGTTCTTTTGTTAGCCCTTACTTCTGCCAGATGGGTGTCTAAGTTGCAAGCCCTTATGACTTGTCCACCTTTTTTGATATTTCATGAGCACTGGGTGTCCTTGCTTATTAATCCTTCTTTTATGCCCAAGGTGGTTAATGAGTTTTCACTTAATCAGTCTATCAATTTGTCTACTTTTTTTAATCTCTGCAATCTCACAGCGAGAGGGTGCTGCATACTTTAGATGTGCATAGACAGCTCAGATTTTATTTGGATAAAACTAAAGCTGTCAGAAAGTCTGACCAGTTGTTTGTTTCCTTTCATCCTAGGTCTTTGGGTTTGGCTGTTTCCAAGCAAACTATTTCCACTTGGATTTCAAAGGCTATTTCCTTTTGTTACACTTTTCATGGCAAGAGCCTTCCTTCTTCTATTAAGGCTCATTCCACTAGAGCTGTGGCTTCTTCTGGTGCTTTTTTCAAAGGCCTAGATGCTAATTCTATTCTTGAAGCTGCTACCTGGACATCTGTGCATACCGTTACCAAACATTACCAGTTGGATGGTATCTGCAGAGCCAGAGCTGGTTTTGCTGCTGCCATTCTTCATGGATTCTTATAGGGCTTTGCTGCTTCCTCCTCCTGAGTTTCTTCTTGACCTTTGGCCTCTCCCATTTGTTGTAAATACTGCAGGGGTGAATGTAAGGATATAGTACAACAGTTTTGTAAAATCTTACCACAATGGTAGATTTCCTTGCCTTCACTGCTGCAGTATTCACTCCCTTCCTCCATCCCCCTGGTCTTTTTCCCTTCCTGACTGTGCAGATTCTCATTGGTTTTCCTTGGACTGCTGTTCCTACTGGGGCAATCTGTTCTGAGGATGGTATGCCTGAACATCACCTTTATGCCCTTCTTTAGGCAGGGAGTAAGCAGGTGACATTCTGCATACCTTAAAGGAATGGAAATATTTTGTAAACTGGCTGGACGGAGAGCTTCATGGCAGCGAAACCCATTAGTAAAGAATACCGCAACGGTGAAGGCAAGGACATCTACCGTTACGGTAAGATTTTACACAAATGCACTTTCTTACTGAGAGAGGGGTAGATAGTGCTGAGTCCCATTGTACTGACTGCAGCCTATCAGAGAGATAGCTAGAGAACCATGCAACTGTATCGGGGGAGAAGTTTAGGTCTACAAGTTTACTAAGTAGCAGAGTGTGTGAGACAGTGTCAAAAGCCTTAGAAAGGTCAAGGAATAGACAGGATATGAGTTTGTGATCATCTTTAGCCAGGGCTAAGGTGTTGAGAAATGATAGTAGAGCTGTGGTTGTACTATGCTTGGGATGGAAGCCATGCTGTGTTGAAGTGAGAAGTTTTTCTTGTAAGAGATAATGCATAACTTGTTTGTGTATACATTCCTCAAGGATTTTGGAGAGAGGGAAGAGGATAGGTCTGAAATTAGATATTTCTGTGGAGTTACCTCCTTTATGAATAGGAAGAGTGTAAAACTGTTTTCAGATAGAAGGAACTTTAGACTCAGAGATGGAGCAATTGATTAGTATAGATATAGGCATAGCAAGGGAGTGTGCAACAATCTGGAGAAAGTAAGAAAGAATATTGTCTGCTGATACAGAGCATGGTTTGAGCTTTGAGAGTAGAGTTCTGATATAGTCAGTGGAGACATGTTTGAGAGAGGAGGAGTTTACTGAGATAGTGCTTGAGGGGAGTATAGGGAGGTTTGAAGTGTTGTTTGAGAGGTTGGGGTTAAGTAGTTTGGAAATGGATCTGATAAAGTAGGTGGTGAAGGCATTGGCAGTTTCCTCAGGTGACTTGTCAGGACATGGTTTTGGTGAAGTTGGGTTACCTGGATGTAATATTTGGTTTATAGCATTCCATAATTTTTTTTGGATCAGATTTTAATGTTTTGTGGGGGGGGGGGGGGTTATAATAAAAGTCCTTTTTGTATTTGCTGATAAGTTTTTTGTCTGATTTCTAAGTTCTTTATACTTTAGATGGTCAGCTGGAAGTTTGGTTTGTACCCATGTTTTCCATGCCCTAGCTCTGGATTTCATAAGGGTACGGGTGGTTTCAGGTAGCCTTGTTTGCCTTTAATTAAACTTTTATCAGTGGGGCTAGAGAATTTAAAATATTTAGGAAAGTTGAATTGAAGGCATTTACTGCTTCATTGAGTGGGAGCTGTGTAAGGAAATTCCAGTTAATTCTAGAGAGGAGGGTTTTAAAAGTGTATGGGATTAAAGGTTGAAAGTTTGTGGCAGGTGATAAGCTGGGGTGGTTTGGGGAGGTGGGTGATGTATCATAGCACTTTTATAGGCGAGTGGTCGGTCAGGGCATCAGGTAGAGTTTCAGGGTTATGGTATTGCTGGGGTTAGAAACAAGTATCCAATCTATCAAGGAATTTGAAGAATGAGACTTATTAGTATGGATAGGTTTGGTGATTAGTTGTGTAACTCCATGGAGGTGTATGTGTTGTGGAGGGTTTGGATCATTAAGATTATGCCAATTAATGTTTATGTCCCCACAAAGGAAAGTTTCAATAGGGAACTTGAAGGAGAGATGTAACAGTATACTTTCCATTAAGGGGATGTTGTCCCCTGGTGGAATGTACATGGCTACGACTGTGATGGTAGTAAAGTCATCGGGTTTGCGGTTTGCTATTACTGTTTCAGCAGGTGTAAAGGAGGGAATTGTTCCTTTAGGAAGGGGGAGAGTAAACTAAAGCAACACCTCCACCTTTTTTCTTTATGCGATCTTGGCAAAATATGTTATAAGCTGGAGGAAGAATGTCTTTATCTTAGTTTTGAGGTTTAAGCCAAGTTTCTTTGACAGAGATAATGTCTGGGGTATGACGAAATACCCAAGCATGAAACTGACTTAGTTTGTTGAGCATACTTCGAGCATTGATAGAATAGAAGGAGATTTTTATTTTTTGGTATGGATGGTTGATTGGGGGTGATATTTTGTGGGGTGTTAGGAATAATGGTTGGACCAGGGTTTGGGTTTATATCACCTGACAAGAGAAGAGTTCTTGGGAAGTCATAAGCTTTCATTTTTTTGTGGGTAGTTGTGAAAGTATTTTGTTTTTTACTTAGATGTACTATGGTTGAAAGGAGGAGTTTTTATTTTAGGGAGTAGTATATTCATTGGAAGGATAGATGCAGAGATGAGTATGGGTTGCTGAGGGTGGGAAAAGCAGTTTAGGTGAGGGCTTTATGTACAGGGGTTAAGAGTGTGTGAGGTGATATTATGTTGTGTAGGTGGAACAGTGTAGGTAGAAGTATGATAGGAATGATTAAGTCTGGCATGAAGAGAAGGAGAGAGCTTTAATAGGGTGAGTTGGTTGAAAGTTTGGGGAGGAGTTGTAAGGTAGTGAGAGAGTTTGTAGTGGGTGTTAGCTTGTGTAACAGGAAGGGGAGGAGTTTGATTGTTGGGAGGGACCTGTGGTTAGGTAAAAAGGGAATTATATGGGGGTGGGTGGGAATGGAGGTGGGAGATGAGTGCAACGAGGGCTATCAGAGCGGGGCTACACCTGGGGAAAAAAAACAGCCAGTACAATCCATTGTCTGGGGAAGATAAACAGCCAGTTTAAGGGCAATTAGACAAGCTTTGTTCTAAAGAAAAAAAGGTCTTTTCTGTTTTTATTTTTCTTTAAAAACAGGGAGCTGCAGTTTACTGAGAAGTATGAAAATAATGTAGTTATGCCAGGTGTTTTAGAAAGGGACATGCAGTAAAGTAGGAGTCAATAGAGTACTATTTAAAAAGGAATGGAATATGGTATATGTGATTACACTACTGGGGATTCCTATGAAGCAAGGGCAGAAAAGCGAAGTCAAAAGGTGGTACCTTTCTACATCACGTTTTTTGATCCTCTGTAATTAAGGAGGCGTGAGAGTGAGGTGTGCAGGTTCAAGGTGGGGAGTGAGATAGACGCAAAGTAATACAAGGTTGTGAGCCAGAAAAACTGGACTAGGCCAGCTGCTAAGAAAAGAATCAGGGAAACCAAGCACAGTCAATTCCAGGTCAGTGTAGTGTAGTATCTGCCTAATAACTACAAATACTCTGCTACTAATCTAGTACAGTGTGGTGAAAAGGACCACCACTTCTGTAGGGAAAACAATTGAAGTATGGGCTGCAGGTACATAGGTAAACCTTTTCCAAGAGAAAGAAAGTAGTTGTAAGTAATTGACGAAGGAGTACAATAGGAAGAGAAAAATGAGAAAAAGAAAAGCAAAACCTAGCATCTCATTTCAGACTATCTTTATGACATCAACACCATTTGTAACATGGAAATACAGTTTCTGGCTGAAACCAAGTTTACGTGATTTGATATAAACTCCTTGGTGAACACTTTAGTTGTCTTGGTTGTGGTGTCAGAAGTTTTAACATCTGGAATCTTGCTTGGCAAACAGAGTGAGTTCATCCTTTCCAGTGATTAGGGTTATGCATTCTTTCTTGGAAGCTGCCATGTTAAGTTGCAGCCATTGTAATAAATTCTCTGTACATAACAGCACCGAGCCACAATACTTATCAGTTCCTGTCTGTTACACATACAGTTTGGACCTCAATCTCCCTGCACATCAGTAAAAATTTGTTTGATGCCTCTAAGAAAAGCAGAGTGTGTTTTGTGGCCATCACACTGCTAGTCAAGCCCTGCAAAGTGATTAGAGGTTATCTCATCAGGATCAGCGTAACTTCTAACTAAATAAGCTTTCTGGGAGAAGTAAGCCTCATAACTCGTATATCATAACTCCAAGAGCTCACAAATGTGGGGAATGGCTTGGAGAAAGCATTTGGTACTTCAACTTTAGGTTTGTAAGAGCGCTGAAACTTAAGAAATTAGGCTTCAGTGAAGTAGAGTAAAAATATGATAAATGTAATATTAACCATTATCCAACAATGCATCATCTTAAGTAAATTACTTACCAATTAAAAGAATAATGTGACTAATACCAGCAATGATCCAAAGTCACGATAATCAAACACTAAAATTAAAAACAGATGATAAAAGGACAAAAATCGATTAACTGATCTGTTCAATACATTACACGTCACAAGTCTTAAGGATCTTCTAACTGAGTGATCGTTAGAAAATCTACTACTAAATGGTAATGCACCAGTTCATGTGAGCTAGAAGTCCACACAGTTAGAATGCCAAATGCATGATTACAATGTAGTACACTGTAACAAATGAAAAAGCACGTAGTTGCAAGTAAACATGATAGTATAGAACATTAAACATCTCCAGTCCGTAAATGGATATTCGAATGCAGTAGCTGTAATTACTGCAGTAAAGATGTAATTACTGCAGTAAAGATGACAAGTACAACAAGAAAGCTGCTGAAAGCTGAATGATAAGTGCTACTGTATAGTGTACATCAGTCTCAGGGTCATTTAGATGGCCAAAATTAACCAGAAGTCATGATTCTCCTGAACCTCGCACTTCTCAGACTGGCAGAGAAAGTTAGGTCTTTCAGCTTACAGAGGCAAATACCATTCAGCACATGCAGTGACAGTTAACAGAACAAAATCAAATGCTTGCAGGTTCCTACTGCCAGTGGAAACATTTATAAACTGCTCAACTTCCAATCCATTGGAGACCAAAACACTGGCATCTCCATTAAAAGTCTCATACAGTTCACTAGAGGAGTCCATATTAGAGTACTAGTATTGACTTGTAGAACCAGCCCAAATTAAAAATCAGTGGAAATAATAAAGCTGACAGTAAACACTGCAGCAGGATAAAAAACTACTCAAAATACTCTGGAGTGGGAGGCAAGGATAACCTAAAATATAAACCAGAAGCTTCCTAGGCACTTACCTGCAGCCATGTTGGACTTTCCAAGATGCATGAGCAATATGGAATCTAACAGTTTCCTCTTTTCCATGCTTGCACAGTGCCCACTCTGGCAAGAAATTCAAGAAGGTATATTGCTTGTGGATTGGTGATTTGGGCTTGCAGTCTAAAGCATTACATAGCAATTGTGACGTTTGATTAGTGGGATCTCATCAGAGTATATTAACTGATGGGGATCTGTAATGAAATGTTTCCTCAATCCATTGAGAAGAGTATAAATGCCAGTAGTTCTACCCTACCAGCAGTAGACCCCAGGGGAAGCATTTTTGCCCTACTGTTTTACCAGGCAATTGGCGCTGGTTGATGGTTCTACATGCAGGGATCAGTTGTAAGATCTTGCAAGCAGCCACTGGCCTTAACATTAGCAACAGGAGATCACTAAGCCAGATGCAGGCCTCTTATACCTGTATTCCAGACTTGACAGACAGCCAGATGCAGGCCTCTTATACCTGTATTCCAGACTTGGCGGACAGCTCCTTGGTATCAGCTGCCTTTTATGTAGCACCTCAGGTGTGTCCGTGATTTGCTTCTCCTTTCTTGAGGTCATGAACAAGCATCCTCCAGAGGTTTGCTGACAGCAGGGAACTGCTTGCTTCTCAGCTTCTGTTAAAAGAGTCGGGGAACCTACTATCCTCTCAAATGTCCTTTCTTTTTGAGAGATTGTGAGGCTGTTGAGTTCTTTTGTTGACTGGCTGTCCTTTCATTCTTTGCTAGGGAAAAAGCTGAACTGTTAATATGAAAAGAAGTAAGAGGATCCCTGAGTCATTTCTGCCCTGGCAGTGGTCATTAAGAATGTCCACTCTGTAATCTGGTAGTACCCTGGCTCTGCTTTTCTGACCCCTAAGTAGACAAAGTGTTTCCAACCCCCCTAACTTTACAGACTGATTCCCTTATTAGGGAGTCTTGTGCAGATTCTTACAAGCCATGTAAGAACAAGGTAAATTTTTAACCTTTTTGATTTAGATACTTTAACTTCCATGATCTAGTAAGTCTCAACTACTAACTACCAAATCTTACATTTTCATATACAGCCTCTGCCAAAATACACAAAGACACACTGCCATATGGTTTATATGACAGTACATTATTTTGATGTGCTACTGATAAGAGTTTTATGGAAAAGATCAGTGCTGAAAACTTTTAACACACTTGATTAATTGGTACCCTTCTGGAACTTTCTCTGCCTTTGTGACTCCATCTGTGTTTTCCTTTCTCTTTCATAGTCATTTTGCTGCGTTGACCTGCTCAGTTCATAAGAAATTAAGTTTATGACTGTGTCTGTTTCTTTGTACATGTGCCTTAAAGTGTTTTAATTGGTTCACGTTTAACACCTAGCAGGTGTTCACCCATTCTCTTTTCTTTTTAACTGCCAGAGCTACATAAGATGATGTAACCACCAGCGCTGTGTAGGAATAACTGATTTGTTTTCTCCTGTGTAGTAAAATGCAGATTGTTTCTCATGCCGATTATCTGGTTAAGGTAGTAAATGAGAAGGTATCTCTCTTTGATGAATCGGTCACTTAAGTATCACTTTTCAGCAGTGATACTTAAGCTTGTAAAGAAAAGATTGTGACTTTAAAGACTTTCAGTAGGAAAACACAGAAGCACAGAATGTTCTAAATAAAACGAGAGAGGAGAGGTTGAGGAGAATACTTTAGTTATCAAAACATGTCAGACTATTAAACCAGTAATCTGAGCTTTGAAGCAAAATGTGCAACTTTAACCACTGGCATCATGAGGGGGCATAGGAAGCAGTAGCATTTCTAGGCTGTTTGAGGTACCTTTCCCACATATATGTGTAAATCAAGGACTGCCTTTGTTATGCTGGTGGTAAAGGGCATTGCTGCTGCATGTGTTGCAGGACTGACCTCAACTGAAGCCAGCTAGTAAGGAATTCTTAATGTGTTTGACTGTGGCTGGAATTTGACCACCTTAGATAGTGGTGCTTTACCAGTAAAAATCTTTATTTTCCTTTTTTCATTTCACAATAACTGAAATTCCTAATCATACCAGAAATCTGGACAAAGCAAAAATAATGGGGGGGGGGGGGTTAAATGGCCAAAATCCAGAACGGATTTTAGACAATGCTTTTATATATTTGAAAGTTGCTAGAAGGTTTTATGTTAGCATGTATTTTCTGAATGATATGAAATCTGAAACTCAACTATATGTCATTATTTAGTGACTTCAGTCCTCAGTGATTTGCCAGAGAAACATAAATTTTATGAGGAGCAGACTATAAATATTAGGCAAAAATCTGGACATTCTGCACAGATCTGGACATTTGAGAGGTATGATGCAAGTCCTTTATTTTCTAGTGCTTTGAGAATTAAATGTTTTACTTTTGATTTTAGAGTATTCTTTATACTATAACTGTCACATTTCCATTGAACCTCCTCCTCCTCCTTCTTCTTCTTTCGGCTGCTCCCGTTAGGGGTCGGCACAGCAGATCAACTGTTTCCATTTCTTCCTGTCCTCTGCATCTTGCTCTGTCACACCAACCACCTGCAAGTCCTCTTTCACCACATCCATAAACCTTATCTTAGGCCTCCCTCTTTTCCTGTTGCCTGGCAGCTTCATCCTTAGCATCTTTTTCCCAATATATTCTGCATCCCTCCTCAGCACATGTCCAAACCAATGTAATCTTGCCTCTCTGGCTTTGTCTCCAAACCTTCCAACCTGGGCTGACCCTCTAATATACTTATTCCTAATCCTGTCCATCTTCGTCACACCCAGTGCAAATCTTAACATCTTCAACTCTGCCACGCCAAGCTCTGACTCCTGCCTTTTTGTCAATGCCACTGTCTCCAACCCATATAACATAGCTGGTCTCACTACCCTCTTGTAGACCTTCCCTTTCACTCTTACTGGTACTCATCTGTCACAAATCACTCCTGACACTCTTCTCCACCCACTCCATCCTGCCTGTACTCTCTTCTTCACCTCTCTTCCACACTCACCGTCACTCTGAACTATTGACCCCAAGTATTTAAACTCATCCACCTTCACCACCTCTACTCCTTGCATCCGCACCATTCCTCTATCCTCCCTCTCATTCACACACACATATTCTGTCTTAGTCCTGCTGACCTTCATTCCTCTTCTCTCTAGAGCATATCTCCACCTCTCCAGGGTCTCTTCCACCTGTTCCCTACTCTCACTACAGATCACAATGTCATCTGCAAATGTCATAGTCCAAGGGGACTCCTGTCTCATCTCGTCTGTCAACCTGTCCATCACCATTGCAAATAAGAAAGGGCTTAGAGTTGATCCTTGATGTAATTCCACCTCCACCTTAAATGCATCCGTCACTCCTACTGCAGACCTTTTCACTGTCACACTACCCTCGAACATATCCTGTACCAATCTTACATACTTCTCTGACACTCCCTCATACAATACCACAACTCCTGTCTAGGCACCCTGTCATATGGTTTCTCTAAATCCACAAAGACACAATGCAACTCCTTCTGACCTTCTCTGTACTTCTCCGTCAACACTCTCAGAGCAAACATCGGATCTGTAGTGCTCTTTCCTGGCATGAAACCATACTGCTGATCACTAATCATCACCTCCTTTCTTAACCTAGCTTCCACTACTCTTTCCCATAAATTCATGCTTTGACTGATCAATTTAATCCCTCTGTGGTTACTACAGCTCTGCACATCACCCTTATTCTTAAAAATTGGTACCAAAACACTTTTTCTCCATTCCTCTGGCATCCTCTCACTTTCCAAGATTTCATTAAACAATCTAGTTAAAAACTCCACTGCCATTTCACCTAAACACCTCCATGCTTCCACAGGTATGTCATCTGGACCAACAGCCTTTCTGTTCTTCATCCTCTTCATAGCTAGCCTTACTTCCTCCTTGCTAACCCACTGCACTTCATGATTCACTATCCGCACATCATCCAACCTTCTCTCCCTCTCATTCTCTTCATTCATCAGCCCCACAGAGTACTCTTTCCATCTGCTCAACACACTCTCCTCGCTTGTGAGTACGTTTCCCTCATTATCCTTTATCACCCTTACCTACTGCACATCTTTCCTAGCTCGGTCCCTCTGTCTAGCCAGTCGGTACAAGTCCTTTTCTCCCTCCTTAGTGTCCAACCTTTTATACAACTCTTCATACGCCTTATCCTTAGCCACCTCTCTCTTTACGATGCACCTCATCTCCTTATACTCTTGTCTACTTTCTTCATCTCTCTGATAATCCCACTTCTTCGCCAACCTCTTTGTCTGTATACTCTCCTGTACTTCTTCATTCCACCACCAGGTCTCCTTGTCCTCTTTCCAGATGTCACACCAAGCACCTTTCTAGCCATCTCTCTTACTAGCTCTGCTGTAGTTACCCAGCTATTCGGTAACTCTTTACTGCCACCCAGTGCCTGTCTTAACTCTTCCCTGAACTCCACCTCACAATTACCCTTTTTCAATTTCCACCATTTGATCCTTGGTGCTGCCCTCACACTCATCCTCCTCTTCTTGATCACCAATGTCATCCTACAAACCACCATCCTATGCTGCCTAACTACACTTTCCCCTGCCACCACTTTACCGTCTCCAGTCTCCTTCAGACTGGCCCTTCTACATAAGATATAATCCACCTGTGTGCGTCTTCCTCCACTCTTGTATGTCACCCTATGCTCCTCCCTCTTGTTAAAATATGTATTCATCACCATCATGTCCATCATTTTCACAAAATACACTACCATCTGACCTTCTGTATTCCTTTGCTTAACACCATACCTATCCATCACTTCCCCATCCCCTCTGTTCCCTTCACCAACATGCCCATTGAAATCTGCTCCAATCACCAGTCTCTCACCCTTGGGTACAGTCATCACCACTTCATCCAACTCACTCCAAAATTTTTCTTTCTCATCCATAGCACACCACCATGATGCTTGTTTCTCGATGACATACTCTTTTATTGTGATGTTCTGGTAGTTACGCTACAGTCCTGACCTTTGATCACAGCATATGCCATTGTGACAACCTCCCCAGTTGTCCAATTCAGTAAAACAAATCTCGTAGTTTAGCTGTAATTAAAATGACATGATATTGGTACTGGATTGTCTTGGTTATTTTACTTTTCTCTTCTCATTATTTTGAGATTTGGTTGTGCATTTCTCCCCGGGCCTCCGCTGAAAACAGGATCTGTGGAACCTAGTCGGACTTTCCCGGTCAACAAATGTTAAATAAATAAATAAAATAAATATTGTTTTACCAATATTTTTCTGTGTATGTATAAATGCACACACTCATTTATGTTGTAGAAATACATAGGTGCATAAGTTTGCAAGACACAGCACATTAATCACATATTCATTTTACACAGAGTTAAGGAGGTTAAATATTTTGCATTCATCTTTGTCAGCAGTTTAAAACTATTTGGAAATGCAGAAAGAGTAGGTGAAACCACTGATGCTCCACCTGCAAGTATTGCTTGTGTGAAGAAGCCCACATATTTTAAAGTGTTTTGCCCAGTGCAAGGCTTCCACAGCTGTGTGCTAACATAGGACTCCATTTGTGGAGTCTCTCTAGCTTAACTTTGTTGTATAAAACTGTAAAATTGACGGTATATTTCCTAAGTAAACCAAGATTTCTACTGATCTTTAGAAGCAGTATTGTATAGTACACAACTTGGGTATGGATAGTGCCACCACAACACCCAGTGCACGCTCTTTTGTAGCACACAATATAGATTTCTTAAAGTGTTACATATGGGTTTCTTCAAGTTTTTGTGGTACTTTTTTAGCAGGATATTTGCGAAGTATTTGTACAGAAGACCATGTCCTTGCTAGCTCTGTGTCCACTGCTGTAGCCTAGACACACTCCCTGATACCTTGTGTTGTTTAATCATTATTTTTAAGTGCCCAGAAACAACTTCCCTATTGCAAAGCATGTGCAGCATATACCTTGTGAGTCTACCGTCTGTCTGAGGTGATGCATTCTGCAGTTCCAGGCCTTTATCATGCTGGCTTCTGATGCAGCACATTGCGAACACAAAGTATTTTAACTTCTTCATTATGACACCAAGCAGCAGGCTGTATGTACAGTATACATACTGCCTGTTATGTAGGGGACAAGGAAATAACTTTAACTGGGTAAGTATTCAGCATTATGGCTTAGTGGTTAAGGTTTGTCTCTCATGGTTTTAGTCTTTATTTCACTCCCAGTCTCTGGTTACTGGCTTTAAGGAGCTTGCATGGTCTTGCTCTCTTGCTCACTGTGTCTCCCTCTCTGCATGTATTCTGTCCAAGGGCTCTACTAAAGACATGCTGGGGATGGCCTGGAACTTCTGTTAATTCTATACTATACTGTCACATTTTGAAATGATCACCTTTCAGTGTTGTGTGTGTGTGTGTGTGTGTGTGTGGGTGTGTGTGTGTGTGTGTGTGTGTGTGTGTGTGTGTGTGTGTGTGTGTGTGTGTGTGTGTGTGTGTGTGTGTGTGGGTGTGTGTGTGTGTGTGTGTGTGGGTGTGCGTGTGTGCGTGTGTGCGTGTGTGTGCGTGTGTGTGTGTGTCTGCGTGTGTGTGTGGGTGTGTGTGGGTGTGCGTGGGTGTACGTGTGTGTGTGTGTGTGTGTGTCATGTGTGTGTGTGTGTGCGTGGGTGTACGTGTGTGTGTGCGCGTGTGTGTGTGTGTGTGCGTGTGTGTGTGCGTGTACATGCACGTTCGTGCGAGCCTGCTTTGTGTACGCAGACTAAAATAAAAAGGAAAGGAAAAGAGTCCACCACAGATATTATTTAAAAAATTATTTGCAAGATAAAAGAAAATAGAGCTTTCATTTAAAATGTTAGAATTATTATACCCATTTGGATTTCCAGCCCTGAAATACAGAAATGAAAAGTGCCTGACTTGGCATTAAGGAAATAATTTAATTTGAAAAAAATCATTGAAACCTGAGAACCAGTTATATTTAACATCTACATTCCGAATTATTCACTGACATATGAGGGGAGGAGGTCTCGTATGTTTTCATGACCTTGTGTTCCCTTGACTATAGACCACCACCCTTTTTCTGTGACCATTGCAGTCCTGGCAGTTAATGTCTACAGTCCCATTAATAATGCATAGTAGCTGATGTCCACTGATGAAGTATTACAGGTGAAAGATTTATATGATGGTCCTACAGTCCAGCACTTAATGGTGCAGAATATTATTTTAGAAAATTATAAATACCAGCTTAACCTTGGCTAATTTCTCATAATGAACAAAAAAGCTGATACTGTGGTTTCTTGAAGACACAGGAAGCAGCCATCATGGTCAGCTTTAACGCAAGAGTAGTGTGTTTCACCAAAACATGATCATTTTTTTTAATGGGAAAAGTCTACCCCTTTTAAGTGTTGTGTTTGTGTATAATGAACTAGCTCAAGAACTGCATTGGAATATTTATGGTATCGCAACAGTTGTCAAACAAATAACATACCCACTCTATGGGGAAATAAATAAAACCAAGAAACATAGAAGAGTTTATATATAATGGATGGTATTTCTGTGTTTATGGTACTAAATCAGTTATCCATAGATTAAATAACTTGGTTTTGAAATCTGCATTAGCTTTTATGTAGTGAATTCAGTAGTGACTTGCAGGCATGGTTGGTAAGTTCCATTCTTTGTAGGGGCTGCCTGCATAACTGGGGAGACTGTTTAGGTAATGGGCTCCTTCTTTAGGCTGTTCGCATTTTATATGAAAACCAAAAGTATTTTAACACACAACTAATTACCCCAGCATGTGCAGTACATAATTTTCTAGGTGATGACATCTTTGAAAGAAATTCTACTTTATTCATGGACAGTCTTCTAAATGTATCACCTCAGTATCCGAAAGCCTTATCCCTTTCATCCGTAGTGAGATTTTTGGTTTATTTTATATTATTTTATGTTTTTTTATGTGTAATTATGTTACTACTACTAAGTTAAATATCACAATGTGTTTGTCGCATGTGAGTGGCTTGACATGATCAAACTGTCACAGAAAACCACATCTTCAGTGTATTTTGTACTATTGTGAGGGGTACATTCTTTTGTGACAGAATTATCAGAGACGATAATGTAAATACTTTCCTTCCTAATAGTAATACTACAGTAATTAAAAGGAAGGCCCTGATGACTGCATTGCTATGTGTTGTATCCGTTTTAGGGCAAAATGTGTTCCCTTTGATTGTTGGATTTATCTGTTTGCATTTGTCATAGAGCATGCTACCCAGTGACAGAGCCCATTGGTACTAAGTTGTTTAACTGGATTTGTCAGAACACATGCACTCCCCTCATAAGTATGTTTCTCATGATTATATGATACATCCTTCTATTTGTGTTCATTCCTGAAAATGATACCACTGAAGAAATGGTACGTCACTTTCTGGTTTAAAGCCATGTCCAACAAGAAGGCCTTTCAGGCTTTAAGTAATGTTTATGTTATTTATTGACAGGACTGTTGCATTTATTCCTGAAATTTATTCCCAGGTGTAAAACTAGCTAGCCACAGTGCATGGCTTAATGTAGGTAGTGCAGCATAACATCTCCATCTTTTTATCACAATTTAGAACTTTCTGAAGGTTTGCCTTACTTACCCAGGCTGTCGATGGCAACACATGATAAAGTGCGTAACTGCAGCATTTTCACTTAATCCAAGTTGAACACATCTTATTCTTTGCATTGCTCCTTTTAAAACACGATATGCTCCTCCTGTCAGTTATTGCCAGTAAGTCAAGTTCCTTGTTACTTAGAAACCTGTAGAAATAACTACAGCTGAAAACAAGGCCATTTACCCTGTAGTTTATTGCAAGTAACTGGGACTTATCCAAAACAAACCTTTAGAAACACTACTCCAGAAAACAAGCCTGTTCATATAGTAGTTCAGAGCAAGCATGTGGGACTTATCCAAAAACAAATCTCTAGAAATAAATACAAAAACAAACCAGTTTCCCTTGCACTGTACAAATATTTGGGACATAGCCTTGATCCAGCACTTAACTTCAAAAGATAAACAGATCTCATTTTCACAAAAACTGTACAACCTTTTCTGAGACCTGCTTACTCCATTTTCAATCACCTTACACCCCAAACAAGATGAGTCCTAGTTCATATTGGGGTACATTTATTGGCATCATGTTTATGTATGATTATAAATTCTGAATTTAGAAGTGCTGTTTCTCTTTCTACTGTTGAAACTGTCTGGGTATCTTTCCTCCACATAGCTGTCGACTTCTGATTGAAAATCCCGGTATTGTATGTCTCTGTGTTTCTCAGTACGAGACACTGTAATCACTGGCTGTAGCGATTTCGATGGTTTACTGCTGCTTTTGTCTTTTTTTCTTGGTTTCTTTGTATCCGTTTTTTTTAATTGTTGGTATCAAGTAATCCCATGTGATCCACACTTCATCGCTGTCAACAAATTTGACTTAGTCAAATGTTATTAACTAGCACTGACTGTTATATTCAGGCATCCTCTTAGCACTGTTTCTTGAATCTACTCCTTTGTCTTCCATACTAGTAAGAATCCATGATTGATTAATTGGACTGTAAGCTAACAGAATGTTGTGGATTGCTATATGATGAAACGTAGTTTTACTTTCTTAAGTCAACATTCCAAAGTGTTTCATTTTATCAGTAGTGAATAGCTGTTGCGACAGTTTACTTAGGATCTGCCTAGTTCTTATTAGCTGCATCAGCTAATGCACTGTTTGCATTTCCTGTTCCATATTACAGGTAGTTGCTTACCGTCGTAGTATCACATGAGAATTAAATGCTTCTGATGTGTCCTCATGCAGATGTGTGTGTTGTTTAAATCCAGCTACCTTTGCCTAGTTACATAGGATTCAGTGTGCATGTTGTCTGTACTACCCATGTGCTTTCGCATGAACCACCAGTTTATCTCTTACTTTTCAGATTCAGGTCTTGTATTTACATCATGTAGATAGTAAATATCTGCAGTACCTTTTGTATGTGTTCTGCATGTCCTCCATTTTTTACAATTTTATTTCTGTGAGTGATCCAGTTTGCTTTCACCTCCTAAAGACACGCAAGAGGTCAATTTGGCTTTCTCCGTATCACCTGTAATTGTGTGAGTGTGAGTGTGTGTGTGTGTGTGTCTAAGCATGATTATAACTGTGTGTTTGTGTGTAATGTGAGCATCCATGCATGTGTTGGGCCTTTTTTGACAAGCAGTCATTCTGCCCAGGACATGTTTAATGTGTAATTCCTTGCACCTTTTCACTGCTGGGAAAAACTCTAGCTTTCCTGTGACCCTGTAATGAATACAGTGATTTTATGTTGTATTTGCAGTGTCTGGTGTGTATGTAACTACAACTATATTGTCAAGTTAACTTGGCTACATTATACAATGTATGGTTTCATGTTTATTTGTTTATTGAGTGGCGGAAACATTTTCCTTGGATTCCTTCTGAAAACAGGCATTGCCCAGCAGGTTTAATCAGTTTAATAACATACAAATGAGTGAATAAAAATGTCACAGAGAGCTACCTTAAATCTTGTTAGCAACTTGTTTCTGTTAGTTGCCATTCTTTTAAGGGAATTAATTTGAATGGTAGAGAAGACAGACTTGTGCCCTACTGAATAAGTAAGAAACCTGCTACGTAAAATGAGCCAAGTGGTCCTTCCTGACACCAAATCCTGTTTTATATACCAAGGTTTACGCTGGTAAGTCATTCTTGCTACAGTTAATTGTACCTTATTTACTGCAACAAAATTAGGGACTACATTTTGTGTGATGTATATTGTGATTGTCTCAATAAAATCAAAACTAGAAATTTGACAAAATTTATTTACAGCTTACAGTGCTTTACAAACTAGTACAGAATTACACGTTGTATATAAAAAGCTAAAACTCCAGGACTGTCTGTCTGCTAAATTATGACTGATAGAATGTTTTGGTGTTTAGAACTGTGGATGGTTATGTAACACCTGTGGAAACCATTGTTTCCATGTGTTTTGTTAGTAAAAGTACAGAGTGAGGAATGTAATAACACTGTATTTATTTGCTTATAGAACAAAACTAGATCCGTTTCTTCCTTGTCAAAGCCTTGCAGAGAGTATCAGTAATTCTGCATTATTAAGCCATTCTGCAGTGGTAAACATGAATATTTTATTAAGAACTATGTACTTTCCCACATGTAAACAAAACACCAAGGCATATCAGTTTTTGCTTACTTCAGCATTTGTTACACGTAACTGTATTTCATCTAAATTAAATTGTGTTATTCCATAGTTCTTAATAGCTCTAAAATGTTCAATTACTCTGAGACGTTTTGACATTTAATGTTATGGTGGCATATCTTACATAAATCTTTAAAAGTATTATCACATAAAGTAAGAACATGTGTCCTTTCACTGTTAAATTCTAAAATGTTAATCTGAAAGACATTCATTAATATTAAAATTAAAATTCAAGCTACAGCTGCTGTTTCTGTTCAAATGTTCCAACATCTGTAAAGGTGCATATGGCAGGAAAATGAGATTTTTGTACCTCTCCATAAATGAAGCAACGTGCACTTAATAACTTTCCAGAATGACTTGTTATTCATTTAATTGTTGATGGTACCTTTTAGTTTGGGTAAATTAGTTCAGGTTATAATTGTTTATTTATCTGTTTTTGTATTAGAAAAATGACATGTATTGTGTATGTGTGACAGACTGAAGTATAAAATCACATAACTTTTAAAATATTGTTATGGAAATATGTTAAGCTGCTAGTGTACATATGTAACAAAACAACATTAGATTGTTTTAAAATATGTTGAAACCAGTGACATTCTATAATGACACTCTCTTTAAATCCATAATGTAGGACTTTGGACAAAGTCTGTCTACCATCCAGCACTGACAGCAGGAACATAGCTCCAGAGGAAACTGAATAGATACATTTTACACAGTGTTGCACAGTTACTTAAAAAATGAAACACTGAGGCATTTGTAATGATTCAGAACATGCAGTTTTCCATGACTGGTTAGTATGCTATCTGAGAGGCAGTAATCTGTAATTCTCTGAGATGTCCTAGTGAGTGCCAGTGGTTTGGAAAAAAAGCAAGAGTTGTAAATATGCCAAATAATTGTTTTAATGTAATTATTATTGTAAAGGATGTCACTGTAGCAGACAGGCATAGGTTTGAGCTTTCTAACTGCCATCATTGTAGAGGGTAGCCATGGCAGACAGTTGAGGTTTGAATCCCACCAGTGCCAGCCAGTATATAGAGGGCAAGGAGCAATGTTGCTGTGATGTGTTGCACTGGCCTGCAGTCTTAAACCTGCTGTCCACCTGGGATACAGGATTGTGTACATATATCACTGTTACTGGAATTACTCTTTAAAGGTAATTTTGTAGCCTGCTGGTTTGTTATCATACCATTCTCAGTATTTGTGACATGTTTTACATCACATATTTGGCTTCTTGTGTGGGTAAGTTTGTGGGATAATACATTTAACCTTTAATGTTTGTGGGGTACAGCATACCACCAAAGTCTTACATTTCCAGGCAATAGCTTGAAATGTAATTGCGGGGATTGTGCTGTCCCATTGCAATATTCTGAATGGCCTGCCATATTTCTATTTCAATTTTCAGGATCCATCTTAGCCTGTTGCATATTTTTTGACAGTTTGACATTGTTTACCAGGTAGGTACTTGTGATGCCCCCTACTTATTGTCAGGTAGGTACTTGTGATGCCCCCTACTTATTGTCAGGTAGATACTTGTGATGCCCCCTACGTATCATCAGTAATTACTTATCAGAGTACTTTATCATCCATGGTAACAGTGTAGTGGCAGTTGTAAAGGGAGGAATGACTCCAGCATGGAGGATTAGCAAGTGACAAGGCTACTAAAGTAATTCATTGACACACAAAAAAGGATAAAAAAGTTTTGGATAATAAGTAGAGCCTGCTAAGTTTTATTTACAGTATTAAACAACATATCCAGATAGTAAATAATATGAAGAGAGGAGTCAGTCGCCATTAACACTACCCCATGATGGAGAATAGGGTGGGTATAAAGTAAATGATGTACGATTAAGTTACGTGGGGCAGGTTGTTTGCATAAAGATATTTAGGTTCATAGGTAAATATTTGGCTAACTTCCTTTATGGGCCATTTAAAGCCTCGTCTGAGCAAAGATGAGGAGAATGAGTCTAACCTGAAATTAAAACGAAAAAGAGCCAAAAGGCAAATTCTTGAAAAGAGAATATGGTCATAGACATGTTCACATTCAAACAGGGTAGCATAGGATGTTAGAATGCACCTGACATAGAGGACCAAGTATGTTTAATGGGGTTCTGTGGGTTAACAAGTGATGTTGTGGTGGTGTTTTTATTATACAATTTGCACAGGGTATTACTGGAACATTTTTAAGTTAGGTGAAGTTCAGAGTAAACAGCATAACAATGTTTTAGCCTTGTAGTCATCAGATTGGATCTGTGAAAGGTGCTGTAAGTGGTTATATGGCCCAAATATAGTGCAATAATTGGTTACAGAACCATAATCAGGTTTTCAGCTCCATGGGATTAAGAATAAGAAACAAGACTTTGCTCTGATTTATTTATGTGCTGAATATGTTCACCAAGGTAGAGACTGGTCACACTGGGGCATTTTCAGATATGGTCCTGGAATTTACAGTCATGCAGAGTAGAATAGGAAATAACAGTGAATCAAATTATGAAAAACAAAAGCAGTACAGATGGTGACTGTATGCAGCAAGAGAGTTACAAGCAGTATACATGCTAATATGGTATAACTTGATAGTAATAGATTCATGTTGTTAAAGAGATTATGTTTAGAGAAGGCAGTAATACATCTGCTGTAGGCCTGTACAGTGGCAGGGAGATGGTAAGGTGGTAGAAATCCTGTGGAAAAATAGTCTGTGTGATAAATGCAGCACAGGGCAGTGGGATGGACTAGGAGGGAGAGAATTGAGTGCACAATGTTGAATATTAAAAGAAGAGATAACATTCTAAAGTGACAGCATTACATTAGGTTATAGAAATTAGGGTGGGTAATTTTGATGGGAGCATTCACACTGAAAAGAGGTTCCCAGATTGTCCTTTAGGGATGAATGATGCATCCGTACTTCACATTTCTTTGGCTTTCTGGGTCATCAGTTCTGCCCTCAGTTAAGTACTCTGTATATAAAAGTATTGTCATCCAGATTTTTGCTGTATAATTACGTCATTTCAGTACGTCTCTAAAAGCACCATATTAGTAGGATTAGCTCACATCTTCATTTGTTAGAGAGAGAAAGGTGTAAAAGCCCACCTTGTTGGCCAGTATGATTACCTGTATACCCTTCATCAAAAATAAGTGTGGTATCTATTATGGTAATGTGTAGCTGACCTTTTCAAATCAATTCCATTTCCTTTTCATATTAGCAATCTATGCTTTTACTTGCTGCTGCGCACAACCTTCCATCTTCAGCCCTTGCCCCCTTGATATTTATTTAGCAGTTTTCTGTTTAATGGTTATTGTGATGCCCATGCACTGGCCCAGTAATCAAGGAGCCTCAATCCTCACCACTAGCACCAGTGAGGGACATCCACACTGGGAGTATAACAAGTACACACACAGTAAAGTACAATTTCCCTTAAGAGCACACAGAGATCACAGTCAGTCTGGGACTGGTTTCTCCCTAGATCCTCAATAAGACTCCCCCACTGGCACAGCTATAGGGTTCAGAACTCAGCTGAGTAGTCAAACCAAAACCTCCAGTACCCTCTCTGTCCAACCAGTGCTTTGTGTCCCTGCCCAAGTAGATGACACATGCACAGTTTGAGATTTGGTTTATGTACAAACACACAGACACTCTTGAGGAAGGCTGGGACAGGTTCTCCAGCTATGCCCCCTTTTGCCTGGGCTATAAGGTAGTAATCACTGCCACCAACTACTCTTATCAGCTACTCTAAAGCCCCTTACCAAAAGGTGTCCAATTCTACTGTGCACTATCTAAATGGTAAGTGTGATGAACAGCAAGGCTATTGGAGTGGTTTGCACAGTATCACCAAATACATGCAAGTACTCTAAGAGCTTAAATTAGCTCTACAGAAAAGAGCCACAGTTAAAAGATTTAAAATATTTAATAGTAAATAATAAAAAATACAAGACAATACTTATTAACTCAACACAATGACATTAGAGTTCAGAAATCACAGAAAATACTTTAAAACAATATTATAGGAAAGTTTGACATAAATATAGAAAACAGCTAGACTAATCTTGCTATATTCATGTCTATCTCTAAGAAATACTAAGATCTAAAGCCTACTTACAGAGCTAAGCAAGTGCTGGTGAGCTGTTTTCAGATTCAGAACAAAATGCAAAATGCATTCTCTTTCTCTAAGATAGTCTTAAATTGATAATACACATTACTGCTGAGTCATTTCAGATTACATCATTCTTGTCACTTCTGATTTAGTTCCCAGGCTAACAGAACTCAAAATTGAACATTTCTTTGTGATCTGCAGCTGCGAAGATGTCACAGCAATAAAATACACTTTACATGTGAAACCTAGTAATTATATCTGTCTTAAGACAATAGAAAGAATTTACAGCTGCAGACATCCTGTCTCCTAGTTTGAGATCACACACAGTCATAAAATTCTTTACTTGTCAACTTTCTTCCAGCAGGCTGTACTGTGGTTACATTGTTAATGCTCAGCACATAACACATTTTTCTTACATTTGTCAAACAAGCCTGTGGATCCTATTAATATTTACAATGACCTAGAATTATTTACAAAATTCTATCTAGCTGGGCTGGCAGCCTCTCAGTTTATCACAGTTATGACTTCTGGCACTTTTGTAGTCCGTTAAGATATTTTCTCACTTGCAAGTTGGTGGAGTTCTGGCTTCATTTTTTTGTGAACTATGCGTCTCACAGCAAAAAGCAAAATCAACATTTTGTGAGTGCACTGTTAGTTTCAGTGGTTTCCGTGTATCAAGAACGACCCACTCATTCTGTCTGTTAGTACTATTATTCCTTATATTTTATAGACCGTTGGGGATGTCAAGGACTAAAAATTAATTTACATTGTGTGTAGGTGCATCAACTTTTTTACTGGTTGCGCAGTTTATTTTAAATTCCAAATGGACTGCATGAATGTTTACCACTTCAGTACTTTGCTGACTTGTCACAGATGTTTCTGGAACATATTGCAATGTTTCTCTAATGGTATTTTTTCTAATTCAGTGTGTGTTCAGAGTTTTGTTTCTGCTTTTAATACACCAGTGTGCTGGCATATTTGTGTTTATAAACTCTCCTTTGTTCAGTAAGCTCAGTGCAAACTTTTTGTCTCATATTACAGCTGGGAAAATGGCAGTAACTTTTGATTCCCTTTCTTTAAACCAAGAACCATAGCCTGGGTTTACAGATCATATCCAGTTTTCACAGGACCACATATAGGTTTCAGAGTCTTAAAACCCTTTTTCATAAGCATCTCAGTCACTCGGCTGTGGGTATAGCACATCCTTTTTATTTAGGTTTCTACATACTTTAGCTTCTATCAAACAAGTTGTTTCTGCACAAATTATCCCAATACTTGTCAAACAAAACCTGCTTGGTTATAAATAAAGAACAAAACTTTGTTTGAAATCCTTTTAAGATTCCTTTTTAGACTTGTAGGGGAATACTGGGAGGTGCCATTGCACTCGTCACAAGACTTCGTATAAAGAGGTTTTTTTTAATATTTATATTTTACTGTATTGTAGCACTTCTGAAAGATGCTTCAATAGGAGAGAGTTGTCACCTACCAGAACACAACTGGTGAAGCTCATAATTCACCGGGTCAAACATCTGGAAGCTCATGGCTCAATAATTCAGATACAGATATAACCAAAGTTCAACTGTAACACTGAACCTTTAAAATACTAATTAAAGCATTGCAGATCTGAAAAGTAAAACTGCAGCTGTTTTAAGATAAGAGCCATGGATGGAGCATAGAAATCTGTTGACCATAACTAAGAATATTAGTGTTAGTAGATGGCCATTTATGGCCTAGTGGATGAGTGTCAAGGTTGTTGACTTAATTTCTTAGATACTGAACTACAAACTAACCAGATGACACACTGACAGTGTAGCACAATACACAAGTCTTTACATAGCTTCAGCTCTCACCACAAGGTTCAGATGCTGTTAACACCATCACTCAGCACAAGTTTCAGATTAATGACAACACTCACCGCAAGTTTCAGATTAAAGAAATACTCACCACAAGTTTCACATTACTGCAAACAATGATACATATACATGCAGCATTATGATTGTGACCACTCTTCACAGCACCCTTTACATCAGATGCTATGTAACAAGACATTTGTGACATGGATACTATGTAACAAGACATTTGTGACATAGACACTATGTAACAAGACATTTGTGACAGACACTATGTAACAAGACATTTGTGACATAGACACTATGTAGCAAGACATTTGTGACATAGACACTATGTAATAAGACATGTGTGACATGGATACTATGTAACAAGACATGTGTGACATGGATACTATGTAACAATACATGTGTGACAGATAGTATGTAACAAGCCATTTGTAGCATGGATACTATGTAACAAGAGATTCATGACATAGATACTATGTAACAAGACATTTGTGGCATAGGCACTATGTAACAAAACATTTGTGACATGGATACTATGTAACAAGACATTTGTAGCATAGATACTATGTAACAAGACATGTGTGACATAGATACTATGTAACAAGACATTTGTAATGCTCTGTAATGTTGATTTTGAACTTCCTGGTGAGTGGTTTCTGTGTGTAGCCACTGCTGTTGTGGTTTCTGTTTGTGCACAAATAGTGGTTTAGTGTATGAGAGGTTTCCTCTTTTCTCCATGCTTGTGCGATTGTTAAATTAGCAAATAGTAAAGTGGAGTGACCCCCACATGGGGGGAGGGGTCACTGCGTCCTTGCCCTGTGTCTCACTAAGATAAAATTTCAGCATGCATATTTCATTTGGTTAAAGCTTCAGATAATCTTAAACTGAAGGATACATATTAGCAACCACAACTCACATAAATGATATATTGGTGAATACATATGAAGATTTATGTTGTGAGCAAATGAAGGGAAGCCTTGTTATTTGTTGTGCTGTCACATGGTTCTTGAACCCTGAGCTAATGAAGGCACATCTGTAGAGTTCTGACTTGTACTGTGCAGTTAGGTTAAATGGCTAGTTTTTCACATAGTCCTGGTAGGTCATCACACAGGTTTATAGAAAAGGTACCAGTAGACATTAACTTCCTCATACCTGTGGCACCTTCTGGTGCATTTCCACATCATTTCCATACGTCATTATGGCATCCTGACATTCCTGGGAGCAGTAATCCTTAGTGACGTGACTTCTAATTAATGTTAGATAGGGTGAAAATGCAGATTATAAGGAGTAAAATTGCATTAAGATTGATTGTTGAAGAGGCACAGCAGTGGAGAGGTTAGCCTGTTTACTTACGAATACTTTCGTACTTTTATTCAGGTGTTCTCATAACTGAGTGAGCTGCATTTTATTGAAGACAGTAAAAGGAAATGTTAGGATGGGAGGAAAGGAAATATACTACCCCACAATCAGCGTATAATGCATTGCACTTTAGTGGTTTGTTACCTTTATGAATTGCACTTTAATTATTTGTTACCTTTATGAATACCCATTATTTTCCAAATGTCTGGCAATGTTGCCAAATCCGGGTAAACTGCGCACAACTACATGGTATCAGCTGAAACCACAGATGATGCTGAAGAAAAGAGTTACTGACATTTAACTTGCATCGTTTGATGGATATTGTGTTTTATATACATTAATTATGTATATAGAAAATTGTAGACATTTCTGTAAATATCTTTGTAAGAAACAACCAGAAGAAAAGTCTAGAGAAAAATTCACAATTTGTCATTTTGCAGTTTAATATACTAATACATTGATGTAAAGACTTTGAATACATTGAATTTTGCCACTGCAAAGAGGAGTTTTTACTGAACAACATTGCTGTTAATACCTTTTAAACAGCATTTGTTGTTCACAAGATATTTAAATTTGTTTGGCTTTTATATTTTAACTTGTTTTTCAAAAAAAAAAAAAAAAAAAAAATGAATAAATAAAAATCATGAATCTAAGGATGTCTGTTGGCTAAGAGGGCTGCAACATTCCACAACCAGTAAGCATGATTGCGTTAACTACTATAAACCACCTATAATTTGAACATGGTTTAGTGAAGCAGTTAATAATTTCAAGCACTGGTTCCAAGATATCGCAGTACTTGTTGCTTTATAATATCTCATGACCACAGAATGTGTCAATGTAGAGATGTAACAGTGACGTGTTTTTATATGTATTTGTTAGCCAGATAATCCCATTTGCAGCAAGTGTCTTTTTTCAGACAGTAAAGTTATTTGATCAGATTTTTACACGTAAACACACGCTGGAGGTAGAGACTGGGTGAATGAAACCCAAGACTACAGACAGAGATAGGAAAATCATTATCTTATTGTTAGGAAGTTGATAAAATACCTTTTTATTCCACAATGGCAACTCTATTCATAGGTATAGACACGCACACACACACACACACACACACACACACACACACACTGTGAGAAACAACATAGATTCATAAGTAGGTACTAGGCTATTGGCCCCTCTACTCATCACTCATTAGACCCATTATAGAGTACAACGCCCCTTTTGGTATGTACCTCACAAGACATCTACAACAACTGGAAAGACCACAGAAATACCTCACAAAGAGGATTACTGGCCTCAAACAGATGCCCTATGCAGACAGTCTCAAAAAACTACAGCTTTACTCCATCGCATATCACCTACTCAGGGGCGATCTCTGCCTAACATACAAAGCTATGTCAAACCCAGAGCTGTTGGACATGCTCCACTTAAAGAAATCCCAATCCCTCCGAGCTACACGCTCTAGGGACCTTAACCTTGTCACCACAATAAACAGAACATGCTGGAGGGATAGATTTCTGTCCGAGAGACTTCCCATACTCTGGAACAGACTACCTATCTATGTCAAACAGAGCTCCTCATTAGGACTCTTCAAGAAAAATCTTGATGATTGGATGGGAAATGGGAAATTCACCCCGGGGATCACTTCTGTGGCTCTGCTCGACAGGGGCACAGGAAAATAATTTTCTTGGGTGGCGAAAGCCAGGGTACATTTTTTGGCTAGGCTTGTATGAGCCTTAGGGCCGATAGCCTAGTACCTACCTATGAACCTTAGGGCCTATACAAGCCTAGCCATAATGATTCCCTGGCTGTTGCTTCCCAGAAATATTTACTTTCCTGAACCCCTGTCTAGCAGGGCTACTGATGTGATCCCTGGGGTGAATTTCCTATCTCCCATCCAGTCGTTAAAGGTTCCTCTTGAAGAGGGCCATTGAGGTGCTCTGCCTGACATGTATGGCAGCATATTCCAGAGTATGGGGAGTCTGTGGGGCAGGAACCTATCACTTCAGCATGTTCTATTCATTGTGATGACAAGGTTAAGATCCCTGGAGCATGTGGCTTAGAGGGATTTTTTTATTATTTTATTTATTTACCGGGAAATTCGACTGCACGCAGGTCCTTTTTTAGTGGATGCCCGAGGAGAAAAGCTCCACATTATGTACATGATAAACAGAGATACAAAGTTACAGCAATAATAACAACATTGCAGGTTGTTGGCTTTAATACAATAACAAGATATTATCAACACTATATACAGTAAATGTTGCAAGTTAAGATAGTTTCATGTTTATAATATTAGTAACAAAGTTGTCAGACAATATGTTAAAGTATGTAAAAACAACTAGCTATTTCTGACTGTGGTTAGTAGTGGCAGTAGAATATTGGCCTCCTTTTTTCTGGATGAAAAGCCCTTAGTGATGAGGTGTGCCATGTAGAAGGATTTTCTAACTGTTGTGACTATGTGGTTATAAAAGGTGAGACCACTGTCCACCTGTGTCCCTAGGTCTCTTATCACACTTTCGGTGTTTAGTGTACTGCCACCTGTGTGGTAGTTCACAGGTACGTGTTTTTTCCCAAAGGGGACAACTATACATTTTTTGGCATTTAGCTTGAGCCCATGGCACCGGCACCAGGCATCTGTTTCGGTAAGGCCCTTTTGTAGTATATCCACATCAGTTAGGGATTCAATAATGGCTCCCAGCTTGCAGTCATCTGCTAACTATGCAAGTCAGAGTCCCTTAGTGTTGGCCTGTACTTCAGAGAAGTAGATGCCAAACAAGAGTTGTCCCAGGACTGAACTCTGAGGTACTCCACTTGTCACTTGTCTGGAGCTGGATTTGGAGTCTGCTACTTTTACAGTGTAGGTTCTGTCAGTAAGCCAGTTTGCAACCCCTCGAGTGACGTAGGGATTAATGCCCAGCTTAGTAAGTGTATCTGTGCTTTACGAGTGGGGGATAGTGTCAAAAGCCTTGGCAAGGTCCTAGTAGGCTGTGTGAACCACCTTACCCTCGTCCATGGCTCTGGAAACTGATTCAAAGAAGTCAATCAGTTTTAGGAGGCAAGATCGTCCCTTCACAAACCCAAACTGGGTGGGGTCCAGTGTTTGAAGGTTGCCAATGTTTTTGTTTATAAGTTCCATGATAATACATTCCATGGCCTTGCAGATCAGGCTTGTTAGACTGATGGGACTGTAGTTTCTGAGATCCAAACTGTAAACCCTCTTGTGGAGTGGGACAGGACAACTGTAGCTGTGCACCACTCTGTGGGCATGAAGCCTGAGGTGAGGCTATGATTAAACATGACACATAGGTGAGGTGCCAGTTCATTTTATAGTTCATGCAGTACACAGCCCGGGATGTCGTCTGGTCCCATGGATGCTGTATTCTTAGCTTTGGAGAGTGCGTTTTTGACCTGAGTGTCCGTGATTACTGGAATTTGGCATTCTTTTGGTATTGAAATGTGTCCTTTAGGGGTTGGGAGGGGGATGAAGTAGGTACTAAATCTATCTGCCAGGATATTGGCAATATCCTTGGGATCAGTATATCTAGTGCCATTCTGCTGTAGCTCAGAGCAGATCTGAGTATTGCCATTTAGATTTTTGACATAGCTATAGAATGCCTTGTTGTTGTCTTTGGAGTTTTAGGGATCACAGCTTTCTACTGAGACTGGTGAGGGAGTTTCAGTTTCTTCCTTCTGTTGTACAGCTTGTTTATGAGGACATTGTCTAGTTCTATTTGGGATGGCTAGGTCCATGCATAAGTGAATATGTTTGTACAGCACCTTAGTGTAGGATCAGCAGTTGAACTTCCAGTTCCCATCTGCATGGGACCGTGAGAGCATTGATCTCCCATGTTGGTAATGACCAAGTCTAAAATATTGGTTTGCACCTGAAATTTCAGATGCATTGTGTTTGGGTAACCAGCCTGAAGGTGTGAATATCCTAGTGAGTATGGACACTCCTCGTGCATTTTGAGGTTTAGACTTCTAGCATTGAGTAGCATTACCTTCAGATTTTGCTTGCTTGTACACATTACAGTGGTAATTTTGTCCTTTGAACCTTGCCTAAAAAAGGCACTATAGGGGTGGCAAGAGCCTTAGCCAGTAACCAGAATCCCAGGGGTGACAGGTGGAAACCATCTCTTGCAAAGCATCGTGGTTTATCGATCATGTCATCCCAGGCAGACAGATACTGGATCCCCTTTGAATGACACCTAAAGCTTAGCCAATTATTGAAGTCAATCATTTTGTCCTTATACTGTAGTATCATTCTGGGTGATGGCAGAATGCTATTCAGGGCTAGGGTCATACCTGCTTGGGCTACATGATCTGAGAGCTCTTCCATGTCTCTTTTCATGTAGTCCAGGGAGGTGCGTCTCAAGTCATTCAATCCAACATGGGCAATGACAGAGTCATATTTGTACCTGTTGTGGAGTGACTTGAGTGCATGCGTTATGTGGTGGATCTTGGCATCCGACAGGCAACTAACTGTAATTTTCTCCTTGTTCAGCCTGGTGAGTGGGACATCAGTGTGCCTGACTGTAGTGTCACCTAAGACTTAAGTGTTGGGTACATTGTCTTGCCTTAGGGGCTGCTCTTGGGTGGCACACTGGTGTTGTGAGCTATGTGACTCTTTGGTTGTGTTTGGGCATGGTGTTTGTTTGCTTTTCAGCTTTGAAGGTCCTTGTTGCTTGGGCAGGTTAATGTTAAGAGTCTCCGCATATGTGGGTTTTGTGTTGCTTTGTGTGGGGTTTGGTGGTGTGGGTTTGAAGGACTATGTGTTGTTTGAGGTGTTGTGTGGGTGTTAACCTTCTCCTCTTTACTGTCTAGCACAATCTTGGCTGGAGAGTGCTTTGTTTCCACTTTGGCTATGTAAGTGCTATATCACATTTGCATCTTTATTTCTGCTGCTTCTATACCTTATCCTTCATTTTGTGCATCGAAGTTGGTTCATTATGTTTGTTGTACTGTTGCGCAATGCAAGCTGCTCGTTTATATTAACAAATGCTTACGCGTATTTACCTGTGGTTTCCAGGAGGTATCAGAATCATGAAGACCCAACGTTAATTGCATCAAGAACTTGTGAAGTGGGTTAAAAGTTATGAAAAGAGCTATAAAGTAGGGTGTTTAGTCAGTGTGTCAGGTTGTAATTCTACTTGTGTGTACTGTAAGATGAAGATACACTACTGAATGTTGTGTGCTATTTTAAACGTTTCTCATAGTTTGGTAGTCATCTCAAAAGAGAAAGGGAAAAGGTCACTTACATAGTGCATGGCACAGTTAGTTTACTTTGTTCTACCTATGGTAACACATGCATTAGTTTCATGTTATCATAATGTGTGTGTGTGTGTGTATATATATATATATATATATATATATATATATATATATATATATATATATATATATATATATATATATATAAGGGTTTATGTTTTAAAGGTTTTGGGTAGGGGCTGTAGTGTGTGTTAGTTACTGTGGTGTGTGTGTGTGTGTGCGAGGGGAATGTAGCTTGTGTATGTAGTGCGACCTTGGAGTTAATATATTTAAGTAGGGGGGGTGTGGAGGGCACACATGGATGCTGCCCCCCTGCTTGTACATACGATTGGGTTCTGTGTTTGTTTGTGGGGGGGAAGGTGTGTGTATGTGTGTGTTGTGTGTAGTATAGAAGTCGCAATTTTGAATTTCGCGCTTCTGGGTGTTCGATGTTTTATCCTTTCCACTTTATGGGCTCGAGATTCTGAAATTTGATATTTCAGGATTTTGAGCATATAAAGTGAGTATGTGTATATATGTATGTATATATATATATATATATATATATATATATTTTTTTTTTTTTTAATTCTCTGCACACTACAAGAATATTCAAGTATTTCCCAAATTTGCAGGAAACATTATGGGAAAAAATCAAAAAGAAAAAAAAAATCTCAGCACTTTTAACAATGTAATTTTATACAAGCAAGTGTTTTATAAACATAATAGTTGGTAATCAAATATCTAACCGTAATGTTCAAGCTTTCCTTCACTTGTAGGAATCCTTAAAAAAGAAACTTTTCAGTACTTCAGAAATAATTAATAGAAAATGCTGTCAAATATAAGTAACCGTCTTGTAAATAATTAGTTTTTACTCAATAATCCACCTTTAAAACAGAGCACTGCTTTATTAGACTAAGGCTGTGGGTGTATGTATGTGGACATTTACACCCACTGGCTTCATTGCTGTAAGAAGTCTAGCAGCATCGAAGCATTTATGCAATGTAAAGTTTGTTCTTCTAGCTCCAAAAGGTTAAGCTTTCTGTTGTAGCATTTAGTATTTCTTTTGTCTTTGTGGCTTGTTTTATATGAGATATGGAAATGGTTTTATCAGAGAACAGGCATTTAAAAGCATTTCTTTTGGGACTTGTAATGTAATGTTATGTGTCACAATATAGCTGCACATTTTTTGTTTCTTTTTTGTGTGTGATCAGTGTTATTAACAGCATGTTTCAGATGTATGAATGCTAATAATTTAATTTTAGTGTAAGATAAATGTTATGACACTAATGATGCAACGTGGGTTGTGTATTAAATGCCATTTATTATTGGTCATCTGCCATCCTGTGAGAAACTTGGCTCATTTAAACAGCTACCTGAAATGGTTCAATTGCTTCATTTATCATATGAATCCGTGATTTGATTAGGGAAATACAAGAATGCAAAGCAATCCGCTTCTCTTCTAAATTATATCACATAATGTGAGAAGATTGTTTGCCCTATTTCTTCATGCTGTGAAGCATTTATTTCACCAAGTTACTTAGAAAAAAAGTTCCATATGTTGTAAGTTTACTTGATAAGGAAATTTTAGTTTCCAATGGATGATTTCTGAGCTTATTTCAATATGTGGAAAAGGTTTACCTTTGCATTCGGATGCTTTAGAGGTGTGAAATGTAGAACCTGTGCATTACACACATTTCCCATTTGTAAAACATGACTGCCAAACGTCATAAGAAAAGGAAGGATTTTAATTTAATTAATTTTAACAATGGTCATTTGCATTGTCCTTCAGTGTTATTGTTTTTTGATGCAGTAAAAGAAAAAAAAAATGTTATAGAAGAGCAAGCCGGGATATTTTTAAATGTTCGACTTCAAAAATATTTCCAACAGTTGTTTTATAAAATATATCCTAGTTGCCATAATGTGTCATTTGACGGATGATCTTACTATCACAACAAGTGTTTTTCTTGTGCTGGACATCACTTTTTACCAAAGTTCATTTCCCGTCAGGCAGGCATTGTAATGGGGGGGGGTTAGCGTACTGTAATGATCGTTTTCCTGTCGTAGACCCAGCCATTGTAATGGGGAGGGGGTTAGCGTACTGTAATGCTCGTTTTCCTGTCGCAGACCCAGGCATTGTAATGGGGTTGGGGGTTAGCATACTGTAATGCTCGTTTTCCTGTCATAGACCCAGGCTTTGTAATGGGGGGTTAGCGTACTGTAATGCTCGTTTTCCTGTCGTAGACGCAGGCATTGTAATGGGGGGTTAGCGTACTGTAATGCTCGTTTTCCTGTCGAGACGCAAGCATTGTAATGGACTGTAATGCTCGTTTTCCTGTCGAGACCCAGGCATTGTAATGAGGTTGGGGGTTAGCGTACTGTAATGCTCGTTTTCCTGTCGTACACCCAGGCTTTGTAATGGGGGGGGTTAGCGTACTGTAATGCTCGTTTTCCTGTCGTAGACGCAGGCATTGTAATGGGGGGGTTAGCATACTGTAATGCTCATTTTCCTGTCGTAGAGCCAGGCATTGTAATGGGGGGGTTAGCGTACTGTAATGCTCGTTTTCCTGTCGTAGACCCAGTCATTGTAATGGGGTGGGGTTAGCATACTGTAATGCTCGTTTTCCTGTCGAGAGCCAGGCATTGTAATGGGGGGTTAGCATACTGTAATGCTCATTTTACTGTCGTAGAGCCAGGCATTGTAATGGGGGGGGTTAGCGTACTGTAATGCTCGTTTTCCTGTCGTAGACCCAGGCATTGTAATGGGGGGGTTAGCGTACTGTAATGCTCGTTTTCCTGTCGTAGTCCCAGGCATTGTAATGGGGGGGTTAGCGTACTGTAATGCTCGTTTTCCTGTCGTAGACCCAGGCATTGTAATGGGGGGGTTAGCGTACTGTAATGCTCGTTTTCCTGTCGTAGACCCAGGCATTTTAATGGGGGGGTTAGCGTACTGTAATGCTCATTTTCCTGTCGTAGACCCAGGCTTTGTAATGGGGGGGGGTTAGCGTACTGTAATGCTCGTTTTCCTGTCGTAGACCCAGGCATTGTAATGGGGGGGGGGTTAGCATACTGTAATGCTTGTTTTCCAGGCTTTGTTTTGCTTCTCTTCATTTTATCATAGTTGGGGAACGTCACTCAACAGACTAAAACTTCGGTGTTGTCCTTGTACCATTTATCTGTGCTTGGTGGAAATACAGTCAGTAATGCAATAAAGTACGTGTGACTAATATCCTGCTCTGGCCTTATTGGCACTCTGCAGAAGGCTAACTCATACAGGTAATACTGTCCTATAAATTATCCACAGTGTCAGTATAATTATCAAGTCACATACATAAAATAACATTTTCTTTTTTTTTAATTCCTTAAGTAGAATAGTTGCATTCTTGTTACAGACTCTTTGTATAATTGTGGGTGTGTTATTTTATGTTTTTAATACCTAGATTCTTTTGTCACAAAATATGCACGATAGACTTTCTGAATTTGACAGCTTGTTAACATCTTCTTATACTGCTTTGTTTTTCCCTTGTTTCATTTCCACAACTCCTAAGGGTTTTCTTATGTGTTGGTCAGAATGGTCCAGCAACGCAGGTGTAGGCGTAGTTAACAAGTATTTATTTAAACGTAAATAGCAGGATAGACCACTAATTGAAGCATACAATTTTTATCGCCCCTCAGAGTTCCCCAAAAATTGTCTTTTTGTCTGAACAGACTTGTATATGCATTTGCATATGCTGAATGTTCTTTTTATTAGTCCACTCATCTTGTGTGTCTAGAATTATCTGAATGTCCTTTTTCATTGATGACTTAGATTCACCTTTCATGTGATCTCGTTTCACAGTGCTCCGCAGTCACTATCTGTACCTGTTTCAGTAACTGTTGCTGTCTTTATTTCATCTTTAACTACAGTTCATTGTCTCCTCACTTGTTCTTTCATTAGCGGTCGATATTAGATGAGACAAGTAAATCTTTGCATCTTGTTTTTTATTCATTTTTGTCATTTATGTCTTAAGCAGATGCATTTTATTGTTTGTGCAGTTTTCATTTATTTATTGACGTGTGATTATTGGGAAACTCTGACTGAGTAGGTGACCATTTTCAGCGGAGGCCCATTGATATTTTCACTATGTCATCTTCACCATGTTATTGTTTGGATTAAGGGACAAGTCATTCAGATTGATGAAGCAGCTACATAGGAGAGGGAGAAGAATGCTATTTGCAGTAGTGTGGCTAGTGACTGCGCTGGAAGTCAGGTGTCAGCAGTATAGTAGTTTTTGTAAAGTTGGGGTTCACTTACATGTATCTAGAACACATGCAGTGGCATACTGATTGGTGACTGAACATGGGGTGACTGAGATATTGGGGGCATATAATGAGGTTCAGTGTGTTACAGTAACTGGTACAGTATTTATGAAGTATAAGGATCCCTTAGGAGGGACGCTGGCCTTTACTGGTGTGAGGGGAACCATTTGTATGCATGGGGAACCAGGGTCTAAAAATGTTGGTGATATACAGATCCAGGATGCCCCCAACTTTCTCACGAAACATGTTCAATAAAATAGACTCAAATAAAACAGCGTACAATTCACCACAGTTAAGTGCTTTCATCTTACGTTAGACCTCTTCAGAACTGTGAATGAACTAGAACATCCCTGAATTAAAATACGTGAATGAAATCAGCTGATAGAAACACACGCTTAAACAGGGCTAAGCTTTCATTGGTATAATCTTGAAGACAAATGCCTATATTTTAACACAATATTATAGGCAAACCAAATTAATCATAAAAACAAGTTAAACACACTAATTGAACTTATCAAGAGTACCAAAAATAATATGTCCCTATCGTATCCAATGGGAATGAAAATGTTATAAGGCAAGAATGTGCCCAAGTCGGTTTCCAGAGTAACATGGTATTCCACTTTTCTGTTGATGCTTTAGACATCTAGGAGATTTTTAAGCAAAATCGGCTCTTGTTGCAACAAAATGATGTGACTAGAAAAACACTTCTGTGATAGTCCTACTTTTACATTCAAGAACAAAAAGAACATAAAACAATTGCAGGAAATGCCTTGCAAACTGTTCTCTAGATCACCAATTGCTACTAATTGTGGACATTGCAGACGGTGTCATTTTATCAACACTGATCTGAGCGAGTGTGTAAAGGTGGTAAGTGTAACTGCTGTTCAGAGCGAGTGGTATACTTGGCTATGTGCAGTACTTGCACTGCCTTCTATGTGGGTAAGACTCAGAATGTACTTAATAAGAGGATTTATCAGCATGGTCATCATTTTAGACACAAGGACAGTAAGAGTGCCTGGGATAGTCACTCCCATGATTGTGAGAATTTTAAGAAGAAGAGGAAGTTTTCTAGCTCTTGAACAAAATCAATTGGTGACACATTCCTGTGACTGGAACAATAAACCTTTACATCGTGAGATGTCTTGGCAGTTTTGCTTAGATGCTGCGAGTGCTCCAGGGCTAACTTTCTATATTTCTATAACAAGTGATTTAAAAATGTGAGCAGCGTGTATTTAACTTATTAATTTTGGTACTCTTGCTAAGTTCAATAAGTGTGTTTAACTTGTTTTTATGATTAATTTGGTTTGGCTATAATATTGTGTTAAAATATAGGCATTTGTCTTTAAGATTATACCAATGAAGGATTGGCCCTGTTTAAGGGTGTTTTTCTATGTGCTGATTTCATTCACATATTTTAATTCAGGGATGTTTTAGTTCATTCACAGTTCTGAAGAGGTCTAACGTAAGATGAAAGTGCTTAACTGTGGTGAATTGTGTGCTGTTTTATTTTATTTGAGTCTGTGTTATTAAACATATTTCATGAGAAGGTTGGGGGCATCCTGAACCTTTTCTTTTTAAATTTGCTACTTCAAGGTCTCACTTCCAGTGTCTGTCTGGTAATGTTGGTGACATGTTTCATCAGTAAATGTTTTAATTATCTGTGGCAGATGGCCCCAGAAAACATCAGGTAAGTCCTGTGCATCCTCTCAGATTATCTTGGACTATCAGAATAGTTTGTGATGTATATCTCACTAATGAGAAAGGCATACAGAGATCAGTAATACAGGAGTAAGGTGCACAGTGAAGTAGAATGTTCCAGAAAACATAAACATGGATGGTAAAGACTAGTAATGTTCACATTTAAGGTAGACAAGCTACAGGTCATGTCAACTTTGAATGCATTTACATGTCCTGTGAATGTAACATAACAATGTGTATTACGTGTTGCTGCTGTAACAGTAAAACAGAAGTGCTAAGGTGGGACCACAGGTGGGAGGTGCACTTAAAGCTGGGAAGGAAAGTAGATGCATAGTTTGCAGCACTGTGTTTAGCTGAAGTCCATAGCATTACACAGATTAAGAAAGAAACATCAGTCAACCCTTGGCGCACCTGGTACCTAAATAATAGACGTGAGTCTTTGTGATGCACTACTGCATTTTCTTCTGCTGGGGTGGATGCTCCCCCTAAGAAATGGTTTCTTTCTTGGCTTGTTCTGTGGCCGTCCTTTACCAGCAGCTTTAAGCTGATTAGCTATATCCAGTTTTGGTGGAAATTTGTGAGTTTATTTAAGAAGAATATTTGCATCACTAGGGCTTTATACTGCTGAACTTTGTTTAGCTGCATATTATAGTGGTACCTGGATGGAGAGCAGACACGTCACCAAGCCCTTGGAACACCTGGGAACCTGACAAGCTGTGTCATTCATAACTGTGTCACAGTAGTGACATAAAAGCCTCTTCCAAAGTAAAAACAAGCTCTTTATTACTGAATAGTGAAAGTTATCAAACTAAATTAAGTACTCCTCATCTTATAATGCACTAAAGAAAGTAAGCAAAGTACAGCTTACCTGTTTTCACTAATACAAAGGTGAGGTCAGATTCCCTCTTCTTATTTTATACCACTGCAGCCTAAGTTTTTGCTTTTCTCTGTGATTCTCTTAATGGTGAAACCAATGTAACCCAGATCTCACCTGAACAAAGGTGTGTGTCCATATCTCACCTGAACAAAGATATGTGTCCATATCTCACCTGAACAAAGGTATGTGTCCATATCTCACCTGAACAAAGGTATGTGTTAATGTTACTACATTTAACTACATTGTAGAGCATGGAGTGCCATGACTATGTTCAGCATCAGTGAAACATCATAAATACCAATATCAGTGCCTTCTGAATTTAGAACAGCAACAACCATTCCTCTGCGCAAGGATGGGCCATCTACAGACCCTGGAAACTACAGACCCATAAGTCTCACTAGTCATATGCAAAGCCATGGAAAGAATTATCATGGAGATGATCAACAGAGATATGGTAAACCTCCAGACACTGGACCCCACCCAGTTTGGTTTAGTCAATGGCAGATTATGCCTATTCAGCCTGTTGGACGTCTTTGAGATAGTCACTAAAGCAATGGATGAGAACACACACTGCCTCTCCTGACCTGGCCAGTGTAATACCCCATTCAGGCATTGTTGACAAACTCAAGAGGTTAGTGACAAACCCGTATGTCACTCAGTGAATAGCCAGCTGGCTCATAGACAGGGCCCACGAAGTTAGAATAAGACATTCATAGTATAGTACTAGGCTATCTGCCCTGGGGCATTTGTAAGCCTAGCCATAGTGATGTGGCTTTTGCCACCCCATGAAATGGTACAAAAATGTACAGAATAAATCTAGAATACTGTGCCTCTGTCTAGTAGTGACACAATGAAGGTCCCCTTATATAATAGAATTAGTTTACTGTGCCCCTGTCTAGCAGTGACACAGATGTGACCCCTGGGGTAAACTTACGATCTCCCATCCACTCATCAAGATTTCTCTTGAAGAGAGTCAGTGAGGGGCTCAGCCTAATATGAACTGGGATCTTGTTCCAAAGCATGGGAAGCCTCTGGGTTATGAATCTATCCCTCCAGCATGTCCTGTTCATACTTGTGCCGAGGTTTAAGTCTTTAGCTCTTGTGGTCCTGATGGATTTGGATTTTTTGAGGTGGAGCATGTCCATCAGATCCTGATTGGACAAGGCCTTGTACGTCAGGCAGAGATCACCTCTGAGCAGGCGGCATGCTACCGAATAGAGCTGAAGTTTCTTTAGTCTGGCAGAATAAGACATATGTTGGAGACCCTTGATCCTTTTGGTGAGGTACTTTTGTGGTCTCTCCAGCTGTTGCAAATGCCGGGTGAGGTACATACCAAATGGGGCATTGTACTCAATCATGGGTCTGATGAGGGAGGAATATAGGGGTACAATGACATCCTTGGATCTGGATGTGAATCCCTTCATGATGAGGTGTGCGAGGTAGAATGTTTTTCTAACCACTTTGGCAATGTGGGTGTCAAATGAGAGGTTGCTGTCTACTTGGGTCCCTAGGTCTCTGATTACTTTTTCCGTACTCAGTGGGTTGCTGTCTTTGTGATAATTTGTGGGTACTTTGTTTTTTCCAAAAGGGATGACTATACATTTTTTGGCATTTAGTTTAAGGCCGTGACTATGGCACCAGTTGTCCGTTTCAGTGAGGCCTTTTTGTAGGATGTGTGTGTCTGCTGGTGTATCGACTATGGCGCTTAGTTTGCAGTCATCTGCGAACTTTGTCAGCCACAGCCCTCCCATGTTTGCTTTAACATCTGAGAAATAAATGCCGAACAAGAGGGGTCCCAGGACAGATCCCTGTGGGACACCACTTGTGACTGGCTTTGAGTCTGACATTGCTCCAGCGATTTTAACTTTATGGGTTCTGTCCTTTAGCCAGTTTGCAACCCATCTAGTGACATAAGGGTTTACCTTTAAGCTGTTTAGCTTATCTATGATGCCTTAGTGGGGTATTGTGTCGAAGGCCTTAGCCAAGTCCAGGTATGCTGTATGGACTGCTTTGCCCTCATCAATGGCTCTAGTGACTGTTTCGAAAAAGTTAACCAGGTTTAAAAGGCAGGATCTGCCCTTTACAAAGTCAAACTGGGTGGGGTCAAGTGTCTGTAGGTCCCCTATTTCTCTGTTTATGAGTTCCATAATGATTCTTTCCATAGCTTTGCAGATCAGGCTAGTTAAGCTTATGGGGCGGTAGTTTCCAGGGTCTGTAGAGGCACCCCCCTTGTGGAGTGGGACCACTGTTGCTGTACGCCAGTGTTCAGGTACATATCCCGAAGTAAGGCTAAGGTTAAATAGCATTTTTATGTGTGGGTTTAGCTCCTCTTGGAGTTCACGTAACACACACCCCGGGATACCGTCGGGTCACATTGATGCTGTGTTTTTTGCTTTGTTTATGGCGGTTCTCACTTGGACATCTGAGATGACAGGGAGATTACATTCAGCTGGGATAAGTATTTCTTCTTTTGGGGGTGAAGGAGGGGAGAAATTTGCACTGCATCTGTCAGCCAGAATGTTAGCAATATCTGTGGGTTCAGTGTATTTTTTGTTGTTGTGAACCAACTCTGAGCATATCTGAGGGTTTCCGCCCAGGTTTCTAACATAGCTGAAGAAGGCTTTGTGGTTATCTTTAGTGTCCTTAGCGATTTTTCTCTCAAAGTTTGCCTTGGATGTTTTTATGAGAGAATGTAGTTTTCTGCTAATGTTGATCAGAGATGTCTTCCCTTCATGGGATTTCACTCTGACGTGCAGTAGCTTCCTTCTTTTGTTATACAGTTTGTTTATGGCTGAGGTCCACCAGACAGGACGCTTACATTTGGTGGAGAGGGACTTGGATTTGTTTGGGATTGCATGATCCATGCATTCTTGAAGATGTCCATAGAAAGCATTTGTGAAGGATTCGGCATTGTGGGATGTGGTATCCACTGGCACAGTGGGCTTAAAGGATACCATCTCAGTCTTAAGAAGAGTGAAGTCTGCTTTTGAGAAGTTTTTCACTGTGGTCTTTTGTGCTGGGGGTGGAGGTGGGATATGTATATCCAGGGTGATTAGTTTGTGGTCAGATCTCACTAGTGAGGGGTATACTTCCGGTGTGGAGCATTTTGTCCCCATGTTTGTGATGATCAGGTCTAGTATATTATCTCCCCTAGTGGGAGAGGTGACTAGTTGTTCCAGTGCATTTGAATTTATGAATTCCAGGAACCTTTGGGCTAGGGTATTAGGGCTAGAATAATGTACCCAATATATGTTTGGGTAGTTGAAGTCTCCCAGTATGATGGTATTTTGTGATACATTCATATCCTCCATTGTCTTCAGGAAGGCTGAGTGGGGTTCTTGAGATTGGGAGGGTGGTCTGTAACATGCTACCAGTTGTATAGCAGTTTTGCCTATGGTTAGTTGCACCTGTATGGTCTCTGATGCTTCATGTGTTGCTACTAACCTGGAGGTGTGGGTGTCCTTTATGAATATGGACACTCCCCCTCCCTTTGTGGTTTGGCCTGGGTTTTGGGGCCGAAAAGCATGATACGAGGTATAGCCTGGTAGCACTGGGGTGCTCTCAGGAGCCTTGAACCAGGTTTCAGTTACTGCACAGACGTCGATGTTCTCCATGCTGAGGAGTGCATCAAGTGCCTGCATCTTGAGATTTAGACTTCTGGCGTTGAGCAGCATTACGCTTAGTTTTTTTTCCATTTTTGTTTTCTAAGGAGGTGGGTTTGTCTTTTGAGCCTTGCCTAAAAAAGGCACTATGGGGGTAGCAGGAGCCTTAGCCAATATCCGGAAGCCCAGTGGTGACAGGTGTAAGCTCTTGAAAGAGGCCAGTCACAAGTGGAGTCTCTCAACGATCATCATTTACTTCTCAGAAGTCAAGGCCAATGTCAGTGGTCTTTGGCTGACTAAATTTGCAGATTAGGAGCTGTCATTGAATCCCACACCAACACAAATGTTCTCCAGGAGGGGCTGACATGGGCAAACAACTGGTGTCAGAGGCATGGACTAAAACTAAATGCCAAGAAATACATAATAGTATCCTTCAGGAAGTCATCCAGCCCTGGTAACTATCATTTGACAGCACACCCTGTAGAGCTGACCCAGTAGTCGGGGACTTGGGGGCACAGACAGTAGTCTAGCCTTTAACAATCACATGTCTAGAGTAGTGAGGAAATCATTCTATGTTGCACAACTTATAAACAAAGGTATGACATCTAGTCCAAGGAAGCCATAGTTCCACTGTATTCATCATTCATCAGATCTTTCATTGAGTGCAGTGCCCCTTCTTGTATATATATCTAACCAGGCATATCCAAAAAATGGAACATCCACAGAGGTTCCTCACTAAAAGAATACAGGGTATAAGTAACATGTCCTATGCAGACAGCCTCAAGGCCCTACCCCTGTATTCTGTCTCCTACAGGCTTTTGATGGGAGATCTATGCCTGGCATGTAGGGCATTGGCAGACCCAACTCTGATGGACCTCCTCCATATCCACAAAACAAACAGCACCAGAATGACCCATTTAAACCTTGCCTGTGATATAAGTAGGACCTGCTGGAGAGACAGGTATGTATCTCAGAGACTGCCCCATCTCTGAAACAGGCTACCCATCCATATGAAGCAGAGTTCCTCCCTAACCTAATTAAAGTGTAACTTGGACAATTGGATAGTGAACAGGAAATTCTTCCCTGGCATGATACCTATGTCTGTAATGGACACAGGCAACCTGTAAATGGTTCGTTTTCTAGGGCCTTGCTTCTAAATGTTTCATCTCCCAAGTTCCTGCTTACACTTATCAAGGGTACCAGAACTTGTCAGAGATTTGAGATGCATGGCTAGGCTTACAAAGGCCCTTGTGGTTGTTCGCCTAGTAAACACCTATGAACCTATGAAAAGACAAACTGCTTCAGTGCTACTCTAGCAAGATATCTGAGCTTAACGCTTACAAGGGTGCTTAACAATTGTTACACACTCTGTATGTGCTGATAAGATCACATCTGTGCTTGGCAAAAGGTTAGCAGTGCTACCTGTAAGCAACAGCAACTGAATGGGTTTATTTCAATTCTGTTAATGCCTAAGCTGTACAGAATTACAGCCACTAAAATTAAAAGACTTCTTTTCTTACACAGGAAGTAATGTGAGGATGTGTCCTATTGTCTATTTGACAGTGGTTCCAAACTACTTTACTGGCTTTCAATGATGACATGACACTTCACATTTTTTTCTACAGAAACTATTAGTATGTAGAGCAGGAAAATCTCCATGCACTACAGAGAATTATGATATCTCCGATCGTAACTGAATATGTGTTCTCAACATGGATGCCAACAGTCACCTTGAGAGTGATGTATTTCTTGGCACGCATGCCTTGAACACATAATAATCAGATTACAATCGGGATCCAATCGTTACCCTTTGTTTTTCTCTACTCTTTGCAATGATAATTATATTGTTTGCTCTCTGAAGTATTATTATGTGCAACCATTTCATCATTTCTGCTGGTAAATTGTATTTATGTTATCAGATTGCAGATACTGCAGATCTTGTTATTTTAAATTTATCACTCAGGGCTTTTTTAAGCATCTTTATTGAATTATCACTTATGATGTAGGCAAACCTAGACGTATATAAAAGAACTGAAACCATTTTAACAAGTTCACATTTATAAACATTATGCATCACATGTATTGCTACATGTCACATGATCTGGCAACATTATGTCACATGATCTGGCAACATTACATGCTGTACATGATTCAGTTCCTGACTTCCCTTCCTTATTCCTCCTCCAGTGCAGTTTTCTGCATGCATTGTTCCCACAATTCCCATTTTTCTATGTAATTTGCTACAGTTTTCTAAAAATCCCACTTCTAGTTCTTTATGTCTTACAATATTCACTATTTCAGTTATACATAGTTTAGACTTTGATTTCCGTTTTTTTAGTAATTGCTTTTTGTCAGCTACCAGAATTAAACTCAGCAAGGCCTTGCTATATCTAAGCAATTCAGTCACTGTAAAACTGTTTCGTTAGTTGCACTCATTTACTCAGCTGTCTTTCAGGGTTTTGATCACATTTTCTGATGCTGCACTAATTGATTTGTATTCATTGCAGAGCTCTAACTAACCTAGAGCTTGAGACTTGCTTCAGGATATTGTCATCTGGTGGTTGCGTGTTTATGAGCGTTATGATTTTCATTCTTATTTCAATTACTCCTATTTTATTAGATAACTTTCTCTTGTTCACTCTATCCAGTCCCATTAACCGTCTTGTTTTTCTCCCTCAGTTTTCACTGTGGGATCATGGTTACTAATAACCCATTGATGTTATCCATCAGTGATATAATCTGTCAGAGATACAACCTCCTCTTCAAAATGGAGGCTAATTTCGCTCCACAGTTCTCATTCTGTAAGTCATTCACACTGCATGGCACACCCCACCCCAACTTATGCAGAGTTGGTAAAGAAATATCTCCCCAAACCTCCAAGGTAACACACTAACAAGAAACAGCCTCTTGATTAATTTAGAATGCATACACCCACATCACCCACTCCTGCATTCAGTTCATCCCCCTTACCCCCTTTAAGAAGCCTCCAGGGTTATCATATTAAGACCTTAAGGTTTACAAATTCTATGAACCACCCACAGAAATGTTTTGATTATAGGTCACCCCTTAGTTAAACTCTCAAACTGTACCCTTACTGGGCCGGACAAAAGTAAGGGAACTGTAATCGTTTTTTTTGGTGCCACGATCCGTGATGTGATGAGGGTACTTGGGTCCCTCTATCCTCGTAAACACAATTTTGACCTGGTGGTAACTCATGTGGTCACGAATGGTCTATTGTGCTTTAGCCAGGGGAACATGCAGAATGTGAATTTCAGATTAGCCCTCCACATATTGACCCCTGTCATCTGATTTCTACTTACACCTAAACAGTTACTTTAGTTGGTCTTTCCTTAGTTACATTAAGAGATTAAGAAAAACTCCCAGCAGTATCCTGGACTGTTACAAAATAGCATGACACTCTGGCACAGTAGACATATCAAATATACTAGCAGACAAATTAGTGCAAACGTTACCCCTGAAGCACCTATCTTAATTTCACAAATTGCCTCATCTCTTACACCACTTGATATCACAAAGGAACATGCACTGAAGGTGCTCTGTAAAACACAAACTACTACTTTGTGGGGCTTGATACCTACTTTATGGATGCCAATTAAATAGTGCAAAACATGCTGTTGTGGACCCATCCTTGATTTATCACAAAGTATGGGGAGCTGCAGTAGTGGAGGCCCTATCTCTGACCCTGGAAACTACAGACCTGTTAACCTGACTAGTCCAATTTGCAACGGCACAGAATGCATGATGTCTGACCACATAAACTACGATATCTGACCACATAAACTACGATATCAGAAATCCTATTGGGCCAGACCAATATCAGTTTATCATTGTGAAAGGAAGACCCTGCCTACTCATTTAGTTAATTTCTTCAAGAAGGTCACACAACTTATTTAGATCTGGCCAAAGCATTTGATGCTAAGTGCGTGAAATTAGATCCATATATGGTGAGGTGGATAGCCAAGTGGCTGAAAGATAAAACCCAGAAAGTTTAGTGGCAGGTACCTCCTGAGAAGGACCAATGGTAACTGGTGCTTTATTCCAGGGCTCAGTACTGAGACCCCCTCCTTTTTATCATCTACCTCTACAGACCGACCTGTTTCGCCTTTCTTGAAAAGGGAGGTTATAGCATGAGTGTGGATAGTGGGAAGGTGCAAATGGTCTGTTGACTCAATTGCTTTGTATTTCTTATCATTCTATGATTCCCATGAGCCTGTGCTGCAAAAATAGTGGCACATTTATGACTAGACCCTGTAGCGGAACAGTTATGTCCTTAAATTGTTTAACAAGCGAAAGAAAATTAGAAATTAAACTCTACCACCCAACTTCAAAAAAAAAAAATAAAATACACTGAAACAGGTCAGCAAATATATTAAATGTACCAGATGAAAGTGTGAAATTCAGTATGTACTCAGCATAGCCACTTTCCCCAAAGATACACCTATCGATGTCTTGAGCTTGCTTATAATTGTACCCACTTGAATCCTTAGGAAATGGCTAGTGTCACAGCAGAAAAATTTAGTTACAGTTTTGCCACATCCACATTCTTGCTTATTCCTCCCTATGTTTGCATAGACCATGTTCTGTTTGACCTGTCTAAAGTTAAAACACCTCTACCTTGGGCCTTAATAATGTACAAGGTTGTCTAAATATTAGTGATGATATAGCCTGGCCAATATCCCCAACACACAGACAGGCTGACCCTCTGTCCTTAACCTTTTTAATCTCAGCCTCTCCACAGGTTGCATACCTGATATGTGGAAAACTCTCTTCCTGATCCGACTAGCCTTAAACATGATCTAGGAAGATCTAGAACCATTTGTGTATTAAGTGTCTCACTTCATGGCCTTCATGTTTCCACAGCAGTTCTGAAATCCTTCTGTGTGGTCCAACTAATTCCCAAAGGCATCTGTAAAGAACTTTTAATTGTATAGTAGCCATCCCTCATAAGGGTGTATTGTTGAATATATTATGCCCCATTGTGAGCCATTCTAAGCATATTGCTCTTTATGACAGACTTCAGAATTTCTTAATTAAAAAGGCAGATCTCTCATCTGAAGGTTCATAGTTACCCAGCTGCACTGGTAGACCTTTCTATACCCACAGTCTATCGATGACTCCTTTGCAATGCCCTTTGATTTTTGAGCTATGAAATATCCTGTCCTGTTTGATGCCCTGAGCCCTGAGAAAACCATTGGCCCCTCAAACACCCAGGTGAAGGATCTTAGCCTTCATCAAGTGTAAAATGACTCATCTGTAGGATAGTTCCCTAACCCAATACATTCTGTGCTTGTGAAACAAGCTTCTCCTACACTTCAAACACAGCAGTGCAATGGTCACTTACAAAGTTAATCTTGATAACTGGGTAGAATCAAACAAAGCAGTACACTGGTCACTTTCAAAGTTAATCTTGATAACTGGTAGACATTTATAAATCCTAGCGTGGGTTATCCTGCATATCCCCTTTTAACAAAGATGCTGAACACTATAGAATTACAAAGTAATTCAATGGGATAATTGGCTGGGCTGCTAATGTATTCAGTGACACCTTGTCTAGTATCATTCTATGAATTTATAGTAATTAGATAATTAAATACAGATGAGGGGAAGGAAAGGTATTAACTAAGAGTTGCTATATCTAGCCCTGCACTTAATGAAGCACATAAAATGATTAAACGTTACAGTAGTGTGGCAGAGAAAGGCAGGTGTTATAGATGGCAGATTTTAATATGTCATGTGGTAAGTGGAACTCCTTGAACATAACCATGTGTAATAGCAGGAATGTTCTGCGTCCCTTGCAAGGTACAAGAATTATAGATGTGTGGTACTAAAAACTAATTTACTAAGATTGGTTTGGAACTGGGTATAGTAAGAGTGATCTAGGATTGGAAAGTGGGGAGCCACCTAGGAAAAAGCAATCAATAAACAGTATGCTTCATAATTAGTTTAATTTGTAAAGTCACAAAAATGAGGATTCTCAATGACAGGAGAGCAGACATTGACAAAATGGAATACTACCACTGAAAGCACTAAGCAATATAAATTAAGTTAGTTTTATGCAACCTCAACATTACCATCATCGCAGAAGCAGCAAACCTTTGTGCGAAATAAGTATCGAGTTTAGAAGTATAGGGAAAACTCTAGTCTGCTCATCAAATGATGTGACACCCAAGGGTCATGATCAATGTATAGCATATAGGAAATGTTAGAGAATGTAGAAGTCAAAGTAGCTGTATTCATGTCCTGCCTTTTTCAGGATAATAACTTGTAAGCTTTTATGGAAAAAGTTTAGGATTAAAGTATTTCTACAAAATGTTTAGATTTTTTATGGAAAAAGTTTAGGATTAAAGTATTTCTACAAAATGTTTAGATTTTTTATGGAAAAAGTTTAGGATTAAAGTATTTACAAAATGTTTAGATTTGGTGCAGAATGAAGCTAAATGTTCACCACCATACATTGTCATAGCTAGTTATGACAGTTACCTCCCTGTACAATGTCACATGCTGATGCACACAGGAAATAACTCGTTACATTTCAGACAACAAAATCTGGGTGACGGCGCTCTGATGGATGTCAACAGTGTTACTTAGCCTTTTCAGCGAGATGAATTTGTGTCTGTGTTCTGACCTTACTGACCTTTACTTCCCAGTGTAAGGAAAGGACCTGCCCAAGCGAGTGTGATTAAAAGGATTTATTATGATACGCTCTGCTTTGTTGCTGACAGCCCTGACATTGTGGTAAAAATTTACAGTTGCCTTTTTTGAAAAGCTGCAGTAAATCTTTCTTAAGATCACCTGCACAGAAATTCATTGTTCCCAAAAATGTTGTGGCATGTACGTTTGTTGTGGTTGCTTTGCTGAGCAGGCTTCATTATAAAGGCTTTTGTGTGGATTTGAATCTGTAGTGCCTTATTTACTGTGCTCAGAAGCAGATGTTGCATTTAGAGTACATGATGGAAGTTTCATCTATCAGGACATACTTGGAACATAATTCAGGCTTTCTTGCAATAGATTAAATGGAGGACAGAAAATGTGCGCACAGTTTAAATGTAAATCTATACCACTAATAACTACAATTTAGTAAGCAAGTAAGATTCCATCTACATGAACAGTAAATAATCTAAAATATATAGGAATGTAACTGCCAGCTGTATTGATAGCACATTATGTTAAGTGGGAGCAAATGAAAATCTAGCAGTTAAGGAGTATTTAATTATCCGCAGTTCATAACACATTTCAGTACAGATGGCTAAAAGACCGTCTGAAAAATAACTAACTAACTCTGAAACAAATAACTGAAGCAATTTTCTAGTTTTTTTTATTTGTTTAAGATTCACCTCATCATTTATTTAGTTAATTGCCTTCCATTTATACTGTAGTATTTTGCTAAGCATATAATATTAATGCTTACTCTAAAGACACATGGTAGTTTGCATTTTGCAGCACATAAATGTCTTTTTTGGTTTTAATGTATTTCAAGCTGAGCTGTGTGTGTCTAACATTTTCTTTCATGTACTGTTGCTGCATGATTTCGTTGGAAATGAAATTACTTTAAGTTTTCATTCATAGTTGCAGTAAAAGTTATATTGAAATGAAGTTATAGGAATATGTCCCCTGTCTCTCATCATTGGTACCTGCTCTCTCAGTACAGTGCCATGTTCTTTGGTTGCTCCCTTGGCTTTTCATTCCTTTATGTTTAACACAGGACCTGGTCTGTGCAGATTTCTAGAATATGCTGTCTGTATCTTCATCCCATTTTCTCTGTGGCTTATTTTTTCTCACCACTGCTGTTCTAAACTTGGTTAGGGCTCCAAGCACAAATTGCTTTGTTTGTATATCTAACGGAGTTGAGAAGCAATAAATTTTTCCTCATTGATGTAATAGGAAGACCGGTCCAGTAAAATAATCTGGGTTGCATATAAGCATAGACATGCTTCTAATCTTTACTGCTTCATCTTGTGTCATTTTTTTAATTTGTACATCAGTTTGTTTCTCTGCAGTGACAACATGCTGCTATTTATGGATTGTGATATCCTTTTACTGTAAGCCCATATTTTAATACTTTAATATGACGATGTACACTTAATCATCTGTGACATATTTACTGCCCCGTCCAGTAGGGAGTCTAAGGATCAAAGACCCCAGTATCCCTTATTTAATAACAAAAACACAGTAGCTGTGAATAAATTATTTCTAGTATTAGTGTTGGCAGATTTTATGGTTGAACACTTACACAACTGAAAAGTCCAAGCACACTCTGAATCAGGTCTGTCTGCAGCTGAGACAACTGCTTCCATTGGACAAATTATTCAAGGAAAGCATCTGACCTAATGAAAGGTCTCCTTGAGTTTTGTAGAGCAAAGGCAGTAAGTGTTAAGGAATCTATTTATGTCACATGCAGCGGAAAGTGTGTGTGTGTGTGTGTGTGTGTGTGTGTGTGTGTGTGTGTGTGTGTGTGTGTGTGTGTGTGTGTGTGTGTGTGTGTGTGTGTCTACGTGTGTACAGCTGTATAAGGTATAGCACTGCTGGTGATTTCTAAGCTATGTTTTTGTCTTTGATAGAGCTGCTTTCTGTTGAACCTGCACCATTTTGTTTTCTGTTGTAAGAAATCTTGGCCTGGTGATTTTATTCTGTAGACAGACACTTAAATTATCTAGGCTTATATTCCACATGTGTTTTCATTGTTTAATTTGAATTGTCTCCTGAGTGATACTTAAATACAAAGTGAAATTCTGGACCTTTGTCTTTGTCTGGAGGATTTCAAGCCTGCATTAGGTATAGCACTGCTGGTGAATCGCTGCTAGGGTTTTCCACCCACCCTCCCATTTGTCAGTCTTCTTTCTAAACCTGGTGATTTTGAGCTTCCCATCCCTACTGTAAATTGAGATTAATAAGCTCCTCCCTTTCTACACTGCTGCTTCTATCTTGAATTTTTTATTTGAAATATTTATTTTCCTTTCCTTGTGCTTATATTGAAAAAGTGCATTTTGTCCCTTATTTTTATATTGAAAAAGTGCATTTTGTCCCTTATTTGTTCTACTGATTTACTTCATCTGAATTCATTATCTAGCTAACTGTTGAATAAAGTAATGTATTTTTGCACTCTAGCAAGCACTTGTTTTTACATCAAGAGATCAGTGGATTTTCCATCTAGTGCACTGGGAGGTAGCCTGGTCTGTTTAGGTTGGTGAAGCACTTGATATTTCTGCACATAGTTTTATTGGCTGGAGGGTTTATTAATCAGCTTATCTTGTTTTTAGTGCCTTTATAAAGTCTGTACAACTGAGTGGCTATTGGCTCATTTATACAAAGCAAAGTACTTTTATTGATTAATTGCATATTATGAGCTGTTTAAGGTACACTGCTGTATCCATATCTTTAAAATTGTTTGTGGTGACACTTCTGTCTGGACACACTCTTACTGTGCTTTTACATTAGGAGGTCTGGGATTATTCATCTTTGCACTTCTCTTATATACTGTGATTGTACTTCATCAGTTTAAAAAACTGTATAGTTTGCTGCTGCTTTGCCATGCATTTTACTACTGCAATTGTTGCACTTTCACTGTATTTCACAACTGCTGCTTTTACTTAAGAAAAGATCTGTTTCTGCTGTTTTATTCTGTTGCTGTTATTAATTCAAGAACAAACTCTGCTGCTTTTTATACTTGTTGCTTATTCAATTTAAAAAATATATATATCCTGCCTTTTCTCTGTTATTCTGTTGCCCATAGATTGGATTGGATTCAGACTGGCTGAATTCAGTTCTGTTTGTAGATTGAGCACTAAAAATCAGGGTATCTTTTGTTGGAGAAGCCCCCCCCCCCGTTCCCTCATGGCAGGAGAGTACAGTAGGACTGTCTAATTGAAGGCTACTGGTTCTGGGTTCAGTTTGAGCTATTTTAGTCTTATTCATAAAGCAAGCGGGGCACATCATTATGGAACTTATTAAAAAGGACATTCTACAATCCCTTGACCCAAACCAACTTGGGTTGGTTAAACATAGATACCGACTCCGAAACTTGGTGGACTGTTTCGAACAAGTCACTGATGGACTGGATGAAGGCAAATTGGATCACACTGGTTACTTTGAGCTGGCCAATGCCTTTGATACTATATCCCACATTCTGGCATTGTCAACAAGCTAATGAGGTGCAGACCCCCCCATGTTACCCAACAGCTTTGAAATGGACTATACCCCTTGCTTGAGCCTTGTTTGAGAACTGTGTAAAAGAAGAACCATTGCTTTGTATGTAAATTTCTTGCATATCTAACTTTTAATCTTAGCAAAACTAATTATGTCACTTCTTTATGAGTTTGATTTGGCCACTAGGTAAGAAATGTATTAAAAATGATGCTAAGTATTCAAATGCAGATTTTCATCATATGTTATTATTAAAAGTGATAAGTCAGTTGACACATTAGCTTAACATGTAGGTCAAAACAAAGACTTGTGTAACCTGTTTCTAGCAGGACATTAAAAATACTGTAATTGTCTGATTAATCAATTGCTACTAAAAAAATCATAGGTAGTCTTGCCAAGAGATATACTAGACTTTTGCAAATAAATAAATTCAGAATACTGCCATTTTAAGTAAGTGGAGAGATGGCTGGCTTTGACGTTTCATAGAATGAGGGCATAATGGGAATTATGTGAAGAAGGTTGCCTGATTGGCAACTAAAATAACATAACTATGTTAATTTTGGGGTTTAACAAATTATGAAAACTACTAATCACTTACAGTAATACCTAGGCATTAATATGCAGCGAAAGATCAAAATATGATGAAAACATACATTTTTTTAGTGGCGTTGTCCTTTAAATTGCTATAGCAACACTTGTTTGGCTTGGCTAGCGCAGCAGGAACAAATATCTTTCTCTAGGTGGCAGATGCACATAATAGCCTTATAATTGGCCAGTAAAATATTCATGTTTTAAGTAACATTTGTAATGTAAATGTTAGTTATGTTTATAAAGTTCTTCCAGCTCTGGTGCAAGTATTTGGCTTGCTCTTATGTCCAGTATACTTTTAAATAGTTTAGTGATTTAAAGGATAGTATATTTGCTTGATTTTACTGCATTATTATTAGTTGTCATGAGTAAATTGATACATGGAATGTCATCTTTGAGGTGAATCTTTTATCCTCAATTCATTTTGACCTTAAAGTTATAATGTTTCATCAGTAGTTCTGATTTTGTGTACATGACAAGCAGTAGTGTGTTAAAAACATCACAATATAGTGTGACAAACTATATTTTGTTACCACATCCGTGGGAAAAGAGAAGCATTGTTTAGCATTTCATATTTGACTTTACTATTGAGGCCAGTTTTGCAGTGGACAAAATAACCGCCAGTTATTTTTCGTAGCTCAAATTGCGGAGGCAGTACACAGATTAAATAATCTGTAGTATTACAAATCCAAATCAATAGATATTTTTGGACTCAGGGAAGTGTTTTGCTGTATCACAGAGTTGATCAGTGTGCCCTAAACAAGAAGTTGTGCTGCAGGAAGGTATTTATTTATTTTTTACTGCTGTACATGTTTTAACATTTTCCTTTGAAAATTCTAATGGTGTGATTGTAATAAAAGTGGAAAAGTGCAGAATAAGCAATATCTGGTGAATAATGATACATTTTGTTATCTGTGTTGATAGATTCTATTTTACTAGGGTAAGCCTTGTATAGAGACATTGTGCTTATATTCTTTTTACTGTCTTTTGCATGATCCATTCTCCAGACATTGGATATGCTTGGCTGAAAAACAAAAATAGTCTTGTAAATTCTTTTAAAAACCATTATCCACTGACAGTTATGTTTCTCGTGTTTCATTTTGGCTAGCTTGAAAAACAACCAGTTATATTTCTTTTAAATGTTTCTTATTGTTCTCCTGTCTTCTTGGCTGTACATTCAGTGCCCAGGTGAGCTACAGTTTTAGTATCTTCGGTTTGTGTTGTCCTCCTCTGGCCATCTCAGGCAGATTATTTCAGTAGCAGACATGGTGCACATCTTTGTTTCCTTTTCTGGTCCTGTTTACTAACTTGGTGGGTATACAGAACTCCTAGTACATCAGAGAATAGAAATGCATTTCTTTAATGGCACACTGCCCAGTATAATGATACCAGTGCAGCTTAGTTGAGTAAAAACATCTACTGCTCACAGATGTGCAGGAAGAGGTTGCTCATAGACTACCACGAGTTAAATTAATTTTCTGCAGAACATGTAGTGTTTTGTATCTGGAACTGCAAACGGATTTGCTTCCAAGTGGCATCAGGTCATACATCGATCAGTATGAATGCATCGCTGAACACACATGCACAGTTTAATGCATGTATAAATAAATATAGGTTTTAGACAAGCTTTGGCATTTAGAAATGTTTAAGACTGTAGTGCTTATGTGTTTTGAAATGTTTTGCATTTAAAAATGTAAATAAAAGAATTCGGAGCAGCAAACATAGGCAGTGATGCAGACACTCCTTTTTGGCTACTTGGCACAGTTCCCAGCATTAAGACTTTGGCTCAGACACAGCCGTATCCCCTGCTGACAACAAAATTACTTTGTATATCATATTTGTCATGTGACTGTCAAATACGCTGTCAGTGGTTTGTTCTTAATAAGACTTGCTTGCTCACTGATTTAATGGATTTTCATAGCTAAATGAGCTTTACTGGAAGGATATGTTCTGCTTTGGGATACTGAACACCTGGGGATTGGGTTTGTGAGATTTATAATATTGAATTATTTTCTCAGGCTGTGGTAGGTAAAATGTAATGCCTGAGCATGCAATATGCATAAAGTGTAATTAAACTCCTTTTGTCCCCACCTGTCTTTGTGACAGAGACCTGTCTCCAGCTTGAATTTATCTCTGTCACAGTCCCTTGTATGAACGAGTGTTTCCTCTTGTATCGTGTACATCCAGTACAAATTCATCAAGCTGTGGTTTCTGTTTTCTTAGTGAAATTTTTACTTGTTGCTTTTTAGTCCAGCTAGGTTTATGGCTTATTTTCATATAATACCAACTGTGGTATTTTCAAAGAGTGTGTGTGTGTGTGTTTTTTTTTTTTTTTTTGGGGGGGGGGGGGTTGGCCAATACATCACTATCTGGTATTGAGATGTTATGGGAAATGTTTATAATAACTCAGAGAAGAATGTATTACACAGTGAAAAAAGAGGCGTTAGTTATAGAAGAAATATAAGTAAGTGTACTTGTATATAGGGTTTTGTATGTCAGTCAATTAATAACAACCTTGCCAGTGAAAGCAAATACAAGATACAAAAAGGAAATGGATCTGTTTGGCAAATGGATGTGTGTGTGTGTGTGTGTGTGTGTGTATATATATATATATATATATATATATATATGTGTGTGTGTGTGTGTGTGTGTGTGTGTGTATATATATATATATATATATATATATATATATATTTTGGAATGCAACAGATTCAAGGAATTTAAAACATAGCTTGGAGAAGAAATAGAATTAAAAAATGTAAATATGAACAGTGTTTTATTGTGAATTTTATAAAGGAGTTAGTGAAAAAGAAGGCCAAAAGCTAGATGTAAGAGTAGTATTTAGTTTGAGTAATTTGGAATGAGAGCTGTGTGAATGTTTTCTCGTAATAAGAGATAAGGAAATAAGAAAATAAAAGAGAACATATATGGCAAGAAATGAAGAAAATTTAACCGTGTTTATTTCTGAGTAGGTAATATTATATAATAAAGGCTCATTAATATTCAAAACTGAGCACACTGATTGGACAGCCCAACCGGAGTGCCAGTTGTAAATCAAGCAATAGAAAACAGTCTGTCCGCTGAAGTACCGTTGAGCAGCTAATCTTCCTATTGGTTGGATGAGGAACAAAGCAAAATATAAGAAAAATCAGGTACATGTGCAAAGCTGAACAAACAGAAACCTACCTGACTTTCCTTATATTTTTGCAGTGTCCCTGTTAAAAACGTTTTTAAACAGTTATGGTCATTCTTTTCTCTTCACTTCTCCTGCACTGCACTGATGTACTGTGCAAGTGTGGGAACCAAAGTCTCGTACGCATGTGCAGTAAGTGTGGGGGAGAGACTGCAGAAGACAGCTGAATTGCCTTATACAAATACATTATTTAAGAAAGGTGAGCAGAGTCTGTTACTTAAATAATGTTATTGTATAATAGCAATAATCCACTCCTGTATGTGGATATATCAGAATGTACCCACAGTTGGTTTGTTTAATCACTTGTGCTTTGATCTTGTGATCAAACCACACCAGCCATGGGTAAATCCTGATATACCTACACATTGTCATGGATTATTGCTCAGTCTTAACCTCCAGTAATAGTGTGTAGTATGTCAAATAATATGAAATATGTTGTTTGAATTTTTATGATTTTTCATGCAAGTAAAAAATCTACTACTCCTTGATAAGTTACATGAGATGTTTGACATATCTGTTTAAGGTATATCTAGTTCAGGGAGGGGAGTTTTTGTTTTAATGTTTCAGCTGAAGGATTTGTGCCTCAGGAGGTGTGCTATCCGCCTCCCTCATACTTCAGTGTATTGTCAGAACTGAGATACTAATCCATGGGTCCAGTGTGGGAATAGAACCCACAGCTTTCTGATCTTGCCTGAATCAATAGTGAGGATGGTATTTGCTTTGAATTTTAAAAACAAATGCAAATTTTAGTTTCTTATGTTCTCTGACTTTGAGAAGCTGCAGTATATTGTACTGTCCCTGCTGCTGTTATCAGCAGTTTGTGAATAGACTTCACTGTATAAACCCAGTAACTGATTCAGGTATAGTGAAATTCTGATGCTTCCAAAACATGCATAGTAAAACAAGAGCTGCAAGTGGTAGGTTTTTGTTATGGACATTAGAACTGTTGATTATCTACCAGCGTATTCTTTTTTTACTCTGAAGGTAAGACTAGACTTTTTCCATTTTTCTTCCAGTCTGTAACTGACACCACAACGTAGCAGTTTGGTTGTGACCTTTATCAAGTTACATTTATATTCCAGTCTCGGAAGGAGCTAGTTGGGTAGGGTAGGGGAGTGGGGGGCCAGTTGAGTCCCACTCATAATTTTGGGCCAATGTTGGCAGAGACCCTCGCCAAGAGTTTTGCTTAGAAGTAAGCATGGCACTCTGGCTGAAATCTCAGGTTTGTGGGAGCACCCACTTGCACACTGACAAACAGAGCCAAAATTGCATGCTTTACAACAAATGGTAATGACAGCAAAATGTGCAAAACATCATCTAACCCTTCTGATTGACACTTTCACTTACCAGCTCTTAGCCGACTCTGTCGGTTTCCATGAATACTTAAGTTCATGAGGAACAAATGCACTGTTTGGGGATAGACGTGCCATGGTCACAAATCAGGAGTGAGAGAGATGTGGAGATATAAAAAGTCTTCTAGTCTGTCATTAGCCTCATGAGGAGAAAAAATGAACTTATCAAAGAAGTGCACTGTTAAGTACATTTATAATTTGCCTGTGCACACACATGTACTTTTTCTATGCACAGATTCACTAGATATAATTTTAGGTCTGTGTCACTTTGTTGAAATAATAACAAAAAGAATTCAGAGTGTAAGTAACATGTTCTACACAGACCATGTAAAAGCCTTATCCCTGTATTCTTATCTCTTACAGACTGCTGAGAAGTAATCTATGCCTGGCCTATAAGGCATACTCCAATCCCTTTCTGATGGGCCTGTTACACACCAAGCAAACAAATAGCATCAGAATTACCCAATCTAGTGACATAATGTTCATCTGCATTATAAATAACACATGTTGGAGGGATAGGTATGTGTTTCAGAGACTGCCCAGTCCACGAAATAGGCTTCCCATACATGTGAAACAGAGTTCTTCCCTAACCTAATTCAAGGTGGATTGAGAGTCAGAAATTTATCACTAGTCTGGCACCTATGTCTCTAGTAGAGGGTGGAAGCCTGCAAGTGCTTAACCATGCATTCCCATCATATATATATATATATATATATATATATAAAATAAATACAGTAGACTTAAAAAGGGGTCATTAGCCTAATAATAACCTTTGAACCTCTAATAGAAGACCAGTAATACAAACAGAAAGTTAAAATCGATATACTCGAAAATAAAAATTCTAAACCATTTTCCAATCTTTAAATGTATACTTACTTGGAAGTTTCTATACATTTGACTACTTTTGAATGTATATAATTCAAAATTTAGAATCCAGCGTTTCCTGTAGACAAGTCGACCATATAGCGATATAGAATTTTATTAGAGCAGTGAGTGCAATGACCATTAAATAATTATACTGCCTTTTATTTGTATTAAAGTTCAATAAAGCTTGTTGTCCAGTAGGTCATTTATTAAGTAATGTGAGACAATGAATTGTGGACTAGGGGAGCTCACCTGACAAAATGTATGTAATAAAGCATAATTATTTATATTAATATGCATTGCTTGGACATGGTAGGGTACTTCTCTTGGGACCTGTCCTTGACACTTGGACCTGTTGCTCACCTGTTCTTTAAAGGGCTGGTATAGTTTAATGCTCCAAAGTGAATTCCTTTCTACAGCTCTCAATCTATTAGTGCAAGAAATCTGGACAAAGCTAAAATAGTGGGGCGACAAAGGCCCAAAACTAAGGACAGATTTTACTTATTGCTCTTGTAAATTTAGAAAGTTGTTAGATTGTGGGTTACCATGCATTTTCTGAAGGTTATAAATTCTGAAACTGAAATGTCTGTCACTATTTACTGACCTTAGTCCTCACTGATTTGCCAGAAAACCACACATTTTTATGAGGGATAGACCTAAAATATGAGGCAAAAATCTGGAGAGTTGAGAGATATGTTCCTGTACCATTTAGGGATGTCAACTGGTGGACACATCTCCATTTATATTCTTAACTTTAAAAAAAAAAAAAAAAAAAAACTGTTCTTTTGTTGGTTGTTGCTTCAGCTACGAGACATTTAGAGATGGACATTTTTGTGGTAGAAGCTACACACCACTTCCTTAAAGTTAGGAATGTCTCGTGTACTAGTCAGTCATCTGTGCATGTCATGTATTATGCCTCTGAAACAGAATAATCCTCCTTTTAAGTGGGTAGCAACATTTATTTGTTTGCCAAAAGAACTACTACATGAAGTGCAACAAAAAGGGAGGGATAAACCAGCAGGTATCTCAAGGTCTTTTAATCCACAAAGGTTAAATACTTTTGGCCATTTCAGAGAGACACCTGATGACTAGAGACTTCTGAAATTCCCAAAAACCATAAGTTGCCTGTTTTTATTTATTTTTATTTATTTATTTATTTTTTTCCTTAATTATACTATTTACTGCACATTCTTTAGTGTCTCTTTGCTGTTTATTTCTGTTTAAAACATTTTTAGTGTTTCCCACCTAAATTAGTGTAGCTAGTAGCTGTAGCATAGTCCAGATACAAGTTTGCTGTTTCTGGGTCTTTTTGTAGTGGCTGTTGTATTCTTAGCACGTTTTCCAGACCATCTTTGATTGGAAGGGTCCCTTCTGCACCCTTGTGAGAAAAATGTACTGATTGCAACCTGTCTGGTGAAGGGTGATTAGTCTAGTGCTTGAAGTAAGCACCCTCATTGGTTCTTTTGAGTTTTTTTTAAGTTTTTAGCTTCTGGTATTTAAGCCCTGTGTTTGAGATGATTTCTGCTTGTTTGCACATGGCTTAGGACTGCAATTGTGCGCCATATCAAGACAGATAATTTCGACAATTTTTACCTTGGATACAGCTGTAGTACATTAGTGTAGTCTTCATCTTTAGTGCATCTCTTTGTCTAAGAAGTATTACTAGTGAGCTGTAAGCTATTAAACCACCAGCCAAAAACCCCATCAGAAATATCCATCTACAGAGCACCTCCAAGATCAGTCCTGAAAGCACCCTCTAGTACAGAGTGCAAGAGATGTATCTACACCAAAAATCTTAAATCCCTGCTCTTTTGGATTCACTGAAGAGGTTGCCAACCCACCCACGACTACACATAGTACCACTACTCATACACATAGTACGCATCAAACACAAAAGTCAACATACACAGAGGTTCTGTCAAAAACTTAAGAAAACACCAAAAACCTCCAAAACAAAAGACTGCTACAACTAATACAATTCCCACAACACCCAAGACAAACAGCAACACCAGTGTCTCACCTACCAAGCCGTAAAGGTGTAATACTCAAAACCCAAGTTTTGTTGTCATTGGAGACTCCATAGTGAGACACATGGATGTCCCACTCACCAGGTTAGATAAGGAGAAAGTCACGATCAGCTGCCTGTCCGGTGCCAGCATTTGTCCGATTATACATACACTCAGGTCTCTCCGCTACAAGTACCATTATGACACTGTCATAGCTCATGTTGGAGTGAATGGCCTGAGATGCACCTCACTGAACTGTATGAAGAGAGACATAATTGAGTTCTCCAAGTACAAGTCCCAGGCAGGAATGTCCCTAGCTTTAAGCAGTGTATTACCCTTACCTAGAATGATGCCACAGTATAAACAAAAAATGATGACTTTCAATAATTGGCATATTTTTTTGTGTTATTCAAAGGGGGATCCAGTTTGTGTCAGCCTGGAATGATAAGACTGACAAACCTCGCTGCTCTGCCAGAAATTGTTTGCACCTGGCACCACTAGACTTTTGGCTGCTGGCAAAGGCTCTTCCATCCCCCATAGTACCTTTTTTAGTCAAGGTCTCAAAAACAAAATTGCCTATGTGAAAATTGCCCATCATAACAAAATAAGGTTATGTTGCTAAACGCTAGGAGCTTAAACCAAAAACTGTATACCCTGGAAGCACTTCTGTCACTGGAGGATGTAGATGTATGTGCAGTCACAGAAACCTGGTTCAAGGTCTCAGGCAGTACCCCGGCCTTGCAAGGCTACAATGCCTTCCACACCTACAGACCGCAAAACACATGTGAGAACCAAAGGAGGTGATGTTTATATCTATATTAGATATAAATTCACCTCCTGACTAGTTAGACTGGACAACTCCATGGAGTTACTCCAACTCAGATTATTGTTAAGACACTCATTCAAGTCATAGCTAGTTATAGATCCCCCTCCATGAATCATGATGCGTATGAGGCCTACTTGACCAAACTGAAGTCAATCCAAATATTGCCAAACTCTGTGGTCATGGGGGATTTCAATTATCCCACCATCAACTGGGGACACCTACTCTAGCCCTAACTCACTAGCACAGAAGTTCCTTAAGTTTATTAACTCAAACACCCTGGAACAAATTGTTCAAACCCAACAAGAGGAACAAACATACTAAATCTGGTCTTCCCTAACATGGCAAACAGGTGCACCACCGCAACTGTCGGACCCTCATTAGTTAAATCTGACCACAAATCAGCTGCCTTCGAACTGGCACTAACACCAAAACTCACAAAGGGTGAAGTAAGACTAAAAAACATCACCAAAGCAAACTATCCCCTCGTAGGGGAAGGTATAAATGCATTCCAAGCCCCACCCCCAGCTGGAAGTGGTAACTGCACCAAAGCTTACACTAAATCCCTTTACAATCACTTGTATAAGTGTATAGACTAGGATGTATCACAAAGAATCAAAGCCAGAGCCCCAAGTAAAAAAAAGCTGTCCTGGTGGACATCCAGCATCAACAAACTTTACAACAAATGCAAAAAGTTGCTGTCTAAAAAAACTAAGGCGAAGACCCAACAATGGAAAAGCAACTTCCTCAGTCTCAACAGGCAAATTAGACGACATGTCAAATCCTGTAAGGGTAACTTTGAGAGAAAAAAAACTTGGCAGTCACAGCCAAGGATAATTATAAGGCCTTTTATAGCTATATATGTAGCTTAAAAGGTAGGACCCAAGCATGTGTACAACTAGTGACTAACGGTATCACAAACACTGATCCTGCAGAGATAACAAACCTGTTGGTAGACAGCTTTGGTGAAAATTTCACTCCCTTATCCCCTAGAAACATATAACAAACCTTGCCCCCCAACCCTGCATATCCAAAGAGCAGGTCATTAAAGCCTTGTCCAAGGCAAAAAACACAACCTCTATGGGACTAGACGTCATCCCTATCTGTCTTCTAAGCAAACTAAAACATGAACTAGCATCACCATTAAGTACCCTATTCAATCACAGCCTAACTACTGGCTTTGTTCCTGTGGAGTGGAGAACAGCAACAGTTATTCCCTGTTACAAAGGTGGCTTAGCAACAGATCCAGGGAATGACAGACCCATAAGTCTGTCCAGCCTCATCTGTTAAACAATGGAACATCATATCATGGACCTCATAAATAAAGACATTGGCAACCCCAAACCCTGATTCCAACCCAGTTCAGCCTGGTGGATTTATTCAAAAATGTGACCAGGGCCATTGATGAGGGGAAATCTGTGCACACAGCATACCTGGACTTGGAAAAAGCCTTTGACACAATCCCACACTCAGGAATTACCAGTAAACTTATTAAACGCCTTTGTTGCAAGATGGGTTGCCAGCTGTCTCACAAACCGGACACACACTAACAAAGTGGATGATGATGCCTCATTAACCAGCAGACCTGTGTTACCAGCAGGGTGTCATAAGGGTTAGTGCTGAGCCCCCTACTGTTTAGTATGTACTTCTCAGAAGTTCAGGCCAAAACTAAGGGATTAGTGCTGGGTCCCCTACTGTTTAGTATGTACTTCTCAGTAGTTCAGGCCAAAACTAACGGGCTGTGGGTGACCAAGTTTGCTGATGAGTGCATACTGGGTGCAATTATTGAATCCCCAAATGATATCTTTATACTTCAGGAGGGTCTTACACAGACCAGCGACTGGTGTCTTAGTCACGGTCTCAAGTTGAATGCAAAGAAATGCATTAGCATTGCCTTTGGTAAAAACAATGTCCCTTAACACTATCAAATTAACAACAGTACACTATGTACCTACAAAGTGGTAAAAGATCTGGGATCACAAGTTGACTGCAACCGTAACTTTGACCACCATGTGTCTACAGTAGTAAGGAAGGCTTTCTACGTAGCACACTTGATTAGTAAAGGCATCACCTCTAGAGCAAAGGAGGTTATAATCTCTATATACTCATCATAATCAGGCCCATAATTGAGTATAACGCCCCTTTTGGCACGTACTGTACAAAGCACCTACAGCAACTGGAGAGACCTCAGAGGTTTCTAACTAAGAAGATCAAGGGACTCCAGCATCTGCCTTAAACAGACTAAGTCAGGTCCCCATTACTATACTCAGTATTGTGTAGACTTTGCCTGGCTTACAGAGCAATCTCCAACCCTAACCTAATGAATTTGCTGCACATCCGTAAATCAAATGGGACTAGAGTTACCCATTCCAGGGACCTAAATATGGCCTGCAATTTGAATAGGACATGCTGGAGGGATAGATTTGTCTCCCACTGACTGCTGCATCTTTGGAATAGACTGCCATTTCATGTGAAGCAGAGCACCTCTATGACACTCTTCAAATGGAAGCTGGATGAGGGGATGGGGCACTGTAAATTCTTACTGGAGATGGTGCCCACAACCCTCCTGGACATGGGCAGTCATTAATAAATACAATCCTGGCTATTAACTAAAGTATTTATGGTATTACATTGGGATGAAATGGCTAGGCTTGAAATGACCTCTGGGTCGATAGCCTAGCAACCTCTTATGATAACTAAATTCATAGCTAGTATGATGTCATTATTCAATCCATATTAAGCCACAATTAACCTTCATCTAAAGTAACAATATTGCATAGTAAAGAGACTCGATGTTTTACACTTCTCATCATAATTTAGATTTGATGAAGATTTTACTTTTTATTAATTTTCTCTGTACTGATTTGAGCCTTTTCAATTTTGTAGGCAGTAAAAAAACATTATTATATTCCACATATTCATCTAATAAATGTTTTATAACTGATACAAATATTGACCATCTCTTAAGATAATATTTCTCAGGAGTATACCTACTTGTCTCGTAGCTTTTAAAACAATAGAGTACTTGTTTTAAAAAGGAAGAAATTTGGAGTGACTAATAATGGTCAAATTGTTATACATTTACACCTTCAGTTAGCTTGATACCTTCTGTTAATAATGACTCTCATAATATGTTTTCCAAAGTACATAGTATTTATTTATACTGAACATATGTCATAGCTGCTGACTCACTTGATTATTTTAGCCAGATAAATATTAATATCCTCACAATCCTTTCTATCAGTAATTAAAAACCCAATTTACAGTCATTGGCATAATTATCAAGCCAACAGATTGTATTTCCAGGTAGTGTACAAAAAACAATATTTAGTAATAATCTCCCCAGACTTATCCATGTAGATCAGCATTCAGCATTGAGAGTGGATCTGATTGGTAGCCATAAATAATTACCTACTGATTTCATTCCTCCAATCAATGATGTTGATATCCAGTTTACAAGGTATAGATTATAAGTATCCTTAACTGAGATGCCATATATTCACGAGTAAGACAAAACATCAAATGCCTTTAAGTCCAAAAATATTACCAACACTCCCAGTCCTAAATCTGATGTCAGTAATCATAGAACTCAGTAAGATTTGCTTGTATTGGTTTTCCTTTTGTAAATCCATACTGATATATGTCCAATAAATTATTGTAGGCCTTAACTACTTCCATAAGATCAAGTAAACCTCTCTCAAAGAATTTTCCCATCGTTAAAGTTAGACCCACCGGTTTATAATTACATATCTATTTACGCTTATCTTGTTTTATACATTGGAGTGATATTTGATATTTTCCAGGAGAAAAATACAATGCAAGGTACAATTTTAGTATGTGATCTGTCTGAGACGTTTATCTGATTTGTTAAGAATATCCTCTACTGTTTTTTAACTAAGAGTGGATTGTGGGTTAAAGTGTGGTAGGCGTCATGAAATTTTAGTTTTAAGTGCTATGTGGTTTTTATTTTCAATGTTTATAAAGATTGATGATGCATATAGTAGGGTAGTGTGACTTAATGTGTGTGTTACTAATTTTGCCTTCTGTGCAAAGAAAGTTTTAGATTTGTACAGGATGCCTAGTTTTTTGATATGTCATAGTCCGTGCTGGTAGTTTAGCATGACTGATTTCTTCAATTAGAATGTTAGAGAGACTTGATAAGTTTTTGTATGGCTTATTTGGTTGGCAGGATTGACCAAAGTACTAGCAATCTCGGTCTGTATTGTCTTTCTTTTTGCATTTAGCAGAAACTGAGACTCAATCATCATGTTCCTAATTTTTCTGTCTTCATGTGTTAGTTTTCTGGTATTGTTTGTGTTGTAGGTTATGGTGATCCCCGGGGATCACTTCAGTGGCTCTGCTGGACAGAGGCACAGGGAACTAATCTAAGGAGGCGGCGAGAGCCTATGGCTAGGCTTATAAATGCCTTCGGGCAGATAGCCTAGTACCTACCTATGATGTTATTGGTATATTTCAGAGTAGTGGGTGTCTTTATTATTTTGTGCATGTCATTTATGAGAATGCTAAATAGTCATTGGCCTTGTTTGGAATGCGAAGTAAGAGAAGTGTGTTGCCAGTAAACAGATACCTGTCTTTGTGTGAGATAGTTTCTGGATTAGAAGCGTGTTTGAGACTGTGTCATGCCTTGGATTAGTGGAAGACGGAGGAGGCTGTGAGGAGGTGTTTGTCTCTGAGTTGGTTAAGTATTTTTAGCTATGTGAGTAGAGACATTACATGGTATGTCCAGGACATAGGCCATGTTGTGTTGAAGGTAGTAGATTTTGGATGAAAAGTGTTTCATTATTTCTTTATGCAATTACATTCTTCAAATGTTTTCACGAGTATACAATGATTATACTTTGGCAGCACAGTGGCACAGCAGATAATGTTGGTACCTCACAGCAAGAGGATCTCTAGTTTGGTTCTTTGCTAGGGTGCCCTCTTTGTGGAGTCTGCATGTCCTCCCTGTGTTCATGTGGGTTTCCTCCAGCTGCTCAGATTTCCTTGCAGATTCCAAAGACATGAAGTAGGTGGACTGGACATTGTAAACTGATGTTGGGTATGAATGTTCATGCAAGTGTATGGTATGAAAGAAGAGCTGTGACAGGGCTAGCCACCCAGTGGTGTGAATTTTTGCTCTGGGTGATTGTCACTGTTGAAGTGGCACCTCAATCTCATGTTGAAAATTGGAAAAAGGAGTTGTGGATGGATGAATGGACAGTACGGCTATGCTGTGTAAATCGGTGGTGCCAGAGTGAGATCCATCCTTGTTGATCGGTGTTATGTAAGATTGTTTCCATGTCTGTGGTACAGATTCTTTTATGACTGATCTAAGGTGGCAATGTAGGTAATAGCTACAACTGGTGTTTCTAGGTATTTCATAGAAATCTGATTTGGAACTAGGGTGGTAGGTTTTGACTTTTGTATTTTATTTTCTTACATGAATTGGTGAGGGATGAATGCTGAAGGTGTCATATTCACACACCTGTTATGTAGCTGATTAAAACTTTTCTGGTTCATAAATGTTGAGCCTACACTACTAAAGTGATCTCTTAATGTGACTTACCTCTCAGCCTCTTAGCACAAGAAATCTGGACAAAGCAAAAATTTGTGGGTTGACAAAAGGCCGAAATCAGGAACAGATTTTAAAAACTGCTCTTACAAACTGAGGAAGTTGATAGAATAACAAGTTTTGGTTTAGCATCACTTTCTAAAGGCTATGAAGTGTGACAGTCAAACATCTGTGATTATTTAGTGATGTCAGTCCTCAGCAATGAAAGCCACCACAGTTTATTTATTTATTTGATTGAAAAAAACCCTTTGCTGATACGTAGACCCAATGAAAATCAACGTAACCCAAAACTGAAGGTACCAGCATGAATCAAATCATGTATCCAATACGACAATAGATATAGTAGTCCAGTATAATAAAATCACATGAATGAAGTTTTAATGGTAAGCACTTTCACAATGCAACTAGGAATTGCTTCATCAGACAACTAGATAAAAATACCGGTTAAGTTTTAAAGGAAATCCTAATACAAATACACCAATCAAAAAAGCATTATTCACAAAAAGACCCTCCCCCTATTAACAAGTCAATTAAACCATCCTCACAGAACATGTCCAACCAAATAATTAATAAAGTATATGTAACATATTTCATGTATTAAAAACATAAAATGTGCATTGTGTAAAAACATGCTGCAGTATAAACATGTTAAAAGTAATGCATTCAAAAATAGTTACATTATCTAAGAGGCCGAGTTTTAAGTATGGGTTTCAAGGGAGTCGGAATTATTAAGACCCAGTCCCCTATGTGCTCCCAATCTCAAAATCCATTCTATCTCGGCACATTCTGTCCTGGTGACATCTAGTTGTCTGATGAAGCAATTCCTAGTTGTATTGTGAAAGCGCTTACCATTAAAACTTCATTTGTGTGGTTTTATTATACTGGACTACTATATCTATTGTCGTATTGGATACATGAGTTGATTCATGCTGGTACCTTCAGTTTTGGGTTTTGTTGATTATTTATTTATTTATTGACATTTGATTGATAGGAAAGGCTGACAGGGTAGAAGCCCATTTTCAGTAGAGACTCTGGGAGAAATGCTACAAATTATTACAAAACATTTTAAGAACAACAATTTTACTGTCTTCAAAAATAATTAAAAAAATCTGCATTTTAATTATAACAAATTAGACATAATATAAAAAGCTTTAGTTAAAAATTGATACAAAGTATATGACAATGACAATCATTTCAATATTTACAGAACTTTTAGACAGTTTGTAGAGAAATTGAAGGTAAATTAGTCTAATGCAAACAGGAATTATGATATGAAGTGTGGGGAAAAATAGGCTTATAGTATATTTATTGAGAAAGTCAGGGAAGAGAATTAGATAGCAGTAAGGAAGTAAGTGAAGAAGGGAGAGTAAAGAGGTGTAAGGAATGAAACGATACCTGTTAACATTTAGGGATACAGTTTTCCCTAGATTTGAGCAAGAACAGAGCCGGATTTTAGCAAGGAAGTATTTAATAGTAGTTTCGAAAGATGGGAGGGAGAGTATTGATCTGATGGATACAGGTAAGGAGTTCCAGGACTTAGCAACCTTGTACGAGAATAGACAATGCCCAGAAGATTTACTAGGTCTGTAGACAGACAGGAGTTTTTGGTCACTGGATCACAATGACAACTGGGAACATAGTTGTGTAGAATGTTTTTAGTGCTGGACAGACAGATGGATGCTGGATAATATATAGGTGGTATAAAAGAAAATACAAACAATGCTCTTTTTAAACACTCGTTTGCCCAGATTTTACTAAGTATAGTTTGCTATTATTGATATTATACCAATACATCCTAGAGGAGGTTGGTGGGAGTTAGAAATGAAAAGGAAAGAATTGTTATGGCAACTTAAACTGAATGCAACAACCCCACCAGGCGTAACTGAGTATTTGTCTATTTTGCCCGTTTTAAAGTTTAAAGCATGGGTATTACAATGAATATTCCATTATGAAATTTGATATAGAAATGGTTTTACCCCAGGCATTAATAATTCAATTTTATTCAAAGGTTCCCATTAAGATGGCAGTTTTTGTACTTTGATTAGTCTTTTATAATATTTCTAAAATTCTCTTTTGTAATACATCCTTCAGTTTAGAAGCTAGGTTTTAAAATATTTTATGGTTTCTTTTGGTTAGCTTCATATTTCATACCAGGTTTGTAGGTTCGATTAGCCTTATTTTTTTCCAACAGTTTTTAAATAAGTTCTCAAAATAGTTTTATATGGGTGCTTTGTTCTCTGGTTTGTATAGTATTTTACATGTGAATCAAGAAGTTAATTGATTAATTAAAATGATCACATGACAGATGTATAACACACAAAATGGTGGATTTAATGAATTTGTCTGTTCCAATGATGTCCTAAAGCTGTAAGGACGAAAGCGCTTGACCCTTTTTTGACAATAAAATTGATCTTTACTTGGTTGAATAGCTTTTTGTGGACCATTTTGTTGTTGCATCAAGATGAGCATTTGTTATTTTGCAAATGTACTGCTTTGTGTATGCTCAAACAGTCCTTCTGTTGGTTCCTAGTCTTTTATTTTGGAATGTGTCCTTATGCTATATTTTGTTTTACTAAGTCTAGAAATAAGGAACAGACTAGTTTGCCCATTATCTGTTGCTTTATTGACAGTATCTGTAGGTTAGAATGGCAGTGGTTGTACTATGGGAAGGACTGAAGCCATGTTGTGTGGGGTTAAGAGTTCTTCCTGCAGGAGATAGTTTAGCAATTTTGTGAGGAAGAGACCAAAAGTACAAGTCAAAAGTTTGGACATCCTGTGAAAATTTGGGCATTTGAGAGGTATGAGATGATAAGATGTTACAGTCAGACTCTGGATAATAAACATGGGGTAGTTTATGGTTTGATTAGTTGGTTTAAGTGCTAGTATTGTTTTGACATTGGTCAGGAGTGGTAATCAGTCGGTCTTCACTTGCACACTGATTGATCTCCCATCCCCCATCCAGCAGGCAATGACAGCAGGTAGAAGTAAAAAAGTAGTTACAATGTAACAAAACTGCACACAATGTAACCCCCTGCTGTTGTACAATAAAGCAGCTCTGCCATATACAAATATGTAGCATCTTGAAACTGCAGCTTCGCTCTCACTGGATAGTCAGCAGAGCAGTGGGGACGGCAACTGTTAACAGCTCCATGATGGAATCAGAATTTCAAATGGCTAGTCTGAAGGGACTGAGCTGCTGAGGGTGGATTTATTCTGAATGCAGTGCCTATATAGTCAGCTATTACCCCTACACCTTGTGCAGACATGGTAGGTACTGCAGTTTGGGTACATGTAATCAGTTTAGCTAAGGGTTCCCTACTGCGTTTAAGAACCATGTTGCAGGAGGTAGGATCACTTAATTAATAATTTAGTATAATAGACACTCCAAGTAAATGGAAGTGGTTTGCTGATTGAAAGCAGGTTACTACCAGTCCTACACGATAAAGAAAAATAATCTGGTTCCACACAGCAGTGAAAATCAATATGTCCTTTATTGTAGTCTGTTTTATTCAATTTTTTAACAATCTATATGTTCTACAGATGTATTTTATCACATGGCTTTTAGCTATGATGCACATTTTATCTGATTTTTGATTGGATGTTTTAGTGTTTAAAAATGTAACTGCTATTCTATCTTTGTTGGTCTGATGAAGCGTATTTTATTCCGAGAAAGCGCTTACCTACTACAATAAAGGACATGTTGATTTTCATGCTGTGTGGAATCAGATTATTTTTCTTTATCTTGTATTCTCTGGTTTTTGCATCTGATTCCTTATTTGGTTCAAGGACTGTTTACATTTACTACCAGTCCTGCCCATAACAGGTGACCTAAAGTCTTGCAGCTTAGGAGGTAGGTCCACCGCGGATATGGACATTTCCAAGTTACTATTGCCACTATGGCCAGGGTCCCAATTTTGTTTTTTCTCAAAACTTGGTTGACTGTGGGTAACAAAAAAAAATCTGTACTCCAAGCACTGCTAGAAATACAGCAGTTTATTCTTTTATTTATTAGGCTTAAAATAGCTTGAATAGAAAGGTAAAATACTTCATCTAAACATCTGACAGAAAACAACTGAATTGTTTCTTAATATGATTAGTCTTTTACAGCAGTCTGAGGTATTTTCCAAAAGCATAACCCAAAAAATGTCTTTTATATGTCAAGCCAAAGTGTCAAAAATCCAAGACCCTGCTAGGTGAGAGGAGGGATAGTCCTTTTTCGCTTAGAAATGGGCTTTCTGAGGAGTGTGTCACAGGGAAGCCAAGCCTCTTTATATCAATCACTTAAACAAGTTAGTATAACAAAATAAAGAGTAACCTTTCTTTTCTTTATGTTGTTTAACTTTCTTTCAAGTGTTAAGTCACAGGGCAGTTTAGTATATGAAAACATGTGGCCCAGGCCGGTATGACCCTGACCTTGAGTAGCATCTTACCCTCACCAAGAATGATACCACAGTATAAAGACAAAATGATCAATTTCAACAATTGGCTAAAGTATTGGTGTCACTCAAAGGGGGATCCAGTGTCTGTCAGCCTGGGATGACATGCTTGACAAGCCACATTGCTTCACTAGGGACGGCTTGCACCTGTCACCCCTGGGTTTTTGAATACTGTCCAAGGCTCTTGCCACCCCCATAGTGCATTTTTTAGGCAAGGCTCAAAAGACAAACCCACCTCCTTAGACAACACAAGGAAAAAGAAACTAAGGGTAATGCTACTCAACGCCAGAAGTCTAAACCTCAAGATGCATGCACTCGAGGCTTTCCTCAGTATGGAGAATATCGATATCTGTGCAGTAACAGAAACCTGGTTCAAGGCTCCTGAAAGCACCCCAGCACTACCAGGCTATACCTCATACCATGCTTTTCGGCTCCAAAACTTGGACCGAACCACAAGAGGAGGGGGAGTATCCATATTCATCAAAGATACCCACACCTCCAGGCTAGTGGCACTGCACGAAGCATCTGAGACCATCCATGTGCAACTAACAGTGGGCAAAACTGCCTTCCAGTTTGTAGCCTGTTACAGACCACCCTCCCAAACTCAGGAACCCCACTCGGCTTTCCTGAAGACACTGGAGAATATGAAGGTCTCTCCAAACACCATTATATTGAGTGACTTTAACTACCCAAGCATAGACTGGGATCACTACTCAAGCCCCAACACCCTAGCCCAACGGTTCCTAGAATTTATAAACTCAAATGCTATGGAAAAACTGGTCACCACTCCCACAAGAGGGGAAACATATTGGACCTGATCATCACCAACATGGGGACTCTATTGGTAAGATTTGACCATAAATTAATCACTATGGACATCCATATCCCGTCCCCACCCCCAGCAAAGGAAACCACGGTCAAAAACTTTTCAAAAGCAAACTTCCCACTTCTCAAAATCGAGGTGGAATCCTTCAAATCCCCAGGGCCAGTGGAAAATACGGCCCAAACCGCAGAATCCTTTAGAAACGCATTCTATGGATACCTACAGGAATGCATGGATCGTGCTATCCCAAATAAAACCAAGACACACTCCTCCAAAGGCAGGAGACCTGTCTGGTGGACTCCAGCCATAAATAAGCTGCACAACAGAAGGAGGAAGCTACTACATGATAGAGCAAAATCCCTGAAAGGGAAGGCAACTCTGATCAGTACTAGCAAGAAACTACGATCTCTCATAAAATCATCTAAGGCTAGCTTTGAAAGAAAAATTGCACAAGACGCTAAAGATAATCACAAGGCTTTCTTTAGTTATGTCAGAAACCTGGGTGGAAACTCCCAGATATGCTCTGAGTTGGTGCAAAATGACAAAAAATACACTGAACCCACAGACATTGCCAACATCCTGGCAGACAGGTTCAGTGCAAACTTCTCCCCCCCAAATGAGCAAATGACTATCCCAACAGAGTGTAGCCTCCCTGACATCACAGATGCACAGGTGAGAGCTGCCCTCTCCAAAGCAAAAAACACAGCATCAATGGGACCGGACGGTGTCCCGGGCTGTGTTTTACATGAGCTCCAAGAAGAACTGAACCCTCACTTAAAATCACTGTTCAGTCTCAGCCTTACAACAGGATATGTACCCAAAGAATGGCGTACAGCAACAGTGGTCCCACTTCATAAAGGTGGTGCCACAACGGACTCCGGAAACTATTGCCCTGTAAGCCTAACTAGCCTGGTCTGCAAAGCTATGGAGCGTATCATCATGGAACTCATAAACAAAGACATTGGGAACCTCCAAACACTGGATCCTACCCAATTCAGCTTTGTTAAGGGCAGATCTTGCCTCTTGAACCTGGTCAATTTCTTTGAAACAGTCACCAAGGCCATAGATGAAGGGAAGGTAGTCCACACAGCCTACCTTGACCTTGCAAAAGCCTTCGACACAATACCCCACTCGGGCATCATAAATAAGCTCACCAGATTAAATATCAACCCCTATGTCACAAGATGGGTTGCAAACTGGCTTAGGGATAGAACCCACATGGTCAGAATTACAGGTGCCATGTCAGACTCTAAACCAGTTACAAGTGGCATCCCACAAGGCTCAGTCCTGGGACCTCTCTTGTTCGGTATATATTTCTCTGAGGTACAGGCTAACACAAAAGGACTATGGCTGACAAAGTTTGCAGATGACTGCAAACTGGGGTCCATAATCAACTCGCTGGCTGACACAAGCATCCTCCAAAAAGGTCCCACAGAGACAGATAACTGGTGCCAGAGCCATGGCCTAAAGCTAAATGCCAAAAAGTGCATAGTCATCCCCTTTGGGAAAAGCAAAGTGCCCACAAATAACCACATAAATGGTAATCCATTAAGTACAGAAGAAGTAATTAGGGATTTGGGGACCCAAGTAGATTGCAATCTCTCCTTTGACAATCACATTGCCAAAGTGATTAGAAAGACGTTCTATATAGCCCACCTTATCACGAAGGGGTTCACATCTAGATCAAGAGAGGCCATTGTGCCCCTCTACTCATCACTCATCAGGCCCATAATTGAATACAGTGCCCCATTTGGGATGTACCTTACCCGACACCTGCTACAACTAGAAAAACCCCAAAAGTACCTCACCAACAGGATCAAGGGACTCAAACAGATGCCCTACGCAGTTAGGCTAAAGAAACTCCAGCTCTACTCAGTTGCTTACCGCCTACTCAGAGGCAATCTGTGCCTGACGTATAAAGCCATGTCCAACTCAGAATTAATGGACATGCTCCACCTCAAGAAATCTAAATCCATCAGAACTACACGCTCCAATGACTTAAACTTCAGCACAGAAATAAATAGAACATGCTGGAGGGACAGATTCATATCCCAGAGGCTTCCCTCACTCTGGAACAAAATCCCAATCCATGTCAGACAGAGCCCCTCAATGACCCTCTTCAAGAAGAATCTTGACGTTTAGATGGGAGATCGTAAATTTACCCCTGGGATCTCTTCTGTGTCACTGCTAGACAGAGGCACGGTAAACTAATCTAAGAAGGGTGGCGAAAGCCAAACACACTCTGGCTAGGCTTGTAAATGCCCTAGGGCAGATAGCCTAGTATCAACCTATGAACCTTCTCTATTTATACCATGCTTTGCTCCTAATTAACAGAAACTGTGCCAAGTTGTATACTCATATTTTGCTTTGTACTGCTTAACATTACTGTTCCAATTTTTAAGTTGGTATACGCGGCCATAAATATTCTGGTAGTTCTAGACTTGTATAACTACTTTGACCTAGTATTACGGCTACTGCTGTACATGCATTCCATCTCTTTGTGTTGCATCTCCATTCTAAGTATGCTGGAGCGCTTTCTGTGTACAACAAGTTTATTGGTTGCATTCATTTCTACGCCAAAAAAAATGTGTCCCTTGCATGTATTTTGTTATCTGGTTTGAACCAAAGTACATGTACCGGTTAGCAGATAACTGTTCTGCACTGAATTGTACTGTGATTCTAGAAAAAGTCTGTGGCAGGGGGCAATTCTGTGAGAGCTGCTTCAACTTCCAAATCTTTCTTCAGAGGTTCAATTCAGTAGCTGTTTATGAGGCAGTAGAGTACCCTAGAGTGATGCATTCTCCAAATACTGCAGGTTATTTATGGTCTCCAAAGCCATCACATGCTGCAGGTTATTTATGGCTTCCAAAGCCACCAAATACTGCAGGTTATTTATGGCTTCCAAAGCCATCAAATACTGCAGGTTATTTATGGTCTCCAAAGCCACCACATGCTGCAGGTTATTTATGGTCTCCAAAGCCATCACATGCTGCAGGTTATTTATGGTCTACAAAGCCACCACATGCTGCAGGTTATTTATGGCTTCCAAAGCTACCAAATGCTACAGGTTATTTATGGCCTCCAGGGATACTTCAGCTGTTGTCCAAGGCATATTTTTCAGTATCTTAATACAATTTGTTGTATAAGTTTTGTATTCTTGAGCATCCATTTATTCTGAAGGCAGCTTATTGAAATATCTTAAGACATTTATGAGGAATACTCAAACCACAGGAGTAAAAAATTGCAATGTTCCTGTCTTGGACATGACACCACATTCTCTGTCTGCCTTTAAATATGCTTTAACTTCTATACAGAAGTATCTCTTTATTTTCTTAAATGCAGCTCTGATAAGCTTGTGGTCCTCTCTGTGATTACATGTAGGTTTAACATTTTGCCTGGAAATGGTTCTAATTAGTAGAATAATAAATATGATGGGTGAGACGTAGCACCTTGTCATATCTGTGGCCCTGGACCATAACAGTATGATGGGTGAGTCATGTGGCACCTTGTCGCATCCGTGGTCCATCACAATGACAGTATGATGGGTGAGCCATGTGGCACCTTGTACATCTGTGGTCCTCCACCATGACAGTATGATGGGTTAGCCATGTGGCACCATGTCATATCTGTGGCCCTGGACCATAACAGTATGATGGGTGAGTCATGTGGCACCTTGTCACATCTGTGGTCCATCACAATGACAGTATGATGGGTGACCCATGTGGCACCTTGTTAGATCTGTGGTCCTCCACCATGACAGTATGATGGGTGAGCCATGTGGCACCTTGTCATATCTGTGGCCCTGGACCATAACAGTATGATGGGTGAGACATGTGGCACCTTCTCGCATCTGTGGTCCATCACAATGACAGTATGATGGGTGAGCCATGTGGCACCATTTCACATTTGTGGTCCTCCACCATGACAGTATGATGGGTGATCTATATGGCACCTTGCCACATCTGTGGTCCTTCACCATGACAGTACAATGACATAATCTTTTCCAAGAAAATGTCTTAAGTGATAAAATGTGATGTCCTTTGATGTTGCCTGTCTGTGTTGCTTTAATTTAATTTTTGGTTTGTTTTGGGAGGTAGCAGATCTGTGGTTCTCACAACTACTATGTTTTGTGTGTTACAATTCAGAATGGCATGGTGTCTCTCCAGAAAATAGTGACTTTCTTTTATGTCCTTAGTAGAGGAACAGAGAGGAAAGACCTCTTACAATTTCTGCTTTCAAGTCATGGCATATCTGTTCAGTTTCTTTTAATCACCCAAGTGGTTTGCTATCCTGAATTACAGAATGCTTGTGATGGTTGACTTGTTAACTTATGTGTGCAACAAAGCATAGCCATCACTGTTGATATAAATCTGTCTGAAAAACTGAGGTGCCCATTTTATACCATCCTGACTTCTGTGAAGACAGGACTACATCATTCATCTGGTTTTATGCACTTTATAATGCGGTAGTTGGCTTAGTCTGTTCTGGTATGCATTACAATTGTACATGGACCTGCATGCAATGTTTATTAATGAGATCCACTACATATTCTGCTGAAGATGCGTGTCCGTGTGTCTAGAAAGTTGTAGACATTGTATACACTCTAAGAATGCTTGCAGACATATCACATGACCCGTATCTTGCAAAAAGAATGCAACTTGGGTGTAAAGCACTTTTTATTTTTGCTAGTTGTATCTATTCACTATGTTATACTTTCTCTCAAGATGTTGTGTTTAATAATGTAGTATTTGCAAATTGTACAATAAAGCATAAAGGTTTGTGTTTCTTCATCCACTTCCCCTTTACTGAGTCTCTCATTGTTGTCTTAGTGTAAAAGTTCCATTAGCTACAGGATTGATTACCTTTTTTTATTTTGTAACATGGCTGTTGTTAATGCCTTTAATTTTATATTCAATGCAGGGTAGATGGTTGTCTTGAGCTATGGTTGAACATAAAGTAAAGGCAGATGAAAAAAGATTTACTGAATTTTGTTGTTTCTGAAAATCCAATGTTTTGTGATTGGCTTACTTCACTACCTTGACATTTGATCGCTGGACTGCTGAGAAGATTGCTGTAATTACCCTTAGATTGTTCATTTCTGTACACAGAAATTCAGACATCAGATAGCAAGTTGTAATTGCATCAGTGCTTGAGTTAATTTTCCCTGAACAATACTTCTATTTTACAACTGCTGTTTTGCACAATTTGGAAGTGACTTTGAAACTGCTTGAAGAATCTCTGCATTATATTCAGGTATAATAAGCAATGGATATTTCGCCTTTGAGTTGTCCACCTACTGGTGCTGTTACATGCCCTTTCATAATTGTACTCATTTGATTGATTTAACTAGTGAGTAGAAATATTCACTGTAAAAGAGCCGTACAGTTAAACCCGGCAAGCAGTGAGCTTTTTCCCCTTGAAAAAATTCTAAATTCATTCACATTTGGTTTTAGATAAAATGCTAGATTTTTTTCCAACTATAACTTAAAGTGCGTATTTGTATAGTTTGTCCTTTTTGAGCAGTTTAATCACTGCTTTTGTGCATCTTAACAGGGTCTTTATTGCTACATTTTTACTACAAGAAACATTAGGTATGAAGTTTTACTGAGATGGTTGTGAGCTTTAAATTCGCTATATATTTTCCAAAGCTTTCAAGAGGCATATGTCCTGCAGTGAAATATCTGTAAGAGACTTATTTACATCGTATGTTATTTGGGTTTGTTTCAGTGTAATGTAATTTTAAAACTGTGTTTCGAGTGGGGTGCAGTGCTTTCCTCTGCCAATTTACCATAGCAACGCAGTTGTCGCAAGATGTATTGTGGGTCCACGCAGCTCAGTGTTAGTCACTTCATACATATTGTGCACAATTCTTTTTCATAGTAATCACACAACATTGGAAAATGCATTTCTCTCATCGAAAAATGAATATTTCCATTAAAACTTTAAAGTTCAAGCTCAGTTTTATTTCAGTTATGATTGAATTCTAGAGTGGGTTTGTGCCCACCCTTGGTTTTGACATCTGTTTTAAGTGATGTTTTCAGTATGATAACAGCTTACACATGTGGGAATTAGCTGAGATTTATTACTAACCTGCCAGGCATGAGAGTAAGGGTGAAGCCACAGGATTCAAGCACTTAACCTAGGAAACACTAAATCTGAACTATAGCTCTGACTTTAGCACTTGAATATTTCTCTTGCACAGTTAAAAACTAGCTTTGGAGACCCCTTTTTTTTTTTTTTTTTTTTTAATAAGTCATATTATTACTGAAGAACAGCATTTTTATACTGAGTAGCAGCTACTTGACATAAAAATTAATAAAGTAAGGGGAATATTTTTTAAAAGATCTCTTGTTATTGGTTTACTTGATTTTTAGGTATCTCTGTTATAAAGTATAGAAATACCAGTGGCTAAGATCTGTCAGCAGTACATTAACACAGAAACCTACAGTGTGCAACATATCCCAGCAGTGCAATAAATTGTTTCCATATAGAGATGTTGAGATGGGCGGCCACGGTGGGGCAGTGGTTAGCATTGTCACCTCACAGCAAGAGGTTCTCCGGTTCGATCCTAGGCTGGGGTGCCTTCTGTGCGGAGTCTGCATGCCCTCCCTGTGGTCGCATGGGTTTCCTCCGGGTGCTCTGGTTTCCTCCCACATCCCAAAGACATGCTGTAGGTGAATTGGACACTCCATATTGGCCCTAGGTGTGTGTGTGTGCATGTGTGTGCCTTCAGTGGAAGGTTGGGCGCCGGGCTGGTAACTCGACACTGTAAAATTCCACTGCCAATCATGAGCGGACAGGTGATCCGCTGTGGCGACCCCTAACCGGGAAAAGCCAAAAGAAGAAGAAGAAGATAGAGATGTTGAGATGTCATAGTGAAGCACATTTATTTAGCTTTCTAGTACAAAAAAAAGGTTAGAGAGAGGTCATTTATGTAACTTTCTTAGGTTTTCACTAAAGATTTTACTTTTTATGTGTTTGTTTTATTTTACATTTCTGGATCAGGATAGTCCAGCTGACCCTTATGCCCTTTTTCAGTAGAACCCTATGCTGAAAAGCTCCCCAGAAAGATTAAAGAAAAGATAACAGAAACTAGATTTGTCTTGTCGGCTTATCTCACACACTACTGGAACATCCAGTGATTAGTGATTCCGATTTGCAGCTTCGTTTTAGTTTACATCCATGCATTGTATAAAGACTTAATGAATGGTTGTATTGTTTGATAGTTGGGAGACAAGCAGAATTAAGAGAAGTGTAAAGCTTACAGCAAGTGGTTACTAGTTTGATTCTGTGCTGGGGTTCTTTCTGTGTGAAGTTTGCATGTCTTTCCTGATGTTCGTGTGGGTTTTCTCATTGTGCTGGAGTTTCCAGCCACATCCAAAAGGATGCCTTACACCGACTGACAACTGTTAACTGTCCCTGGGTGTGTGTGCAATGCATGTGTAATATGAAGAGAGAGCAGTCAATCTACATCTGTTTCTGACTTGCCTAGTAAACTGTACATGGTGGTATCTGTTGACAGAATCAGTATAGAAGTTGGATAACTCATAAGCATGGGCAGATGTGTTATGGGGCTGCAGCCCCCAGTACTGTGTATGAATCAGGTTTACAGAAGCAGTGATGAAAACGGTCAACAAAAAAAATGAGAATCTAATTAAAAAACAGATTTTATACTAAAGAAAGTGAAAATGCAAAATAAGATGTCTAACTGCAGAGCAGCGTGGATCAAAAGGGAATAATTGCTCTTGATCTGTGTCTGGGAGATCTCTGTCAATTCCCCACAGACTTGGATTACCAGCTTTGTAACTCTGTGATTAAGCAGTTATGTTCTCAGTAACTCTTTGATGCAGGAGGTATCTGCACTAGAGAAAGGAAAAGACACAATGATGCTTGGAAATCATAAATTGTAAATGAGTAACTGACCCAGTGGACAGCATTACTCTTCTGTCGTGCAAATACTGGCCATTGGTAGGTCCAGTGTCACTAAAAACTTGTCAGAGATGCAACTGTACCATGTGGCCTGTTTGAGGATACCGTGTGTAATGGGCAGGAAAGGCATATTTCTTTATGCAAAAGAAATCTTGCAAGTAACGTATGCAATAACTGTGAGTGGTTGCTCAGAAATGCTACAGATTTTTGTAGAATGAGTGGCCAGAATTATTTTTTTTCACCTGAATGGTCAACATACTTGTGCTTGGGAGAAGTATGACATAAGAAGTTGAGGTCAGCCGCGGTGGTTCAGCAGTTAGCTTTGTCGCCTCATAACAAGAGGTTCTCTGGTCGATTCTTGGCTGGAGAGCCTTCTGTACAGAGTCTGTATGTCATCCCTGTGGTCATGTGAGTTTTAAAAAAAACATACAGATAGATGCATGTGTGTGCATGTGCCTTCTATGAAGGCTGGGTGCCAGGCTGGCTACTCGACACCATAAAAACCCCACTGCCAGTCAGTTTTCAGACTGGTGATCCACTGTGGTGACCCCTAAAGGGAGAAACCAAAAGAGTGTGAAGTAGCAAAATGTCAGTGATGCAGCTGTTTTGTCAATAATTTTCTTCAACTGTTTGTGGATGTAAGCCTTCCAGACACAGCTTGATTCAGGGAGAAAAACATCCTGAGTAGTAACCAGGAAAGTGCTCCATTGTCCTGCCATCACAGCAATAGATAGAGAACTGCATATGTTATGTAGGGGATACTAAAAGGCGATGTGCAGTTATTGATTGACATTGTTCCAGAGATACTCTATCGTAACACCCACAGTTAACACAGAGGATTAAGGCTTAACAACTGCTTTCTGTAGGCCAGAACTTCATTGCTTCTTTGTCCGTTTGCCTACTGTGTGACTTTGAACAAGTTACTTAAGCAGACAAGGCTGGCAGATTGCCACTGAATAGGGACATGTGGCTCACTGTACTTGCATCAAATGTATTTTAAAACATGGAAATATTTAGAAACTGATTTATGTTTCAGGAGATGTAAGTACCTGACGGTAGATTTAGCACTTTGGTATCTCATAGCTGTGGAATTTTTATTTATTTATTTGTATCCTTTTGTTGGCAGGGTTAGTCCCACTAAGCTAAATAGTCTGTTTTCAGGGGAGACCTGAGGTGGTATTTATACTTTTAAGGGAAATTTGGCTGGGACAAGTAATTAACAGATGCTTGCTTCAGAAAATGTAAAGGTGATAAGTAAAGCCATGGTGGTTCTGCAGAATGAAAGGCTAGTTATTTATCTAGATATGTGCCCGTTTTTTTGACCAGGTGGTTTTTTGAACCTATGACCCTGTTTCAGAGGATACTCATAGTAGCCTTTATTTCATGGCACCTTTTACTACTTGACAGTTAGGTGATTTAGTGTAAGAGGGACAGGGTACAGGGCATTTAGCCTAATCTGGTACTGGAGGAAGGGTTGTGAAGTCCCCTTTAGAAGCTCTTGCGCCTCTAAAACAAAAATGTATATATATTAAGTAATGCTTGATTGTAACATCAAGGCTGAGCTGTGCTCTAGTTTACTTTCCTGTCATGTAGCCTTATGGTTCCCAGAACAATTTATCTGTGTTTTTGTTTTTGTGTAGCAATATTGCATTATTATTGTAAATTGCTGCATTTTGGTTGTCCTCTGTACTTTATTCTTATTTACATATTTCTTACAGAATTACTTATTTTTATATTCGTAAAGTGTCTAACTTGTACTGTGCTTGTAACTAGTATTTCTTTGCTAAAGCTGGTCGATTGCATGCTTAGAGATTTGTATGCCAGCCATTCAGTTTTGCTTCGTTAAAATAAAACATGCATACTAAAAGCTGGGGGGGACATAGTGAGATTTTATTTCACTGAAGGTTTTGGAGAACCTGCAGCAGTAGTACAAACGTTTAGGTGAACTAAGATGCCAAGCAGCTTCATTTGTCCATGTGGCTGTTGTATTTCTCCTTGCTTTTGGGGTCCAAGTTGTGGATGAAAAAGGTCTGAGACGGACCATTTTGCTTACCCATTTTAACAGGTAAATAAATTAATAGTAAATTAAGAAAAAGGTAAATCATACAGTTTTTTGAAACTGGGAGAACATAGAAGAGGAATAGTTGATTAGATCTTGTAGGATGCAGGACGGGGAAGGATTTGGAGAGATTAATTGCCAACTTGTGCTAACTGAATAATTCTTTTTTTGTTGTATTACATAAGTTTTACATTTAGAAGACACAAAGATATATATATATATATATATATGAAAATACTGACAGCTATTACACTGCCAGAAGCATTAGTACATTTTCATTTTGTTATGTGACTCTTCACTGCTTTCTGTCCCAAAAATATGGTGTTCCATTGAGTCATGTTCTTGCAGTGTGAATAGTTGACCTTGTTTGGCAGATCAAAGTTCTTATCTCTTACAGATGATCAATCCTGGGCAAGGTTGGATATATCTATTTTAGGACAGTATTCCTTTGTGAGATGCTACTGTGACCTCATATTAGGTAGGTATAACTTAGCAGGTTGTGAATTCCACCCCGCCTTAAAAAAAAAAAACACTTTATGACTTTGTGAGTTAAGTAGGTAGATTTACCATGGATGCTTTTCTGATGTTGTGTTCCCTGAAGTGGCCTGTCCTGTTTCATCTTTACTGAACTTTTCTTCTTCTTCTTTCAGCTGCTCCCGTTAAGGTCGCCACAGCGGATCATCTGTTTCCATTTCTTCCTGTCCTCTGCATCTTGCTCTGTCACACCAACCACCTGCATGTCCTCTCTCACCACATCCATAAACCTTATCTTAGGCCTTCCTCTTTTTCTTTTACCTGGTAGCTTCATCCTTAGCATCTTTTTCCCAATATACTCAGCATCCCTCCTCAGCACATGTCCAAACCAACGTAATCATGCCTCTCTGGCTTTGTCTCCAAACCTTCCAACCTGGGCTGACCCTCTAATATACTTATTCCTAATCCTGTCCATCCTCATCACATCCAGTGCAAATCTTAACATCTTTAACTCTGCCACGTCCAGCTCTGATTCCTGCCTTTCTGTCAGTGCCACTGTCTCCAACCCATATAACGTAGCTGGTCTCACTACCCTCTCGTAGACTTTCCCTTTTACTCTTAATGGTACTCGTCTGTCACAAATCACTCCTGTCACTCTTATCCACCCACTCCATCCTGACTGTACTCTCTTCTTCACCTCTCTTCCACACTCACCATTACTCTGAACTGTTGATCCCAAGTATTTAAACTCATCCACCTTTACCAACTCTACTCCCTGCATCCTCACCATTCCTCTATCCTCCCTCTCATTCACACACATATATTCTGTCTTAGTCCTGCTGACCTTCATTCCTCTTCTCTCTAGGGCATAACTCCACCTCTCCAGGGTCTCCTCCACCTGTTCCCTACTCTCACTACAGATCACAATGTCATCTGCAAACATCATAGTCCACGGGGACTCCTGTCTGATCTCGTCTGTCAACCTGTCCATCACCATTGCAAATAAGAAAGGGTTCAGAGCTGATCCTTGATGTAATCCCACCTCCACCTTAAATGCATCCGTCACTCCCACCGCAGACCTCACCGCTGTCACACTACCCTTGTACATATCCTGTACCACTCTTACATACTTCTCTGACACTCCCGACTTCCTCATACAATACCACAACTCCTCTCTAGGCACCCTGTCATATGCTTTCTCTAAGTCTACAAAAACACAATGCAACTCCTTCTGACCTTCTCTGTACTTCTCCATCAACACTCTCAGAGCAAAGATTGCATCTGTAGTGCTCTTTCCCGGCATGAAACCATACTGCTGATCACTAATCATCACCTCCCTTCTTAACCTAGCTTCTACTACTCTTTCCCATAACTTCATGTGTGACTGATTAGTTTAATCCCTCTGTAGTTAGTACAGCTCTGCACATCACCCTTATGCTTAAAAATTGGTACCAAAACACTTTTTCTCCATTCCTCTGGCATCCTCTCACTTTCCAAGATTTCATTAAACAATCTAGATAAAAACTCCACTGCCATTTCACCTAAACACCTCCATGCTTACACAGGTATGTCATCTGGACCAACAGCCTTTCCATTCTTCATCCTCTTCATAGCTGTCCTTACTTCCTCCTTGCTAATCCACTGCATTTCATGATTCACTATCCGCACATCATCCAACCTTCTCTCCCTCTCATTCTCTTCATTCATCAACCCCTCAAAGTACTCTTTCCATCTGCTTAATACGCTCTCCTCGCTTGTGAGTACGTTTCCCTCATTATCCTTTATCACCCTTACCTGCTACATGGGGGGGGGGGCAGCTGTGTGTTTCTTTTCAGCTAATGTCCTTTTGGATTCAAGTAACATATCTCCAGCATACACTGCTGTGTGTGACATGGTTCACCAATGCCACCAAAAGGTCATGGATGTTTTTTATAAAAAGGTAAAATGCTTCATACAAGCATGTGGAGGGGGGTTGAGCAGTTACTTCAAGTAGAATTAAGTATCTCAGTGTTTCCTGTGGGGGGACTTCAGTTACCTCAGGTAGAATTAAGTATCTCTTGGTCTTGTGAGGGGCACAGCATCTATCTCAGATGAACTCGAGCATCTTAGGGTCTTGTGTGGTGGACATTGCCACCTCAGGAGAAATTAAGTATCCTGGGGTCTCCTGTGAGGGGACTTCAGTTACATCAGGTGGAATTAAGTATCCTGAGGTTGCATAAAAAGAAGAACAGCTACACTGAGTAAAGTTAAATGCCTTGGAGTCATGTTATTGAGTAAAGGAACAACAGAAGGAGAGTGAATGACAACCAGGTGGCAACAGAGACAACAGTACTGCGAGCATCAGTTCCTTAAGTCTCAGTCCTTGGGTACACCAAAACTTGCTGTGCTCCATTTAATGGACATTTCAAGTGTACTACACCTTTAAGAGCATCTTTTGAAATATAAGTACTGTGCAGAGATCCATACCTAAACTGAACAGGATCTCCAAGGTTAGCCTTCTCAGAGTCAAAGGAAAGCATATGGCTTGATTTGTGTACGGATTTCCCTTTTTCTGCATTTGTGTGACTTCAGAGGTGCTTTTCTCCCTGAGCCTCCACTGAAAATGGGTTATCTAACCCAGTCAGACAATCTTGATAAACAAATATCAAAGAAAAATAAATAAATACTTCATTTATATATTGGGAGTATGGGATACTTCACCTACACCGAGAGCTGCATGAGGCAGAATCCCTCCTGTAAAAACTATTGTTACAAATTTTAATATTTTATTCCATAATTTTGTTCTATGGTACTGTCAGATTTTGATTTTTTTACTTTGTAATGAGTCCAGATTTAGTGCAACCCAATATTCCTTTATTAATTCCCCATCCTCTTATAGGTCATGAGGTTTGGATAGTGACCAAAAAGTGGTGGGGTCTCATAAATCAAAAGACAGAAGGAGGGTCTATTCTTGTTATAGTGGGGCTTATTGTTGGTGATAGAGTGATTAGCTTAGCAGTCTGGGAGGATGTCCGAGTGCAACCTCACTTCTTCCCCCAAGTTGAGAAGGGAGTCAGATGAGCTGGCTTCTGAACATTTTGAGAATATCCCCTACAAATCTCTCTTGGGGGATGTACTTGCATAACTTACTGAGAGGTAAACCCTAAACATGATGGATGGATTGTGTTCCTTAGCTTGTATGGAAACACCTAGGGAAATGAAAAAGACTTAACAGATCAGTGTTATTTTCTTCACTGTACATAGTATGGATAAAAAAAGCTCAAAAGTGAGCTGAAAAGTAATTTTTCTTAGATCATACATATGAACAGTTTCAGTAGAAACCTCACTTTGTCGTTTATAAAAGTAAGCTCCATACTACTGACAATCGTATAGTGTAAGACTGGTTTCACCATTAAACTGGCTTCATCACTTACAAAAAGAAGGCATGTGTTATTGACATTTATATAAATATCGGTTTATAACTGATGAAGCTAGGATAATACCTGGGGAAGTCACAGAATGAGCTGGAGATGGTTCCTAGGGATGGGGAAGCATGTTCTACCATGATCAGATTGAGTGATAAGGAATCATGTTCTACTGTGGTCAGACTGAGGAATAGGGAAGCATGTTCTACCTTGGTCAGATTGCTACCACTACAGTGAACATCAGCACAAGCAATTCGGGAAATTAGTGCATCAGATGCAGCTGCTGTTAGAATAAACAACTGCACCATAGTGTAAATTCTTACTTGGTAGCATTTAACCATAACACCACATATATTCAGTCCTGTGCAGATCCACGTTGCCACTGGATGATATCAAGTTCCTGGATAAGTTTACTGTTATTTTGTGTGCTAATATCCTTATGTGGCTTGCATTTCCCAAGCTGATATCATGCACTAGTGCCAAGTGTGCCAGTATAAACCTTTTCCATTTTTGTGTTGCCCTTTGCAGTGCTTGTTCTTGTTTGTTCATGGCCTATACAGGCAAACTATGCCTGGCCTACAAGATATCCTCTGATCCCGCCCTAATGGATCAGTTACACATATGTAAACAAATAGCACTAGGAAAACCAGAACCAGGGACCTAAATTTTGCCTGCAACATAAATAGGACATGCTTCAGGGACAGGTATGTGGTCTCTCAGAGGCTCCCCCTTCTGTGGAACAGGTTTCCCATCCATGTGAATCAGAGTTAATCCCGGCATGTATTCAAGCTAAACTTGTGTCATTAATTGGGGAACTGCAAATATACCACAGGTGTAACACACCTGTGTCTCTGTTAGTGAGAGGAAATTTGTAAATGCTTGGTCACCCATGCTCAAGTATATATATATATATATATATATATATATATATATATATATATATATATATACATGTATGTGTGTGTGTGTGTGTGTGTGTAGATATCTATATATATATATATATATATATATATATATATATATATATATATATATATATATGGATTCACTTTATAACCTCGAAATGCTGAAATATCGAATTTCAGTATCTCAAGACTATAAAACCGAATCCACAAAACACCGACAAACAAAAACCGCGAAACCACATAACCGAAAACACCGCACACACTATACTAAACATACAACACAACACCCACATCACAACATAAACAAAAACCACACACATACACAACTCACACACATAAGCAGGGGGGCAAGCCGCCCACAGCCGCCCTACTTATATTTACTAACTCCGAGATCGCACAAACACAACACAAAAGCTCGCTCACACACACGCACATTCTCCAATCCCTCACACACACTCTAACTCCCACTCAAAACCCTTACAAAACACTCACTTACCTGACATAACACCTACATCCAAACACGCAAGCGCACCAACAAAACACAAACCCGGACATTACATAGCGCAACTTCATAACCGCGAATTCGACATATTTTTGACATACGTCAAATTCGCGATTATGAACGTTCGCTATTTTTAACATTCGACTTTATAGCTTCGAAATACTGAAATTCGACATTTCAGTATTTCGATGTTATAAAGTGAACCTATATATATATATATATATATATATATATATATATATATATATATATATATATATATATATTTCAGTAGACTGAAGGTTCACTTACCCGACTTTCGGATAGCTGAGACGAAAAGGCTGACAACTGCAGAACACTGACATCCCGGAACACAGACTTCCCACTCCAGGTAAGTAGCCACTAGGCCATCCTGTAAAAATAGTAAAACCAAAGGAAAGTAAACCCACCCATGTGGGGGTCTACAGCCCCCCACTAAATATACCAACTGCAAGAATGCACTACCGTGGGGGTAAGGGGCAAAGTTCAACAGAGTAGCACACCAGTTTCTTAACTGGAGTGGGAAGTTGGTGCTCTGGAATGTTAGTGTTCTGTGGTTGTCAGCCTTTTCGTCTTGGCTATCTGAAAGCTGGGTAAGTGAACATTCGGTCTACTGAAGTAGACATATATATATCTATATATATATATATATATATATATATATATATATATATATACTCACACATACCTTGGGAACCAGTACCTATATCATGGCTAGGATTAAAAAAGCACCTTTGATTCAATAGTACAGGATTCTTCTATAATCAACCAAAAAAACAGCAGTCAGTGTAGAAAAAAAACAAGAACCAAAAAACACTGAAGGCAGCAGAGAACAGACTCAAAGATGAGCGTAAGACAGTTTACTCAAAGATAAGTGCAGTATTCTTCTATGATACTGTGATCTCCTGTTCTGCAGTTATTTTTTTTCTTTTTGCTTTTCTCTGTTCTTATGAGCTAATTGATGTAGCTACTTATGCGTCCAAGCTGAATCATTTGTCTACTGTAGAAAAGTCCCAACTTGTCATGCACAAGTGTCGTGTGTCGCAGTGATGGTAAAGTTCCTTAATCAAATGCCGTGTTCTCCTTAACCAGAGATGGCCCTTCTTTTCTACTTTTACATCTCCCCACTTGTTCCTTTTTTTACATTGCATTGTAGTTCATCATGGTTATATCACACAACATGAAAGTCGAGCAGAAAGCAAAATAGTTATTTGTTTCTGTGAATTTCCTAATTTGTGGATGTTATTTATCTTTGGTATTATTAAAGAAAGCTTTGTTGCACAACAAAACATTTCTCAGAGAACCAGGTTGCATATGCAGTATGAATAAAGTAAGTAAAGCTACATCAGGACATATCACCACACCACTGGACAAGCAATACATAAGTTTCCCTCCCAATCCAACCTCTCTGTCATTCTAAATCTTGCAACCAGGTATGATGTATCCCAATATCATGTACCATCCTGATGTCATTCTCTGACCTTGCGTTCGTGTATTGCATAATTTATATTGCATATCCCAACTGTGTTTCATATGTGAAATAAGTCATTTGCAGCATCCTCAGTTTTCATATCCCTCACAGTATTGTATTTCAACAGTAAGAGCCATCTGATGCTACCTTATCATTTTGTAGGCACTATAAAGTGAACACCATCTTTCTACTCCTCCATTGCTGCACTACAAGTCATTGCAATAAGCATATTAACTTTGTCTCTTCTAAAGACAAAAACAGAGGAAATAAATTAGAATTCCTCCCATTGTAATCATCTTGTCACATCTTTCATCTTTGTTATGGTAATAGTCAAGTCCAACTTCCCGTTATACTGCCCATGTTATTCCCTGAACTTCCCTCGCTCCTACCACTTATGTTATCCAGGGAATCAAAAATGTTAGTCATGTACACCTTATTCCTATCTATATCCCTAACAGAAGGTGTGTTGTATCTGCCCTGCATCCTCACGGTGCTAGTGGCATGTCCCTAGCAGCAGCGGTAGCAGTATTTAAAGTATCACTTTCTCTCACCGTACCCACTGGTACCAGTGCCCTTAACGATTTGAGTAATACTGTGTGCTCATTTCTGGTGTGCTGCTTTGTGCTGTGAATAATGACTTGTTCATAGACTGATGTATTTGGATTTCATTGTATTATTTTTGGTCCAATGGCAGCCCTCTGCACCTGTTGACATTTTTAAGGCCTCTCTACTCCAGTTGTACATGAGCCACTTTGATGTTCTTTCCCATGACTTTTTTTACCAGTAACTTCATGCCCCACTTTGTTCTTCTCTTAAATATTAGCAGCACCTTGTACAGATTACAAGGGCAGTATGCACTCAGAGTGAGAAAATCTTGTTTTGCATGCATTGCTTCATTCAGGGAAATGATACCTAGGCCAAGTGGACATACAGTAGTATTTGTATAGGTTGGTATGTTCCTAAGTACTTCCTTCAAGGGAATCATACCAACTCTAGTGGACATAGAGTAGTGTTTTTATAGGTTGATAGGTTTCTAAGTAAATACCAGGTTATCTGCTTTTGTGAAGCATTTTAATCCTAGCTAATTTCCTTCAAAGGTGAGAATCAAACCCTGTACATTGTGTCTGTCAGGTAAAGGTCCCAACCCTGTTTTCATAAACAAATTTGTTTATATTTCATAGTGAAGGTTTGCATAGGTGATGCATGCTAATCTTGTCTGCATTTTATACAACTGTGCTGTCATATTCTGGTCTGGAAGCTTTGTTCCACTAACACTTTGTTTTTCGGGGATGCTGATGTATAGATTCATAGATTCATAGATTAGTACTAAGCTAACTGCCCTTGTGAGCCATTTTAAGCCTAGCCAATTATCCCTTGTGAGATTCAAACCCTACACCTTGTGTTTGTAAGGCAAACACCTTAACCATTAGGCCACCCTCCCAACCTATACAAATAGTATGGTTTGTAGAATGATGTGTAATATATATCTGCGGTTGTTTTGTGTTAATAAGGAAGTATTTTCTGTACATGAGTCCGTGCTGCTCATGGTCATAAAACATATTGATTTAATGAGCTGTTGTTTCTGTAGGTCGGCTTGTTGGTCCACTAACGCATGTTATTTACGTTTTCAGCATGTCAGTGCAATGGACACAGTACGTGTGTTAATGGAAGTGTCTGTGAACAGTGTAAAAATCTCACTATGGGCAAACAATGTGAGTCGTGCCTGGCAGGTTACTATGGTGATCCAACTAATGGCGGGAAATGTCAGGGTAAGTACTAAACTCAAAAATAGCAGATTTTTACTTGTCTGTTTTTGTGCAGTGATGTTTCTTGATTGCTACATGAATTGACAACAGTTGATGATGGTTTGAACAAGTTATTTTTTACTTGTAGCTCATATCTTAGGATTTTGAATAATTTTCTATGTACAGCCTGTGCAAGTGTAGACACCAGGCAAACTTTCTGCTAGGAAAAGCTCTTTGTTGTTTTACTCGTAGGTCATTTTAGAAGATCTATTTAGCATACATCAGCATATTTATTTATGGTAACAGCAGCAGCATTTTATGGTATCCAATGTATAGCTTAGATAGATATATACAGATTGAAAGAGAAAGCAATGTCTTAGACACTGTATTTTTAATTTAGTTTAAAAGTGATCACTGGTGAGTATTAGCAGTAAATACATGAAGTTCCTAAACAAGATGTATTGAGATTATGTAATTGAAATTGTGACTGTTGGATGGTATTTCTTGTTGATATTTTGTCTTTTGTTGTCTTCTGTATGCAGTCTTCATTCTTGCTTCAGTTTACACTGTTTTATGAGCTGTGCTGGTCATTCGCGGAAGTAATATCACTCTACCACTATGATTATAAGCATCACTTACTGTTATTAAGACCTTGCTGCAGTTAACTGCTCTGTTCTAGGGCTACTATTACCTACTGTGATGACCAGAGGCTTTAGGTCTATTCCAGAATAGAAGACAAAATGTGTGTATCAGAGTATGTAATAAATAAGTAAACAGGCAAACTGGCATATGCACAAATCTAGGCCATGTACACGTGCTTTTGAAAGTGCTTGTTTGTAGGTGATGTATCCTACAACATTGAAAGCCCACAAAAGGGATTTGCCAGAATATTAGTAAACCAAAAAGTAAAATATTATATTTTTCCTTTAAACACAGAGAAATTATTGAGACTTAAAGGGGAGAAATCCTCTAAAAAAATGGCAACATTTCTGTTCTCATTACCAGTCAGTGTTTCATCACATAAACAATGGTTGCATGTTTTGTAAACATACAGCTGCTCACCTCTGGAATACCCTGGGTCATCTGCCTTGTCATACCCTTTAATGTGAGTCTTCCTACGTGTTGTACCCTGTTCCAGTTTGTCCCAGTTGAATGTTCTCTAGCTTTTTGAATTTCTTCTCTCCACAGTTGTAGAAACATTTTCTAACTCTTACATTTCTGTTACATTACCTACCAGAACTTACCTTACATCTCTGTTACATTACCTACCATAACTTACCTTACATCTCTGTTACATTACCTACCATAACTTACCTTACATCTGTTACATTACCTACCATGACTTACCTTACATCTCTGTTACATTACCTATCATAACTTACCTTACATCTCTGTTACATTACCTACCATAACTTACCTTACATCTCTGTTACGTTACCTACCATAACTTACCTTACATCTCTGTTACATTACCTACCATAACTTACCTTACATCTCTGTTACATTACCTACGAAAAATTACCTTACATCTCTGTTACGTTACCTACCATAACTTACCTTACATCTCTGTTGCATTACCTACCATAACTTACTTACATCTCTGTTACATTACCTACCATAACTTACTTACATCTCTGTTACATTACCTACCATAACTTACTTACATCTCTGTTACATTACCTACCATAACTTGCCTTACATCTCTGTTACATTACCTACCATAACTTGCCTTACATCTCTGTTACGTTACCTACCATAACTTACCTTACAATAACTTGCCTTACATCTCTGTTACATTACCTACCATAACTTGCCTTACATCTCTGTTACGTTACCTACCATAACTTACCTTACATCTCTGTTACATTACCTATCATAACTTAACTTAAATCTCAGTTACATTATCTACCATAACTTACCTTACATCTATGTTACTTACCTACCATAACTTACCTTACATCTCTGTTACATTACCTACCATAACTTACCTTACATCTCTGTTACATTACCTACCATAACTTGCCTTACATCTCTATTGTATTACCTACCATAACATACCTTACGTCTGTGTTGTATTACCTACCATAACTTACCTTACATCTCTGTTGCATTACCTACCTTACATCTCTGTTACATTACCTACCATAACTTGCCTTACATGTCTGTTACATTACCTACCACAACTTACCTTACATCTCTGTTACATTACCTACCATAACTTGCCTTACATCTCTGTTACATTACCTACCATAATTTACCTTACATCTCTGTTACATTACCTACCATGTCTTACCTTACATCTTTGTTACATTACCTACCGTGTCTTACCTTACATCTCTGTTACATTACCTAACATAACTTACCTTACATCTCTGTTACAATACCTTCTATAACATACCTTACATCTCTGTTACATTACCTACCATAACATACCTTACATGTCTGTTACATTACCTACCATGACTTACCTTACATCTCTGTTACATTACCTGCCATGACTTACCTTACATCTCTGTTACATTACCTACCATGACTTACCTTACATCTCTGTTATATTACCTACCATAACTTACCTTACATCTCTGTTACATTACCTACCATAACTTGCCTTACATCTCTGTTACATTACCTACCATGACTTATCTTACTTCTATGTTACATTACCTACCATGACTTACCCTACATCTCTGTTACATTATCTACCATGACTTACCTTACATCTCTGTTACATTACCTACCATGACTTACCTTACATCTCTGTTACGTTACCTACCATAACTTACCTTACATCTCTGTTACATTACCTACCATAACTTACCTTACATCTCTGTTACATTACCTACCATGACTTACCTTACATCTCTGTTACATTACCTACCATGACTTGCCTTACATCTCTGTTACATTACCTACCATAACTTGCCTTACATCTCTGTTACATTACCTACCATAACTTGCCTTACATCTCTGTTACATTACCTACCATAACTTACCTTACATCTCTGTTACATTACCTACCATAACTTACCTTACATCTCTGTTACATTACCTACCATAACTTACCTTACATCTCTGTTGCATTACCTACCATAACTTACTTACATCTCTGTTACATTACCTACCATAACTTACTTACATCTCTGTTACATTACCTACCATAACTTACTTACATCTCTGTTACATTACCTACCATAACTTGCCTTACATCTCTGTTACATTACCTACCATAACTTACCTTACATCTCTGTTACATTACCTATCATAACTTAACTTAAATCTCAGTTACATTATCTACCATAACTTACCTTACATCTATGTTACTTACCTACCATAACTTACCTTACATCTCTGTTACATTACCTACCATAACTTACCTTACATCTCTGTTACATTACCTACCATAACTTGTCTTACATCTCTATTGTATTACCTACCATAACATACCTTACGTCTGTGTTGTATTACCTACCATAACTTACCTTACATCTCTGTTGCATTACCTACCTTACATCTCTGTTACATTACCTACCATAACTTGCCTTACATGTCTGTTACATTACCTACCACAACTTACCTTACATCTCTGTTACATTACCTACCATAACTTGCCTTACATCTCTGTTACATTACCTACCATAATTTACCTTACATCTCTGTTACATTACCTACCATGTCTTACCTTACATCTTTGTTACATTACCTACCGTGTCTTACCTTACATCTCTGTTACATTACCTAACATAACTTACCTTACATCTCTGTTACAATACCTTCTATAACATACCTTACATCTCTGTTACATTACCTACCATAACATACCTTACATGTCTGTACCTTACATCTCTGTTACATTACCTGCCATGAGTTACCTTACATCTCTGTTACATTACCTACCATGACTTATCTTACATCTCTGTTATATTACCTACCATAACTTGCCTTACATCTCTGTTACATTACCTACCATAACTTACCTTACATCTCTGTTACATTATCTACCATAACTTGCCTTACATCTCTGTTACATTACCTACCATAACTTACCTTACATCTCTGTTACATTACCTACCATAACTTACCTTACATCTCTGTTACATTGCCTAACATAACTTACCTTGCATCTCTGTTACATTACCTACCATAACTTGCCTTACATCTCTATTGTATTACCTACCATAACATACCTTACGTCTCTGTTGTATTACCTACCATAACTTTCCTTACATCTCTGTTACATTACCTACCATAACTTACTTTACATCTCTGTTACATTACCGACCATAACTTACCTTACATCTCTGTTACTTACCTACCATAACTTACCTTACATCTCTGTTACATTACCTACCATAACTTACCTTACTTCTCTGTTAGATTCCCTACCATAACTTGCGTTACATCTCTATTGTATTAACTGCCATAACATACCGTACGTCTCTGTTGTATTACCTGCCATAACTTACCTTACATCTCTGTTGTATTACCTACCTTACATCTCTGTTACATTACCTACCATAACTTACCTTACATCTCTGTTACATTACCTAACATAACTTACCTTACATCACCTAACATAACTTACCTTATATCTCTGTTACATTAACTACCATAACTTACAGTGCCTGATCCAGTGAACTAATACATTCCAGCCTAGTCTGCATACTATTTTGTTGATTGTGATGCATATGTAAGTCTACATACTCCATCATAGCAAAGTCCTGAATGATGCATGTCATGTATCCCCCCTTCAGGAAGAGCAGTCTTGCTTCGTAAGTAAGCCTTTGTCTGTTTGTGCTCATTCAGTGAGGATGGTTAGAGCACATCACAGTGACATCTAGGAGATCCCTTGCATGTAAGCCCTAGTAGAATGTGCCACCTGTAACCATAAGCTGTCTTCTGCCCTGTGTCATTCATGACAGTGACATATTCATCAAGCAGTAATTAAGCACACACACACACACACACACACACACAAAGATCACAGTACCCTTTCTACCATACTGCAACCACCAAGGACGGTTCACATGCACACGCATGCATACTTTCTACTATCTATTCCCCATCATGCTACCACTCAGGCAGAAACATCAACACGTTCACACACATTCATTCATACCTCTTTCAAGAAACACACACTTGCCTACCATCCCCCATGGCTGTGATACAATTACATGCATCACTTGGACTTCCATAACAGTGAATATGTCACTGCTGTCTTTTGATGGCATTCACTTTTTCCTTGATAGAATAAAATTTTATTTCAACGAATAAGGTGGTATCCACAAACATCTCCAAGGGAAAAGCGTATGGTTAATTGGCATTAACCACTCCCCTGGACTGCTGCTTTATCATGTGGCTTCACCTGTATGACTGATCTCTGAACTAAGCTCCCATGACAGGAAAACAATAGTGGGGGACCTGTCTTAAGAGCTGGGAAGACTCTGTAAGATGTGGAAACCTTCTGAGCCAAACCTTCTGCATCATGGTAAGGGTTTTCTGAATGTTGTTGTGTCTTTCGGCTTTTCCCGGTTAGGGGTCGCCACAGCGGACCTCCAGTCCACTAATGATTGGTAGTTGATTTTTACGTGCCAAGTTACCAGCCCTGATGCACAACCTTCAACGAAGGTATGCCCATTCATGCATGTCTCCATGCAGAAGACGCCCTAGCTGAGATTTGAACTGGACAGCGTCTGAATCCCTGGGCATATTCTGCCATTAACTGTGCAAAAAGAAAAAGTAAGTTCCTACACTGTACCCATGCACACCACACATACAGACCCCCAAAATGAATATCACTGACCTAAATCTTCACACCAATAAACAGAATTCATCAACACCTGATTGGAAATTTTTAAAATAGACACTTATTGGCTCTTTACAACAACACTGTCTCGTAAGCAGTGATTGGAACATAGATTTCAGCTCTATTATATCTTCTCCTAATCCAGTCTCCTGGCCTAACTTATCGGGTCAAAGAGGATGGGCAGAATTTTATCCATTTTATTCTTTAGCTTCTTAATTTTGTTTTTGATCATACCTTGTTTCTAACTTTGTGTCAGTTTTGTGCAACAAAATGTTAACTGGTACTGTTTTTTTCTCTCTCTCTCTGTTCACTAAAATGCTTGTGGGCACAAACATTTGTGGATCTTATTTAAAGAAGAAGTCTGTCTTCAAATGCAGTTTATCTCAATCCTGAGATTTCTTTTATACCTCCAATATATTCCAGTATGGTTAACTTACTAGGAACTAGACTATACTTTATAAAACATTAATGCCTTAGAATGAAAGGAAGGAAAAAACCTGTCACCTTTTTAAAATTAATTGTTTACATACTTTGGCAGAGGAATTTGTCTTCACCTCCATGATGCATTGTAGGCAGATCTGTAGTTTTTCCTTTCAGATGCTGACAAAGTCTTACAGATGCAGTCCTTGCTCTTGCTGATGTCAGCACCACCTGTAAAAGAATCTGCAGAGTGTTGTGGAACCTTTCTCTACTGCCTTTGTTGCAGACAGGAAGAGAAAAAGAATACATTCACATAGATCATCGCTTTGTTTTTGATAGTGATGCACTTTTTAGAGGTATTTGTGTTTATTAGTGCAATATATTTACTGAGGATAGTGTTTTAGTCTTTCTACAGCACAGAGAATAACTGCTAATAATTTATAAAGCTCTGGGATCATGTGTGGATGAAGTGTTAGCGTGCTATACCTATATGTAATATCACATATCAGGCAGTGCAACAGCACAAGTGAGAAAATGTAACATATTGCTGGCCATTTTTGTAGTAATCCTGTTGTTAGAAGCATTCTTTCCAGTAGCTGCAACATCTTTACAGACAGCACTGTTTTATGCACAGCACAAGAAATTACGACTGATATGTTGTGCCGTTAGGGATCATGGTTTTGCGTGATGTGTTAGTATGCTACAGTGTTGTAAATCAGCACAAGAAATACATACTTATATGTTGTGCTTTAGGGATCATGGTTTTGCGTGATGTGTTAGTATGCTACAGTGTTGTAAATCAGCACAAGAAATACCTACTTATATGTTGTGCTTTAGGGATCATGGTTTTGCGTGATGTGTTAGTATATGCTACAGTGTCGTACATCAGCACAAGAAATACTTATATGTTGTGCTTAGGGATCATGGTTTTGGTTGTGTGGTACACGCTATAGTGTCGTACATCAAGGGGTTGCAGTACAGCAGCAGAACTGGGAAAATGGAATGTAGAAAGAGATTTAGGAATCATTAAAAAACAAAAAAAAATCTCATACTCTTGAGCAAATCCAACACATTTCTTCAAAGGTTCAGAACAAAAACACACCTCTTACCACCACAGAGATTGATGAATAACAAAACTGGTTTGCATATCAGTTAAAAGTTCTTTGAGACAAGAGCTGCCAATTAAAAACTCTTGAATTACATTGACAGATTTGACACCTCTGGAAAAGTGCAGGAAAGCACCTTTTTGTACTAAAAGGAGTGCAAATTGACATCTTTAAGAAATCCTGTAGTTTACTTACTTAATTTTGTCGATGGTTTACAACTACTGTGAACAGGTAGCTGCTCTGAGAACTACAGAAGTCAGGGTAATTCTAGCAGAAAGGTGAAAAGTAGGTTCAAAAGTTGTGTAAGATGCCTTTCAGTCACACTACTGCAGTTCTGTCTAAATTAGAGGAAAAATACCTCGTTTCCTTATGTCCAGTATGCCTCAGATTTGAAAAAATTCTGGGAACAAGATGTCCAAGCAGTAAAACAAGGTCATGTTAATGTGGCAGGTTACACACACACACACATATATAAAATTTCATATAAAGCATGTACTGTGCTTTTGATGTATTGAAGTTGCTCAGAATGTAAAGATAAGCGTAACCCACTGTTGACTTCCATGGTTGAGTTTTCCATTAGTATTCTGCTGTGTGGTTTATCACGTGCCTCTGCTGAGTTGTCAACAGCATGGCCGTTAACTTTATGAGCATTAAATTGTGAAACAAAAAGAAAACATTGGCAATTAAAATTGTAGCTGCTAAGAGGTCTCTGAAATTATGATCAGACATTTAGCATCGACTCTAGTCATGTGATAATGTAGCCGCTCATTCACAATGCTTCATGAATCTAATGTCTGTATTCACAGATGCTGGCAAGCATTCTGTTTTATATTTTGTATTCACTTGCATTAGACACTAGGACTCACTTTTCTTTATTTATTAACTATACATCTCTCCACTGTAAGTAAACATTCATCCTTTATAAACGTGGCTTTAGTTGTATCTTTGTTTTTCAGCAGTATTGTTAAACTAACATTGTGATAATGCATTTATACTGCTGTCCTTTGCTTTGTTTTGCTATCTAATTTACTCTTTACGATTGAATACTTAATAGTGTGTATTTTTTCTGTAGTGTAGGTTGCTTATTTGTATTGCTTTCTGAGATGAGCTATTCTTAATACAGGGAACATGCATTGTAGCGAGACAGGTTTTATAACAACATAACAGGTAATAAATACTGCTTAAAACTGTGCAGTTAAAAGTAACTGAAGAGAGAGAGAGAATATAATGTTATTTTGACAGGGCTGCTCAACAGTATAAGATCTGAAACCATTTTTCTTTAGAGAAACAAACTGCTTCTGCAAAAGTAAAACATCTTACTGTCTTTGTTGTTGTATCTCTGTTTTTTAGTACCTTAACTTGTAACATTTTCACAGTTTGATTAAAAAAAGGTCAAGGCAACATGCAGGTGTTTGTTTAATTTTCTCTATTTATTTTTTGTATTCTGCATGATTTTTTCGTATTCCTTTTGCAGTGTGTATCACCTGTTGATTTATTTTTTGTATTCTGCATGGTTTTTTCGTATTCCTTTTGCAGTGTGTATCACCTGTTGATTTATTTTTTGTATTCTGCATGGTTTTTTCGTATTCCTTTTGCAGTGTGTATCACCTGTTGATTTATTTTTTGTATTCTGCATGTTTTTTCGTATTCCTTTTGCAGTGTGTATCACCTGTTGATTTATTTTTTGTATTCTGCATGTTTTTTTCGTATTCCTTTTGCAGTGTGTATCACCTGTTGATTTATTTTTTGTATTCTGCATGTTTTTTTCGTATTCCTTTTGCAGTGTGTGCACCTGTTGTAGTAGTCATGTTTTTGAGTTCTCTAATGCAATGGTTAATTCTTTCTTCATGTATTTGTGTTGAGAGGGTGCTCCTTGGAAAGGAGCCAGGTGGCCATGACACCCATGCAGTAAGTAATTAAATAAACTGTTGCTAAGTATATATTTATTTGTTTACTTAGTTTTACTGTGTGCACCCCTCACATGGTCATTAAGCCCCTCGTTCAGCTGCTGCATCTGCAGTATATACCCACTTGTTCCACTTCAAGAAGGGGGGACAGACTATTGTCCCATTTTTTGGCTCATTCTTTCCCCTTCAGGTTAATAGCCCATTGGCTGATTTTTTTTTTTTTTTTTTTTTAGAGGTGATATAGCTGGATGGTGTCATCATACTGTGTGGATTTTTCCTGCACTTAATGCCCTTCCCTTGAATATGTAACTGCCACATTTGCTTGTTCTGGGAGATGGATTCATGGCTCCATTCCCACCTTCTCTGTCCATCTCTTCCATGTCAGAGGTACTAATCAAACATGGGTCATCAGGGATGTAGTCAAGGCTCCATCTTTGTACACCACCAAGTCAAGCTTTATTAGTCAAACACAGGTCATGAAGAACATAGTCAGGGCTCTGTATTTGTACAGAACTGAGCCAAGCTTTTTTAGTCAAACACAGGTGATCAGGGGCTTAGTCAGGGCTCTGTCTTTGTACACCACCGAGCTAATCTTTATTGGTCAAACACAGGTCATTAGGGACCTCCATCTTTCTGAAATAGTGAGTTTTATTGCTTTTGGTTAGCATGTACTAGAATGAAGTTGCAATCAGCTCTTTCAGGAAAAGGGGGGTGGGTGCAGTTTCAGGACAGTAAGTCACAAGGGATTTAATGCAGCATTTACACAAGCTGAATAGGCACTGATTTACTTCAGTCAACAGTTGTTGTATCTTTCAGCTTTTCCTGGTTAGGGGTCGCCACAGCGGAACTCCGGTCCGCTAATGATTGGCAGTAGATTTTTACGTACCGAGTTGCCAGCCCTGACGCACAACCTTCAATGAAGGTATTCCCATTCACGCATGTCTCCACACAGAAGACGCTTTAGCTGAGAATCGAACAGGACGTCTTACTGTGAGGCGACAATGCTACCGCAGCACTGTGATTTTTATTTCATTTAGATGGTATCATATTAAGTAAGGTAACAACCCTGAATGCCAGTAGTGATGTGAAAGAGGTTTCACTGAAATGCTTACATATAGTTTTAAAAGTGTTGTCCTGATTCACACACTTTTTAAGGAGTTTATGATTCTACTGAATTTGGAACAAAATGTTAAGTGGAATCCATTATATGGTCATTCAGTTTGTTTTAACCTTTGTTTACTTCACCTTTCAGACTTTATTTTTCCTGACTCTTATGTTCCACTTCAGTGATGTGCTGTAGTATATTTACGCCAGAGACTGCTGTTTAGAAAACTCGGTAGCAAACAGATTGCATCATGCATTTCTTTTGCAGTGTGAACAGAGAGGCTAACAAACAGATGTGCTCTGTTCATTTATGTTGTTAGTTATCAACATTAGGATGAAAGAGCAGGATCAAACCTGAACATTTTGTCCTGCACAAGCACTGTATGTAACAGAAAATTCTTCCTAATGCCTTTAAAATGTCATTAACTGCTGCAGTGCTTCTGACCTGTACATAAATAGCAGTTCTATTTTAATGTATAATTCATATTTAAATAGCTTATTTGCATAGCTGATGAGCTAATGTCACTAATTTAACCTTATCACACTGAATATGGAAACAAGTGTATGTGCACGTGTGTGCGTATATATCTACGTATATACATGCATACACACACACACACACACACACACACACACACACCAGCAGCGTTAGGTCTTGAAGGGGTTCTTTGATTGAAGGTCACTTTTAAGAAGATAAATTATGCAGTCTGTTAGAGATAATCTATAGAAGTGAGAGTTTATACTTTGAGTTTTCAGAATTAATGCATGAGGTCAGATGATAACTCACTGACAGAGTAGATATCCTGTCAGGGAGAGCGCCTTTACAGAAGCGATTGCTCTGCTTAAATTTTTTTTTATCTGTGGAAAGGAATGGTCAAGAGGTAATTGAATGTACTGTGACATCTTTTAATTCCTACCTTTTGTTTTCTAAAGAATGAAATTGTTTTTCCTATATATTCGTCTGATATATATTGTATTCTGTGTTAACTCACAAAATCAGCTTTCTCTTTTATCAGAGAGAGACAACATCTCAGTATTCACATTGAAACTCTTTTAACCTAATAATAATTATAAAATAAATTTTCTAAATGTTATTTAAACTTTTATGATGACTGTAATATAACATTTTCTGTTTACTCCATAATATCTGATTGTAAAAATATGTATAATAAGGTGCATAAAACATTGTAACTACTCATGTGCTTTCATCTGTTTATAGTATTATTTTCCAATTATTTTATTAATTTACTGGAGCTGTTCTCCCAGAGCACTGCTAAAAATGGGGCTGTTTGACTAAGCTCAGTTGGTCTACTGCAGTTAAAAAATAAACAAAAAAATAAATAAATAAATTGTTTAGACCTCAGATACCCAAGGCGTATATGTAGGAGACTAATTATTCTGATTTTTGCAGCTGAGTTTAAATGCATCTGTCCACAGTGCATGCTCTCACCAGATAAATTAAGTCAAATATCTGCCATCATAAAAAAATCAATTTTCCTTGGACAGTAAGTAATGCTGTCTGATGGTGAACCCTGTCTTCCTGAACTCTGTTCTGGATCAATTGTAATCAATACTAGGGCGTCCCCTCAGCCCCTCACCTTGTATTTTTTCTGTTAGTAAAGCATGATTATTTAAATGGATGGTGACCCCAGCAGAACTGACCTAGTGCTTGGAGTCTTCACAAACTTGTTCATCATGTTAAATGCCCAGAAGAGAGGTTAGATATACTGTTGCCTCACTATCGTGTGGCCTCTTAGGAAACAAATGGAAGGTTCTCAGCACAATAGTAGATCCCTTGTGAATCATGTTAGACTACAGTCTCTGTCTCTGTGGTGCATTGTAATGATGAACAGAGGCATAAAATAATATTTATTTGAGGTGCTTGGTGATCCAGTGTAAGCAGACTCTTGATAGTCACCACTTGGAACAATCATATTAATGAAAGTAACTTGACACATTGCCTTTGGAAGAGGGTTGGGATTTTATACCATAAGTTTACTAATGCATGCAGCTTTTATTAGACATGTTTTATAATACCAGTTTAGTTTTATATGCAAAGTACCCTTCTATAATTGATTTCATAGGGCCTTTAAAAACACACTTTATACATAAGTCTTACAAAGAAATCTATCTCAACTTATCAACTCAGGGACTAGATACCACATCCTACTAATAAACAAACACAGACAGAAAATATAAGACATTTGCCCATTTCCCACCCAGTCAAAGTTCTTCCTAATTAATTGACTTCTACCCAGTTATTTCAGTCTGAGAGCTCAGAACCGACAAACAGCCAACAAGTTGCATAACTGGCCAAGATTCAGAAGATGCTGCCTTAATTGAAATAAAGGGCATTACTTGGAGAATGATTCTGCTAATAACAATGTCATTCTGACTAGTAATGATTTTAGAGTTGTGTTCCAGTTTGTTAGTAACATTAACCAATACACTGATGTTATTAGGAGACATTGGCATCTGTTACAAGAGGTCCCTAACCTTAATGCCACAATTGCCAATACTCCACGCTTTAGCTTTAGGAACAATAGGTCACTTAAACAGTATCTTTGCAACAGTGAACCACGCAACACTACATGCATTTCCACCCGTCACGGCACTTTTCCATGTAGATCATGTAGTGCATGCCCATATATCTACAGTAAAAACATATATATTCATCCAACCAGACATTTTAAACTACATTCCAACACTTATTCAGGTTTCAAGACTACAATGTCCTGCCTTCTACGTTGGCAAAACTAATAGGCTTTTTAAAGACAGAATTTTAGAACATATCCGTGACATCAGGAATAATAAGCGAACCAATGCACTTGCTAATCATGTTATGTGCACAGATTCTTCTCATTCCTTCAAATTCTTTGTCTTGCAACACATATATAGAAATCTGAGAGGTGGAGATATAGAAAATGTTACAGAGCCATGAACAGAAATGGATACTGAAACTTAATGCAGAAAGATACCCAGGCCTCAATGGTACCACCTCTTTGATTCCATTAACATTGACAGTTTTTATTGTTACTTTTATTATATTACATTTTATGCATATGCAAATGTATTTTATGCAGTATTTATTCAGCATTTTATATCTTTTTCATACCATTACTATGCTCATGTTGTAACTGTCTCTTTAAATAACTTTTGGTGTATGTCATCATTAATTGATGAGATAATTGTTTTTTTACCTATTTAAGCAGTGCTATTCACTTGATCTTTGTCTGATGAAGCAACTATTGTTGCGAAAGCGCTCACCTCTGTCTTTTACTTTTTGTTTTCATTAAACGTTATTGTGTGTTACCTTGGTGCATTGTGTTTATATTTATATCATCACTTGGAGTCCCCCTTTATAAAACATCATATCCCAATGAGGCCATATCCATTTTTACTAATTTCTTAAGCTGTTTATAGAACTCATTATATCCACTTATAACCAGGAGACTAAAGGCCCCTTAGGTACCATGGGTAGCCCTCATATTGGCACGCTATTAGAGTAGGGATAATGACTGGAAAGAATGGAAGCAAACCCTGCTGCTCAAGATGTACATATGCTCATTATTTTCACATGACAGAAGTAGCTAAAATAAAAGCTAAGTCAGGCCACTGCAGAAACCTGTAATAAACCTTTCTTGGAAACCATAATCACTTCTGGAACACATTAAAGACGTATCCAATAACAATATCTTAAAAAAAGATAAACTTGAAAAGTTAAACTTGTACCCCAAGATACTATTCAAATTATCAAGCACAATATTACAAACCATTCAGTAATATTTCTTCCATACACCAACAGAACCTTTACATATTATGTTCGATCGCCCTGCCTTTGCTTTAGAGCAATTGCAAAAAAAAAGAAATTAAAGAAGTGAACTGAATTCCTCTCTAATGGGAAAGCTCTCCTTTGCAAAATATATCAACTTAAACTAAGAAACAATGTGCAAGCAGGTCCTTATGCAGACATGCTTAATCTTTCCATAAATTGTGACAAAAGTCCCTGAGCCTCTTAAATTGTCTTGTGTTATCCTCCGTCCGAAAACAAAGGTCCCCAAAGGTGCAGACAGCGGTTGCCATTCTCAAACCTTGTTCCTCTATAAACAAATACTTAGTACATTACAGACTATGACATTCTCACTGTCATCATGGTTTCCAGACAAGATAAAGCACCTCTGCAGCGGTCTGTACTTTGCCCAGGACCATCTGTAACTATGTGGACCAAGGCAAACTTATTTGAGTATGATGACCATTTTCTGTTGCATTTTAAACGTAAAAGCTCCTCATTCTTTGACAAGGACTTTTCCTGGTTTAGCAATTACCTACATAGCAGGACCTTCACAACTGAAGTCAACAGACTATTTTAATCCATTACCTTTGAATTTAGGCCTTCCACAGTAGTCAGTACAAGACCCCCTTCTTTTCTCTCTGTTTATAAATAAAATTCCTTGGGAAGTACCTAACCTCCACATTCTGCTATATGCAGATGTTATTGCCATCATAGGAGCTGCTACATCTGAGTGATTTCAAGTTACTCTGGAAACGAATGTCTACCAATAAACGTACAGCACAAAAAAAATCTACAACTACATTATATTTCAACAACAACAAAAAGGCTGTCTACCACTGTACCACTAAAAATCCTTGACTTTATTCAGATGCAGTTATCGTTTGTATCACAAAAACATAATTGGGTGTAAACTAGAGCATATTCATTTACATCACATGTACAAGTACAAGATCAGAAAGTGCTCACTTGGCTTAAGGTTGCTGACAGAACATCTCATCTTATAACCAAAAAAGCAAAACAAGTCATTGTTATCAATGTGCTATTACCTAGGCTATAATACACACTCGCAGTCATTGCCTTAAACTGTGTGAGACATCCATTCCTAGAGTAACCACTTAATTCCTCCAAAGAGTTGAAGTATAATACTACCGTTCATTCATGTCAGCCACATACACAGTCACCACTACCTTATTACTGATGAAAAGAACTAGTCAGCAGTAGAAAGTAGAGATTTCTTTCTTACTAAATCTCTTCACTTACAAATTGTTTAATGATTGCTGTTGATCAACACTTAGATAATACTTTTCCTTTGAAAACACAAATTATAAAATCAGGAATCCTGATGACTTACCTTCTAATAAGGGTTAGCTTCTATACCAGTCCTTTACTGCCTTAAGTTACGACTAAGATGGCCTTGGATTATACCCTAAGGTCTCAGGAGAAAAGATCCTGAATTTTCTGAATGTCCTCAGACAATACAAATATTAAAAAGATTTAGCAGTTATGTATTTTATTCCTAACAAGGAGCAAACCTATGATTATAAGCAGACCGTATCAGAATGGCTTTCTCATTGTATATATTCCACTGTTCTGCTGGTGGAAAAGATCCCGACAGTACATGCCACACCTCATTCCACTAGGCCCACTGCAGCCATTACTTCCTTTGTTGGAAGGCTGAATGTTCAAGACATTCTGGAGGCAACAGTTGGTTCTCAATCACCTTTTTGCATACTACAAACTGGGTGTTTTCTCTGGACATCGAATTGGGTTTGCTTAGACCAAACTAAATGTCATCCAGCAGTTGGTTGCTGACACACAGTCACTTGCCTCAGGCGAGTAACAAGCTTTGGAAATCTTTTCAGTTGTGTTGACTGAAACGGTGATGCTAGTGATGAATGCTACACTTGTGTACCTAACAAAATAATGGTGGTTCAAGCAGTGTCACTGTTGTAGACCAGTTTCTCTCCCTCCATAACATCTGCTGTAGTCCTGTGGGAACTCTGGGTCTGGCATGGGTATGTCATCACTTTGACCACACTCCAGGATTGTTTTTTTTATGAGATTTGTACTTGTCAACGTCAGTAGGAAAGTTGGATGGTTCCCTAAAGCTTCCCATTGCAACGATGAAAGACTACAGAGTGTAAATATGCTAAAAATGGCGTGCCCTTCTGGGAACTGTGGGCCTCCTAGACCGGGAGAAACTAAAGGAGAAGTGGTGTGCATCACCTTTATACCCGTTTGGGGTGTATCAGATCACCTTTATACCCATTTGGGATGTATCAACACATCCTATGCCAGGAGAGGCCAGCCCTGCCAAGTAGTTCATGACAAGAGTAGGTACCCAAGTGCACTTTTTCACTTCTTGGATTAAGCTGGTTATTTTAGTTTTCATCAAGATTTGTGTTTGTCGATGTCCCAAACAGACACTATAATATGTTGAAATGCTGTGAAACAATCTCAGCACATGCAAAATGTAAAAATGTTGTTTGCAAGGAGCAAGTCCAAATGTATCCAACCACAGTATCTGATAATTATATATTCTTAGTCCGAGATTACACAAAATTGAGGAAAGGGAATATTTCCAAATCCCGAGAAGTGTGCGATCTCTCACACCTGTCACTATTGGTTGACTAAACAGATAACAACCAAACCCACTAATGACTGAAGCATCTGCATCCACACACACACACACACACACACACACACACACACACACTTGTATGTATACATGAGATTAATGCAATCAAGTGAATCTCTTTACATCAATATTATGTTTAATTATGAAACTGAGGATTGTGATGAGGGAGATCAGAGTATGCTCCCATCTCTGGTATTTTAAAGTTTTTGATCATTTTTAGTTAAGTAGTACATTGTTGTGAACTGACTTCCTTAACTCCACCATATCCTTACATATATACCCATGGCATACTATATTCCTGCATTTGAAACAGGATGTCTTACTGTGGACCTGATCAGTGAATTCCTTCTGATCAGATCTCAGGCATTGAATACCAAACTTGCTATATATGTTTGATCATTGCATGTCCCATTTACTGAGCAGTATTGTTGTTTAAGTTGCTGACTTGGGAGATGGTCCAGGCACAATGAATTATGTGTTATCAACTGTTCTTCATGCTTGAGCAGTCTCGTTTACTATGACTTAGTTAAATTTGATGTTGAGCTCAGGGGAGCTTGTCTCCATGCAGAAATGCTTTTTTAGTTGGGTTTTTTATATCCAGTAATGTGTGTGGTCACTCACTGAGTGGGATTGTCATTGCAGGTGTAATGTATTGCTAATTACTCAGAAGAGACTTCATTGTGTGTAGTCACTCACTGGCTAGAATTTCATGTTCAGAGACATGGGTTGCATTGAGGTACATTGTAAGCCTTCCAACAAATAAAAGTGATTCACATAGCTTCCTCACTCCATGAAACAGTCAGCATTGACTCTCCCTGTATAGTTACCTTAGTGCAGGGCATGTAGAAACTTCTAGATTATCAGTCTGTTATTTGGATCTGGTAATTTCATAAATGTTCTAACTTATATATTTACAGGCTACATCTTTGAACTTGATAAATAAATAATGAAGAACACCCCCACCCCCATGATGAGAGGACTCTTTAGTGCATTGAGATTTTGACCTGGGCTGTAACTGAGCAGGATTCCTCCGGAGAGAGCAGTCTTCTATTCCATATTTGGTAGTGGAACAGGATATAAATTGATCTGTATTTATTATGGATACAAACATACTGATTTCACTTTATTATTTTTTTCTTGTGGGGGAAATGGTGATGACGGAGGAGACCTTTATGTGTCATATTAGTGTTGTAGTTTTGCTTGTTTCTTTGGTTTTTGTTTTTGATTTGATAATCTACAGAAAAATGAAAAGCATTTAATTATAAATATAACATACCATTTGTGTACAGAAACTTTCTCTTCTTTTGTGGGACAGAGAAATATTTTTTAACATTTGCTGAAATTAGCTAATTGACTATTCATTAATGCTAAAGAGAACAGAATGATACGAAAAAATGTGACCAAGCAGCAGAAAATTCTTATCTTGCCAAAAAATCTGCAAACTGGAATTCCTTAAAACATTTTTAATAACAGTCAGTCATTCTTAAACTATCTGAGCTTCACTTTCAATGTAAAACAGACCTTCTAATACAACAAGTCATGAGCAAGTGATCAGAAATCCATCATAGAGATTATGAGCGAATTACCCTTAAATGCTTAAAGAATTACAATTGTATTAATCTGACAAAATATATAAAAAGTTATATCATTTGATATAATAGAATCATTTAGACATTGTAATCTTTCAGCATTGCAATTAACTGTAGTTGCTGTTTAAGTTCTGTTACTTACAAATGATTATTCTAATCACCTTCACCTCTTTTGAAGTCTATAGACACAAATAAAACAAATTTTTTGAATTGCTCTGCTATGAACTGTTTTGGCAAATTGTTTATCATATGTTTTTCTTTATAGCATTGAGTGTTTTTATATCCTATTGGATAATGTTTTTAGATTTTTCCAATATAAATTCTATATCCTGTGCAGTAAGATTCTTTTAACCTTTTGTCACATTACCTGCTAACCATCAGCTTCGTCCTCCCCTCCCAAGGTAGCTGGCTCTTCACCAGGGTGAGAAATTACCTATTGGAGCCCTCATTAAAGCATTCATCAAGATTTTATCCCTGTTAGGTACCTGACAACCCCTCAATGATGTGCAGTGGGCATAGCATAGAATCTCCACTTCCGTGAATGATATAAGTGACCCCACCTCCTAGAATGAGTACACGGTACGTATTTCTCCAATCTACTCTGAGAAAACTGACCAAGTTTGTTGTGCCCTGGAAATGTTCCCCACCCTCCACCTAGTGAGCAAGCACAGTCCCTTCACGCCTGTCTTTACCCAAAAATACAACTGAACAGGTAATTAAACTCAGGCCCTGTGAGTTATAGTAAGGACTTTATCCCTGTATGTCAGCAGGCACCTGATCTAGTAATCAACCCCTGGGCCCCATGGGTGACAGCAAGGACTTTATTCCTCTATACCAGCAGTGCTTGAATCGTCATATGCAATAAGATGTGAGATTTATTTTTAGTTTATTTATTTTATTGTGTAGGTTATGTAAACTGGGCCACTGGAGCTCAAATTTATTTACAAAACTGGTTATAGAATGAAGCATAAACTATATAGTAATAACAAATCTGTCCATCACATACACAAACTATTTACATATAATAATATGATGCAAAATAATAATGTAATTAATATTCGGGACAAGAAAAGAGTAATTAAGTAATTAAGTAATTAAGCAATGCAGTCCAGGCATTTACGTTTAGTCCTTTGACTGTTAAAGTAGAAAATAATATAGGAGCTATTATGTGACAAATCTGAAAACACCAAGTTTGTATCAGTCCTACAAATAGCAATGATGTTGAGTGGGGGTTAGCCTGGCTTTATGTATGAAACACATTTTTAAAACTCCATCACTAGAAGGCAACTCTTCAGTGACTGACAGTCGTAGCTGTGATTGCTAAAGGCACAATAGTCAAATTCTCATGTTTGGCAGTAAGTGTGTGTGTGTGTGTGTGTGATGGGGGGGGGGCTCCCTGCACCCCCAAACCCTTGCTAATTGCATATGATAATGCTGGAATTGTTGTATATCAGGGGTAAATGAGAAATCCCAGAGGTGCTACAATGTTGGGCCTGGTTCCAAAAGAGTCGGTCAGTGTTAGTCTTCCCATATTCTGAAAGTAACTTGCTTCTGTGTAAGGCCTGTGTATAAACAGGCTTATCCTGGGGGCTAGATTCCCAAAGACTTGCTGTCAGTGTATGTGGTCACTTCCACTGAGAGCAATTCTTTTGGAATTAGACCTCTGGTCTTTAAATGTAAGACCCCAGTAATCAGGCATTAGTAATTACACAACAGAGTATCCATCAGCAGTGAACTAAATCTAAAACTTGCACAAGACTTTAAATATCTGCATTACCTAAGGGAGTTAGCCATGCTGTTTATTTCAGCTACCATTATTAGGCATGTACCTTATTCCTATGTACCCTATTGCTAGTTTCCTTTCTATATTCTTTTACACAAGAATTACCCTTCGGTCATGCCTGAATATTAGAGTGAGCTGCTTAGTCACTTGGTTGGTGAGGGGTGAATAAAGAGCCTTGCCCTGCTGGGCAATCAAGTGTTGGGGTATATTAGTGCTTGCTATTAGGTCTGAGCAAGTGCTGGGCTGTAGGATGCTTTTTGAGTGCTTAGGTTGAGAGTTAGACTAAGTCTAAATAAAACCCTGCTAAAGTATCAGAGACCTCCAAAGCAGACACCCAACAACCTGCCTACTGTTCGGCATATACTTCTCAGAAGTACAGGCAAACACAGAAGGACTATGGCTAACCAAGTTCACTGATTACTGCAAACTGGGAGCCATAATTGACTCTCTGGCTGACACAGACATCCTCCAAAAGGGCCTTACTGAGACGGACAACTGGTGTCAAAGTCATGGCCTCAAGCTAAATGCCAAAAAATGCATAGTCATCCCGTCTGGGAAAAACAAAACACCCACGAATTACCACATAGGTGGCATCCCCCTTAATACAGAAGAGGTAATAAGAGATCTGGGGACTCGGGTAGATAGTAATCTCTCCTTTCACAATCATATTGCTAAAAGTAGTTAGGAAATCCTTCTATATGGCCCATCTAATTACTAAAGGGTTCGCATCTAGAAATAAAGAGGTTATAGTGCCTCTCTACTCATCACTCATCAGACCCATCATAGTGTACAATGCCCCATTTGGGATGTACCTCACAAGACACTTCCAACAGCTGGAAAGACCACAAAAGTACCTCACCAAGAGGATTACTGGCCTCAAACATATGTCCTATGCAGCCCGACTGAAAAAACTCCGGCTGTACTCAGTGGCATATCGCTAATCAGAGGTGATCTCTGCCCGACTTACAAAGCCATGTACAACTCAGAATTGATGGACATGCTCCACCTAAATAAATCCAAGTCACTGCAAGCCATGTGCTCTAATGAGCTAAACCTTACCACAATAAATAGAACATGCTGGAAGGATAGATTCCTGTCACAGAGACTCCCCATGCTTTGGAACAAAATTCCAAACTACATTAGGCAAAGCCCCTCACTAACACTCTTCAAGAGAAATCTTGACAAGTGGATGTGTAACAGAAAATACACCCCTGGGATCACTTCATTGGCTCTGCTTGACAGAGGATCAGTTAATTAATCAATGGGGTGGCGAAAGCCGACACAATCTGGCTAGGCTTATAAATGCCCTCGGGCAGATAGCTTAGTACCTACCTATGAACATTTCCTGAATATTGTATATTTTTGTGTAGCTGCAGGAATGTATTAAGGTTAATATTTCATTTTGCAGTGTTGTTCTCATATTTACTAAGATAAGCATTTTCACAGGCATGCAGGCTTATTAACATAGACGGAAGCAGTTGTAGGCAGAAATGTTGACACCTTCTTTTGTGAATGATGCTTGGGAAAAAATATATAAAGGCTTATTGGAATCAAATACTGTTGGTGTAGCATATTTCTTGCAAATCAATAAGCAGAAAATAAAGGAAGTAGTTAACTGTGTAAGAAATGTTTTACAAGCCAAAAGTAGGAAGAGGTGGATATTGCTAAAGTATCTGCTGAATGTATAGGAGAGAAACATTTCCTGCAGTTTATTCATGCTCCTGTCCAGAAAAAATGAATAAGCACAACCATGCACTTTTGCCGAAGGGTTGCACCTGCCAGCAAGAACTCCAGAAAATGTTTAAGAGGACTATGCAGTCATCTTTTTTTTGCTGAGATTTAAACAAAATGCAAAGCAAATGTCTCTTATACTCATTAGAAAATGTACATCCTTCAGAAGAACGGAAAATTGCAACATTCCTTTTATAAGGCATTATACCTTATATTGCTACTACTGTGCACCGTCACATGGTGTCCAAATTCGGACATGTTTTATCTGTGGCTCTCAGACATTTTTGATGGGTGTGATTCATTTGATCACATTGTCAAAGAAGAGCATAACCCTGTTTTGGGAACTGGAGATTACTTTGTCATTTTCCATAGTATTTCTGTAAAACATTATATACAACTTATTTGTCTTATCAGAAAGATTACAAACACTGAGGTATTGGAGTATGTTATTTCTACATGTCTGTTGGTTAACTGCATTGCCCACCAGGACATTTGTTGTCCCTTGTTGAGATAATATAATGTAGCAGAGGTGGTGCAGTACTATAGTAAGAACAGCAATATATATATATATATATATATATATATATATATATATATATATATCTATGAAGAGCAGTAAAATAACAGCTGTATCTATGCATCAGAAATTTTTACATGCCATAACACGCAGATTACATGTAAGGAGTCATTGTACATCAGATTTACTGCAGCATAAGTGGCTGCTGGTGGAATCGTTTTAGACCTGTATAATACACTGCACCTTAGCTGCGGACTGTCTGGAGCATATGCAGTATTCCTTGAATGGGATTTTAAAGGCTGTTGAAAGAATTGCTGGGATAAGGGAGTTTTCCATTTATGCAGCAAATCTAAATATAACCACCTGAGTTGTTTTGGTAATGCCGAGGAGTAGTCCATGAAAAGACACATAGAACTGACTAAACAACTTAAAAAAATATTATGCACACATAGTAAGGCAGAATTGAGCAAGGCATGGTGGAAATGATGAGAATGCAGAACTGCCTGGTAAATGACATTATACAAAGGCCGATAAAGGCGACATTTGTAATGTAACCTAAAGCAGACGTCTACTTTTAATAGACAAGCAGCAAAAGAGAAGGACTCAGAAGTTACTAACACTTGTACAGAAAACCTTCCAGAAAGAACCATGCAAAACACAGCATGTCAATGCAAATATTTTTACAAGGTTTTCTTGTAATGCTGTCATAGATGGTATGTAAATTTCCAAACAGGCAAAAGGTAACATTTCACCATGGCACAGGATTGCACCCTGACTCACAGGTTGTTAATAACACGTTCGTGCCAGACTCCACTGCATGCAGTCTTATGTTTCTGTGTTAGTATCAGTTCCTCAGTGAACTGCAAGTGGAAGATAGTTTATGTTGCAATACTAACAACTTTTGCAAAGCATCCACTCTTGTAAATTTGACGGTAGTTACCCAGTAAGCATGCAAACAATAGCGTAAACTTTCCTGAGCTGGTGGATTGTTGACCAGGCTATAAAGAATGTTACAAAACATTAAAAAACAAATAAAATCATACATCAAAGTAATTGTACACCTCCTTTTTTAAAGTCAACCTGATCTGCACAAAAAGTTACTTTTGAAACACTACTAACATAGAAGAAAAATCTTGATAATGCAATTTCTTGTAGAAATCAGAAGAATTTATCAGTGGGAAGATCGTTCTAAGTCTCTTCTTTATCTTCTTGGAGGTATATGATGTCTCATTCAGGACTGCTGTCACTGCACCATTCCGTTGTTTGTGCATCTAATGATGTCTCACTCAGAGGTGCTATTACTGCACCATTCCCTTGTTTGTACATCCAGTGATGTTTCACTTTGGTGCTGTAACCACACCATTCCCTTGTTTGTGCATGTAATGATATCTCACTAAGGGGTGCTATCACTGCACTGTTCCCTTGTTAGTACATCCGGTGATGTTTCACTTTGGTGCTGTAACCACACCTTCCCTTATCTGTGTACTCAAGGTCCTGTCACTGTAGCATTCACTTGGTAGTGCATCCTGTGACTCACTCTGGGTGCTGTCACTGCACCTTTTTCTTGTTTGTACTTCTAATCACATCTCACTCGGGTACTGTAACTGCATCATCCCCTTCCTTGTCCATCCAGTGATTTGTCACTTGGGTGCTGTCACTCTAGCATTCCCTTGTTTGTGCATCTAGTGATTTTGCACTCAGGGGTTCTTTCTCTACACCATTCCCCTGTTTGTGCATCCAATGATTTCTTATTCTGGGGTATTGTCACTGTACCATTCCCTGTTTGTGCATCCACCGATTTATCATTGTGGGGTGCTGTCACTGTACCATTCCCTGTTGGTGCATCCACTGATTTTTTATTCTGGGGTGCTGTCACTGCACCATTCCTCTGTTTGTGCATCCACTGATTTCTCATTGTGGGGTGCTGTCACTGTACCATTCCCCTGTTTGTACATCCACTGTTTTCTTATTCCGGGGTGCTATCACTGTACCATTCCCCAGTTTGTGCATCCACTGCTTTATTATTCTGGGGTGCTGTCACTGTAACATTCCCCAGTTTGTGTATCCACTGATTTATTATTCTGGGGTGCTGTCACTGTACCATTCCCTGTTTTGTGCATCTGGTCATGTCTCACTCAGGGATGCTGTCACTGCTACATTCCCTTGTTTATGTTTCCAGTGATTTCTAACTTTGGTACTGTTACATTAGAATTCCTTTGTTTGTGCATCTTGTGATTTCTCAGTTGGGGGGGGGGTTGTGACTTCACCATCCTGTGGTTTGTGCATCCAGTAATTTTTCACTCAGGGGTGCTGTCACTGCCCCAGTCAATGGTTTATGCATCCAGTGATTTCTCTCTTGGGTGCTGTCACAGTACAATCCCCCTCTTTGTGCATCCTGTGGTTTCTCACTCTGGTGCTGGCAATGCACCATTGTCTTGTCTGGGCATCTAGTGATTCCTAACTTAGGGCTGCTGGCACTCCTCAATTCCCTGCTTTGTGCATCCAGTGATTTCTCACTTGGGAGCTGTCACTGCACCACTTCCTTATTTGTTCAGTTAATGTTTTCTCACACAGGGGTGCTGACACTGCACCATGTCCTTGTTTTTACATCCAGTGATTTCTCACTTAGGCATGCTATCATTGCAACATTTCCAGGTTTGTGCATCCAGTAATTTCTTACTCAGGAATATTGTCACTGCACCATTCACTGGATAGTGCAGCCAATGGTTTGTCACTCATGGGTGTTCTCATTGCACCATTCACTTACTTGTGCATCCAATTACTTGCCCCTCAGGGGTGCTGTCACTACACCATACCCGTGTTGGGCATCCTGCGATTTTATACTCGGGTACTGTCACTGCACCAGTGCCCTTTTTGTACAGCCAGTGATTTCTTATTCAGTAGTGCTGTCACTGCAACATTCCCTGGTTTATACATCCAGTGTTATCTCTGTCATAGTGTGTCTTGCAGTTATAACAGGAATTAAGTGTGCATTTTACTATATTTCAAAGTATTTCCTAATATGTTTTTTACATAGGTATGTTCTAGGCTAAAAAACATTGGGGTGTTTTTAAACCTAACCATGTATCCCATATCTCTGACAAATTCTAGTACCCTTGGCAAGTGTAAGCAGGGGCTTGGGAAATGAAACACTTACAGGCTGCCTGGGCTCATTAGAGACATAGGTGCCAAACCAGGGGTTTATTTCATGTTCCCTGTTCAATTTTCCAAGTTGCAGTTGAATTAGGTTAGGGTGGAATTCTGCTTCACATGGATGGGGGTGTCTGTCCCAGAGAATGGGGTAGTCTCTGGAATACACAGCTGTCTCTTCAGCAAGTGCTGTTTATATCACAGGCAAAGTTTAAGTCTTTAAAATGGGAAATTCCATACCTGTTTGTTTTGTGGATATGCAGGAGGCGTAGAGTAGCATGTGACAATACCTTGTATGCCAGGCATAGGTGTTCCCTCAACTGCCTGTAGGAGACAGAGCACATGTAAAGAACTTGGAGATGCCAGGCATAGGTGTTCCCTCAACTGCCTGTAGGAGACAGAGCACATGGAAAGAACTTTGAGATAGTCTGCGTAGGACTTTTAATTTATGCCCTGTATCTTTTTAGTGAGTAACCTCTGCGGACATTCCAATTGTTCAGTGCTCCTGGTTAGTTACATTCCAAAGGGGGCATTGTACTCAATGACTGGTCTGATGGATGTTGAATACATTGGAACAAGGACCTCCTTGGACCTAGATGCTGTACCTTTATTTATATGTTGCTCAGCGTAGAACAATTTCCTCATTTCTGTAGACACGTGGTAGTCAAAGGCTAGATTACTGTCTATGCACATCTCCAAATCCATGAATACTGAGTCCTCTCTTAAGAGTTTGTTGTCAGTATGATAGTTACCAGAAGTAGATGACTTCCCAAAGGATACTGTTATGTATTTCTTGACATTTAATTTTAGTATATGGCTCAGACAGCTATTTATCTGTCAGCCCTTCTTGCAGAGCAGTAGTGTCAGCAGGGGGGGGGGTTCTATGACGCAGCCAGAGGACATTGGCATCAAGGAAGTAGATGCCAAAAAGGAGCAATCCTGGACTGATCCCTGAGGAACTCCACTGGTGACTGGCCTCTTTATAGAGGTGTACTCCACAGTACTCCACTTCCTGGGTCCTGTATGTGAGCCAAATGTCTGTCCCCTGTGTGACATAAGGGTTTATACCTAACCTCCTGTGTTTGTCAACAATGTCCAAGTGGGGTTTTGTGTCAAAGCTGTCAGTGTGAACCATTTGCCCTTATCCATTGCTTTGCTGACCTTCTTCAAAAAGTCCATCAGGTTGAGTAGATATGACCTGCCCTTAATGAAACCAAATTAGGTTGGGTCTAGTGTCCGGAGATTTCTTATGTCATTATTATTTCCATGATGATTCTTTCCATGACTTTACATATGGGTCTTTAGTTTCCAGGGTCTGTAGATGGCCTTCCTTTGTACAGAGGGATGATTGTTGCTGTTCTCCATTCATGAGCCATGAAGCCTGTTTGGAGGCTGTGGGTAAATAGTAATTCCAAAGGGCCTGCTAGGTCATGTTTCATGCTATTTAGAAGGCTGGCTAAGATATTGTTGAGGCCCATTGATCCAGCATTCTTGAGACCTTAGAGAGAACATTGAGGACCTGTTCTGTTGTGATAATAGGGAAGTTATATTTGATGGTATTTCCTGAGGGGAGGCTTGGGGAGAGAGGGGTAAAGTTAGAGGTGAATTTGTCTGCCAGTAAGTTTGCTACATCTTCTCGCTAAGTACATGTGGCAGTATTAACGCATTAACGAGGAGATCTGTACAGAACTGTGTACTGCCTTTCAGGTTGTTGACATAGCTAAAGAATGCCTTGTGGTTGTCTTTGCTTGGGAGGACAAATTTCCCTCCAACTTGTCTTTGTTAGACCTTATTTCTCCTCTGAGATGTTTATTTAGTTGATCAGAGCACTTTTGTTCTGATGGGTACTACACCTCCTACATTTTGCCATGATTTTTTTCCTTCTCTTAGACTTTCTTTTGATGTTGTGATTCCACCAGGGTGGCTTATTTTTTTGAGTTGGTTCTGTACTTCCTGGTGAGTACAGCTGCCTCTCTATACATCTATTAACATGCTTGTACAGGGTTTCTGTGAAAAATTCTGCATAGGCAGCAGTGTTATCAGGGTTTGTGGGGCACTTGAAATTTTGCCAGGATATCACTTAATAGTAGGATGGTAACTTTAGAATAGTTACTGAATGTTTCAGGGTTAGCTGGGGGTCTGTATTTTATTTTTACTTCAAAGGAAACTGTTTTGTGGTCTGACCTTACCAGGGAGGATATTACGCTAGGGGGTATGCTGCTCTCTCCCATGTTAGTGAAGACCAGATCCAGGATCCTTACATTTGAATGGAAGTAGCTTAACATTAAGTACATGGGCTGTACAGTATAGCTAACTGGCAGGAAAGGCTTTATTTAAACAGACATTTACTTATATATATGCAGTTAAATTCAGCTTGCTTGAAAAGTAATGTGTCTTCCTTGTTTAAGGCCACAAACATACACTACTAAGTCAACTTGGAGAAATTTCTCTACAGGTGAAGAGGAGGGACATTTCTACAACCCCCCCCCCCCCAAAAAAAAATGCATGTTTGTTTTAAAGCCAAGAATATTAGCCATTAGGCTGGCAATGTGAGTAAGGAGAAAATAAAAGGTCCAAAATGTATGCGTGTGTGTGTGTGTGTGTGTGTGTGTGTGTGTGTGTGTGTGTGTGTGTGTGCACATGCACATGTTTGTGTGAAAGGTGTGCTATTAGTTTTTTTGTATTTAAAACATGAGGGTGAAAATGTCAATGTCTGGAATGTTTGTTTGCGTTACTCTTGGCAGCTGTAGTGTGCAAATTGTGCAGACCAGACTAACTTTTATAAATGTTATTTTGCAGGGGGCAAAGTCCTTCTGTACCACCTAATGTGGGGGTGTACTTTGTGACTCTTGAACATTTATTGTTCTTGCCCTGAGATTGCACAGTGTAAGAGATGACAGTGCTTTCTTTGATTCAATGGCTTGCATTTTTCTGTGATGTCATGAAACCTCATAGGGGGGATAATATAATGGGAATATTGGATGGTGGTCTTCTCTCCAAATAGGGACTGCATCTGCCACCTGCAGAAGGGAATTATTTATAATTTGGAATGTGCTTTCTGATTGAATTTTAGAGTTTCATTTGTAGATTAAGTTGCTTGTAATTTGCAATTCTTATCCAGAACATTATGGCCATGATGTCATTGTTCTTAAAATATATAGTGCATGTGTGTATAAGTACACATGACATTTATAATCATTTTATTTGTGCTGCTGTTCCGTTAATATGATCTGCATTTCTTTTTTATTCATCTTCTCTTACTTTTCAGCCTCTTAGTACTAAAGCAATAGGGGGAGGCAAAGGTCCAAAAATAGATACAGATTTTAAATATTGCTCTTATAAACTTAGAAAGTTGCTAGAAGAACATGATTTCTATTAGCATGCATTTTCTGAAGGATATGAAGTATAAAACTCAAATGTATGTCATTATTTAATGACTTTAATTCTCTGTGATATCTCAGAAAACCATAAATTTTATGAGGAACAGACCAAAAATATGCGTCATCAATCTGGATATTCTGCATAAATCTGGATATTTGAGAGGCAAGCTTGTTCTTATCCCTCGTATATTCCTGCTTACTGTCATTCTTTATTCATTTCTGCTGTTTATGTTCATAAGTGACATTGGAGGAATGTTTTTAATTGCAACACTGCCTCCAGTTACATTACTTCCGACCTCACCACAGCACTACTTCAGCCCTCCTAGCCTTCTCCAACACCATAAACCATAATCACAACAATAACAACATATCCTCTGCCCTCGTCTTGGATCTCTCTAAGGCATTTGATATGGTTGATCACCAACTTCTAATCCACACCCTGAAAACATTCTGTCTAGATACTAAAGCCCTTCAATGGTTCCAATCTTATCTGAGTGGCAAACAGCAGGCTGTCCTTTGGCAAAACAAACTATTTAATCTCCTACCCAACTCCCATGGTGTACCCCAGGGTTTTATACTAGGGCCCCTTCTGCTCTCTATTTTCATCAATGACCCCTTATACTGTTATCCCAAAAGTCAGCTGTATCCAATACACTGACGACTCCACCCTTATCTGCTCGGCCCCATCTCAGACAGAACTATGATCAGCTACCCAGAACACCTTCAACATAATAGAAAACTGGCTTTCTGGTCGTTGTCTGATCTTAAATCCTAAAATAACAAAACTGTTAATTTTCTCACCAACTCCTAGGTCTACCACATTTATATTTACCATAAAATCCAGTAATGGCACTATAATCTCCCCAGACACCTCTACAAAACTACTAGGTGTTATCATAGATAATCTTAAATTCGACCTGCATGTTAATCAAACAATCAAAACCATCAATAAAAAACTAGGGTCACTTTACAGGATAAAAGCCTTCTTAACCCCACCTGCTAGAATTGCCATAGTTCCCCCTCACCTACTTTCAGCTCTTTTGTACGCATCCCCTTTACTGTCTAATTTAAACTAGTCTGTCCTCATCAAACTCTCTATCTGCTACAACCACATCAGCAGATTTGCCACTGGTCTGCCTTATAGGACACACCACTGTATCAATCTAAACCAGCCTGGGTGGCTAGAACTGCCCAGCTCAATCCAGTATAACCAACTGATTATGGCATATAAAATCCTTTACAACCCAGACAGTACTCCTGCACTAAAAAACATTATCACCCCGTATAACAATCCCAAACCTCTTCGATCTTGTAACAGACTGCTAATTCAGACTATCAAAACTAATAACTCAGCCGGTGACTCTCTCTCTGCCAACTCTGCAGGTAGATCCTGGAATTCACTCCCAGCTGATTTTACTTACCACCCTGAGTCATTTTAAGATAAGACTCAAACAATATTTGATACTAACCTGGATATGTCAATGTATCAAACCAGACTAACTCTCTTCTACTATGAGTTAATAACTATAATTTAGCTTAGTTGTGTTACTTAATCTGGATTTACACCTGGTATTATCTTTAACCTTGGAATTTGTATAACTTGTTAAGTATGTAACCACTGTATATATTGTACCTTGGAATTTGTATAATTTGTTAAGTATGTAACCAGTTATCAGTAATCTTACACCTGGGATTATCTCTGACCTTGGAATTTGTATAAATTGTTAAGTATGTAACCACTATATATATTGCACCTTGGAATTTGTATAACTTAAGTATGTAACCACTGTATATATTGTACCTTGGAATTTGTATAACTTGTTAAGTATGTAACCACTGTATATATTGTACCTTGGAATTTGTATAACTTGTTAAGTATGTAACCACTGTTTATATTGTACCTTGGAATTTGTATAACTTAAGTATATAACCACTGTATATATTGTACCTTGGAATTTGTATAACTTGTTAAGTATGTAACCACTGTATATATTGTACCTCGGAATTTGTATAACTTGGTAAGTATGTAACCACTGTATATATTGTACCTTGGAATTTGTATAACTTGTTAAGTATGTAACCACTGTATCTATCATACCTTGGAATTTGTATAACTTGGTAAGTATGTAACCACTGCATATATTGTATCTGTAATCTTAACTGCTTATCTTGGAGCTTTTCTCCCCGGGCCTCCCCTGAAAATTGACATGAATCCAGTCGGACCATCCCGGTCAACAAATGTAAAATAAAATAAATAAATAAACATTGCATCTGTAATGTACAGACATTCTGTACTGTGAGTGATAGGCACTCAGATTTCATTCTTTTGTATGTATGTACATATATTAGCAGTAATCCACAACTGGCTGTGAGTAATACAGGATTTACCCATGATTGGCATGGTTAAATCCCACAAGTGAAACCCAAGTGATCAAACAGAGCCAACCGTCGGTAAATCCTGTTATACCCACACCAGTTGTGGCTTACTGCTCTTATACAATGACGTTATTTAAGAAAGAAGTTACTTACCTTTCTTAAATAATTTCACTGTGTGATGGCATTTTAGACCCCCTCCTCCTCCTCCTCTGCATGATATTAATGTACCTTCTTATACATATGGCATCTACATCAGTGAAGTGCAAAACAGGCAGTGGAGAACACATCAATTTCTTTACTACTTTGCTCCAGAATTCAGTAGAAATCTGTAAGTAATGATTGGAAAATGACTAGAATCGGGGAAAGTTTTTAAATATTACTGTAATTTACTTTAAAAAGTTTAATAGAACATGTTTTGCATCAACATGCTTTTTCTGAACAGTAGAAAGTATGAAATGTTAATGTCTGTTGTTACTGACTGGCTGTAATCCTCAGTGATTTGTCAGAAAATCAAAAGTTTTATTACCAGTGATAGATAAGAAAATGTGGTCTGTCCTTCAAAATTCTGGATAGGTTACAGGTATTGTTAGTGAAAGTATGCTTGATGTGGTCGTTCAGCTAGATTTCGTAGGTTGGTATTCTCGATTTACAATGTGCACCCTGTTTGGGCTGTACAGTTAGCATGTACATTTTTAAATAGTAATGATAGCTAATTATATAAATACACACACGCAAACAACACTTGTTTTTATATTTATTTATATATATATATATATATATATATAAGTATTCATAGACACATTATCTGTTTATATATTTTTTTAAGTCATGTGTAAAATGTATATTTTTTTTGCATCACTGTGTTCATGTATTATGTGGCTGCTTCATCCTCAGCTTTATTTCCTGCCCAAAATTTCCGGGAAAGCCCTGTTTAAAATACAGTTAAACATTGTTTCATAGAAAACTTGAGAATACTTTTCTGGTTGTGTACTAGTATGATTTTACCGTATTAGAAAAATGTTATTTATTTTCGATATCATGAGTTCTCAGACTCTGTGTGCGTGATATCTGTCACTATGGGCAAGGATTGAAGCCTGGTATAAAATGCATTTAAAAGCAGAAAAGCAGGTGTACATTTGATAGTCTCCCAGCTGCTTGTTTATTTGTTTCTCACATTTGCCTACATACACAAATTTGCTAGCAAGAAATAATTGTTCTAGCATTTTTTTCTATGAAGATAGTATTTCTTCAATCAGCTGTTGTCAGCAAACATTGGCAGACTACCATAAAGCCTTCTTATACACAACACTGAGAATGTAGGACATAAAACATTAAGTAATTTCATATACATATCTAAAATTTACCTTGATATTTGTTGCAGAAATTTGCTGATGCTATATAACATGCCTTGAGTTAGCAGTGAAGAAACACACACAAAATGTCGTGTCCCAATTCATTAAAATGCAGTTAAAACTCAGAAAAGATTAATACCTTCCTTTATTGACATGGTCACATTTTCCAATGCTGTATCGTGCCTTAAATAATTCTAATAGTTGCCTTATTTCCTGAACCTGACTTAGGCACTTGCTGTCTGAAGCACCTTTGAGGCAATTTGATAAATGAAAGTAGTTTTTATCTTCAGGGATACATTAGCCATCCAACAAAATAAGCACTTGTGTCATCATTTGTGAAATATGTCGAATGCTGTAATGGGCTAAAATCAATTTATTGAGCCTGTGCTATTATAATTTTGTACTAGTTTAAACACAATCTTTCATGTAGGCTAGTATAATTTTTGTTAGCGGAGTGTGACATTTATGTAGGATTCTATAGCATGCAGATTTATATAAAACATTTATAGCTGCCTTACGAATTGCACTGCGGTGACAGTTTGTGGTTTTTGGCATAGTCTGTTTTATTTTAAAATGAAGTATTTGATTATTGATTTACACAAAATGTAAAAATGTGTAATTCTTCTGTGATTGTTATACTTTAAGATGGTCTGTATTTTCAAGGGTATGATAAATTGATTTTGCTTAATAGGTAATCCAGTGTATTGTTCAGCATCATATATTTCGAGTGTTATATATTATGAAGAATGTCATTCATTTTAGATCTAAAACTTTGCATTAGTAGATATAGCAGTTTTATACCCAACTCAACATCCAAGAACATTTTAAACCTTTAAGTCATAATGATGGTTGTATATGCAAACATTACTACAGTTGATTCCACTGTGTTTTGTTTTTGCAGTTTCTAGTTTAATCATTTTCTGCACATTGTTGCAATTTGACTGATATTCTGTAACATGTTTTACTAAAAAATGTCTAATTGCTATTTAATGTTTTGCTTACATTGCAAAATATTAATGTACTTACATGTTTGTAATGAAGTTCATATACTTGAGTATGCTCTTACAACAACTGGTTTGTTGACACAGATGACACCATTTTTTCTTTTGTTGCTCTAGATGTACATTTTTTTGTGTTTTAAGTTGCATACCCTATCACTTTATTCATTACTGATGGGGAAAAAAAAGTCTGCATCAAACTAAATGTATGTACATATTGCTTATACACATACAAATTATCATATTAATGGACATGGAAAAAAAGTAAAGTCTTAGGTTAGAAAAAAATGTTATAGTAAAATTGTGTTTGTGTTATACCACATATATATGTGTGTGTGTGTATATATGGGTCTACTTCATTTCACCGACTCCCATTTGACTGAGACCAAATGACTGAAATTTCATTTCACTGCCACTTCATTTCACTGACAGTTCATTTGACTGACAAGTATTATTAGCAAGAAAATGGAATATGCCCCCTTTCCCACTGTAGTGCGACCCTGGAGTTAGAATATATAGTTGGGGGTGTGTGGGGGGCACAGCCCCCCACAACGGGGGTGAAGCCCCCCACTTACTTTTCTTTTACTAAGCAATATTATATCAAAACTTAACAATATCATATGAAATGAAGTGGAGGGCTGCACCCCCCACACCCCCCGATGTGGGGGGTTGTGCCCACCACACACCCCCAACTATATATTCTAACTCCAGGGTCGCACTACAGTGGGGAAGGGGGCATATTCCATTTTCTTGCTAATAATACTTGTCAGCCAAATGAACTAACAGTGAAATGAAGTGTCAGTCAAATGAAATTTCAGTGAAATGGGGTCAGTGAAATGAAAGTCAGTGAATTGGAAGTTAGGTGAAATGAAGTAGACCCGTATATATATATATATATATATATATATATATATATATGTACACACACACACACCATTCTGTGCCTTTCTAAGTGTAGTACAAGTTCTGAATTATCTCCTGGAAAACAATGACCATTAAATGTGTGAAGCTTATTAAACAGAAATCAGTAATATGACACTTTGTAGGCAAATACATGCAAAGACACATCTCTGATATGTCCATTAGAAGATTTTGAGAAATGCGTCTTTAACTAGTGCTTTTAAGTCTTAATCTGTAAAAAAAACAGCGTTTCTTTGTCTTTTAAGGTACTGTCAGGATCAGGAACTGTGAACTTTCTTTATCCTTTTTATGGGGATGCAGTGTTTTGACCATGCATAAGTATATACCCCTGATTATTTAGTTACCTTCTTTGTTTGCTTAACAAGTCATCAAAAAAATTCAGCCCCGTGCTACAGGCCGTCAGTGTAAAGTAGATGTGCTGTATTGAGGTAATGAAAGTAATTTAACGCTTGGTGATTAGACCAGAAATTTGCAAAATAGGTTTCTGCCTTATTGGCGCTTAGTGTGCTCCTTTGTCCCCATCTACCAGCACTTAATACAACTCGCCTTATAACATTATTTTACGCACTTCTCTTGAGGGACACAATCTGTGTTTGGTTAGCTTTTCTGTCTAGTAAATGACTTAAATGTAAGAGGTCTTCACACTGCCATGCAGTAGTTAAGTTAGAGCTTATGTTGCACATTCCTTGGCGTCCCTTTTATATAGTTTCAGTGGATGCAAGGAGAGAGTGCTGTCCCTGGGCTATTCATTCTTCATCTGGTAACAGAGCCTGTCTATAAAATGTCTAGCTCAAATAAACTGTACAATATGTGTTTCAGTAGACTTTGCTACTACTAATTGGGTTAAGTCATGTTTCCTTTTGAAGGGCAGCAGGTTTATCCCTATGTCCAGCTCATGGTAATCAGATGGACACTATTTGGAATAAGTTCTGTGACTAAATCCTCTGGTACAGGGACCAGCACCAGTGCATAATCTGGTGGCCTGATTTGTTCATGTTAAACAATATGCAAGTGAACTCCCAAGGAATCAAACCTGGACATCAGATGAAGCTCAGTCTTAGCTCATAGCCTTAACGTCCAGTGCCTTGCTGGGTATGTCTGGAATTTGTCTCCCATTTTAGGTGCAAAACAACCCCCCCGGGTTCAATAGCGACATTTTGTATGTAGCTAATGACTGCATTTGTCTGTTTGCACTTGGGTCTACTTAAATTGATTCAGTTCTTGCAGACATCTGCTGCAGCAGCTTCCTGGTACATTGCTTAATTGCCTAAACTGATAGTACAGGTGACTGAGATAAATAGAGGCTCAAACCGTAAATTATTTACAGTTTTGAGTTTCATGCTGGTGGTCAGCCAGTTGGATTGAGTCCATCGAAAAGCTGTGAAAGACCGCAGGGTGGTGATTCTAAGCACTGCAATGTTTGGAAAAAGTCTGGGATTATATTTTCTGGCAAATCTGTTCCTTATAAATTTGTCATGTCAGTATGTCAATGTGGTCTTCTCTTAATGCGTAAAGGAACATTGTTGCTAAAGTTATATAAAATGTTATTCTATTTATATGAGAAAATGCTAATAAATGTTTATTACAATAGTCAAGTGCATGTGCAGTGTCCTTAAATTCCATTGCGTACCGAATGAAACACATTAGTACAAAATACCACGCTGCGCAGCTTGTAAAGAAGTTTCGTATGGAGGAGGAGAAGTCTTAATATGTAAAAAAAAAAAAAAAAAAAAAAAAAAATATGAAAAGCAACAAGTAAGATCCTTTAAACAACAAAAGCAATACCTAGTTATCAATGGAGTAACAGCCATTTACTTACAAAAGAATAAAACCAAAATGTTTATTACTAGTAATCTGGGGAGGTTAAGAATGGAGTCTTTCATAACTGTTGTGTGATGAGCACAAAATCTTTTGGCTGCAGTTATGTCTAAGCAGTAAATTTAGAGTGATACATGTAAAATAAAATTTCATTGAGTGACTGGTTAATGGATTGATTTATTGATTTAAACTTAATGGGCACAGTTCCAAAAGACTCACCCTCAGTGTAAGTGGCCATATACACTAACAGCAGGCTGAGAGCACATCTTTTGGAAACTGGTCCCAATAGTAAGCCTGCTTATAGATAGGCCTTACACTGAATTAGGTCTCTTACAATGACAGCAGATCTTTCAGTGTCAGTGCACACTTAGACTGAGAACATGCCTTTTGGAACCTGGCACAATATAGTGGCATTTTATTTCTTCCAGAAGACTTTTCAAGAACGGTTTAATATGAACAATATATTAGGAAATAGAATAGAATAAAGTCTTTATGCTTCCATACAGATAGAGAAAAACATACAGGTTACATGTACTTAGAATTTTTATTACATAAGCACTTTTCGTTTGTAGGATCTGCAAACTTTTTCAGATAAAAACAAGTGTCAAGAGACATCAAATACACAAGTAAAATAAGTAATTCTGGGTTATTGGTTAGTAAATGTGGAGTTAGTAGGGTAATATACCTTTAACTTTGTATTCCTATGCTTTACTAGGAATGTGTTGATTGGTTCTTACAATCATGTGATTACCTTTTAAACTTGTGTATTTGCTTGTCTCTTGACACTTGTTTTTTATCTGAAGAAGTTTGCAAATCCTGCAAACAAAAAGCTCTTAATAATAAATTGCTTCATAATAAATTGCTTCAACTCACTGCAAGGACTTCTCAATTTTTTTGTCTTTCCAGTTTGTTTTTGTGATTTTTTACCCAATTTGTATTAGATATTTGAAAGCACGCACTTTTAAGGAACAATTTAAATCTTACAGATAGTTGAATGGAAACAGGTGCAGGATTTCCTACAAAGAAAGATGTTTGATGACAGATTACTGAAGGGAGATTCTGATTTTATATCATTGTTGTTGTTGTTGCTTGTCTTTTGGCATTTCCTTGTAAGGGGTCACCAAAGTGGAACTCTGGTCCGCTAATGATTGGCAGTAGATTTTTACGAAACGCCGAGGTGCCAGCTCGATGCCAACCTTCAACGAAGGCACACCCATTTACGCACGCATGTCTGTTGAACGCTACCCAACCGCGGGGAGGACATGTAGACCACACAGGAGGCATTCCCAAGCCCAGCCGAGAATCGAACAGGAGAACCTCTTGCTGTGAGCTAACAATGCTACCGCTGTACCACCGTGGAAATCTCTGATTTTATATCATTGTTTATCCCTAAGTGCTTAAAATACACACAGACATACATGTGAAAAAGTGGTAATGAAGTGACCTGGTCGTATGACAACAGCGTATGCACTCTTGCACTCCCTCACTTACTCATTAGCTACAAGCTGCGAACACCAGTTTTATCTGTAGTGGAAGGCTCATGAAGACGCTGACGGAATTCTCTTTTTCATGTAGTTTCTCCATTTTTTTACTTTTTGTTTAATCTCTGAACACACAAGATATAACAACACCAGAATGTGTAGAAAGGAGGTTGGTTTAAATTCTCTTTAAAAATGATATTTTTCAGCAGTAAAGCACCATACCTCTCAGCACCTTAAGATGCACTCAGTTGCCAGAGTTTCACGTTTGGTTTCTGTCCATTCATGAGGCTAGATCTCACAACCATCTAGTTTAGAAGCAGCTGTACTGCACACACTGACAAGAAGATGTATATATAATATAGAGTGGCGATGATAATGCAAGCGTTATTCAGGTATTGGCAGTGAAAGCCTATGAGACATGGCTGAATTAATGAGTTGAATTCATATTTATATGAGTAGAAGGAAGTACTGAGGTTTATGTACTAAAAAGGCCTGAATATGTCTTAAAGATTTGTGATTGTCATTTTACATCTTGGTAGGTGTAACCAACAATGCATTAAAGGAACATTTATCATCCTGAGAGTAACTGAAGGGGCAGATGCCCTCATGTTGGACACTAGACTATAAATGCCTCGTACAGACAGAGGCTTCAGTACAAAGGTGGAAAGAAATGATAAGAAACACCTGTGGCAGGTGAATGCATAGTTAAACAAGTAAGCAAACAGACTGAAACACTTTCCCCAGAAAGCGCTTGGATGGCTCCGATTGGAGATTCGATCGATACATTTGGCAGTCTTAACAGCGCTCTTGTGACAAACCCAGACTGGACTGCCAGAAAAGTACTATAGAAGATTTCCTGTATTCTGAGCAGTGGTCAGTAATTTACTGCTGTTTTCTGCTCCTGAATAGGACAGACATTTTACATCCCATTCTAGATATCACTGGCTTCAGTTTATACATGTAATATTTCCATTTCCAGATGGCAACCCTTTGAAAGTCTCACTATCTGCTCTAGGGTGCTTGCATGGTTTGTTTGGACAAGAATGGACACCTTTTGGCGTATTACTGTTTATGGTCCACACCGCAGAACTTTATGGTTGACTCTGGCTGGTATTAGCTTCAGTAGAAATTGCTGCCATTTCACATTTCTTTTATTTCTCTTTTTTTTACCAAGGTGTTTTCCACTGCAGTAAAAGAGTTTCACTAAAAGAATCCCAAGTGTTTCCTCACTGCAGGATATCTGGCTCCTGGTAACCCCATCCTGACAATCTCTGGCAGTAACCCTAAAGAACCTGCTTAAGTGGTTGTAGTCTTGGGAGGGACTTGACTATACTTTTAAGAGGTCCTACCCAACTCCTTCTCAAGAAACAGCCTTTTCATTTAGAAAACTGGACATAATGCAGACCAGAGAGATAGAGACAAAAGTTGTGGCTTTGACGTCTTCCACGAGGAAGTAGTGAAGGTTTCAGACGGAGCTCCTCACTTGTGTGAGAATCGAGGGCAAGGCCCAAATTTAGACACTTTTATGTCCTCCCAGTATGATGATAACCCCAGTCAACCTAGGATGCAAATGCTGCAATGAATTGTGACAGTGGCGTGAATAGGATATCAGAGGGTCTGGTTCTCATAACTGGACTTTCAAATGTGGTCTTTCAAATTGATTTCATGCATTGTAAGACTAAAATAGATTTCTTCAGAAAAAAAAAAACAGTTTCTGGGTTGTTCATTCTTGAACTAATCCATTTATCTCTGTTTTCTTGCTGAGGTAGAAACTACGAGAGACAGAAGATGACAGATACCGTTGTACTCTAGATATTTAAATATTAACTGAAATGGGTGCTCATCTTTAGAAAGATTGGAGGAAAAGGACCACAGTTGTCAAATATGCACTTTTCAAATGGAGTGTCAACTGCATTTGCTTTGCCAATAGGTGGCACTCCACCTGCTAGTGCATGATGTGAGCAAAGCACACTCTGCTGGGGGAATGTTCACCTTCACTGCTTCCTTCAGGAATGTCTCCTTCACAGACCGTTGCTTCCAAGTGATGTTTGAATCTGGTAGAAAATCTGTATGTCCTACAGAGGAGGTGCTTTATGGTCTTCTGTGGTTTTGTGATCAGGTGCTTATATGGGAAACAAAGCCAGTCTTTACAGCTAGATTACAGTGGTGTTTAAGATGTTAAACAGGTCAAAATGGAAAGCCCTTTGGCAGTGCATTTTAAAACATGTCATGATAGTAATGCAGAGTTTATTAAAGCTCTAATTCATGAACAAATAAAGTGGTTTTCATGGGCGGTATAAGTTTGAAAGATAAACTTGTTATATAAGGAATCAACTTGCATTGTGAAATATAATACATTGTATCCTAGGGAATGAATATAACTAGAATTATCTGATCTAATTTGACTAATTAATGGCTTGCTTAATTAAGGTGTAATTTTTATTGCCTTGTTAGTACTTTTATTTATGGTTTTGCTGTATGAAACGTTTTGTGAATTCATCTGAAGGCATTGCCAAGATGGTGATTTTATGAAGTGTTTCATTTTGGATTATAAATGACTTATTATTTTATTATTATTATTTACTTCCAAGCCACTCACACTTTGGTATCTCCAGCACTCCAGGAGTCAGGACTTGGACTTCAAATGTTGGTCCTTTGACTGCTCTTCAGCACTTCCTTAGTGTTCCCCTGAAAGAAAGAAAATGGGGCCACGTGAGCTACTATAAGCTACCCCAGGCAAATTTAAATAAAAAACGTGGATCATTAAAGAGGCATACAGCAAACATAATATTCTCTTCTGCACTCTTATTAAGAAAAAGGTAAGTGATTGCTGATGCAGTTTAGACAGTTGATTCCTGACATTCCTGCCTTACAGGAACCAGCCAATCATTAGGAATGTTGCTGTCATGTGCAATAATCAGTTCTTTGACTGGACCACGTCTCCTGTAAATGAAAGGACTGATTTGCTTCACAGTAGATCTTACTTGCAATAGGAAAAATTACTGCTTTCTTTCCTGGGAAGCAACTTGAGATATTTAGAAACATGGAGCAAAAGTAAAACTTCAGAACATGTATTGCACCTTTCAGTCCCCCTTAGGAAACATCTAGGCAGTACTGATTGTGTAGAGTAAGTTTATACAAAATTTGTTTAACAGCACTTGGGAGAATATAAACAATCACTAGACTTCAGTATAATCATGCAGTTTACTTTTGTAGCAGCAGGCTTAGTAATGTGATGGAAACTTTGCTATGTTTGTTGGGACAATGATACTCCAGGGTGGGGCAAAAGGGGAAGCCATCACATGCATGAAGGTATTGGGGCTTGGGGTTATGAGATGCTGATCAGTTGGTAGTTCAGGCATTTCTGGATGCCAAAACTAGAATGAATTCTGGTACTGCTTTTGGTGGCATGACTGAACACACCTGGGTGCTTTGCTTCCTGTCTGGTGTAAGTTGTGCAACTTGGTCGTTATAAATGTAACAAGTGAATTGTTAAAATGTTACATATAGAATGACTGGTCCAAAAACAGGTAGGGCAGAGCAGACCTGGCTTCTTAGTGTAGGAGTACCAAAATGGGAAAGGGGACCTTTTTTGCCCCTCAACTTACAGTTATGAGTCACCAGATTAAGGAATGGCAACAGGTACTAAATGAATATCACAATGAAGAATAGGAACCGCAACAAAGTAGAACTTCGTACAAATAACAACTTAGCAGAAAAAACTAGTTCAACAATGTACCTTATAGCAGTAAATTTAGTAATAAACAGCAAAGCTTTTGGGTTCACAATCAACCCTTCATCAGTGCAAGTTAAAATCATTCAATTACACAAACATTAAATACTCATTCCCTAAACAGCACAGCCATTAGTAACATAAAAAATGACGCAGTCCACTTAAAAAAAACAGTCCATATCAAGCATAGTTGTTTTTGCTTAAGGACAGGCTTAATGGTTACAGGTTTGATTTTGATTTGCTTATTGTTTGGTTGCCTCCCTGTGGGTCTTCCAGGCAGCAGCATTTATGGAGCAGTATGTACTTTGAATAGTCGTATGCTTCTGTGCCATTAGACTGAATAGATTGACTGTTCCAAACTTTTTTTTTCATCATATTTACTAGAATGCTGTTACTATATATTCATAGGTCCTTATTAAACTTACAGCCAAGGGAAACCACTAAGAAGCTCAGCCATGTCACACTAGTGGTAGGAGACTTGCAGTGTTCCACATTAAATAAACAATACTCTCTACATGCATAACTCTAAGTGTGTAAGCACAAGAAATCAGCACAAATCCAAAAATAAGTGGAGGACAAAGGCCCAATTACAAGGACAGATATTACTCAAATAAACTTAGAAAGTTGCCAGAATAACAGGATTTGTGTTAGCATGCATTTTCTGATGGAAATGAAGTCTGAAACTCAAATGTATGTCATTATTTAGTAATGTCAGTCCTCAGTGATTTGACAAAAAAAACACAAATTTTATTAAGAGCAGATGAAAAATATGAGGCAAAAATCTGGACATTCTGTGAAAATATGTACAGTTGAGAGGTGTTTTTATGGAGTGAGGACTTTCCTCTTAGTGTTTCTTGGCCCATTCTTTTTAGATTTTTAGATTACATTATTTTTTTTGTGTGTGTGTGTGTGTTGAGAAAAATCCAGTGATACATTCCTTAACAGTGAGAGGGAGATGGTACTTCCTAGCTAACAACACCTCTCAACTTCTAAGTGCAGGACATCTGGACAAAACTAAAAATAAAACGAGGTCAAATGCACAAAATTAAAAGGACGCATTTTAAATATTGTTCTTATAAACTTGGAAAATGGTTAGAATAATAGGGTTTGCATTATCATGCAGTTTTTGAAAGATATGAAGTCTGACGCTCCAAATGTAAGTTGTTCTTTAGTGACTTCAGTCCTCATTGATTTGTCAAAAACCCCACAAATTTTATGAGGAACAGATCAAAAGTATAAATTAAAATCTGGACATTTTGCAAAACTCTGGACATATAAAAGGTATGCAACACATAGCTGAAAAGATTGCACATTTTATGACCAGTATCTGGGATAATAATATAATGATCCCTAGGTGGAGGATTATGTTTACTAAATGACATTGGATAGTTTTGATTTTCTGTTTCTTTGTGATGAAATTGTCGTTGAATCTCCAAGTAATGGTTAAACGGTCAGCAGTGAGGAAAGCCTGGTAAAATAAACTAACATTTATTCAAATTACTTTTTTAAGACACTAAACTTTTTAAGATTTTGTAGAATAATCAATTTAAAACAAGAACATAAGGCATTACGTGTTTTGAATTTTTTTTAAATGTAAATAACTTTATTCTTGGAAGTTCAAGAATTTTACAGTTTCCTTGAGTAATGCACTGAATCACTTGTTTGAAAACTAATTATTTGGGTCTGAGTAATCAAATAATGTTTCAGTGACATTTACTCATTTCTAGATGAACCACAACCAAATGACTGGAAACTGAAACGATACCACCAACTGTAGGCCAATACCAAAGTAGTAATAAAAGAAATTTAATAAAAAGTGGAAGTCAAATACACAAAGATCTTCTCTAGCGCCTCGGCCACACTTGCCTTTAACAGAGTAAAGGCAAGTGTGGCCGAGGCGCTAGAGAAGATCTTTGTGTATTTGACTTCCACTTTTTATTAAATTTCTTTTATTACTACTTTGGTATTGGCCTACAGTTGGTGGTATCGTTTCAATTTACTCATTTCTATTTTATATTTCTCTTTGGTTACATTTCTCTGGGATTTAGTGATTTTGAGTTTTAAGTAGGAGGTACAGGAAATAGCTCCCTACATTAGATGTATGTGGGGTCTTTACAACCTTCTATCCTTCACAAAAAGTACTTTTTAAAGTTTGGTGACTTACCCTTTGGCCATTTTGTTTTATATATATGTTTCACTAACTGATCACTGTTAGGGGCATGAAGACACCCTGATAGGCTTTAGAAAGTTGGAACACTGGTGCCATTGTGCCTTGACAGTTGTGCTGGTAATAGTATAATGTTATTTCTAGTTTGAACGTCCTCATTCAGGCATAATGAAGCCAAATAAAGCTGATAGAAATGGATTTGAAAGGATATATTAACCTGAAATTGGAGGTGGAACCTATTGATAGAACGGAATCCCACAGGTTACATTCCAGGACAGTTGAGAGTTAAATCTGTCCCATCCTCCTAAAATGTACCACACTGGATAAGAAGACAAAGGGTATAAAAGTGGAGGCATTTACTAATTGGAAAAACAGCTGAACATACATTGTAACTGATTCCTGTATTAAGTAAAATACAAAAAAATCTTCAAAAACCACAAACTTTTAAACTCGCAAACAAAGTAAGAATGCCAAACACTGTAATGGACACAATGCTAAAACTTTAATAAAACAATAAATAAGCCCTTTTGTCTTACACTCTGTAAAAGTTCTTCAGATAGTTACATTGAATTAGAAACACAGTTTAAATAGTTTAGAAAAGAAAGTCACATGATGCTTCAATTAATTGACACTTAATTCTTTAAAGAACAATACTAAAACAATCCAGCATAATACATACCTCACTTATCCTAAATCGAAAAACAAACCAAAATCCAACCTACAAGTAAGACCACTTATCAAAATACTTCTCTCCTACACATAATAAAACCTCTGTAAAACTTTTTTAAAACATTATTATCTTTGTAAAGCCTTCAGTTTCAATAGGCAGGCTGTGGAGGTTAGTTTAAGACCTGGCCAATTGCATGCGTTCAGCAGCAAATGCCAGTACAGGTCTCCCCTTTCCAAATGAATCGGCCAAGGCCCTCCCCTAACATTCTTATTCACTTTTTCTAAAACAATAAACGTAAGATTATGTTCAGGGAACTGCTGTGTGTGTTTAAATAGTGCATCAGTATTTTTTCTTTTCTGTTTTCCTACATATGTTCTTATGTATATGCTCCTTTCATTTCTGCTCATGTCTCCCTATATAGAACCCCAGGCATATTTGACAAAGTGTTACATACACTAAACATGCACTCTCACAATTATATCAGTCGTTCAAGTACAATTTTTTTCTTTTGAATGCTAAATTGTTCACCAGTGAGGATAAATTTACAGTAATTACATCTATCAAATTGGTGCATGTAAGCTCCTTTATGATTTGGCTGAATTTACTTTTCAGAAATATTTTTTAAATTATTTCCTCTCTTGTATGCCGCATTTGGTCACTCTCCCGCATTATTTATAGCAGTATTATCTTCCCCCATAATATTGCAGTTCTAATTAATAATCCATTTAATTGTAAGTGGTGATAAAAGCATTACGGTATTCATAATCAGTACTTTCCTTACGAGTAAAAATTCTCATTGTTTCACCGTATCTTCCTCCCTATTCTGAACTAACAGTGGTGCAATGTGCCCGCTTTTTTTTTTTTTTCTTCTCTGTTTTAATTTCTATTATTAACTCATCCACCATTTTTCCTGGGTAATAGAGAACATTTCCCATCAAAATGTGTTTCTAAAGAAACCATACGGGCCGCTCTAACAAGCTGTCCTTTAACTACAGCTTTCTTTTGGGGTTGGAGGTGTGCAGTCAAATAATGAAGAAATACATTAGAGAAAGTGGTCTTCCTAAAACTACAAGCTATAAACCTCTTGTTATTTATATCTTGTTCCAGTAACAAATCTAAGTTAAAGATCCTGTATTTTTATTCATTTCATGAGTGAATTTTAAAAAGTCAGTAGGTCCCATTTATATTTTCTGCAAATGGAAGTATTTTCTCCTGACTGTCCCCCCACACAGTAAATATATCCCCCAAATAATGAAAATAGTCTACATGGATTCCTAAATATATCATTAAATAAGAAACCATGTTTCCATTGTAGCATTACTATATTTGCAAATATCAATCCACAGGGGGATCCCTTGGCAACCCTTTACTTTTGAAGATAATACTGTCAATCAAAATAAATAAAAGTATTTTTCAAAATTGTATTAAACATTTCTTCATGTAAATTATTTTTTTCTCATGTTCAATACCCTTCCTTAATAAATATTCCCTAAACCACAACATTTCTAAGTCATGTGGAATGACTGTATATAAATATTTTGTTTATAATAATGAAAATTATATTTTTATTAAATTGCAATGTGTTCATTTTTTATAAAAAGTGTTGTGAATCATTACACAAGTTTTCTTCTTTGCTAATAAGTGTTTTTAGGTTTTCATCCCAAAACTGTCCACATACACCAGTAATTGATCCCCCTCCCATCAACTTTAAGGCATAAAGGTGGGTTATTAATGCACTAGTAATTGATTCCCTACCCATCTATTGTAGCACGTAAAGGCAGGTTATTAATGTATTTATGTATTTTGGGTACTCCAGAAAGTATGGGTACCATAGGAATTGTCATGTTCAAATAATGTTATTCATCCATAATTAAATATCCTTCAATAAACATGTCATTAATATGCATCTTCTATTATATGCTATGTTTAACTGATTCATACTCATGAGTTCATAGGTATTTTCTTTAAGAATATTCAGAATTTTTATCTTATAACCAAAGTTGTCCATTATCACTAACTCCCACCCTCCCTTATCCAGTTTCATGATCCTCGCATCCTGACTCTATTGTTCATGTACCTGTCTAGTTATATTATCATTTTTGTATTACTACTGTTTCTTCTCAATATATTTCACATATCCAATTCACATATTTTTTCAAACAACATTAGGGGGGATATATGTACTTGACACACTTAATGAAATGCCCCGTGCAATGAATAATTTAAATGTTAAACTAAAATTCAGTTTCCTTAAATAAACTTTAAAATCCATCAAGACATTCACTACATTCACCCTCATAGATACAAAGGACATACCTTTTCAAAACAAAGGCAGTATCTGTGGTCACCATAGAAATTTTATGCAATTCAAAAACAATGTCATTCCTCATGATCATTTTGCAACTGGAATTATCAATTGGCCTCTTTGAGGGGTTGGTATACATGATTAATATTCCACTGATTCCTCTTCAGAGGTGTGCAAGGACCTCTCTGATCCCATTGGTTCCTGCAGTTCCTGTTCTCGATTAATTTGGACCTACTCAGTGGGGGAAATTCTTAAGGGTCTGATGTCATAAACTGTTGCTTCCTCCCTTGATTATTAGTACTATTGTGGTTTTCACTTGGCACATCCTTCAGTCTTACATTACAACAATTAGAGTTAGGTCCATAATTATTCCATCGAAATTTTTTTCGACCCGAAACCTGCGACTCTGGTGGACTAGGGTATGCTGCTTCCTTTAAGTATTCGACCCTGTCCCTATCCATTTATTTTTTCATTTTAGTGGCTCTAAGTCTCCGCAGTTGCTGATCAGTGTTTAAAACACACAGTTATTAATTATTCGCTAGAATACTTTACAAGTAACTAGTCATGTGAAGATGCATGTTACGGCAGTACCAAAGTGGCTTGAAAGAAGATAATCCTGCTAGATTTCTGCAGCTTTTAGTCTGTCCACTCCATTTTATAATCTATACAACTTGTAGCCTGCATATCATTTGTTAAAAAGATGTGAAAACATGACAGAAATGTTCAAGGTTATGGTAATTTTTTTTCACTTCTACAGAAACTGGAAACAGACTGTCATTTGTCACATTGCAGTGAAGAATGGCTTTTAGAAAAGTTCACGTGACATTTTTATACCTCTGTGTTGTACTACATGTTTGATATAATGTGCAGATGAAGTTGTGTCTTATAAATGAGACTGAAAATATGCATCTGGAGCATTTCTCCTCAGGACTCCACAAGTATTAAATAAATAAATGTGGAAACTTCAATTAAAAAAGGGCTGTCAGTAAATTTGTTGCAAAGAAGCCAGGAAATTCTAACAAGGAAAATGTTACAGGTTCATAGGCACTTACAGGGCTGTTGATCCATGAGGATCTTTAGGAGCTAGTCACATTTCCATGAAAATTTCTAGCCCTTATATTTTAAGTATGAATTAACTAGAGACAAGATGGACATTTACGTGCTGCCCTGATCATGAGGGACAAGGGTGCTAAACCACAGGTGAGTTTGCATTTCCACATCCATTCATCCATATCACTTTTGTATAGCATAAGAGAAGTACATTTATTTACATCGAGAGGAAACCAGTTCCAAAGAAGTGGAATTCTCCGTGATATATATCTATTCCTACAATGTGTTCTGCTTATATTGCGAACAAGACTGAGATGTCTTGAGTGGATATTTATGCCCCCATTTTGTTGTGAATGTGCAGTAGGTCTGACAGGTTAGAATCTGTTGAAGCTCAGTATGTGAGGCAGAGATCACCTCTCAGTAGCCTGAGTGACACACACGGAATCAGGATAAGGCTTTAAGATAGTCCACATAGTTTTTATGATTTAGGTCTTTGATTTGCTTATTAAGAAAGCATTGTGGGCATTCAAGTTGTGTCAGGTGTTTGGACAGGTACATACCAGAAAGGGCACAGTGCTCATTGATTGGCTGAAATACTGCATTGATCCCATTCCTAGGCCTGGATGACATACCCTCAGAATAACTTGAGCAATAAAAAGGACTTTCTTCCAACAGTGGATACATGGTGATTGAAGGACAGCTAGTTCTCTACATGGGTTCCCAAGTCCATAACTACTGGATCAGATTTTAGGGTGTGTTGGCAATATAATAGTTACAAGGTGCAGTGTTTGATTCTCACATGGAGTAGTTGGCTAGGCTTAAAAAAGGCCCATGAGGGCAGTAAGCCTTAGCATTAATCTATGAACCTAAGGGATTTCTTGCTTGCTGAAGAAAGGGATTATACATTTCTTGCATCCATGGTTTTGACACCAGATATTAGTTTTAGAACCCCTCATGGAGGATCTTGGTGCCTTGTGGGGTAGTTTATGAAAAGCACCAAGTTTACAGTCATCTGCAACTTGATCAGCCATAAAGCCTTTATATTTAATTTGACGTCTGTGAAGTAAATGCCAAAGAGGAGTATCCTGAGGACTGACCCCTGGGGTACACTCCTACTGGCCAGTCTTTTGGAGGAGTTATATCCACCCCAGCCTAATTTCTTGAATCACTGCACAACTTTTTTCTGTCTAGTGAATGACACATACGGATTAGAATTTAGATGAAATAGTGTCTGTATGATACCCGAGTGTGGAGTGGTGTTGAATGTCTTTGCAATGTCTAGATATACAGTCAGCCAGATGAAGTGCATGTATGTCTATATATCCATATATCAAAATCTGTTTTTATATGTATGTCTGTATACACCCAAATGCACACATAAGGATCTACTTCAGAAGCTTGAAGTTTCAAAACTTCAAATGACTGAGACTATAATATCAAAGTTTTGAAACTTCAAAAACATAATAAAAAAATAAAAACAAAAACATTTTTTTTACATTTTTGCAGGGGGGCCTCCTGTACCCCCCACACCCCCTGATTTCACTGCAGTGTGGAAAACAGTGCATTTCCTGTTCCGCAATATATGGTGGTCTTCATTAAAATATTTGAAGTTTCAAAAATTTGATCTTAATGGTCTCGGCTATTTGAAGTTTGAAGTTTTGAAACTTCGCACTTCTGAAGGAGATCCATACATATATCTATCTCTCTCTCATATATATATATATATATATATATATATATATGTGTGTGTGTATGTGTATAGCAATAGATATAGATAGAATATAGATAAAGATAGACACATTAAGGAGTTTTTTTATTGTAAAGTTATAAGGGTTTGGAATGACTTATATAATTCTCAAGTTAGGTGTACTATACATATGTTGCATTTCATTTAATCATTTCCTGTTTTCAGGGGCTGTACTTCAAGAACAGTAAATTAAATTAATGCTTTTCTAGAGAAGAACACTAGTGTAAAACCAGAGATAAATGATTTCATCTCTATTTCTACTTTGCTAAAATATAGAGCTAATATGTTATAGGAATTTCACACTGCAGCATTATGTTTGAAACTGTGGATTAAATTTAAAGAAGTTTTTAACTGTTCAAATTTAAATGCTGCTTTTATTAATTGTTGTATATGTTTTTACAGTAGGTGTTTATATCTTCACTTACATACTTTTACTTATTTTTTAATTTGTTGAAAAGGATGTATTATTGAAATGCAATATTTGCCTGTAACTTTAAATATTTAAATATATCATATTTTGCCTAAGTGTTAGCATGTTTCATTACCTAGTTTTTCTCCTTAGTGTGTTTTAAACATTCTGTTTACTTTACCTCTTGTTTCTCTCTCCTTTTATTTACCCAGCTGTCCAACCTGCTTGTATTGTCCTCCAGTGGGAGATTGCCCTGTTCGTTGCTGACCAACAACCTTAACCCACCATATCAACTGCTGTCCATTCCCTAAACTAAGGAATCGAACCAATATACTCCCTGTGCATCAGTCCCTCTAAGACAAGAAAGTATGTGTTTTAAAACTTAAGTCTGTACAACATCCGTTTCTGTTTAGATACTCCAGGTTTTATGTACACTCCCTAGCTAGGATGGCCAGCAACCATAGCCTTTCTCTTCAACAACTTGCATACCTTCTCCTCTTGTGCCCTTTGTTTATAACAGAAATCCTTCCCCCTCATATTTCCTAGACCTGTACCTTCCATGAGAAGCTATTGTTTGCTATATAGCATTTGTCCACTAGGTGGCAGCCTTCTCCCAGACCTACCCCACTGACTTAAAACACAACCCTTAGGCTTGCAGTTTTCATAACATGTAGAACTGCAGCCCCACTATTTTCCTTCTACCTGTACTCTACTTCACTTATCTACCCTGCCTACTATCCCTACTGCCAAGGCTCTTACCTCCTACCCATCCCACCCAAACTTACCTTACCAATCAGCTCTCCACTGATTGTTTTCCTAGGGCTCACTCCTTCAGTGGCTCTACCCACTCCTTTCACCCTACGGTCTCACTCCACTCCCCTACCCTACCCCCAATTCTCACCCACCCCCAGTGCACTTACCTTTATTCTCACCTTGAATATCCTCCCTGTCCCCGAAGCCAATCACATCCTCTAACCCCTCCCCCTCCCAGCATCCATTCAGTTGGTAATCCCACCCCTTCTCTATCCCTTACCAGCCTGTACTCTCAGCTATACTCCTCTTCCTTTCTCTCTAAACACTCTCCTATTACCCCGTTTCCTCCTCTAAAACTTATTTTTCTCAAATTAACCATGACTCTTCCACTTCAACAAACTTCCCTCACCTCATCTATATGTATTCTCCTCCTAATAACGGTCTGTAATGCAACCTCCTGTTCCTCTTCTATACTACCCCCCTCCTTCCCCCTCCCCTTCTCCTCCACTCTCTCCCATCCCCACCCAGTGACCCTCCACTTTTACTACATATCCTCCTCCATACTTCAACCTAACCCACTTCACTATTTTAGATTAAAACTCCTAACCATTTCTTTAAAGCCTCTTGCAACCAAATCAAAACTGTTTCTCCCTCTAACTTTGTCACAAACCAAAGGTTCTCCTCTATTCTGCCTCTACTTGGCTTGCTCTAGCAGGAGACATCCACCCCAACCCTGGACCCACAACTAGTAATAATCTCTCTCCCCCTACCTCTTCAACTAGATCCAGCCACAAATACCTCAAGCTCATTACCATTAACGCCCAGAGTGTAAAAAACAAAATAACAAACTTCGATGCTTGGCTAAATCATACTCTACCTGATATAGTAGCAGTGTCAGAAACATGGCTAAAACCCCACATTACTAACTCTGAAATTGTACCCCCTGGCTTTCAAGCTCTTAGATTCGACCGCCAAAACAAAAAAGGAGGTGGAGTAGCCTTAATCTATAACAGCCTACTGAACCTCTGTCCTTACCAAAATCTCATTCCTCAGTTCAACAGTGCCAAACTAGTCATAGGAATCCTCAAAATGAATAACTATAAAAGTATCTGTATTATGGTCATCTATATCCCCCCGGTAACAACACTTCCACCCTAGAAAACATTCTCTTATGGACCTCAACTAACATTAAACTAGAGACTTATATTCTAGGTGATGTCAACATTGACTGGAATAAAATTAATAACAATAATCCCACTCTATCTATCAATCTATGTAATTTTACTCAACTAATAAATGACATTACCAGACCTAACAGAAATACCCCCCCCCCCCCCCAGGGTCCATCCTGGACTGGATCTTGGTCTCCCACCCTAATAAGATCTCTGACTCTGGTATACTAACACACACAATGACTAACCATATCCCAGCCTTCATTTACCGAGCTGCCCAATACGCCCCTCACCAACACCAATATGCCCACACTCGCAATCTCACTAACTTTAAACCTTCTATATTTTCTGAAACCCTTAAACTAACAAATTGGGATATCCTAAAAACACTTCCACTAGATGAAGCCATAGACTTCTTCAATACTACCTTTCTAGGAATCCTAAACACCCAAGCCCTACCTCGAAAAAACAAATAAAATACAACTCTGCCCCTTGGCTATCAACGGACACTAAATCACTTATGCTACAAAAAGACAAGACATGGAAACTCTACAACAAAAATAAACACCCAGCTACCTTCCTTCAATATAAGCAACTCTGTAATCTAACCAAAAATCCTACTACACCAAACTACAGTCTACCCACTCCAAAAATCCCAAACAATTCTGGAACTCCATCAACTCACTTTTGCACCCTGGTACTAAATCCAATCCCTGTCCTGACAACAATAAAACTGACACAGAAATAGCCACCCTTTTAACTCCTTCTTTACCAACTCTATAGCAGGACTTACTAAGACCTTCCCCAACTGCTTCCCCTCCCCTACCCCTAATTCCACTTCCCACTCCTCTCCCCAATCCTGCAGTCCTAATCCTCCTCCCACTTTTTATCTAAAACCTGTCTCAACCTTTTGTATCAAAAAGCTTCTTTCCAAACTTAAGCCATGCTCCAATGCCCCTGACAATATTCCCTCACTCTTTCTCAAGCTTGCTGCAGATGGTATTGCCATCCCCATCAGCATTTTCATCAGTAGATCCATCCAGGAATCTTACGTTCCCAAATTATGGTGAGCCGCCTACATCTTGCCCCTTCACAAAGGAGGCAAAAATAATAGCATCTCTAACTTTCGCCCAATAGCCATTCTTTCCCCAATTTCAAAAGTTCTTGAAAAATGTATCCACCTACAAGTCATGCCCCACCTCCTCAATAACCAACTCCTCACCCCTACTCAACACAGCTTCCATCCTAGCCACAGTACTATAACTGCTCTCCTCTCCTTCTTAGACATTGTTAACCATGCCTGTGACTCTGGAGAAATTGTCTCCTCTGTCCTTCTCGACCTATCCAAGACACTTGACATTGTATCCCATACACACCTTCTCAATCACTTTTCTAACCTCAATCTCTCCCTAGATTCAGTTTCATGGTTCAAAAGTTATCTCTCTGACAGATCCCAAGCTGTGAAATGGCAAACTGGTACCTCAACCTTCCTACCTACCCCTACCAGAGTGCTCCAGGGTTCTATATTCGGACCAATGCTCTTTAATGTATTCATCCATGATTTTCACTCTGCAATTAGAAACACTCAAATAGTGCAGTATGCAGACGACTCCACTTTAGTCTGCTCTGCCCTTAGCCTTCACGAGCTCCAGACCAAAACCCAGTTGGCCCTCTCAACTACAGAGAACTGGATGCTTCAAAACCATCTCTCCCTTAATGCCAATAAATCCAAAATCATTCTTTTCTCCCCCACAAAAGCCCTCCCTCTTGACAAGCAATCTTTCAAGATCACCAGCCATACCCACTCCTCTACAGAAGTTGTTTCTTTTGCCAAACTTTTTGGGGTTACCATTGATGAACACCTGAAATTCAATACACATGTCCAACTAAATATTTAAAAAAAAAACATCAAAAGCTCGGTATGCTATATAGAAATGCTCACTTTCTCTCTACAGCTACAAGACAAACCCTCACCTCCACCTATTTACTCCCATCTCTGTTGTATGGTGCTCCACTTCCAACCAACCTCTCAGCTACCATCTCCTCTAAACTAGAAATCTGCTACAACAAAATCGCCAAATTTGCTACTAAATCTACTCACTCCACCCACCATTGCACCTCTCTCCACAGTCATAAGTGGCTAGAACTTCCTAATCATCTTGACTACCTTCAACTTACTACAGCCCACAAACTAATCTTTAAACCCACTGCATGCCCTGCTCTAACTAATATCTTGCCTTTCTACACACCACTCAGACCCCTAAGATCAGCCCATCAAAATCTACTTTCAGTACACAAACCTAAACGACCCCCTGGCCAGTCTCTCCTATCTTATTCAATAGCAAAAAAATGGAACTTTCTCCCTCCCCTGCTAAGAAACACTACAATCTCTGAACACTTCAAATCCCTACTTCATTCCCACCTCTCCCAAAACTGGAAATGTAATTGTATTTTTCCTACCTAAATTCCACTAATGTCAGCTAGACATGATCTCCTTCAAGCACCTCTACATCCTGCTGTTTCCACAGCTCCCCACCCTCAGCTTCTATCATATAACGAATCTCTCCCCTGTATACACTCTTATGTAAATACTGTATATAGGCTCCCATCCCTACTCTCTGTAAATGGCTCTTTGACCTTGAACGTTCCTCTAGTTCTTTTTCTCTTCCTCTGCCTGTCTTTTTTATTCTTTGCACCTCCTCATATTCCACTACTTCTCATTTAATTATTATTTTATGTATTTCATATATATGTGTTTTTTTTTTTTTTGCATTATTCTATGCAAATTGTACAAATGTATAATTCTATGCTTGCTTGTTTTAATTGTTTAATTTGTGCAATTGTTTCTAATATGGAAGTTTTCTCCCCGGGCCTCCACTGAAAATGGGCCCTTTGAGCCCAGTGGACCTCCCCGGTTATCAAACTGGAAATAAATAAATAATGAGTTAATTAGTATTAATTGTAGGGCAAGTTTAGATTTAAGGGGCTGATTTGGGCAGTTTTTTTTTTAACTCTGACGGAAGTCCCTGATGGTGTTTATGGGATGAAGGTGCTTAGTTTGTACGTTATTAAATTAAATATTGTGGAACTGTGCATCTGAGCTGTTCGGAATTATTTGTTTATTCTTTATATTGTCAAACCTCATGTCTGAAGGCACTAAATCTCACTGCTGTTGGTTAGTTAGTACAATGATTGACCAAGTTTAGGTGTGATTGCTTCCAGTGAGGTCTTCTCTTTGTTTAATTTAGTAATGTAACTGCAAAACATTTTGTTATAAGGAGAAAGAAAAGACTTAGTGTTTGACAAGCTGCTTCATGGATGCAGTTTAGTGCTAATGATAATTAAATACACTATGTTTTCTTATTACTAATGTGTTAATTTCTAGGAATCACCTTGTTTTTATTATTCACTGAGTTAGTACACTGGGCAGTGTACACATCGAAGCTGTCAGTCTGTCTCCCAGTCATGCAGGTTATGTCTCTATTGTACTTGTAGGACTTGGTACTTTTTTTTATTAAAATAAAGAGTAAAATCATTAAGATGGGAGTATCTGCTATTGTTCTTCCATTCCTTCTTTTTAACACTTATTTCATTGATAAGAGTGTAACCAGGTGTACCATGGTGTACATATTCATTGCTTAATGCTAACATGTTTGCCCAGTACAAGGACAGTAGGGTTCCACATTTAAATCTTATGGATTTTTGGTCTTTGTGAACTGGGTATTCATTTAGTAAGGTGCAGACTCATTTTTTCTTTAGCACTTAGTTGAAGGATGACTGCGGTGGTGGTGCTGCGGTAGCGTTGTCGCCTCACAGTAAGATGTTGTCCTGTTCGATTCTCAGCTAGAGCGTCTTCTGTGTGGAGACGTGTGAATAGGCATTCCTTTGTTGAAGGCTGTGCATCCAAGCTGGCAACTCGGCACATAAAAATGTACTGCCAATCATTAGCGGACCAGAGTTCCAAGCCGAAAGACACAACAACAACTTAGTTGAAGGATGCTTTGTACAGCAAACAGTGTCTGGTTACATATGTGGGGGAGAAAATAAAACTGATATGGAAAAAAGTTACAAGTGGCAAAAAGAAAGTAACTGTCCAAAACTAATTTATTCAAGGGTGTCCATTAAGAGACCCAAGGTATAGCCCTACTGGTATGTACATTTAGTAATGTGTTTGACATACAGATAGAATCTTGTGCTGTGTAGTGATGAAAAGGTTTAACATTATCTAAATTTGAGTTTTTGGATAATTTCCTTCGATGTGGTAACTAGCTTCTGTCTCCTGTTATTTCATTTACATTGTCATACTGGTTGGACCCGCAGCCTTCCTTTTTATGTATTGAATTTGTATGTCTCTGTGCAAATTTCCAGCATGTCTATATCATTGGAAAAGTTACTCCTTAGAAAGTCTGTGCAGTTTTGGGGTTACAGAGGGAAGTGTAGAAATGGGGGACCCTGACACCGTTACTTAATGTCTGCTGTTCTATAGTGCTTAAATACAATAGTCAGTTTCACAGCAATAGTGCTTCAGTGAAGCTGAGGGCAAAGAGTGTAGTGTACACCACCCCACAATAATGTTAAAGGTTTACAGGACAGATTACACTTTCTTAGTTATTTTACTGTTAACTGGCAATAGTTTCATAGGTTTTTACTAGACTGATGATACAAGAGCCTTTTTAACCCTTGCCATGTATCCTGAATCTTTGACAAGTTCTGTTACCCTTGATAAGTGTAAGCAGGGGCCTGGGCCCAACTGGACTCATGTCCCTTTTCACCAGAGGCCTGGGGAGAAAAGCTCCACATTGCACACACAGAAATACAGTATATCACTAATATGCATCGGACAATAATTTAAAATACTAGCTTAGACAGTTTGGACAAGCAGCTGTACATAAAGGCTAATTAATGGAGGTTTAGATAGCACATGATACGTTTTAAAAAATCAGTAAGAATCAAAAGATTAAACAATACCTGGAGAGACATTACATCATTATACATTTCTTTGTAAATAACTACAGAGACCAATATGACATTACACGTTTCTGAATATACTTTACAAACAAATTGACATATCTAGTCTTCATATGTCATCAGCTCTACAGTGGTATAGTACTTTGTTATGTTAGTATGCAAAGAGGCGTGTCATCAGCTCTACAGTGGTATAGTACTGTGTAATGTTAGTAAGCAAAGAGGCGTGTCATCAGCTCTGCAGTGGTATATTACTGTGTAATGTTAGTATGCAAAGTGGCGTGTCATCAGCTCTGCAGTGGTATAGTACTGTGTAATGTTAGTATGCAAAGAGGCGTGTCATCAGCTCTGCAGTGGTATAGTACTGTGTAATGTTAGTATGCAAAGTGGCGTGTCATCAGCTCTGCAGTGGTATAGTACTGTGTAATGTTAGTATGCAAAGAGGCGTGTCATCAGCTCTGCAGTGGTATAGTATTGTGTAATGTTAGTATGCAAAGAGGCGTGTCATCAGCTCTGCAGTGGTATAGTACTGTGTAATGTTAGTATGCAAAGAGGCGTGTCATCAGCTCTGCAGTGGTATAGTACTGTGTAATGTTAGTATGCAAAGAGGCGTGTCATCAGCTCTGCAGTGGTATAGTACTGTGTAATGTTAGTATGCAAAGAGGCGTGTCATCAGCTCTGCAGTGGTATAGTACTGTGTAATGTTAGTATGCAAAGAGGCGTGTCATCAGCTCTGCAGTGGTATAGTACTGTGTAATGTTAGTATGCAAAGAGGCGTGTCATCAGCTCTGCAGTGGTATAGTACTGCGTAATGTTAGTATGCAAAGAGGCGTGTCATCGTCCCTGCAGTGGTATAGTACTGTGTAATGTTAGTATACAAAGGGGCGTATCATCAGCTCTGCGGTGGTATAGTACTGTGCAATGTTAGTATGCAAAAAAGCTTGTCATCAGTTCTAGAGAGGTATGGTACTGTGTAATTCATTAACTCACTCAGGTATTCACTTCAGAGGTATTCAAGCTGTGTAAATTCTATGGGAGATTTTTGGACGATATATTAATATCCTGGGAAGGCAGTGAAAATGAATTACAGATATTTTTTGAATTTTTAAATAGTAGTACATCTTTTTTAAATTTCACTATGGAACAAAGCCGTGACAAGGTACATTTTTTTGGATATATTTTTATCAAAAATGAAGTAGAACAGAACTTTAAAACCACGATATACAGAAAACCCACATATTGTAATACAGTCTTACACTATGAGAGTGGACACCCTGACTTTCAAAAAAAGTCACTTGTCAAAGGCCAATGTGCTAGATTGGCACGTATGATCAGTGACATAGAAATGTTCTATGAAGAGAGGGACAAGTTGAGGGGTATGTTACAACAAAGAGGGTATCCTAACAATTTTATTGAACCAATTCTTAATGAGGTCACAGAAAAAAAGGGTATGTGGACACTTTTTTCCATTATTAGGGACTGATACATCTGGTATTGTTACCCCTAATATTAACATTTTGAGTGAAGATACAAACATGACCCAAGATTTCAGCAAGCCCTTATTTTAACTTATAACCCATTATTTTATGACATCAAGGACATATTAAATAAGAATTGGTTTATTTTTAGAGGAGATCAAGAATTGTTAACAAATGTGGGGGACAAGCCATGTGTTGTATATAAAAAAGATGTTTGTTTTAAAAATTTACTTGAACAAAACACAGAGAGTTATCAAACCTATGGAAAAGGACGGATGACCAAATGTGGTCATTGTACACAGTGTTCTAGTATTTTTGAAACGGACATCTTACATATTCCACATTATTGTCTAATACATTTGAACCATGGGTTGAATTGTAACAGCACTTTTGTAGTTTATGCAGCCTTATGTCAATCCTGTGAAGGATTTTACATAGGCAAGACTAAAAAGGCTTTCAAAGTGCATGTGTACCAACACAGTTATGATATTAAAAGAGCCAATGAAAAAATGCATTGGCACTGCACATCAAGGAAAATCCTTAAATGTATTGCCTTTGACCAAGTTGTTCTTAACAACGGGGGGGGGGGGGGGTCCATGAGAATTGTTTCTCGAATTTAGAGAATGTATGTGGCAGTTAAGATTTAATGCCAACAACCCCCTGGGTTGAATATTATTCCCCTCTCTGGTTATTTAAAACTGAAAGCTGAATTTTATCTTTGATAGTTTTGTAATGTTTTATCTTGCACAGCAAATAAGGAAAGTAGGGGAAAATGTGATCAATGTATGTTTATAATACATCTTTTTACACTGTCTTAGTGTATCAACAGTATGCTGGATTGATGTTTGTTATTTATTTATACATATGGGTTACAGTGAAGAACAAGCACTATTGTAGTTTGTTTTGTCTTGCAATTTTTTATTATTATTTCTTAATCAAGTTTCATATATATTTCAATGTTTAGTTTTAAAACATAATGTTGCAATACAACCTGAATCCTGTAGAGGCAATATAGCTTGAGAAACAGTGTTGCAATACAATTTGAATCCTGTAGAGGAAATTAATTGTGGTCATGTGGTGGTGCCTGGCTTTTAAAAGGAAGTGATGTCAATGTTTTATGTAATCTGATGAAGTCAAGTGTATCTACTGATGAAAGCGCTCATTAAAAGAGTATTTTTCTTCATATTTGTGGCAGTTTTTCTTTTTTTCATTCATTAGTATACAAAGAGGCTTATCATCAGCTCTGCACTGGTATAGTACTATGTAATGTTAGTAAGCAAAGAGGCGTATCATCAGCTCTACAGTGGTATAGTACTGTGTAATGTTAGTAAGCAAAGAGGCATGTCATCAGCTTTGCAGTGGTACAGTAATGTGTAATGTTACTAAGCAAAGTGGCATGTCATCAGCTCTACAATGGTATAGGACGTGTTATGTTAGTATGCAAAGAGGTGTGTTATCAGCTCTACCATGGTATAGTACTGTGTAATGTTAGTATGCAAAGAGTTGTGTCATCAGCTCTAGAGTGGTACAGTACTGTGTAATGTTAATAAGCAAAGAGGCGTGTCATCAGCTCTACAGTGGTATAGTACTGTGTAATGTTAGTAAGCAAAGAGGGATGTCATCAGCTCTGCAGTGATATAGTATTGTGCAACGTTAGTATGCAAAGAGGTGTGTCGAGCTCATCAGTGGTATAGTACTGTGTAATGTTAGTAAGCAAAGAGGTGTGTCATCAGCTCTATACTAGTATAGTACTGTGTAATGTTAGTATGCAAAGAGGCGTGTCATCAGCTCTACAGTGGTATAGTACTGTGTAATGTTAGTATAGTACTATCTTACGTTAGTATGCAAATTCATTAAGTTATGTTAGTATGCAAAGAGGAATGTCATCAGCTCAGCAGTGGTATAGTACTGTCTTATGTTAGTATGCAAATTAACTGTGTTATGTTAGTATGCAAAGAGGCACGTCATCAGCTCTGGAGTGGTATAGTATTGTCTTATGTTATTATGCAAACAGCCGTGTCATCAGCTCTGCAGTGGTATAGTACCGTGCTATGTTTGCATGCAAAGAGGCATGTCATCAGCTCTACAGTGGTACAGTACTGTGTAATGTTAGTATAATACCATGTTATGTTAGTATGCAAAGAGGCATGTCATCAGCTCTGCAGTGGTACAGTACTGTGTAATGTTAATAAGCAAAAAAGCGTGTCATCATCTCTACAGTGGTATAGTACTATGTAATGTTAGTAAGCAAAGAGGTGTGTCATTAGCTCTGGAGTGTTATAGTACTGTGTAATGTTAGTAAGCAAAGAGGTGTGTCATCAGCTTTACAGTGGTACAGTACTGTGTAATGTTAGCAAGCAAAGTGGCTTGTCATCAGCTCTACAGTGGTATAGTACTCTGTAATGTTAGTAAACAAAAAGGTGTGTTATCAGCTCTACAGTGGTATAGTACTGTGTAATGTTAGTATGCAAAGAGATGTGTCATCAGCGGTTTAGTACTGTGTAATGTTAGTAAATAAAGAGGCATGTTATCAGCTCTACAGTGGTATAGTACTGTGTAATGTTAGTATGCAAAGAGGCGTGTCATCAGCTATGCAGTGGTATAGTACTGTCTAATGTTAGTATGCAAAGAGGCGTGTCAGCTCTGCAGTGGTATAGTACTGTGTAATGTTAGTTTACAAAGAGGTGTGTCGAGCTCTTCAGTGGTATAACTCTGTGTTATGTTAGTATGCAAAGAGGTGTGTCATCAGCTCTGGAGTAGTATAGTAACGTGTTATGTTAGTATACAAAGAGGCATGTCATCAGCTTTACAGTGGTATAGTACTGTGTAATGTTAGTAAGCAAAGAGGCATGTCATCAACTCTGCAGTGGTATAGTACTGTGTAATGTTAGTAAGCAAAGAGGCGTGTCATCGGCTCTGCAGTTGTATAGTACTGTGTAATGTTAGTATGCAAAGAGGCGTGTCATCAGCTCTACAGTGGTATAGTACTGTGTAATGTTAGTTTACAAAGAGGTGTGTCGAGCTCTTCAGTGGTATAACTCTGTGTTATGTTAGTATGCAAAGAGGTGTGTCATCAGCTCTGGAGTAGTATAGTAACGTGTTATGTTAGTATACAAAGAGGCATGTCATCAGCTTTACAGTGGTATAGTACTGTGTAATGTTAGTAAGCAAAGAGGCATGTCATCAGCTCTGCAGTGGTATAGTACTGTGTAATGTTAGTAAGCAAAGAGGCGTGTCATCGGCTCTGCAGTTGTATAGTACTGTGTAATGTTAGTATGCAAAGAGGCGTGTCATCAGCTCTACAGTGGTATAGTACTGTGTAATGTTAGTATCGTACTGTCTTACGTTAGTATGCAAATTCAGTGTGTTATGTTAGTATGCAAAGAGGAATGTCATCAGCTCAGCAGTGATATAGTACTGTCTTACATTAGTATGTAAATTCACTGTGCTATGTTAGTATGCAAAGAGGAATGTCATGAGCTCAGCAGTGGTATAGTACTGTGTAATGTTATATAGTACTGTGTAATGTTAGTAAGCAAAGAGGCATGGGTCATAGACAGAGGAAGATGCTTTAGTCAGTATGTGAAGCAAAGGTTGAAGCATAGTCAGAAGGAGAGATTAGTCTGGAGCAGAGCAAGGACACAGACATTTATTGAGTAAATGGGTTTTTACCATTGTTTTAAACTGGGCTAGTGATACAAAAGTTGTAATGTTTTCCAGTAGTGCATTCCCGATTTTTGCTATGTAATTTGGAATAGGGAAATCTCCTGCTTGATTTTTAGTTATATTTATTTTTATGTGGTATTTGTTAGTAGAGCATAGGGTTCTGTTAGTGACATATGGTTAAAGTAATATTTGCAGGGCAGGTTTTTTTCTCCGGTTCATAGAAGATTTTATGGGCCATGGTTAACTGGTTGTAGTGAAGGAGATGGGGAACTCTAGCCAGTTGCGTTGCTTGAGTGCTGTACAATGATGAGCTCTAGCTGGTAGGTTTGTAGCACATCTGGCAATTTTGTTATAACAGGATTTAAGTTTTGCTAGCTCAATTGTTTTAGATTTGTGAGTATGGAAGCTGCATACAGTAGTGTGGAGATTGTGAGATAGGGCAGTGGTTGCTTTAGTGCTTTTAGTGAAGTAGTGTTTGTCCCTATACAACATTCCACGTTTTTTTGTGTACTTTTTTTTACTGTTTGGGAAATGTGAATATCAAATTTTAAGTCTGAATTCATTTTTGACTCCTAACAGTTTGGTGTGTGGTGATGGTGAGATGATGGTGTTATTTAGTGATACAATGTTGAAATTGATGGAAAATCATAAGTTTTTTTTTTTTGGGGGGGGGGGTTAAAATTAGTTGCGAGTTTGTAATCCAGGTCTCTCCTGATAGAAGGATTGTTGTGTTAGGTTTTGAAGTTCTTGAACAGAGGAAGCAGCACACATCACTGTCTAATCACCTGCATATTGTATGAGGGAGGCTTGTGGTGTTGAGGTGTGGACGTTATTTGTAAATATTGAAAGTAGTAGTGGGCCTAAGATTGAACCTTGAGGGACACCTCGAGTCACTGGTACAAAGGGTGATAAAGTTTGTTGCCAACAAACTGCTTGCTGGTGTTCATTAAGGTAATCCTGGAACCAGGCAAGGGTAGATTAAGTTTAGTTCAAAGAGAATGTTTAGAAGTTTATTATGAAAAACCATATCAAAGGCTTTTGATAGGTCAAATAGGATAGAGAATACATAATTGCTGTTGTTCCTGTGATAGTTGACCGTATTGGTGAATGACATTAGAGTGGTTGATTTACTATAAAATGATTGAAAGCTGAGTGTTGGTTAGAAGTTTGTTAGTATGCAAATAATCAGTAACTTGCTTGTGAATGACCCTCTAGTATTTTAGACGGTAGTGATAATAATGTGATTGGTCGGTAGTTAGAGAGATCTATTGAGCAGCCACCTTTATGGAGAGGTATAACCTGAGAGGTTTTCCAAATGGGAGGGACTTGTTTTTCTGCTATTGATCTATTGGTAAAAATTTATATAGGGTAGGCTATTCCATCTGCTGTTAGTTGTAGGAAATTGGCAGGTAAGTTGTCTGCCACAAATGCAGTGGGTTTTAGCTTTTTCAGCTGTTTTTTTATAGTCTCTGTAGGTACAGGTTGCAGGGAGAAGCTGGATTTAATACTGGAAGAGGCAGTGGTAGTTCTAATGGGTGAGGTAGTTTGATTGTTGGACAGTGCTAAGACGGTTTCAGTAAAGTATTTATTAAATTGACTAGCTGTATTGTCTGAATTATTAGTAGTGTTAGGAGGGGGGTGTGCTGAGTTTGCCTGGTAGAACAATATGTATAGCCGTCTAGACTTTTTGTGGGTTATTGCAGTGCTTTGATTGGATTTCGGAGTAGCATTTTATTTTGTTTTCCTTAATTTGCTGCTTTGGTTTATTTCTAAGTTCCCTGTGGGTTTGTAGAGCAGGTTGGGAATTTGTTGTATTCCAGGTTGCTCAGGCCTTGTCACTAGATTTAAGTAGTGATTGTTTCTTTTGTTATCCATGGGGCATAGTTAGATTTAGCACGTATGTATCTGCTGGGGGCCTGAGAGTTTGGCATGGTTAAAAAGGTGGAGTTGAAGTATCCAATGGCTTCCTGTAGGGGTAGTAGTTTCAGTGGTGTCCAGTTACAATGCCTGAGTATGTCTGTGAAGCTGTTGGGGTTCAGGTATTTTTTGTTTCTTGTTTGTTTAAATGTAGTTTGTTTAGATGGGCTATCTCATTTCCTAAGTAAATAGGTTGGGAAGTGGTCACAGAGACTATCTGGTACACAACCAGAATAGGAGTAGAGAGCTGGCCTATTTGTTAATATCCAGGCTAGTGTGGAGTGTTTTTTGGTTGGCTTATTATACCTAGTGGATGACTGGATGAGTTGGGTGAAGCTGTACAGGTTGATGCAATTTTTGGAGTTTGGGGGGTTGTAGTCTAACCAGTCTACATTGAAGTCACACATAATTGTTTCCTGAGGTACTGTTTTACTGCTCCAGTGTGGTATATTTTCTAATGTTTGGATATTATTCCCTGGTGGCATATATATATATATATATATATATATATATATATATATATATATATATATATATATATTATGTGTATATGTTTCTTGGCGTTAATGGTTAGTTTAGCAAATATGACTTCAGAATTGTTAAGGTTTGAGATTTTTCATCTAATGTTTCTATGCAGAGGTGGCTTTTAAAGAGTAGGGCCAAGCCTCCTCCTGTTTTACTAATTGTGTCTGTGCATATGATGTTATATCCTGGTGGTAGTATTTTACTGCTTGGGGTAGTAGGTTTTGGTCAAGTTTCAGTGAGAAGTACAATATTAGAGGTGTATAGGGAGAGGTTAGCATGCAGCTCATGGATTTTATTGTTGACACTTTTTATATTAATATTTAATAGTAAACTATCAGATTTGTCCTTGGAGGAATGATTGTAAATTGAGTAGATTGAGTTTGTATGTCATTTTGTGAGGCTGAGTTGTATGGTTCATAGGTTGGGCCAGAGTTTGGGTGAATGTCCCCACTGAGAGTTGGCTTTGATGCTATGTTGAGTAGAGTTTTCAGGAATCTGACTTTGTGTTTATCATATTTCTGAGAAATGCTAGGTATGTTTGGGTGAGGAAGAAGGGAAAACCATGTATGATATAGAGTTGTGATATTGAAGATGGGGCTACATATGGGCATGTTTACTGGTTTTGGTGTTAGGCAGTAGCTCTTACAGGTGGAGTGTGGGAAGAAGAAGGTTCATTTATGTTGGAATGGTAAGAGGAGTTGTATGCTGCTAAGTTTTAGAGTGGCTGTTAGCAAGTGCAGCTAGTTCATTAACTTTATTGAGGGTTGGATGCTTTAAGCTGTTTTGTTATTGGATGAGTTTTATTATTAGGGGGGGGGTGTGGCCGGTTGGTAGGGGGGTTTGCCTTACAACACACAAGGTGCAGGGGGGTTTGAGTCTCACAAGGGAGCTGCTTTTAAAATGGTGGCGCAAAGGGGCGTAGCTTAGTACTAACCTATGAACACTATGAACACTATTATTAGGCATTTTAGTTAAATTAATGTAGGTAAGGATGTGTTGTTTGTAGCAGTTACTGAAGTGGGAGGAGTGTAGAAATTTAATTGTGAGTTAGAGTATATCCAGTGGATTGTGTTGATTGGATGTACTGGCAAGAGGGAGTAGCTAGTGAAGTATAAATTTAAGGAAAGTGGGGGTGGTGGGAATGGGGGTAGGGGAACAGAGTGAGCCCGAGTGTAGTGAGGGGAATGAAGTGGGTTGAACCTTGCAGGTCGAGCAGTGAGCAGTAGAAAAAACAATCAGCTACTGCACCAAACAACAGGTCAGTGTCTGCAATAGTTAACACACTGCAATATCTAATGTTATTTTCAAGTTATTCCCTTGTATGCAAGTACTTAAAACTGCAGAAAGTATCACTTTTCAAATAAATACCATTAATTCTAGGTTATACAGTAACATAATCCCTAGTTATGTATAAGAAGAAAGGGGGCAGGGTACTCAGTAGCATTCTAGTTGGTGTGTGAGGCACTGTCCAGCCAGTTTATAAAGTATGATACAGAGATTCCACGGTTCCACGGCACAGTAAACTTTAAAATCACATACACTGAATGCCCTTTAGTTTGTAGGAAATAGGTGTTTGCTGTTCTCAGGCTTGTAGTGCAGATAGGAAATGTTTTAGGCATCCACGTCTGTGAGGTGAGCAGCTCTTTCTCGATCTAGGTTTACTGCATATCAGTTTTGGTAAGAGTTCTCGATGTGTAGGCAACAGGATGATCCTCTTGTAGAGTAACTGCACCGAGTCCAAATTTCGAAGCATTATAGGAAAGTGTAACTGGTTTGTGAACATCAAAGTATCTGAGCATTGGTGGACTGGCAATTCTCTGTTTCAGGGCATCACATGGTCTTTGGTGTTGTTCTAACCAAGACTAGGATGCATCTTTACATGTTAGCTCACTGAGTGGTGCTGATAATTGACTCAAGTCTGGAATAAACTTGCCAAGTTAGTTGACCTAGCCAAGAAAACGTTGCAGGGCTTAAACATTGTCTGGAGCTGGCATCTCAAGAATGGCTGTTTGCTTTAAAGGGTCTGGTCATAGGCTTGTACTTGTAAATAAGTGACTAACATAAGGACTTTCTTGTAGCCTGAATTTGCAATTCTGTGCATTGAGCTTAAGATTCACTTGATGTGCCCTTTCTAGAACTTTCTGAGGTTTCTGTCATGCTCAACTTCACCATTACCTCCTACTAGTATGTTATCTACTATAATAGTACAAGGATACCCAGAAAATGTTTTCTCCATTGCCCACTGAAAGAGATCCCTGGTAAAGTTTATCCCAAATGGCATTCTCAAAAATCTGTACCCTGACAAACAGAGTACTAAAAATAGTGAGCAATTATGATTTCTTGTCCAGCTGAATATGCCAAAATGAACTCTCTGCATCTAAGACGAAACTGGCATTTGGCATCAAAGCTGATGGTATAGTATGTATTTTTTAATCCATTGTTCTGGCATCAGTTATTGGTTTGTGTCAACCATTCCTGGAGAACATTAGCGTTAGTGGGTGATTCAATGACAGCTCCTTATTTTGCTATCACCTGCAAATTTAGTCAACCAGAGGCCATTGATGTTTGCCTTGACTCCAGAGAAATAAATGCCAAAAAGTAGCGGTCCCAGAACCAGTCCCTGATGGACACTGCTTGTGACTGGCCTCTTTGTAGAGGCAGAATCCCCAATTCTGAGGCCTGTCTGTGAGCTAGCTGGCTATCCAGTAGGTGACAAGGGTTTGTATGTAACCGCTTAAGTTTGTCAGCAATGCCCAAGTGGCAGATTGTGTCAAATGCCTTGGCTAGGTCAAGGTAGGTAGTGTGAGCTACCAGGTTATACCTCATACCATGCTTTTCGGCCCCAAAACTTAGACCGAACCACAAAAGGAGGGGGAGTATCGATATTCATCAAAGATACCCAGACCTCCATGTTGGTGGCAAAGCACGAAGCATCAGAGACTATCCATGTGCAACTAACAGTGGGTAAAACTGCCTTCCAGTTTATAGCCTGCTACAGACCAGCCTCCCAAACCCAGGAACCCCACTTGGTCTTCCTGAGAACACTGGAAAATATGAAGGTTCCTCCAAACACCATTATATTGGGCGACTTCAACTACCCAAACATAGACTGGAAGCATTACTCTAGCTCCAGCACCCTAGCCCAAAGGTTCCTAGAATTCATAAACTCAAATGCTAAGGAACAACTTGTTACCACTCCCACAAGAGGGGAAAACATACTGGACCTGATCATCACCAACATGGGGACTCTGCTCCAGATCAGAAGTGTATCCCTCACTGGTAAGATCAGACCATAAACTGATCTCACTGGATATTCACATCCCGACCCCACCCCCTGCCCAGAAAACCACAGTGAAAAACTTCTCTAAAGCAAATTTCACACTCCTCAAAACCGAGGTGGAATCCTTCAAAGCCCCTGGGCCTGTGGAAAATACAGCCCAGACCACAGAATCCTTTATAAATGCATTCTATGAACACCTTCAGGAATGCATGGATCATGCAATCCCAAATAAAACCAAGACCCAATCCTCCAAAGGCAGACGTCCTGTCTGGTGGACCCCAGCCATAAACAAACTATACAATAAAAGGAGGAAGCTACTACATGATAGAGCAAAATCCCAAAAAGGGAAGGCATCTCTAATCAGTATTAGCAAAAAACTAAGGGCACTCATAAAATCGTCTAAGGCCAGCTTCAAGAGAAAAATTGCACAGGACACTAAGGATAATCACAAGGCTTTCTTTAGTTATGTTAGGAACCTGGGTGGGAATTCCCAGATATGCTCAGAATTAGTCCAAAATGACAAAAAAAAAAACGAACCCACAGACATTGCCAACATCCTAGCTGACAGGTTCAGCGCAAACCCCCCCCCCACCAAAAGGGCAAATATCTATCCCAGCAGAGTGCTGCCCCCCTGACATCTCAGATGCTCAGGTAAGAGCCGCCCTCTCCAAAGCAAAAAACACAGCATCAATGGGACCAGACGGTGTCCCGGGCTGCATCCTACATGAACTCCAAGAAGAGCTAAACCCAAACATAAAACTACTGTTCAGTCTCAGCCTTACTACAGGATATGTACCCAAAGAATGGCGTACAGCAACAGTGGTCCCTCTCCACAAAGGTGGTGCCTCAATGGACCCTGGAAACTATTGCCCCATACACCTGACTAGCTTGGTCTGCAAAGCTATGGAAAGGATCATCATGGACCTCATAAATAAAGATATTGGGGACCTACAGACACTGGACCCTACCCAGTTCGGCTTTGTTAAGGGCAGATCCTGCCTCTTAAACCTGGTTGACTTCTTTGAAACAGTCACCAAGGCCATTGACGAAGGGAAGGTGGTCCACACAGCCTACCTGGACCTCGCAAAAGCCTTCGATACAAAACCCCACTTGGGCATTATAGATAAGCTCACCAGCTTAAATATAACCCCCTATGTCAATAGATGGGTTGCAAGCTGGCTCAAGGACAGAACCCACATGGTTAGAATTGCTGGAGCCATGTCAGACTCCAAACCAGTTACAAGTGGCGTCCCACAAGGCTCAGTCCTGGGACCTCTCTTGTTCGGTATATATTTCTCGGAGGTACAGGCCAACACAGAAGGACTGTGGCTGACCAAGTTCGCAGATGACTGCAAACTGGGAGCCATAATCGACTCTCTAGCCGACACAAGCATCCTCCAAAAGGGACTCCTAGAAACAGACAACTGGTGCCAGAGCCATGGCCTCAAGCTAAACGCCAAAAAGTGTATAGTCATCCCCTTTGGCAAAAACAAAGTGCCCACAAATTACCACATAGCTGGTAATCCATTAAGTACAGAAGAAGTAATTAGGGACCTGGGGACCCAAGTTGATTGCAGTCTCTCATTTGACAACCACATGGCCAAAGTGGTTAGAAAAACATTTTATATAGCCCACCTAATCATGAAGGGATTCACATCTAGATTAGGGGAGGTCATCGTGCCTCTTTCCTCATCCCTCATCAGGCCCATAATCGAGTACAATGCCCCTTTTGGGATGTACCTTACCAAACACCTGCAGCAACTGGAAAGACCCCAAAAGTACCTCACCAAGAGGATCAAAGGGCTCAAACAGATGCCATATGCTGCCCGGTTAAAGAAATTCCAGCTCTACTCAGTGGCATACCGCCTGCTCAGAGGCGACCTGTGCCTGACGTATAAAGCCATGTCCAGCCTGGAATTAAGGGACATGCTGCACCTCAAAAAATCCAAATCCCATCGAGATACACGCTTGAGAGACTTGAACCTCAGTACTGAAATAAATAGGACATGCTGGAGAGACAGATTCATAACCCAGAGGCTCCCTTCACTCTGGAATAAAATCCCAGTCCAGGTTAGGCAGAGTCCCTCATTGACTTTCTTCAAGAGGAATCTTGATGAGTGGATGGGAGATCATAGGTTTACCCCAGGTATCACTTCTGTGTCACTGTTAGACAGAGGCACAGTATACTAACCTCGAAAAAGGGCATAGCAAAATTATTTAAAATGGGTGGCGAAAGCCAAACATACTCTGGCTAGGCTTATAAATGCCCTAGGGCAGATAGCCTAGTATGAACATATGAACCTAGTTTGCCTTCAGCTATTGATTTGCTGACCTTGTCAAAGAAGTCCACCATGTGGAGTAGGCATGACATTCCCTTGATGAAATCAAATTGGGTTGGATCCAGTGTCTGGAGGTTTCCTATGTCATTATTGATCATTTCCATGATGATTCTTTCCATGGCTTTGCATATGAGACTGGTGAGACTTATGAGTCGGTAGTTTCCAGGTTCTGTAGGTGGCCCACCTTTGTTCAGATAGATGACTGTTGCTGTTTTCCATTCATGAAGTGTGAAACCCGTTGGAGGCTACAGTTAAATAGCAATTCCAGACCACCTAATAGATCATGTTTCATGCTATTTAGAAAGCATCCTGGGATATTGTCTGGACCCACTGATGCAGTGTTCATGGCTTTAGAGAGAGCATTAAGGACCTGTTCTCTAGTGATAGCAGCGGGAGTTATATTTGATGGTATTTCCAGAGGGAAGGTTGATTGGGAGAGAGGGATAAAGTTGGAGATGATTTTTTCAGCTAGTAGGTTTGCTATCTGTTCTACCTCAGTATAGTTGACTCCATTTTCAATGAGCTCTGCACACAATTGTTTATTTCCTTTGAGTTTGTGGACATAGCTAAAAAATGCCTTGTGGTTGTCTTTGGCATGGGAGGCCGAATTTACCTTAAATTTGGCTTTGTTAGACTTTATTTATGCTCTGAGTTTTTATTTAGTTTGACGAGAGTGCTTTTATCTGGCTGGGTGCTCCACCAACTAATATTTGGTATGGTTTTCCTCCTTCAGTTATGTGATGTGATTCCGCCAGGATGGCTTGTTTTTTGAGTTAGTTCTGTACTTCTTCCTGGTGGGTACAGCTGCTTCTATGCAGCTGTTAATATGCTTGTACAGGGTTTATGTCAACAGTTCTGTGTAGGCAGCAGTGTTCTCAGGGTTTGTGGTTGCTTGAATTTTACCAGGTTATCACTTAATAGTAGGACGTTAGCCTTAGAGAAGTTCCTGAATATTCCAGGTTTTATTTTTACTTCTGAGGAGACCACTTACTTATAGAAGGGACCTGGGACCCCTCTTGTTCGGCATTTATTTCTCAGATGTTAAAGCAAACATGGGAGGGCTGTGGCTGACAAAGTTCGCAGATGACTGCAAACTAGGCGTCATAGTCAATACACCAGCAGATACACACATCCTACAAAAAGGCCTCACTGAAACGGACAACTGGTGCCATAGCCACGGCCATAAACTAAATGGCAAAAAATGTATAGTCATCCCTTTTGGAAAAAACAAAGTACCCACAAATTATCACATAGACAGCAACCCACTGAGTATGGAAAAAGTAATCAGAGACCTAGGGACCCAAGTAGACAGCGACCTCTCATTTGACACCCACATTGCCAAAGTGGTTAGAAAAACATTCTACCTTGCACACCTCATCATGAAGGGTTTCACATCCAGATCCAAGGATGTCATTGTACCCCTATATTCCTCTCTCATCAGACCCATGATTGAGTACAATGCCCCATTTGGTATGTACCTCACCCGGCACTTGCAACAGCTGGAGAGACCACAAAAATACCTCACCAAAAGGATCAAGGGTCTCCAACATATGTCTTATTCTGCCAGACTAAAGAAACTTCAGCTCTATTCAGTAGCAATACCGCCTGCTCAGAGGTGATCTCTGCCTGACGTACAAGGCCATGTCCAATCAGGATCTGATGGACATGTTCCAGCTCAAAAAATCCAAATCCATCAGGACCACGAGAGCTAAAGACTTAAACCTCGGCACAAGCATGAATAGGACATGCTGGAGGGATAGATTCATAACCTAGAGGCTTCCCATGCTTTGGAACAGGATCCCAGTTCGTATTAGGCAGAGCCCCTCACTGACTCTCTTCAAGAGAAATCTTGATGAGTGGATGGGAGATCGTAAGTTTACCCCAGGGGTCACATCTGTGTCACTGCTAGACAGGGGCACAGTAAACTAATTCTATTATATAAGGGGACCTTCACTGTGTCACTACTAGACAGAGGCACAGTATTCTTGATTTATTCTGTACATTTTTGTACCATTTCATGGGGTGGCAAAAGCCACATCACTATGGCTAGGCTTACAAATGCCCCAGGGCAGATAGCCTAGTACTATACTATGAAACTATGAAACTGTGGTCTGACCTTAACAGAGGAGACATTATACTATTGGGTGTGCAGCCCTTTCCCATATTAGTGAGGACCAGATCCAGTATGGTTGCACTCCTTGTTGGTATATTGACATTCTGGTCTAAGGAATTTATTTTTTTTATTTTGTTTGGACATTTTTTAACTGGGTTAGTCCAGCTGTGCATGTGCCCCATTTTTAGTTGAGGGTCAGATAGAACAACTCCAAGCAGTACATTTATAAGGCAGAATTAACAGTAAATACAGACGTTAAGTAAGATGCAAGAAACATGACAGCCTCTAATACAGAGGTAACAATAAAAATCTTAACTAGAGCACAGCAATATTTAAAACAGTCAGCAGTCAGTGATGTATATGGTAATAGAAGACATCTAGCAAACGTATAAATCTCAGAGTGTAATACTAGGTAAAACAAGTCAACATGTTAGGAGTAAAACAGATACTTGGTCAATATAAAACACACAGAGCAGACTAAGGCAGTACATGTGTGGAACAGACAGGCCATCAGAAAAGTAGTTAGTTTTGTGCTTAAAGCGCAAGAAGTTATTTAAAGTGGAGTGGCACAGTCAGAGAGTTAGGTAGGGCTCCAGAGGGAACAAATTCCTGCGTTAAGTAGGAAATCTTTTAAGGCATTTTGAAGTTATGGGTATTGGATGTGGTTCTGATGGACAGAGGTAGTTTGTTCCAAGCTAAGGCAGCTGAGTAGATGTTGGCCAGTTGTTCTTTTGGGCTTGTGGTTTTCCAGGAGAAGCTGGTCAGAGCTCCAAAGTGAGCAACTGGGAGTATAGAAGGAGATAAGAGATGAGGTGGTTGGGCAGGAGGTGGGTTTGTTGAGGAAAGAGTGAGAGGTGGTTGGGCAGGAGGTGGGTTTGTTGAGGATGGAGTGAGAGGTGGCTGAGGAGGAGGTGGGTTTGTTGAGGACAGAGTGAGAGGTGACTGGGTAGGAGGTGGGTTTGTTGAGGACAGAGTGAAAAGTGGCTAGGCAGGAGGTGGGTTTGTTGAGGATGGAGTGAGAGGTGGCTGAGCAGGAGTTGATTTGTTGAGGACAGAGTGAGAGGTGGCTGGGCAGGAGGTGGGTTTGTTGAGGACAGAGTGAGAGGTGGCTGGGCAGGAAGTGGGTTTGTTGAGGACAGAGTGAGAGGCGGCTGGGCAGGAGGTGGGTTTGTTGAGGATGGAGTGAGAGGTGGCTGGGTAGGAGGAGGGTTTGTTGAGGATGGAATGAGAGGTGGCTGAGCAGGAGGTGGGTTTGTTGATGGAGTGAGAGGTGACTGGGCAGGAGATGGATTTGTTGAGGATGGAGTGAGTGGTGGTTCAGCAGGAGGTGGGTTTGTTGAGGATGGAGTGAGAGGTGGTTGGGCAGGAGGTGGGTTTGTTGAGGATGGAGTGAGAGGTGGCTGGGCAGGAGGTGGGTTTGTTGAGGACAGAGTGAGAGGTGGCTGGGCAGGAGGTGGGTTTGATGAGGATGGAGTGAGAGGTGGTTGGACAGGAGGTGGGTTTGTTGAGGATGGAGTGAGTAATGAGAAGTTGGGGAAGTAGGGGCTGGTGGGGAATTCCAGCCACTTTAGGGTTTTCAGAGCAAGGCCGTGGTGTGAGTTGTTATGGCTGGTTAGCAGCGAACCTAGTGACTTTCTTATAAGGAAGTTCGAGCTTAGATATCAGAGAGGAGTGTAATTTGGTTAAGAATTACCTGTCCTCTGGAATTGCCCATTCTAAAGACTTAATCCTTGCCTGTGATATAAGTAGGACTTGCTGGAGAAACAGGTATGCATCCCAGAGACTACCCAGTCTATGGAACAGGCTCTCTGTCCATGTGAAGCAGAGTTCCTCCCTAACCCATGTCAAGTACAATTTGGAGAACTGGATGGGAAACCAGAAATACATCCCTCATTTGGTGTTGATGCCTCTTATGGACATAGGTAACCTGTAAATGGTTAATCTCTCAGGCCCATGCTTACACTTTTCAAGAGTAGCAGAAGTTGTTGGAGATTAAAGATGCATGGCTAGGCTTAAAAAGGCCCTTGTGGTCATTAGCCTAGTAAACACCTATGAAACCTATAAGATCAGAGAGGTATAGAGTAGTAGAGTGGGGAGAAGGGAGGCATAGGCATGGGTAAGCCGAAAGTCCTTGGTGAGAATTTTTTTGTTTCTATAAAGCAAGCCCAGTTATTTTTTTTTTTTGCAATTTTGGATGTGTAGATCAAATTTTACTTGGTCGTTAGTGATAGCACCCAGGAGCTTGATGTGTGTTTCAACATTAATTGTGGTGTTGTCAAGTGATCAATACATGTAACAGTAAATTAAAACTTAAGATGAAAAAGAGATTTTGGGAGGAAGTTTTTTTTTGGGATTGAGTATAAGTTGGTTCATAGGATCATAAGAGATTACTAGGTTATTGACCCAAAAGTCATTTCAAGCCTAGCCATTTCATCTCAGTGTAATACCATAGAAATGTTAGTACCTAAGATTGCATTTAGTAATGACTGCCCATGTCCAGGAGGGTTGGGGATGCTATTCCTAGTAAGAATTTATGGTGTCCCATGCACCTGTCCAGGTTCCTTTTGAACAGTGTCATAGATGTGCTCTATTTCACATGAATTGATAGCCTGTTCCAAAGACATGGCAGTCACTGGGAGATAAATTTGCCCCTCCAGCATGTCCTGTTTGTCACAGACCATATTTAGGTCCCTGGAATGAGTGGTCCTAGTCCTGTTTGGTTTACGGATATGCAACAAGTTCATTAGGTTTGGGTCTCGGATTACTCTGTAAGCCAGGCATAAGTCTCCGCTAAGAAGTCTATATAATAGAGTAAAGTGACAGGGACTTTAGTCTGTCTGTTTACGGCATGTGCTGCAGTCCTTTGATGATCTTAGGTCTCTGCAATTGCTGCAGGTGCTTTGTACGTTACATGCCGAACATGGCGTTATACTCAGTTATGGGCTGGATTAGTTCCAAGTATAGAGGGGTTATAACTTTTTTTCCTCTTGAGGCAATGCCTTTTAATGATCAAGTGTGCTACATAGAAAGCCTTCCGTACCAGAGCAGGCACATGGTGGTTGAAGTTAAGATCACGGTCAACTTGTGATCCCAAGTCCTGTACTTCTTCGTGGGTACTTAGGATATTGTTGTTGATTTGGTAGTGTGAAGGGACATTGTTTGTGCTGAAGGGAATTATGCATTTCTTTGCATTCAGATTGAGACCGTAAGACACCAGTTGTTGGTTTGCGTAAGACCCTACTGGAGTATACTGACATCATTTGGGGATTTAATAATTGCATCCAGTTTACAGTCGTCTGCAAACTTGATCAGCTACAACCCTTTAGTTTTGACCTGAACTTCTGAGAAGTATGTACCAAACAGTAGGGGCCCACCACTGACCCCTGTAGCACACCACTGGTAACAGGTCTGCTGGTTGATGTGGAGTCGCCCAGTTTGATAGTGTGTGTGTGTGTGTGTGTGTGTGTGTGTGTGTGTGTGTGTGTGTGTGTGTGTGTGTGTGTCTGGTTTGTGAGCCAGTTAGCAACCCTTCTTATAACAAAGGGGTTTACATTCATTTTGCTAAGTTTATCGGTAATACCTGAGTGTGGGATTGTGTCAAAATCCTTTTCCAAGTTGAGGTATGCTGTGTGCACATATTTGCCCTCATCAATGGCCCTGTTCACATTTTTTGAAAAAAATCTACAAGATTTAACAGGCACGATATGCCATTGATGAAGCCAAATTGGGTAGGATCCAGGGTTGGAGGTTACCTATGTCTTTATTTGTGAGGGCCATGATGACACATTTCATGGCCTTACAGATAAGGCTGATCAGGCTTATGGGTCTGTAATTCCCAGGATCTGTTGCTAGGCCACCATTGCGGAGGGGAATAACTGCTGCTGTTCTCCATTCTGCAGGAACAAAGCCTGTGGTTAGACTATTATTGAAAAGGATACATAATGGTGACAACAGTTCATGTTTTAGCCTGTTTAAAGAGACAGCCTGGGATGCCATTTGGTCCCATAGAGGCTGTGTTTTTTGCCAAGGCTTTAATTACCTGTTCTGCAGATATGTAGGGTGGAGGGCAAGGTATGTGATAGATTTGGAGGGGATAAAGGGTGAAATTTTTACCAAATCTATCCATTAGCAAGTTTGCTTTCTTCTATAGGGTCAGTGTGTGTAATACCTTTGGTCACTAGTTTTGCACATGTTTGGTTCCTACCTTTTAGGCTATGTACATAGCTGTAAAAGGCCTTATGGTTATCCTTAGCTGTGCTAGCTAAGTTTCTTTCAAAGAGGCTTTTAGAGAATTTGACAAATTGTCTTATTTGCCTGTTGCAGCTGAAGAGGGTGCTTTTCCATTGTTGGGTTTTCACCTTTTTTTCATGGACGGCAACGTTTTGCGATTATTGTAGTTTGTTGATGCTGGATGTCCACCATGGCAGATTGTTTTTACTTGGGGCTCTGGCTTTAATTCTTTCTGATACAACTGAGTCTGTACACTTATGCAAGTGATTGTGCAGGGCTTTTACTGTAAGCTTTGGTTTAGTTACCATTTCCAGCTGGGAGTGGGGCTCAGAATGCATTTATATCTTCACCTAGGAGGGTTTAGTTTGCCTTGTTGAGGTTTTTTATTCTAATTTCGCCCTTTGTGAGTTCTGGTGTTAGTGTCAGCTGGATTGTATTTGTGATCAGATTTAACTAATAATGGTCTGACAGTTGCAGTAGTCCATCCGTTTGACATGTTAGTGAGGACCAGATATAGAGTGTTTGTTCCTCTTGTCAGGGTATGAACAATGTGTTCCAGGGTATTTGAGTTACCAAAGTCAGTTTCCCAGTTGATGGGTTGTCACTCAACCAACCTTTGATAGAGATAAAAGAGTTTTGGGTTTTAGTGTGGAGGTGAGAGAAGTTATCTGAAATGGAGATGATAGTGGAAGCATCTGCATATTGTATGAGAGACATAACTCTCCTAAACAGTGTGCCACTCAACCAAAGCCCTTAAGGCAAAACAGCATGCCCAGCACACTAGTCATAGTTGACTCAATAGTGAGGCACACTGATGTCCCACTCACTAGGTTGAATAAGGAGAAAGTAACAGTCAGCTGCCTGTCAGGTGTCAGGATCCGCCACATAATGCACGCACTCAGGTCCCTCAACAACAGGTACAAATATGACTCTGTCATTGTACATGTGGGTGTGAATAACCTGAGATGTACCTCCCTGGACTACATGAAAAGAGATATGGAGGAGCTCTCAGATTATGCATCCCAGGCGAGTATGACTCTAGCCCTGAGTAGCATTCTACTATCACCCAGAATGATACCACAGTACAAGCAGAAAATGATTGAATTCAACAATTGCCTAAGTTTCTAGTGTCATTCTAAGGGGATCCAGTATCTGCCTGGGATGACATGAGTGACAGACCTTGATGCTTTGCCAGAGATGGCCTGCATCTGTCACACCTTGACTTCCGGATACTGGCCAAGGATCTTGCCACCCCTATAGCGCCTTTTTAGGCGGTGTTCCAAAGACCAAATTACCACTGTAACAGCTTCAAACAAATGCAATCTGAGGGTCATGCTGCTCAGTGCTAGAAGTCTACATCTCAAAATCACATGCTCGAAGCACTCCTTAAAATGGAGAACATCGACATTTGTGTTGTAACAGAGACCTGGTTCAAGGCAGCAGAAAGCACCCCTGCACTACCAGGCTATAACTCATTCCACACCTTTTGGCCCCAGAACTTGGGCCGAAGCTCCAAAGGCAGTGGAGTTTCCATATTCATAATGGATGTGCACACCTCCAGACTGGTAGCCCAACATAATGCATCAAAGATACTTCAGTTGCAGCTAACATTGGGTAAGACAGTGATTCAAATTGTAGCATGCTATAGGTCCAGAACCATGACCCAAGACTCACACTCCACATTCCTAAGCACCCTGGAAAATATTAGGGTCCAACCTAAGACTCTCATACTGGGTGACTTCAGCTACCCGTCCATTAACTGGGCAAACTACTCGTGTACCAATGCACTTGCCCAACGTTTCCTGGAATTCATTAATTCCAGTGTCCTGGACCAGCTCGTTCTTACCCCCACTAGAAGAAGCAACATCCTTGACCTGGTCATTACTAACATGGGCAACCGTTGCTCTACAGCAGTAGTCAACTCCTCCCTGGTTAGATCTGACCACAAACTAATCACCTTGGAATCCACCCCCCCCCACAAAGGTAACCACCATGAAAAACTTCTCCAAAGCTAACTTTGGGCTCCTAAAAACAGAGGTGGCTAACTCCATGGCACCCGTGCAAATGGAGAATAGTTGCATGAACACCAAATCATATACCAATGCACTGTACGAACATGGACACAAATGCATGGATCTCGCCATACCCAATAGAACCAAGACAGTCTCCTCCAAAAAATGGAAGCCAATCTGGTTGTCCTCTGCCATAATCAAACTCTACAACAGAGTTAAGTTAAGGTGAAGTCCCAAGACAGGAAAAACTCTCTGATCAGCTACTGCACAATGGTACCTAATGTACCGAGCCAACAGATGTAGCCAGTATACCGGCTGACTGATTCAGTGCCAACTTTACCCCCCCAAGAACCAATCACATTACTAGTAGATTGCCAGGCACCCAGTATTACTGCTGCACAGGTCAAAACAGCACTGTCCAAGGCCAAGAATACAGTTTCTATGGGACTTGACAATGTCTGTGGCTGTGTTCTACATGAACTACAGAGTGAACTTGCACCTCACCTGTGTGCCCTGTTCAATCATAGCCTCACCTCAGGCTTTGTCCCAACTGAATGATGCACTGCTATAGTCATCCGTCTCCACAAAGGAGGAGCGAATACAGACCCTGGGAACTATCGCCCCATTAGCCTGATGAGTCTGATATGCAAAGCTATGGAGCACATCATCATGGACCTAATAAACAAGGATACAGGCAATCTCCAAACTCTGGATCCCACACAGTCTGGTATTGTGAAGCGTAGATCATGCCTGCTCAACTTGGTTGACTTATTTGAGTCAGTCACCAAAGCTGTGGATGAAGGCAAGGTGGTTCATGCAGCCTACTTTGATCTGACCAAGGCCTTTGATACCATTCCCCACTCAGGAATCACAGAAAAATTCACTAAGCTAGGCATCAACCCCTATATCACTAGGTGGGTTGCAAACTAGCTCACAGATAGAACCCACAGTGTGAAAGTAGCTGACTTCAAGTCAGACTGCCAACCAATCACAAGTAGAGTCCCACAGGAATCTGTCCTGGTTTCTCTCCTGTTTGGTGTCTACTTCTCAGAAGTCCAGGCCAACATGAAGGGACTCTGGCTGACAAAGTTCACAGACGATTGCAAGTTGGGAGTCATTATTAACTCCCGCAAGTGATGTTGACATCCTACAGAAAGGCCTCACTGAGACCAACGACTGATGTCAGAGTGATGGCCTTAAGCTCAATGCCAAAAAATGTGTTGGCATCCCCTTTGGGAAAAAAAGTTCCCATTAATTACCACATCGATGGAAGACCATTGAATACAGAAGGCATTATAAGAGATCTGGGAACACAGGTTGACAGCAACCTCTCTTTTGACCACCACATTGCCACTGTGGTCAGAAAGTCCTTCTATGTGGCACATCTCATTACTAAGGGTTTTGCATCCAGGAAGAAAGAGGTCATTGTCTCCCTCTACTATTCCCTCATTAGGCCAGTCATCGAGTATAATGCCCCATTTGGCATGTACCTCACTAGACACCTGCAACAACTGGAGAGGCTGAAAAGTACCTCACAAAGAGGACCCTAGGCCTTAAACACTTGTCCTATATGGACAGACTCAAAAAACTCCAACTATTCTCTGTCTCATATCGCTTACTTACAGGTGATCTCTGCTTGACTTATAAAGCCATGTCTGACCCAGCTCTGTTAGAAATGCTACATCTAATGAAATCCCAATCCCTCCGCACCACATGCTCCAGAGACCTCAACCTCATTACCACAATCAACAGAACATGCTGGAGGGACAGGTTCATAAACTAGAGATAGTCCATGCTATGGAATAGACTCCCCATACATGTCAAGCAGAGCATCTCACTGGGGTCTATATCAAAATCTCGAAGTCTGACAATATCGAATACGATATTGTTGACACGAGAATACCGAAAGCGCACTACATGGAACGTTTAAATGGAAAATCTCTGTAGGGGAGATTTTCATTTACTTCAATTTAGTGCATTCTCAGAGTTGGTATATTTAAGTAGGGGAGTGTGTGGGGGCGCAGCCCCCCAAGTGGGGTGGTGCTGCCTACACACTATTTAGTTTTTTTTTTTTTTTTTTTTTAATTTGGTATTTTTTTTTTGTTTCGATGGTTTAAGACTTTGATCACTAAAGTTCGATCTTTAGTGATTCGAAGTTTTAAACCTTTGAGATTATAATATAGACCCCCTCACTGGCCCTCTTCAAGAGAAATCTTGATGAGTGGATGGGAAATAGAAAATTCACCCCAGGGATCACTCCAGTGGCTCTACTCAACAGAGGCACTGGGAACTAACGTCGGGTAGCATGATGCTAGGGTAATCCTATGGGCTAAGCTTGTAAAGGCTCCAGAGCCATTAACCTAGTGCACACCTATGAACCTGTGAGTTAGGGCAGAAATTGTGAAGAGTTTGTGAAAATGTTAGTTAGCCAAGAATAGATCCTCGTGGTACTCCTGTTTTGACAGAGAGAAAGGGTGAGAAGGAAGATGACCACTTAGCAGACTGCGGTCTGTCAGAACGGTAGCCAGAGAACCATTCAAAGTAGGACATGAAAGACTAAGATCAGACCATTTAAAGAGGAGCTTGTCAAAGGCTTTGGAGAGGTCAAGGGATGGACATGAAACTAGTTTATTGTCTCTGGCTTGAGAGATAGTGTGAGTGAAGGAGATTAGAGCCGTAGTTGTGCTGTGGTTAGGGCAGAAGCCATGTTGGGTTGACGTGAGTAGATTCCTGTGAAGAAGTTAATACAGGAGCTGATTATGTATACATTTTTCAGGTATTTTAGAAGTGACAGTATGGCTATGGGCCTGTAGTTTGAGAGGTCAGTGGAGTGTCCTCCTTTGTGGATTGGCATAGTGTAGAAATGTTTCCAGATAGAGGGAACAGTTATTTCTTGGCTTTATCGGTTGATAAGGATGGAAACTGGGTAGGCTGTAGAGCTGGTGGCAAGCTTTAGAAAGAGGGGAGGTAGATTATCTGCTGAGGGAGAGCATGGCTTTAGTTTGTTTAGAAGATATTTTATGTATGTAGTGTGAACAGATTTGAGTGAGAAAGTAGTTCTGTGGCCTGAGGGAGCGGGAGGAATGGAGAGATTGGAGGCTTGAGTCTTTTGTGTCAGTTTGCTGATGGAGTCGATGAAATAAGAGTTGATAATATTTGAGAGAAGAGTTATTAGGGCAAGGGTTAGGTATGCTGGCGTTACCAGGATAAAGAATCTTATTAATGGTGTTCCAGAATTGTTTAGTATTTCAGTGATTGCTTGTTTCAGGCTTAAGGTAGAAGTTTTTCTTATCATTAATGACCTGTTTTTTGTGAGGTTTTGGAGTTCTTTCTAGGTTTTAAGTGGCTTGGGGATTTTGTTTTTAGACAGTTTTTCCAAGCATTATCCCTCTTGTGCATTAGAGATCAAGTGGACTGAGAAAGCCAAGGTGTAAAGAGAGATTTTACTCTGATTTTTCTAAGGGGAGACAGGGAGTTGAGTATATATAAAAAAATGGAGTTAAATTTGAGTACAGCATCCTCAAGGGAAGGTGTGAAAGGATACACCAGTTTATGGAGGAGAGTCTATTGTTGAACTTTTCTGGGTTGAAGGACTTCGGCACTCTTTGTACATGTGTGGCTAGTTTATTGAAGAGAGCATCTTTGAATGCAGGTGGGGGTGATCAGTTAGAGTCAGGCAGTGTTTTAGGGTTGTGGTAAAAGTTTGGATTGGATACTAGGATCCAATGTAGTATAGAGCTGTAGTTGGTGGGCTTGCTTCAGTGCGTAGGTGTAGAGCAGTTGTGTGAATTCATGGAGATTTATACTAGAGTTAGGGAAGTTATTGTCCAGGGATTGCCAGTCAGTGTTGACGTCCCCCAGGATTACTGTTTCATAAGATATGTAGTGAGTGATCAGGAGAGAACATGTTCAAGACTGAGGACATTACTACCTGCCAGGGGGATACGTACAGCAACAATCGTAAGTTTTTCGTGATTAAGTTTGCAGTTTACTATTAAGAGGTCTGCAGGGTGAAATTTGCAGAGAAAAATGGACAACTGGGACATGCTAAGTTGGTCAGAATAAAGTATAGCTATGCCTCTTCCTTTTTTGTGTACCCTGTCCAAGTAGATGATTATATATCCAGGGGGAAGACTTTCATTGTCAGAGATGTAGGGCTTAGGCCGAGTTTCAGAGAGAGTTATTAAGTCAGGAAAATAATAGGCAGTCCAAGAGTGGGATTCACGGATTTTGTTGAGGATAGTGTGACGGGGATGTGAAGAAGGTGTCATGAGAGGGATGGGAGGGGGGCCAGGGTTGGGGTGAACATTTCCTGACAGGAGCAGTCTTTTAGTGGTGTGTATAAGTAATTGCGGAGCTATAGGTGTGATACTTGGGCTTAGTTTTGAGGGGTGAGAGAGATGGAGGACTGTTTTGATCTATAGTAATAGTGGGTTGGTAGGATCAAAAAGAGAAGGTGTCATTAAGAAATTGTGGGTTTTTTCTAAGTCACTTAGTGGGTGAGTCAGAGTAGGATGCACTGTTGTGGGAGGTAATTGAGTTTGGTAGGACAGGTGGGAGATTAGAATAGAAAAGAGTAAATATAAAAATTGCAAACATGTTAAGGGAGGGAATTACAAACATGTTAAGGGAGGAAATTACAAACATGTTAAGGGAGGGAATTACAAACATGTTAAGGGAGGAAATTACAAATGTGTTAAGGGAGGAAATTACAAACGTGTTAAGGGAGGGAATTACAAACGTGTTAAGGGAAGGAATTACAAACGTGTTAAGGGAGAGAATTACAAATGTGTTAAGGGAGGAAATTACAAACATGTTAAGGGAGGGAACTACAAACATGTTAAGGGAGGGAATTACAAACGTGTTAAGGGAGGGAATTACAAACGTGTTAAGGGAGGAAATTACAAACATGTTAAGGGAGGGAAAAAAGTGAGATGGGCGGAAGCTAAGTAGAGAAGAAAGGTGATCTATTGTGTAGAGGCAGAACTGTATTTGGAAGAAGAGACTGGAGCGTGTATGGGATTAGTTGTGGGTGTGGTGAGGAAGTGTGTGGCTAAAGGTAATAAAAAGTCAGTAATTTAGAGAATGAGGGGGTATGGTATAGTAGGAGGTACTGGGTGAGTGGGGTTGTAGAGTGCTAGTTTACAGAGAGGATTGATTGGTGGGGATGTATAGTTAGCAGGGCTGTGGTAAGATGGATGGTTATAAATGTTGATTGGATGGGGTGAGCAGGAATAGGAGGGGTAAAGGAGTGGGGAAAAGATTGTTAAAGTTTAAATTTGAAGTGTGGTTGGTGGGAAATGGGGGTGGGGTGATTCCTCTAGCTGCATGCCTGTCGACGATGCTAAGTGAGCTTAACAGTTAATAAACCAATCAGGGAAGCAATAGCTGTACATTATCAGCTGGTTGATTGCAGTGCTGTAGCTGTGGTTTTGTGGTCAGTATGGGCGCCTTCAATAGCCACGGCGAGTGTTACAGCAGTGCGAGCAGTCAGGGTGCTGAATAGTATAGAGTATGAAGCTCTTATCCCCTTCTAAAGAAAAAATCCAGGAAGTTCTGTGCCTATATGACTCCCAATTGATAGTGTGGTAATTAAAGTCACCCATAAATATGGTATTGGGTCGGATGGTGAGTGTTTCTAACAAGTTTAAATACATGTTATGGGTTTCCTGGGTCATAGAGGGAGATCAGTAGCATGCAATGAAGTGGGATTGGATTTTGCCTGTGGTGATTTGAACATGGAGAAGCTCAAGTGCATTGTCCTGTTTGACCAGCCTTGAGGTATGTTTATTGTTGATGTAAACAGAGACACCTCCACCTTTACTCCCTGTCTATGAAGTAGATGGTCTAAATGTGTGGAAGGCATTATGACCTTGCACTGTCGGTGTGCACTCTGCAGCTTTAAAACGTGTCTTAGTGACTGCACAGATGTCAGCTTTCTCTTATTATTTTTCCAGTGTTTGAAAAAGAGATCCCATCTGCATCTAGAATACTTGGATTCCATCAAAATAGACTGTGGACACTGAAGTATGATTTTTTTTTCTTGTTTGTTATGTGGGTAAACGTGCTGATTCTCAGACCATTTTCAGCCATATCCCATGCAAACAGAGCAAGGTAGACACAGTATATAAGGAAAGACTAGAGTTGCAGGGAGGAAATTTGAGAAAACTGATGCCGACACAGGGAGAACATACAGACAATGCAGAACGGTGAGCAGTAGTCTGATCAGAACCTCAGACTTTGGACCTGTCAGAAATTACTTCAGTGGGCTTTAGTTTTGGTGCACATTAGAAAGAACTCTAATGACTTGAACTGTAATCGACTGTCTCTAACAACGAAGCTTGCTTGTGCCATTCTTTGTAGCTATCTTTAGCAAACGTATAAGATAGATTTCTACTGTCAGACCAAGATCTGAAGCTGTAATTGTTAGCCTCTCAGTTCAGTGTTGTAAAACAATGTCCACTGTTTCAGTGCTGAAAAGCACAATTAATTTTGTAATCTGCTCAGCTTCCATATGTATCATCCGTAAAAGGGGAGAGAAAAAAGAAAACGTATACATCAAAAAAGCACATAAAAAAGTTGTTAGCGTCTTATTTAACAGAAGCTTGATTTACTTAAAAATGTACTGCCTCTGAGTTAATCAGCTAGTTTAATCTTTCATTTCTGTATGTTGCTGCTGTTTTGCTTTAATACAGCAAGGTTTTTGAGTTACACCATTAAATAGTTAACATTACAGATATGCTTTTTTAACATTGATAGTTTAGAATAAAATTATTTGACAGTTTAACCTCACTGGTATAGTGTCAGTAGCTGTGATGTTTATCCATACTGAGCCTCATTTTTGAAAAGTATGTTTCAGATTTATAATCAGAGTACACTGCTTCAGGCCATCTACAGTGTAGACAGAGTGATATATTAGAAGGTGGAGAGTTCTTAACACCTCAGGCATGGTATTATCGCTGCTCAACACCAGCCCTGATGCACCTTTTACTGATAGAAAACAACATAAAATAATCAGGAATTGACAAACACTGTGCTTGTTGTCAGAGTGGTACCGAACTCTAAACTTCATCTAATTTACCCCAGGCTATGTAACAGCGTGTTCCATCTAAACCTTCTCAAATATAACAGTACACCGATTTTTCTATGAGTAATCTGCATTCAAAATAAACCTAAAAATGTATATTTAAGCGTTGTTCTGTAGCTGTCTTAGAATTTTCAGTCAGTTCATACATGCATTCATTGCATTGTCCTTTGGGGCTCACAGTGTAGATTGATGTAAACCTTAGAGCAAAGTACGACTGGGGACTGAGAAAGTAGAAATGCTGATGGTTTACTGCTACTGTTTGTTATCTTGGCCAGAGGTGAATGTCCTTTCAGTGGTCTTTAAAACAAGTTAAAATAGCACAGATTTGTAGTTTGTGTTCATTTGTTTTAGATGATACATGCACCTCATTGAGAGAAGCATCTTTCTTGACAAAGACGACAGAGTAAAAAGAGTATGCTATCCAATTTTAATTGCAGTATTTTCCGCTTATTATGTTAGCATATTGCCTTCTACACACCTGGATAATAAGCTTCTTTGAAAAAATAAATTGGGAGGAAATTGTTATTCTGTGGCTCTGAGTATGGTAGAAAACATCTGTATTTTGAAACCTGTAGTTTGTTTTTGTTTATAGTTTATTCTACAAATTATATGCAGACATTAAACTATGAGGAATTTGTTTCTAAGTGTTTAGATTTATTCACAAACTCTTTCTTCTTAGAACTGTTTGCTGTAAATAAAATGTTAACTGCTGAATTTGGGTGTACAAAACATGATTTTAAATAGTATAAACAAAACATTTAATATGACATGTCACAAACTGAAGAGAGACTTTTATGGGTTATTCTCAGTAAAAGTAAAATATTACTTAAAGTAATTAAAGTATTATAAAAAAGGAATTACCAAGTTGCATTTTTCAGTATTTGCAAATCCTCTTAAGGGAATGAAGTGTGTTTCGTATTAAGGTTTTCTGTAACCAGATGGATTTTAATGGAATTACTGTGCACACTATTGTTAGTAAAGCAACTTCTGGGCACAGCAAATAGATGCTTACAATGTGACTGCAGTCTAAATCGAGGTAGTTTATTTTTTTAATGTCATGAAACACACTGCAGAAGTAACAGGAAATTACATCAAGCATATTACCATGTGTCCACCAGAAAAATTATTATTACACATACCTGAAATATACACAAACATATAGTTGTTGCAACATGTATACATATATGTGTGCGTGTCTTACCCCCCAGTCCCCTACTCGGCAGCTACTACTTAAGTCAAGCGCATTTGTGATCTAAAGTCAACAAACATGTTTACTGTGAGTGGCTCTGTCATAGCATCAGCAATCATTTTATCAGATGTCCTTCAAGAATGCAACTGCAGTCATAACATGAGGGTTGTCCTGCCTCAGGCAGCCCTCGGTCGGCCGGATTCCAAAGTCTGGGTCCGACATCGGCTGATGTCGCATTTCTCTCCAACGTCAGAGCGGCTGGAGTACATAAGCATCAGCCGACACCATTTTCTTCAGTCTTTCTTGCCGCGCGGTGCCCGAAGCAGAAGCAGTTCGCAAGTGCCGGTCGGTCAGCTCCTGTATTCTACGATACCGAAGTCATCAAAAAAGATAAGTACCCCGTTGGGGACCTTTTCTTGCCTCAGCCGATGTCAGAAATTACTGAAAAAGTTAACAATTGTATTTCTTGTGGTAAACAAATACCTCATAAGGATTTCCACTCTTACTGTCTCCCTTGCCTGGGCCCAGACCACGGCGTCTCGGCCTGTGTAGCCTGTGCTCGCTTCAACAAGCACACTCTCAGGTGCCGGGCAGAGTTCGCTGAAGATTTCTTCGGTGATATTTTTGCTTACACCATGCCGTCGGATCTCCCGACATCGCAAACTCCCAAAAAGCGAAAAGACCGGGACCAACATCCTCGGCCCGCGTCTAATACCGACTCCACGCCAAAACCTACCGCGAGTGCTCCGGTTCCCTCTGAGACGGTCTCTCCACTGCTGCGAACCGAAGACACCGCATTACCGACGACTCCGATTCCAGACATTACTCCGACGCCAGTTATAGATTTTCCTCCGGATACCGAAACCGAGGAAATGCCCGAGACCATTGCTGTAGACAAGGTCACTCCTGCACGTGGAGCTGCCAGGCCCCCTATGGCCATGTCTATTAAGGCCTACACTAGGGCTAAGGCAGCCAGCAAAACAAAGCATATTGCTTCTAAATCCTTACCTCAGCCGACTCCAGAGACACAAATTATGTCCATGGCTGCTGATTTAATTTCCATGATTAGAGGTTCACAGGCCCATCCTGAGAGAGGATCCCAGCCCCCTCCTGATAAAGGCCCGGGTTGAACCCTCTGACCCTACTCCTTCAGATGAAGATTCTGAGGGCTCTGTCCACTCTGATAGCCAGGAAGAGCTCTTTCAGACCTATGAGGACTCGGATGCAGAAGATTCCATCCCCTCGGCCTCCCCTCCTGAGGATATTTCTTTTGGGGAAGTTCTGCACACCATGCGGGAACATTTCAAATGGCAAGGTCAGGAATATTCTGATTCTAGGAAACGCCTTAGGACTTTCCTTAAGAAGCCTCAGCACAGGCCCTTAGCTATTCCTCCTATACTTGATGTTCTGGATGATTTGTATTCTGACTCTAGTGCTACCCCTGATTCTCTTCCTCCTGCTCCAGCCAAGCCAGACAGGTATTACAGGGTCCCAGAAACTCATTCCCATTTATTCAGGGCCCATATTGCTGATTGGGAAACTATTTCACAGGGGCCTAAAGGACTTTCAGTCTCCACCTCGAAAAATCCTTTGCCCTCCAACAGGGAAGCTAGGTCATTAGAGAGATGGGGCAAAAAGGTTTATACATCCACTACCTTATCTATGAGAGCTTTAAATTGCCTTTTTCATATGTTACAATATCAGGATCATCTGTTAGAAGATTTACAAAAAACATTAGCCACTCCTGATCCTTTAGACAGGAAGACTTTGCAGGAAGCTGTACATAACACTCAGCAAGTAAGCAATCACTTCCTGCAGTGTGGATATGATGCACTGGAAGCTTCATGTAGGGCAGCTATGACAGGGGCAGTCATTCGTAGACATGCTTGGTTAAAAGATCAACCTCTACCAGATCATGTAAAAGCAAAACTTCTGGATGCACCTTTGGAAAAGAACAAGCTTTTTGGTGCAAATGCTAAGGATGTGTTAAAGACCATCGAAGAAAAAGCAAAATCAGTTCAGACAATGAAAGATTTCCTCCAGGTTCAACCCCCCAGATTCAGTAGGAATTGGCCTTCAAAAAACTGGTCCTTTCCTAATCCAGAAAAGTTTCAAAGGGGTAAGAACAGACGTGGCCGAGGAAGAGGCCAATACAGAGGCCCTTACAGGGGACGACAATGGCAGCCAGGAAACCAAAGAAGTGACGCAGGGGTTTCACCTGCCACACAACCACAATCTCAATGACTTTCCTCTACTACCGCCTACCAGGGAACAACTAGAAGCTCCCTTGGGAAGTTATCTCTGTTTGCAGAAAACTGGCACAGACTGACAAAGGACAAATGGATTTTGGACATTATAGACCGAGGGTACAGGTTTCATTTTCATACCTTACCAAGAAAACAAGGCATGCCAAATCTACCACAAAATCAGAGGGCAGAGGCTATCAAGCAAATCACTCTGCTGACTCGGATGAAAGCAATAGAAAGAGTTCCACAACAAGAACAAGACCAGGGTTTTACTCAAGACTGTTCCTTGTTCCAAGAAAAGAATCTCAATGGAGACCAATACTGGACTTGTCCGCATTAAACACCTTTCTCATAGTACCAAAGTTCAAAATGCTGACTCTACAGCAACTCCTTCCCATGCTGGGCAAGGGGTCGTGGCTGATTACTCTGGACCTCAAGGAGGCATACCTGCATGTCCCTATCAGACACAGCTGCAGAAGATACCTCAGATTTCTTGCAGGGCCAGAGCATTATCAATTCTCAGCATTGCCATTTGGCTTATCTACTGCGCCCAGAGTATTCACAAAATGCCTGGCTTCAGTAATTGCTCATTGCAGGCTCCAGGGGATACAAATTTACCCATACCTGGACGACTGCCTCATACAAGCGGACGACAAATTGATGTTGACAAAAAACCTGGATTATGTCATACGATTACTTCAAGCTCTGGGATACACAGTTAACTTCAAAAAGTCAAGACTGCAGCCATCCCAGCAAATAATCTTCTTAGGAGCCAAACTAGACACAGCCTCTCAGATGGCTTACCTGACAGAAGACAAGCAAGAGAAGTTAACTCATTATTTCAAAGGTTTAGCAAAACTCACCCAGATGACTGCAAGGAGATTCCTACAGGCCCTGGGTTACATGGCATCCTGCATTCTCCTGATTCCATTAGCAAGACTACACATGAGAAAGCTTCAGTGGTACCTAAAAAGCATTTGGTCTCAACACAGCAATAACTTGGAGACAATCATACCACTCATTCCATGCCTACAAAAGGAATTCCTATGGTGGGCCTCGGTGAGCCAGGCAAACACAGGTATGTCATTCAAAAAACCACAGATAACACAGACCATGACTACAGACGCCTCAGACCTTGGATGGGGGGCGCACATGGAAGGCAGGTGTATACAAGGACAATGGTCTCCAAAGGAAACACATCTGCATACAAACCAAAAGGAAATGCTGGCAGTAATGCATGCCATCGAGGCCTTTCAACACCAACTCCAGCAAGGCCATTTACTGATACGGACAGACAACACCACGGTGATGTGGTACATAAACAAGCAAGGGGGCACCCACTCTTACCCCCTTTGCAGACTGACAATGCAGCTTTGGGAGAAATCACTGAGCCTAAACATCCAGTTACAATCCCAGTTTGTTCAAGGAAAAGACAATGTGTTGGCAGGAATTTCACAGATCCACACGAGTGGAGGTTACATCCGAAGGGCTTCAGACAACTCACTTCGACATGGGGCAAGCCAGAAGTGGACCTATTTGCCTCTCACCTCAACCATCTTCCACCAAAATTCTGCACAAGGACATACCATCCAAAAGCTTGGAAAATAGATGCCCTCTCATTCAACTGGAACTCCCTAGCAATCTATGCATTCCCACCTCTGCCACTGATGACCTCAGTATTACTAAAGATCAAAGCAGAGAAACCCAAGGGAATCATAATAGCTCCGGACTGGCTAAGACAACACTGGTACTCACTACTACGGAGCATATGTCACACCAGGAGGTGGGCCCTCCCCCAGTGGCCTCTACTTTTGACTCAACACAATTTCGAAACACTGCATCCAAATCTTCAGACACTGCAGCTAACAGCCTGGGAGATCCCTTAAATAACTTCAGCCTATCTCTCTCCAAGGAAATTCAGCGGATGCTAACAGAGGCTCGAAGACCCTCCACCAGAAAGGTTTACTTAGCAAAATGGAAAAGATTCAGCAATTGGAATACCAGCAAGGGACATGATGCATCATTGTTGAACATCCCACTCATCTTGGAATATTTGGCAGATATGTTAAAGAACGGCCTCTCATATTCTTCCATAAAGATACATGCATCTGCTATTTCAGCTAGATACAACACTGATCCTCCTGTTTTTTCTCACCCTTTACTAAGGCAATTCCTCAGGGGAATCAAGAACATTAAGCCACCAAGAAAGGCCCCAGTGCCAGCCTGGGACCTCAATTTTGTCCTAGAAAAACTGACTCTACCTCCATTTGAGCCTGCAGCTTCAGTTGACTTACAATTTCTCTCATGGAAGACAGCTTTCCTGTTGGCAATTACCTCAGCAAGAAGGGTTTCGGAGTTACAGGCCCTAATGGCAATACCACCCTTTATTATTTTTCACAGAGACAGGGTTTCATTAAGGACCAACCCTACTTTTATGCCAAAGGTGGTATCTAGGGTTTCTTTAAATCAAGCCATTCATCTGCCTGCCTTCTTCCCCAATCCTGAGAATAAGGGGGAAAGACTGTTGCATACCTTGGACATTCACAGACAACTTCAATACTACCTGGACAGAACCAAGGCCAGTAGGAAGTCTGAACAACTTTTTGTAGGTTACGCCCCTGCAGTCCAAGGAAAAACAATTTCAAAACAGACTATTTCTAAATGGATTGGACATTGCATCAGATTCTGTTATTCCTTTCATGGAACGACTGTTCCAGCCAATGTCAGACCACATTCCACCAGAGCTACAGCCACCTCTACAGCATTCTTAAGAGGGGTGCCTACCAAGGACATTCTAGAAGCTGCTACATGGATCTCCATGCATACATTCTCCAAACACTACAATCTCCCTCTATACTCCAGATCCAGAGCAGGCTTTGCTTCGGCAGTCCTGCAGGGTTTGATTGCCACACCATCTTTTTCCTAGAGCATTCCTCCTCCCCCAGCTAAGCTATGGTATTCTACCCACATGTTAGGACTGCAGTTGCATTCTTGAAGGACATAGTACAGTTTTGTACCTACCATAAATGTAGATGTCCGATAGACATGCAACTGCAGTCGGATTTTCCCTCCCTCCATACCCCTCTATGCCTAGGGTCCACTCCTATCCCTGTTTCTCTTAGCTGGGGATATCTGTTATGGTGTTTTTGTTTTATTGCTCATTTATTTGTTTGGAATCCTGTTTTTTGTCTTCCAATTTGATTACAGCCTTCCTTGGAGGGCACCTGGCATCTGGGGCAAGAAACACTGAAGAAAATGGCGTCGCCTGATGCTTATGTACTCCAGCCGCTCTGACGTCAGAGAGAAATGTGACATCAGCTGACGTCAGACCCAGACTTTGGATTCCGGCCGACCGAGGGCTGCCTGAGGCAGGACAACCCTCATGTTATGACTGCAGTTGCATGTCTATCGGACATCTACATTTATGGTAGGTACAAAACTGTACTTTTCACAATATGAAAGCACAATCACTTTTTGTTCAACCAAGTCATGAATGTAATGGTGTTTGACATCGATATGCTTGGTTCTTGTATTGATCTTCTCACTGGTTGCAAGCTTAATGTACCTCTGATTGTCCTCATATAAGACTGTAGGCTGGGACACTGGTTTTACAAGATCTTCAAGTAAGTGCCCCAACCAAACAGCTTCTTGACTCGCATAGGCAGCAGAGATGTATTCTGGTTCTGTAGAGGACAACACCACTGAAATCTATTACTTCGTGGAGCAGGATATAGAACTGCCTCCTAATCTGAACAAGTTGCCACTTGTAGATTTGTATGTGTTGAGGTCACCCGCCCAATCAGAGTCCACATATCCTTTGAGGTTAAAGTCACCAATTGCTGACAACTTTAAACTCAAGCCTTTTGTGTCTTTGAGATACCTCGTAACTTTTGTTATGGAATTCCAGTCTCTTAGACATGGTTTACTTTCACGCCTGCTGAGAAGTGACATGAGTGCTGCAATGTCTGGACGTGTGGTGTTTGCCATGTAGAGAAGTGCCCCCATTGCTTGTCTGTACTGCTCTTTAGATGGTAGATCATCTCCATATCCTTTTAACTTTGGATATGCTATGTACATGGCCGTGCTCGCTCCTTTAGCCTCAACCATGTTGAACTGTTAAAGAATTCTATCAATTTTTGCAATCTGGTTTAACAGAAAACTGCCGTCCTCCTCACGATGTATGTTAATTCCTAGGAAGTATGTCACCTCACTAAGATCTTTAGTCTCAAAGAGCTGATTGAGTACTGTTGTTAACTTTACAATTTCATCATTCCATTTTGTAAGCAATAATCAAGTAATCCACATAGACTAACAGATAGATCCATTCAGCATCTATATGTTTAGAGTATAGGCATGGATCGGCTTTGCTTCGCATGAATCCTTCATCCCGCAGAACTTTGTTTACTTTTGAGTTCCACTCTCGAGCCACTTCTGTAAGACCACACAGGGATGTTTGCAGTTTGCAAACAAGATGCTCTTCTGCACTTTACACATATCCTTCTGGCTTTGACAGATATATTTCCTCTTCTGTATCTTCATTAAAAAAAGGCTGTTTCAGAATCATATTCTGTAAAGGCCACCACTGTCATCACTGTTCTGAAAATACTTTGGCAACTGGAGCAAAAGTAACATCATAGTCTTCACACCAAATTTTTGTGAGTATCCTTTTGCAACTCACATTGCCTTGCACCTATAGACTTTCTCTTCAGAGTCACATTTTGCTTTCAAAACCCATTCACATCCAGTTGCATGTTTACTTTGAGGTGGCTCTGAAAGTGTCCATATCTGGAGTTCATTGAGTGATGTAATTTCTTCATTAGCAGCTCTAATCCACATTTGCTTCTCATGTGGTGGTAGTTTTTGCATCTCTTCACATGAACCTGGTTCAGCCTGAACTGCTGTACGAGCTATACAAATGAACGTTTAGGTGGAATGCCTTTATTGCTTCTTGTTGATTTCCTGACTGAAGTCATTTGTGGTTCAGCATTTTCTTTACTATTTTTAAATTGTGTGCAATCATTTCTATTTGTGTGTAGCTTTGTTCTTGTTTTTCTTGTGACACAAATGTAGATTTTTCCTCAGACTGGACAGTTTGTCAGTTCCTGAAACTTTGAACACACAGAACTTTCATCGACAATAATACTTCTGACTGTTACCTTGTTTGTGTCCAGATGTAGAATTCTGTATCCTTTTTGAGACTCGCTATAATGCACAGGTACACCTTCCTTTGCACATGGATCCCATTTTGTATGTTTTACCTTTGGAATGTGCAAATAGGTTTAACTTCCAACAATGTTGATGTGTCTCAAATCTGGTTTCTTTCTGTTCCACAGTTCATATGGAGTTCTCTCTTGTTTTTCCTAGTAAAGGATTCTGGAGATAACTTGCAGTCATGATAGCCTCTCCCCAGCATGTGGTTGGCATGTCAGCATCAAAAAGCATGCTCATTCCACTCTCACAGAGAGTCCGATCCATTCTCTCTGCAACACCGTTTTGTTCTCAGTTATATGGTACAGTAGTCTGGAACATAATTCCATGTTTTCTGAGAATGGCTTGTGTTGTGCCACTTGTATATTCAGACCTATTGTCTGCATGTAGCACTCTGGGCATTCTGCCAACTTTATTACTTACTTGACCTAGATAATCTAACTTTGCTGGTACTTCATCATTGTTGTACAAGTCTCCTGGAGTCCTGTTTTTCATTAGACTGTGAAGATCTGAATGAATCGGGTTTTTGCGCTCTGCTCTTGCTGTGCTTTGGAAAAGGTTTTCTCATAATTTTTCATTTAATGCGACTGGTTAATGCAGCTTGAATATTTTTCCTCTTTGGCTGTATTAACCATTTCATTGCAGTTCAGTTGATGCAGTTCATCTGACATTTTGGCCTTTGTAAGTAAGCAGTCCCCTTTTGTGATGACATAACTGTCACCTTGGAAAGTCATTACGTTCCCTTGGTTTGTAAGCTTCTTCACTGACAGTAGGTTATTTTCAAGATCAGGCACATACAGAACATTTCTTATGTGTATCCTTCTAGTGATATTCTGAGAGATAGGACAGTAGATAAAATTGTCTCAGATTCTTTCTGACTTTATTACTTGCCATTAGCTGTGGTGATTTTTTTCTATTTTGCTTTGATCGGGTCGAGTAAAGACATTTCTGTCATTGTTCATGTGACTTGTAGCTCCTGAGTCAACACACCATGCCTGCACAGATGAAGTACCACAGTCATGACTTGTAGCTCCTTAGTCAACACACCATGCCTGCACAGATGAAGTGCCACAGTCATGTGACTTGTAGCTCCTGAGTCAACACACTATGCCTGCACAGCTGAGGTGCCACATTTGGACTCAAATGTATACTCAGTGTCTAAAGTGTTATCTGGTTCTTCCTACACATTCTTACCTTGTTGTCATTTAGCTTGCCTTTGCATCCTAACTTTCCAGATTCTGCGATCTACCTTAAAGTGTCCTTTTTTTTTTTTTTTTTTTTTTTACACATAAAGCAGTTACATGTTTCTAGCTGCACATTACTGTTTCTATTTCTGTTTTTCATCTTAAAAGCAGCCTCTGTACTAGACATACTTTCACTGTTTATGGTTTCTGTCCTGCACTTGTATTCATTCATAAGCTTGCCTTTAACATACTCTAATGTCAGTTCATCATCTGGACGTACATCAAGTGCTGTAACAAGTGTCTCATAACCTTCGGGTAGACCACTAAGTAAAAGTGCTGCAATGTAAAAGTCTTTAAAGTCCTCCCCAATACCTCTCAACCTTTCAACCATTTCTAAGATATGCCTTGTATAACCTGCATATCCTGGTCTTTCATTAACAAGTCTGGTATAGTTTTCTAATTCGAGTTTGTTGCTGAGATTAGCTCTTTCATGTAACTTTTGCAGTTCCTCCCAAAGTTCTTTAGCTGTTTCGCAGTTGCGTATTTGCGTAAGGTGATCATTATCTATGCGAAGGGAGATTGAGTTCCGAGCTTTTTGATCCTTTTCTATCCACTCATCCATGAGTTCTGCTGGTGTGACTTCGTTTCCGCATTTCCACATACCTCCTCTTGTTACAAGCATCCTCATCTTGAATTTCCAAGACTGGTAGTGCTGGTTCATCAGTTTTGCTACTGAAAGCTTTGCTGAAGTGTCGGTAGCATCTTTGCCGGTTTTCTCCTTACTTTACCTGTCGCTGTATCTACATATACACACACAGACAGGACTACCTGTAGTCAGTATGGCAGTACTTCTGTTTAAGCCATAGCAGTTCCTAGTACTTAAGCCAGATCCAGACCCTAAAGTGTCCATGTTAAACAATCATAATGGCAGAATCTGATGTACCTGGATTACTAAAGTAACCCAAGTCGTGAAAGGTATAACTGATCCTAAGAAAACATTAGCAGAAACATCTAAGCTGTAACAAGTTTAGAAGTCAAAACAGGCTTCTTAATATCCATAGGTATAATACAGTCAAACCATTTGCAAGGGAGAGCAGTGCAGTGGTTAGTAGTTTTGGCGTATCCTGTTGCTGTAACTCAAGGAGGGTAACATGGAGAACACTGCAGTGGTTGTGAAGTTTGTTGGCCTCATTAAATAGACAGAAAGCATGACTGATATTGCATTTCTGCTGATATGCTTGGCTGAAGCCTTATACCAGTATCCAGTGTCTCCATGATAAATTAGAGGACTCTCAGAACACTGGTCCTTGAATGTAGTGACAAAACACAGTGCTGCTGACTTGTTTTAAAATGTTGGACTTTGTGAACACAGTGACAGTCCAAACGACAGCCATTAAAATGAAGGGAATGAAAATAGCTGCTACTGGGGTCAGACTTGCTGCCAAGTTCTCCAAAGATTTGTCCTGGCATAGAAATACTTAATGTGGAGAGGCCTAGATGGTTATGAAAATGTAATCCCCCATAAACTTGAAATCCTACTTCTGTTTCTGCTACGTCACAAAACTTTACACAACATTTAGTGTCCCTAAAATCCTTCTCACAAGTTAACATAGCCATTGAAATGAGACTAAGCTAAAGGGGGTCTCAAAAGCAATACCAGTCTCAAATCAAATTAAGATCAATGCTTCCTGAATGTAGAGCAGGTTCATGAATGGAAATGCACGTAAAACTGTCATTTCTGAACAGTGTTTTCTTAATGTTCCAATGTTGAACAACTTTGACATTAAAAATGCGACACAAATGCAACTTTGAAGGAAGTTTCTGTTTCCTATTATTAATTTTCTTCAAGAGCTGCACAGTATCTGGCTTTTGTGCCATACTGTTTCCTATTTAGTTTTGAACTTGTTCATCATTGGAATGTTTTTACCTTATTTCATTTAATTGCTTCGTTACTCACTCACTCTTTGTTGACCAGGTTCGTCCCATTACACCAGTGTCCTTTTTTTCTGAGAAACCCAAGGTAATATTCATACTGGCTAGGAGAGATTTGGCTAGAGCACTGGGAAAGGTCTCCTACCCTCTTTGAATACTAACTGGTGCCAGACCAGACTAGTGCATGGAAAATTCCAAGATGTAGGAAGGATAGTTGGAGAGAGGTGGTCGGGATATTCAGAGGCGTTGGAGAATTTAATAATGGAGTACCAGATGAAGGTAAGGGGGCAAGCTGGAATGCTGTGTCTGTCTGAATGTTACAGGAGTAGTTAAATAATGAAACTGGTAACATGGTAGAGAAGTAGATTATAGAGGCTGTAACATGCAAAACTTTTAATATAAAAATAATAAAAGCCAATAAAAGAAGGTAAGCGTTTTCACGGCCGATGGACGCTTCTTCAGACCATAGAGAAGGAGTGTTACGGCACTGTGAAAGCGCTTACTATAATAAAGTCTGTCTGGATTTGTTTATTTAATTGGCTTCGTTTTGGTCTCACCTTTCATATATTTTATTATTTTGACTAAGAACTTGAAATGTTTGTTTCTTTACATAAGCTTCATCATGTTGATATTTTACATTTTGTAATAGGTATAGTATGGCTCATTAAGCTCTAGTTGGAATTAATTAGCATCACTTACACACACACACACACACACACACACACACACACACACACACACACACACACACACACATCTATTTATACACGTACACAACTTAAAAGAAGGTAATTTGAAATAAGGAATAAAAATGATTTACATTGTAGAACATGGTATTATCTAATCCTTAGTATTCATACACTTCCTTACATTACAGAACAAATAATATAAGAAGAATTAATTAATTTTTCATTCATCTTGCAGTTTTTTTTTTTTTTTTTTACATTTGGCCATCCATTCCTTTTTGCATTGCTTTTGAGAGATGTAGACAAACTCCAGTCCATTTCTTCCATTTTTCTAGAATTTTCTTCTGTATAAACTCCAGAGGGTCTTCCAAAATGGTAAAAGTCCTCTGTCCTTCTGTAAGATTGTACTTCAATATTTTTTAACTTTTTATTAGAGGAACACGCACTTTCCCTTTTGACATAACTGAAGTTGAATAATCGTTGTTAAACCTTATAATTTTTTATTTTATTTTAACTGGATAATTAGTCCATGCTGTTTTTAAAACAAGATCTTTATCTTCGCTGTTAAAAGAATCTAAAGAGACGCATCAACTTACAAGTCAACCAAGGAAAGCCAAAGTCTCACAAATTAAGACAAAAATCTCCAATGGCCTATTAGTAAATCCAGTTTAATAAAAAAGGTTGTCACCATAAACAATAGATTGAGCACAAAGTAGAGGTTTAAGATTAAATTGAAGGTTAAGCAGTTTCGTCCATGCTGTATTCTGTAGACTTCTTCAGAACCAAGTTTGTGTAAGAATACAAAATACAAACACTGCCCCTATTTATAGTCACCCAATCAATTCACTAAGCTAATTATTAATTATTAATGATGAGTGCTGTAATCAGTGTGCATATATATATATATATATATATATATATATATATATATATATATATATATTAGAGACCACTGAACTACCTGGTGATCAGTTTAAGCATATGATTTGAATAGTTGTAAAGATTGTTGTTTAAGCGCTTCACTCGGCACTTCTACCTGTATTTTACATTCTTCCTTAATGTTGTCTGTTTTGCTTTCCAATCTATTCATCAAGTTCATTGATTTTGCTGAGTATAGACCGAATGTCTCTCTTCATTGTATTGTCCTGTACACTGAGTTTAGAGTGACTCATTCTGAGGGAATTTGTTTTGTGACCAGATAAAGTGATGAAAAAGGTTCCAAAATTATTTTTTCTTGTAGAAGTTTTTGTTTTTTCAGTAGTAGTTTAAATATACATCCATCAAATTTTGAAATTTTCTGTAAAAATCTGAGATGCTGTAATGAAGCAGAGCAAAAACACTGTGTTGTTAATTACGTACCACCTTGGCCATGCCCCCTCATTAAGTACTGTTCGATTGCTAAATCACACTTACGTTATTTTGAGCGATCACACGTTTCCTGCTTACCACCTTGGCCACACCCCCTCATTAAGTACCGTTCGATTGCTAAATCACACGTTATTTTGAGCGATCACATGTTTCCTGCTCACCACCTTGGCCACACCCCCTCATTAAGTACCATTCGATTGCTAAATCACACGTTATTTTGAGCGATCACACGTTTCCTGCTCACCACCTTGGCCACACCCCCTCATTAAGTACCATTCGATTGCTAAATCACACGTTATTTTGAGCGATCACACATTTCCTGCTCACCACCTTGGTCACGCCCTCTCATTAAGTACCATTCGATTGCTAAATCACACGTTATTTTGAGGGATCACACGTTTCCTGCTCACCACCTTGGCCATGCCCCCTCATTAAGTACCGTTCGATTGCTAAATCACACGTTATTTTGAGCGATCACACGTTTCCTGCTCACCACCTTGGCCTTGCCCCCTCATTAAGTACCGTTCGATTGCTAAATCACACTTATGTTATTTTGAGTGATCACACGTTTCCTGCTTACCTGCTTTTATGTATGTATTTCACAGATTTTTGTTTTGTATAAAAAAAATTGCTCTTCCCGTCACCGTTACTGTCTTGAAATAACCTTCAGCAAAGGATTTCCATCTAGATGTTTAAGTAGTTTGCATTAGTATTGCACTTCTGGGTCTCTAGTACTTTGTTTTTTCATTAACAGGACTGAGTTTATTCATCTTGTGGCAGGAGGTATCCGCCTAGTCTATCTGAACTGGGAAATGCACAGAAGGACTCGTACTGTAGTCATTTTATTGGCCAGAGGGCTCATTATTTAGTTTTCAGTTTTTTTAATGTGCTGGGATAATTTTTATATATTTGAATGAGTTAGCAGTGCCCTGTACAGTAGCAAACACCTAGAATGCAAATTTTATCTGTAGAATGGCCCATAAAACTGTAACCTGTAAAGCAGTAAAACAGTGTGAATACTTTTGTGCCAACAAGCTTAGAGCAGTACATTCGGCCTTGAGTGGCAGTACCTGCAGATTTTGTTGAATTCAGTATTGTGTAAACATTAAAGTTAGTAGAATTTAGTGTTGTTTGTCATAATCTGCCCCTTATTAGTCTGCACCACAAAGCACCCTTAATAGACTTCTAACCCAAATATACCACTCCTGTGTATCTCAGAGATCAAAGGATTGGACATTATGGATATGCAATTTCGTAACTTCTCTGTAGCCAGCTTAGTGGATATCAACATTTTGAGACAATGTAGCAATTGTCTCATGTTTACTGACAACCACTTAATCCTTAAAGAGCCGGCACAGTATGCGAGAGGCATATTTACACAATGACACTGGGGGCTGAACTCTCACATCAAAGTCCTTATCAGGTTGTTGAAACCATACACAAAACCCAACTCATATAACATGCAGCACACACACACACACTAACATATGCTGAGGCACTTAAAAGCAATCTTCCTAAACAACAAATATCACCTATTCTACCTACTGTCGAAGCTATGTTGAAGCAAGCCCAAAGACGCATGGAAAAAACGGGTTCCTATTATAACCTCGAACTTGTAAAAGTTCGATTGTCACATGGTCGACACCATATGATCAAACTTTTATAAGTTCAAACGTTAAAACAAATGGCTCCATACAGCGCAGAATGGGAAGATTTCCCTTTTCTGCACTGAAGTGCGATCTCGGAGTTGGTATATTTACATAGCAGGGGGTGTAGGGGGCTTGTTTCCCTGCTCAGAGCATTTAGGTAAGTTTTTCTTTTTTTTTCTTTTTTTATTATATATTCAATGTTTCAAACTTCGATCATAGGTTCAATGTTTTGAAACTTCAAGTATATAATATAGACCCAAAAAAACCCAACACCTAACACCACATGTACTGTCACTCTCAATGGATCCCTAAACACTAAGCCCCTAAGGCAAACAAACACACTTCCCAGGGCTCTCATCACAGGGGACTCCATTGCCAGATATACTGATGCCCTTCTAATTTATTTTTCCTCTAAATTACTGGAAGTCATCTTCTATACCAAAGCTGAAACCAGAACTGCTGTTTTTGTTGAACAGCTGCACGACTCTTCCTCACCAGAGTGTTCCCTTTTCCGTTTCTAGTTGGTTTTCTCATACTTTCTCCAGATTTCTTTTTTGCTGACATCCAGGCAAAATAGTGATGAGCCAGAATCTGACTTTTACAAAATTGTTAGTTTTACTTGCTGTCTTCTTCTTTTCTGCAGCACGAGAGATCTAGTTAACGTGAAGCCATACTGGAACCCAAAGATTCTCCCTCGCACTAGTCTTGGTTTTCTGTTTCTCTCTGTCTCTGTCTCTGTTGCAACTCACCTCCCCTGACACCCATGTTTAGAGATGAGGCTTGTGCTTCAGTGATGTCTCTTAGCTTAATTGTCTATCTCTTAACATAGTCACATCGATCAGTCATTCTTCACGTCAGTTATCCATTTAACTGTACCGTTGTCTTAAAGTACATAGTAACTCAACTGATCGTTCGTGTTCCTTAACAGAACTTTAGTAGTTTATGGTATTTTTTCCATTCATTTATTTCTCTCTTCTCTATGGACTACCAGCTATGTAATTCTACCTTAGATCAAGGACATCTGTTCTGGGTTATTTCTGTGTAGTATAGATTAGTTCACAAAGCATTTACATAGCTGTAGACTTAGGATGACATCCGCTATTGTACCTTACTCTGACGTCTTCCTTTTCTTTAAAAATGAAACTGACATTTACTTCTCTGGAAATATGTTTTGTTTATAAGTATTCTTGTGCATTACTGAAACATGTTTTATAATTATTTGTTTGTGACTGTTGCATTGAATACTGGGTCTGTATGTAGTAATTTTATGCTAATAATCCGCTACAGTAATGACCGGAGGGTGTAGGGATGCCTGTTACAGATTTTGGTGACCTGAGTGCACCCTAGCTTTTAATTAGTGAGTTTGCTGAACTCTTTGGCATTAATACGTAGGGCAGGTAGTGCTGATAGGTGATGCTAAGAAATCCAGGACTGTGGACATTAGTGCTTTTTTACACAGGCCATAGAATGCCCACAGCACTAACGTTGTAGCTGAAAATGCTTGTGCTTTGATGCATTTCAGCTGAGATAGCCTGTCCAATAAAATGTACATATTAAGTTTACTTCTGCTTTGATAATCTAGGTGCCGCTCCTCTTTTAGACATTTTCATAGAGTCAGAGTCACTGTTTCCTTCTGCACTGTTAAGATGCCTGTATTTTTGACAGGAACATACCAGGTGACTAGATTGACAGTGAGTTGCTGTTGCCTAAAAAATGAAATGGTTTTGAGATGGTTTCATGTTCTAAGCCTGATCCAGTTGAGTCCACTGGGTGATTACTGAATTTCAGCTAAGAAATATTAATCTCTACATAGATGATGCCTTTTTTCCCTCTATTCTGAGACATCTCAAAACCTGGAGAATTATTTGGGAGATGTATCCTTATAGACATAAAGGACACATTTGTGTTTGCAGATGCAAATGTTGTGATATCTGCATACCAGGGTCAGGTTAATGCAAGCCGAAATGGGTCTGATACTGCTTGTCACAGAATTCATTACACCTTGCAATTGGAATGCATCTGTTCACTTATTGAAAGGATGTTTATGCACAGACTACTTACGTTTACTGTTACCAGATTTTTTTTCTTTTTTTGTCTGAGATGTTTTCTGTCCCTTTAAACACTTAGCAGGATGCATTATTGCAGAGTTAAAAAAAAAGAGCTTTTGCAAATATTTCTTTCCTGACCTATTTTGAAATACAATGCTTTCAGTGTCTTTAAAAACTTTGCAGAGTATATGCTGTCATCCTGAAAAGGAGAGCTGTTACATTTTTTACTGACCTCAAAATAAAATAAAATAAAAAAATAAAATAAAAATAAAATAAAGTACAGTGGTCAGAGATGGGTATTGTTTCTGAGTTGTTGAATGCTTATGCTGTGAGAGAAGATTCTGCTTGCAGAAAACAAAAAGCCTAACATGACTGTGAAAAGGTTCTAGGGTGAAGTTAACTTATTGGCAGATGATGTTATCATTGGAAGATAGTGTGACCTTTCAGTTCTACAGAAAGTCTCAAAAGCTGTTCAGAGTTAGGTTTGGAAAAGTTCTCTCTCAGGTAATGATCGAGTGTCTGTCTACCCTTTCTTTCTAAATGTGCCTGCTTAATGCTGGGCAGAGAGCTTTTTTATCATTCCTTATCTTTAATTACAGAAATTAAAAATAATTTATTGCTTTCTGTTAAATTAACCTCTTGGTCATAACACTGGAGAATTTATACCTGTAATTTCTCCATAGAACATTCCTAACACCAGATAAAATAGTCAGTTTATTACTTCTAGTAATGTTTTATGTCGGAGATGTTCTCAAGCATGCACAGCAGTCTGGATACTTTGTTTTTGAGTGCACTAGTATAAAACAATTCTGGAATAATATTAATAATTTTTTACAAGCTTTATTCACAGATTTCTTTATATTACCTAAAGCTTTAGTGCTATAGAATATAAATGAAGGTCCTCATTTGAGGAGGGACCATCTTTATTTATCATTGTAGCAGTTGCTAGGAAGTGTATAATGAGTGAATGGAATTCCACTTCACCACCGTCCTTGGAAGATTTCCTGTCTTTAATGAAAGAGACAGCACAGAAAGATGTCAACATTAAAGAACTGAGAATCTGTCTTAACACTAACAAATAATCCTTGGAGAAAGGTACTAAATCTTACTGAAACTCGACAATTGCACTGTCCCTCTCTATGATTACTATAAATGCTTTACTTAGTTGTATGTTAGTCATATTTTGAATCAAACTGGTTTCATTTATTGATTTTTCCTGCAGGCCCAATGTAAATAGTGTATATAGTTATTTATTTATTAGAATTTAGATTATGTTGTATCTGGAGTATTTTTATTTGTTTGAAAATAAAAGTTGATTAAAAAAACAAAAGAAAGCTTTTTTACCTCACAGTGGGAGCCTAGGCTATAGAACCTTTGAGAGGAGATTGATCTGACTTTCTGATGTAATTACGAAGGCTCTGGCCTGCACTCACTGCTACCCATTATCTCTAGTAAGGGCCGATGAATGCATCGTCGCTTTTTTTAAATAATTTGTCTTGGCTTATGAACCTTCATGGTTTGTGTTGATGAATCAGTTTCAGGCGCTTTTAGAGACTTTCTTATAAGTCCTGTCAGTTTTGTGCTTAGTGCTGCATTGACTGTGATATTCATTACTTTTCTTAATCAGCATCTTGGTGACGTTTTGCAAGTCGTGTCCTTTATGTGGATGATATGGCAGTTATCAAGATGTCCATGATACCCGTCTTTCCTGGAGGTATCCCGAAATCTTCACAAAATGAGTCTAGGCCAGCGTACCATTAGTTTAGGCAAATGTATGCCATAGTTTGAATAAGATAGCATGTGTCATGATCAGTAGCACCTGTCAAGAAAGTGCCTGAATGTGGTGCAGCAGTGGTTCAAAGCCTGGAGTCGGCAGATGTGTACCAGTATGCATGTCTCTGGTGCGCCCCTTCTTTGTCACTGTTGCCATATTAATTAATAGCTGTTTTTAATCCAAGATAGCAAACAAGCAGTAACTGTTATAAAGTTTGCATGTGTCTCTGTCCTGAAGCCTGGGTGTCCTTATGGAGCAAATGACCATGGCCTGCCTTGCCAGTGCTTCCTATTAACACTGTTGCTGATTCATTATAGACCACAGGAAGGGAATTCTTTGGTTTCATATTTTAGATATAAATATTGTTATATCCTCTTTAGAACAGTACAGTGACTGATAACCAATAAAGAGTAGACCTTAGCATACAAATGTTTGTCAGCGAGCTGTCATTTACAAGTTACTGCTGTCTGCAGGATAACAAACTTACTTCAAAAGGTTTTAGTCAGAACCCGTGCTTATATCAGGAATCCTATTACTGTAGACATTGCTTCAGCCCATATCAGGATGGGATGAGACTTGTTAGCATCTGTTTTTTGCAGATTCCTGCTGATAAAGCCATCAAGGCCATTGAACTAAATGGGTTTAAAATAGGAGTTTAGGAATGCCCGAAGGAGTTTTATATTAGATGGTTGTGTTATGGAAAGCCCTACTGTAATGTATATGTACCTGATCAATGATCGCTTGTAGCTAGTATTATCAGCTTCTGTTTTTTCCTTCAGCCAGTCAGCTAAATGTGTGTGTTGTTTTTTTAATTCCTTGGTTAGTAGCCCCCCCCGAATGCTGCTGCACTTGCCCTTCACCACATCGTCATTATTTACAAGACGTCGTGGTGCCCTTTACCACATTGTCATTATTTACAAGACGTCGTGGTGCCCTTTACCACATTGTCATTATTTACAAGACTTCGCGGTGCCCTTTACCACATTGTCATTATTTACAAGACTTCGTGGTGCCCTTTACCACATTGTCATTATTTACAAGACGTCGTGGTGCCCTTTACCACATTGTCATTATTTACAAGACTTCGCGGTGCCCTTTACCACATTGTCATTATTTACAAGACTTCGTGGTGCCCTTTACCACATTGTCATTATTTACAAGACTTCGTGGTGCCCTTTACCACATTGTCATTATTTACAAGACTTCGTGGTGCCCTTTACCACATTGTCATTATTTACAAGACGCCGTGGTGCCCTTTACCACATTGTCATTATTTACAAGACTTCGCGGTGCCCTTTACCACATTGTCATTATTTACAAGACTTCGTGGTGCCCTTTACCACATTGTCATTATTTACAAGACGTCGTGGTGCCCTTTACCACATTGTCATTATTTACAAGACTTCGCGGTGCCCTTTACCACATTGTCATTATTTACAAGACTTCGTGGTGCCCTTTACCACATTGTCATTATTTACAAGACTTCGTGGTGCCCTTTACCACATTGTCATTATTTACAAGACTTCGTGGTGCCCTTTACCACATTGTCATTATTTACAAGACTTCGTGGTGCCCTTTACCACATTGTCATTATTTACAAGACTTCGTGGTGCCCTTTACCACATTGTCATTATTTACAAGACTTCGTGGTGCCCTTTACCACATTGTCATTATTTACAAGACTTCGTGGTGCCCTTTACCACATTGTCATTATTTACAAGACTTCGTGGTGCCCTTTACCACATTGTCATTATTTACAAGACTTCGTGGTGCCCTTTACCACATTGTCATTATTTACAAGACTTCGTGGTGCCCTTTACCACATTGTCATTATTTACAAGACTTCGTGGTGCCCTTTACCACATTGTCATTATTTACAAGACTTCGTGGTGCCCTTTACCACATTGTCATTATTTACAAGACTTCGTGGTGCCCTTTACCACATTGTCATTATTTACAAGACTTCGTGGTGCCCTTTACCACATTGTCATTATTTACAAGACTGCGGTGCCCTTTACCACATTGTCATTATTTACAAGACTTCGTGGTGCCCTTTACCACATTGTCATTATTTACAAGACGTCGTGCCCTTTACCACATCGTCATTATTTACAAAACTTTGCGGTGCCCTTTACCACATTGTCATTATTTACAAGACGTCGTGGTGCCCTTTACCACATCGTCATTATTTACAAGACGTCGTGGTGCCCTTTACCACATTGTCATTATTTACAAGACATCGTGGTGCTCTTTACCACATCGTCATTATTTACAAGACGTCCGAGTGCCCTTTAGCACATTGTCATTATTTACAAGACTTCGTGGTGCCCTTTACCACATTGTCATTATTTACAAGACTTCGTGGTGCCCTTTACCACATTGTCATTATTTACAAGACTTCGTGGTGCCCTTTACCACATTGTCATTATTTACAAGACGTCGTGGTGCCCTTTACCACATCGTCATTATTTACAAGACTTCGTGGTGCCCTTTACCACATCGTCATTATTTACAAGACTTCGTGGTGCCCTTTACCACATTGTCATTATTTACAAGACTTCGTGGTGCCCTTTACCACATTGTCATTATTTACAAGACGTCGTGGTGCCCTTTACCACATTGTCATTATTTACAAGACTTCGTGGTGCCCTTTACCACATTGTCATTATTTACAAGACTTTGTGGTGCCCTTTACCACATTGTCATTATTTACAAGACTTCGCGGTGCCCTTTACCACATTGTCATTATTTACAAGACTTCGTGGCCTCAGTTGTTGATTTCTTTTCTGGGTAAAACATGGCACAGGATGTTACTTTGCTTGCTGTTCTTGTCTAGGTTTAATATTGAAACGTGCACTTAGAGAAGTTCCTGGAGCCATGCAAGCAATAATGCCCGACAGGGTATGTGTTAAGTGTAATTAACGCCCACCCAGGGGGCCTCTACACTCCTGGTAGGGTGCTAATTACACATTAACACTCACCCTGGAGGGCATTATTGTGCGCAGAGAATGGGTTCTTTGTAAAATTGTTGTGTTTTACACACACACACACACACACACACACATATATATATATATATATATATATATATATATATATATTATATATTTTTTTAGTATATTATTGATGTAAAGTAGTTCATCCGCCTACTGTTTCAAACTTGCTGTAGTATATGTTAATGGTGTTGGAGGAAGCATTTTACATCCAAAATATAACATTTAAAAAACAACCAAGTTATTTACTTAATTGTTTGGTCTCTTTTACTCCTAAATCGTCTGGTTGGCAGGCTTTGGAGATTGAAATTATTAAATAATGACACACATTTGAGCTTCAGACTTTGAAATTCATGCTAACTTAAATGCTTTACTTTAGCAGCTTTGTAATTTTATAAGAGCAATAATTAAGCTTTTATTTTAGAGCCTTTGTTACCCCTTTTTTATTAGGCTTCATCCTGATTTCTTCAGCTGAAAGATGCAGAGGTTTGTAAACCTCTTTCACACACACACACATGCACACACACACCTCAATTGTCCAGATTTTCACAGAATGCCCTGATTTTTTTGCCTCATATTTTTTCTGTTCCTCATAAAATTTGATGGCAAATCACTGGGATGACCTGAGCACTGAAGTCACTAAATAATGACTTACATTTGAGTTTCAGACTTCCTGTACTTCAGAAAATGCATGCTAATGTAAACCTGGTTATTCTAGCAACTTTCCACGTTTCTAAGAGCAATATTTAAAATCCGTCCCTACCTATTTTTAGCCCATTGTTTCCCCATTTATTTGTATTTGTCCAAATTGCTTGTGCCGAGAGGTATGGTAGAGAGGAACACAAAGATGTTATGTGATGCTGCCAGGGATCACCCGATCACTCTCACTCTTCACTTTCTCTCTCTCACACACATACACATGCACACACTGTCTCTCTCTCTCTTCTGCTTTCATGTATGCATTCACTCACACACACATACAACAACATAAATACACAAACACACGATCATACGATCATCCACGTGCGCGCGCACACACACACACACGCATACACACACACAAACACGCACACACACTTTTTATTTTACACTCACTAAACAGCAAAAGCACTGCTTAGCAAGTGTAAAATAATGGCGTCAGTTCTATTCCTTCAGTCTGAGCTCCATGTCCGCTTGATATGCTGCCCTTAAGCAGTGGACTCATGTATTATTGGGCATTAATACCCTGCTGGAGCTCATTCTCCAAGAAGGGTACTGATGGACAGTAGTCCCAGTCTCTAAATTAGGATTAATGACCAGTTGATATACTGGAGTCCTGCAGTAGTAGCTGAGTTTTCTCTTATACTGAAGCCTCAGAACCATTTTTAAAACATGTTTTAGGCCTCCCTAGTGTGGAACACCATAATCTTCTGCATGCTGTCCCAATTTAGAACTATTAAGTTATTCAAACATAACCTGGACAAATGGATTGGAGAGCTAAAATTTACCCCTTGAACTTGCGCGGATCTCCCACTATTTAGACTGTTTTATTATATGTGGGAATATGTGACTAAAGCTTAAAAAGGCTTCTTTAGGCAGTTAGTCTAGTAATCACCTATAAACCTATGGAGACTATATATTTATTTCCTACTCTTTATTTAAACATCAGATAATGATGGGGAATATCACAGTATAATGTAAAATCACTTTATCTATCACTGTATATGTAGACAGAAGCACGCTTTGCTTTTTTAATAATAGGATTTTGGTTTCATTTAGTAGAGAGTTAGCAACATATGTACTATCAGTTTTTGTAAAGATATATTTTTCATAATTTCTCATAAATCTAGTTTGCTTACAGCAAAATAGATGTGAAAAGAGTGTTGTACAGCAGTAGCTGGAAACATTAATATCTGCAGTAAGCATTCTGTTAAAATTTGAGCTGCAGGATTTACTTACATTTTGCAATATATCTCCTAGGATTGTTTTACAGTTTGATAATTTGTTTACCTCAGTTTCTTCTTGTATGCCTTATTTTTGTTATATAAAGTATATTTGATAGTTAGAACTGCGACTTTCCAGAACATAGCTCCTTTGGCTACGTGAGCAGAATCAGAGCTTGCTACTTTAGCATGCCTGTGATTCAATTATTTTTTTGAAATTGAATCTTTTCTTTTTGAAACAGTTGCCAAATAAATAATGTATGACTGAACAAAAATAACTCTTATGCTGAAGCTTTTAAAAATCGTGTCTTATTTTTTTTTTGCCATTGTGTGGTACTTTTGCTGATAAATAAAATGCATTTTAAAGCAAACTTTCCCCAGCCAAAACCATTGGGTTGGTATCACAAGCATTTAACGCAACATAAAATGAGAGCAAAGTCACCAGTCTACATTTTTACTTTCTGAACACCTTTGAAATACACTATTTGTAGTTTCACTCCACCACATTTGATGCAAATAAGCTTGACATATAAATGTAAGAATAGATAATGTTGTGTGTCTGTCATCATTATATCGCCGTCATGGAAGTAGAGAGACCATTAAGGTGAGTGACAGAAATGCTTTTGAGGAGTTTGGAAGAAGATATATGTTGACAGTGGTATTTCAGGTTCCAACATTCTTAGACTAAATAGTTGTTGTTACTGAAATCTAGGGAATAGCCCATCAGTCTAGACTTCCATGTGAGAACAGATTTCTCTGAATGTTATCCAAAGTCTTAAAAGAGGGATCAGAAGACACATCAGTCTAGCATAGAAGATTACAGCTACAAACTGTTAATAAAACAGCTTTCTGTGGAGCAGGGTTTGATTCCATCAGTATACTGTGTCTTCCTGAGCAACTCATTTAGACAGTACTTTGGGGCAATTGGGATTTTGAGCTAGGCTCTTTAATGGCTTCCTGGACTGCATGCCTAGTAACTACCTATGAACATAAAAACTGAATATCTACATAACTGAAAACAAGTTTATCTGATTGACAAAGTATAGGTGTTAAGTTGGGTGTTACCTCTCAACCTTTTAGACCAAGAAATCTGGACAAAGCAATAAACAAAAGTGGGACAAAGGTGAAAAAATAGGGACAATTTTTAAATATTGCTCTTACAAATGTAGAAAGTTGATCGAGTCACAGGTTTTGGATTATCTTGGATTTTCTGAATGATATGAAGGCTGAAAGTCAAATATCTGTCATTATTTTCTAACTTTAGTCCGTAATGATTTGCCACTAATTTGCCCGAAAGCCACAATTTCATGAAAAACAGACAAAAAATATGAGGCAAAAATCTGGACATTTTGTGAAAGTCTGTACAATTGAGTAGTTAAGCTTATGATTAAGAATTTGTGGTTCTGTTAAGATGAATACGCTGCTTTGGTAACCATGACTAGTATGCAGGACTACCAAATGCGATGTTATGTTTTGGAGCAAGATTGCCTTGACAGCTGTGGTTTAATGACTGTCACTGTATTTTCTTTTATATCTTTCTGTCTGCACTCAGTCACTGCTTAACCTCTGGCTCTTTTCCCAGTAGACGAATCCTCACAGCTGTGTATTCCCCAGTTGCTCCTTTCCAGGCAGTAGCAGATACGACCCTTTGCTACTTGGTGGTCCCTCTGACTTCTTTGGAAGTCTGCCTTGTGATGTGTGTTGCTTAGGGATGGGGAAGTGAGGAATCCAGTTCGGTAGTTCTAGTTGAAGTACTGGGAGGCATCACTAACATGAGTGGGTGTGGGTGCAATCATCGCCATGCCTGTTTTGTGTATCTGCAGGTGTCAGGGTTATATGAAAAAAAACTTTTCCAAACCTGACTACAGTCTCCTCAGATCAGGTATAAGCAGCTTCACAGCCACCGTCCCTTCAGTTGGAACTAGCACTAATGTCCAAGCCTACACCAAAAAACTATATGAGCACCTACATAGCTGAATGGACTCAGCAATACCTGACAGGACCAAATCATCTTCCTCAAGGAAGAGTAAACCTGTCCGGTGGACAGCAACAGTAAACAAACTCTGTAAGAGAAGGAAAACATTGCTGTCCAGGGCCCAGAAGCAGCAGGTGCCAAGTTGGAAGCAATCTCTCCTTTGTCTCAAAAAGCTAATACGGTCACTGATGAAATCCTCTAAGACTAACTTTGAGTCCAAATTGGCCGCATCCACCAAGGGCAATCACAAGGCCTTCTTCACATATGTCTGCAATCTCAAAGGCAACACCCAAATCTGCTCTGAACTGGTGGTCAATAACACCACATACATAAATGCCATAGATATAGCCACCTGCTGGCAGACAGGTTCAGTGAAAACTTCACTCCCTGTCCCCCCATCAATAAACCAGGACATCCCCAGCATCTGCCCCCACTCCCCTCATCACCAGGAGCAGGTCCTTAATGCCCTCTGAAAGGCAAAAAATAAAGTCTCCGTGGGACCCGATAACATCCCTGGCTGTATCCTACATGAACTCAGGCATGAGCTCTCAGCTCCATTAGACACTTTATTCCACCAAAGCATGAGCACCGGCTTCATCCCAGCTGAACGGAGGACAGCCCGCTGTCACCCCTCTATACAAAGGTGGAGCATCCACTGACCCATGCATTTATAGGCCCAACAGCCTAACTAGCCTGATCTGCAAGGTCATGGAATGCATTATCATGGGCCTTATAAACAAGGACATTGGCAACCTCCAAACACTTGACCCCACACAGTTTGGTTTTGTCAAAGCAAGATCATGCCTGTTAAATTTGGTCAGCTTCTTTGAAACATTCACCAAAGCCATGGACGAGGTGAAGATGGTGCACACAGCCTACCTTGACCTAGCCAAAGCCTTTGACACTATTCCCCACTCTGGTATAATAGATAACCTCTCCCAGCTAGGCATCAACCTGTATGTTACCAGATGGGTAGCTAACTGGCTCACTGATAGAACCCACTCAGTCAAAGTAGGGAAAGCCACCTCTAGTAGTAGACCCATAACAAGCGGTGTACCCCAAGGATCAGTTTTGGGGCTTCTCCTGTTTGGGATATACTTTTCTGAGGTGCAAGCCAAAACCAGTGGTCCATGGCTGACCAAGTTTGCAGATGACTGCAAGCTGGGCACTGTCTTAAATTCCCCTAGTGATGTGAACAATCCCCCAAGAGGGCCTTACCCAAACCAATGACTGGTGCCAGAAGCATGGCCTCAAACTGAATTCCAAAAAATGCATCATTATCCCCTTTGGAGAAAATGTCATCCTCACTAATTATCACATTAATAACAGCATACTAAGCATGCAGTCAGTCATGAGGGACATGGGCACCCAGGTTGATAGCAACCTGACTTTTGACCACCACGTTGCCTCTGTTGTTTGGAAGGCTTTCTACATGGCCCACCTCATAAATAAAGGTATTTCATCTGGGAACAAGGAGGTCATAACATCTCTGTACTCATCCCTTATCAGCCCCATTATTGAGTACAATGACTCCTTTGGCATGTACCTTGCCAAGCACACACAGCAGTTGGAGAGACCACAGAGGTTCCTGACCAGGAAAATCCAGGGTTTCAAACACCTATCCTATACAGATAGGCTAAAAGCTGTGTCCCTCTACTCAGTTTCATACAGACTGCTCACAGGTGACCTGTGTCTGACATACAAGGCCATTTCAGACCCATCCCTGATGGAGTTGATGCATATCCGTAAGACAAACTCCCCTCGCGCAACCCGCACGCAAGGCCTTAACCTGGTCTGTGACATTAATAGAACTTGGCGGGATAGATTTGTGTCCCAAAGACTCCCCCATCTGTGGAATAGACTCCCTCTCCATGTCAAGCAGAGTACCTCTCTAGCCCTCTTTAAGAGGAACCTGGATGACTGGATGGGAAACAGAGAATATACCTATGGGATCCCACCTATATTCCTGCTGGACAAGAGAAACAGGTGCTGACTTTGAGGAAACATGAGCAAAAGTCTTGGCTAGGCTTATAAGGTCCTCTGAGCCAATAGCCTAGTATCATCCTATGAACCTATGTGTATCTGCGGGTGTGGGTGCAGTCATCACCATGCCTGTTTTGTGTATCTGCAGATGTAGGTGCAGTCGTCACCATGGTTGTTTTGTGTATCTGTGTGTGAGGGTGCAATCATCACCATGCCTGTTTTGTGTATCTGTGTGAGGGTGCAATCATCACCACCCCTGTTTTCTGTATTTGTGTGGGTACAACCATCACCATGCCTGTTTTGTGTATCTGTGTGTGTAGGTACAATCATCACTATGCCTGTTTTGTGTATCTCTGTGTGTGGGTACAATCATCACCATGCTTGTTTTGTGTATCTGTGTGTGTGGGTACAATCATCACCATGCCTGTTTTGTTTATCTGTGTGTGTGGGTGCAGTCATCACCATGCCTGTTTTGTGTATCAGTGTGTGTGGGTACACTCATCACCATGCCTGTTTTGTGTATCTATGTGTGTGGGTACAATCATCACTATGACTGTTTTCTGTATCTCTGTGTGGGTACCGTCATCACCATGCCTGTTTTGTGTATCTGCGGGTGTGGGTGCAGTCATCACCATGCCTGTTTTGTGTATCTGTGTGTGTGGCTACAATCGTCACCATGCCTGTTTTGTGTATCTGTGTGTGTGAGTGCAGTCGTCACCATGCCTGTTTTGTGTATCTATGTGTGTGTGGGTACAATCATCACCATGCCTGTTTTGTGTATCTGTGTGTGTGGGTGCAGTCATCACCATGCCTGTTTTGTGTATCAGTGTGTGTGGGTACACTCATCACCATGCCTGTTTTGTGTATCTATGTGTGCGGGTACAATCATCACTATGACTGTTTTCTGTATCTCTGTGTGTGGGTACAATCATCACCATGCCTGTTTTGTGTATCTGTGTGTGTGGGTGCAGTCATCACCATGCCTGTTTTGTGTATCTGTGTGTGTGGCTACAATCGTCACCATGCCTGTTTTGTGTATCTGTGTGTGTGGGTGCAATCATCATCATGCCTGTTTTGTGTATCTGTGTGTGTGTGGGTGCAGTCGTCACCATGCCTGTTTTGTGTATCTGCTCCCTAGGTAATGGGCATTAAGGATGCTTGGTCTCCACTTGAAGTTGCAGAGGTGGTGATCTTCTGTTAGCCCTCACCAGAAGATAGAAGATGTTTTTTGTTTTCCCCATTCTGCCTTCCCTCAGCCAACTGCTTAGGTTTATATTAAGTCACCGAAATGTTATTCTGGCAAACACATGTTCATCGACCAGTAATCAGTGAAAATCACTGAATTTACTAAGGGCAACAAAATAGTTGGCTGAAGCACAATGGACAACCACAGAACTTTGCCCCTTTCTCCACTCTAGTATGATCACTGAGTTGTTATATGTATGTAGTTAGTGGGGGTATGGGGGATGGAGTTCCCCACTCGAGTGGGTTTAAGTCAACTACAAGTTGGTCCATTGTGCTTTGGGCCACTATTTTGTTGCCCTTAGTAAATTCAGTGAATTGTTAACATGATTTTCACTGGTTAGGGGTTGATGAATAGGTGTTCACCAGAATTACTTTCTGGCAAACTTATATAGACCCATCCCCTCAGTGCCCTGACCTCATTTCCAAGCAGATGTTGCAAGAGATGTAGATGGACACCATACCTCTGTGCCTTCAGTCTGACAATGATTCCTTAGTAAGGATGTGATAGTCAACCCTAATGCCCATCCTTACTCATGTATGTTAACTTTATACCTAACTTTGCTCTTAACCCCAACACTGCACCTTATTTTACAAAAACCCTATCTATAGCACTTTCACAATTCAGACAAATTTAGCCAGAGTATAGCAGTAATGTGCTGTTGCACTGATCGCAAAATGAAATGGTTTTCCTTTTTTAACACCTTCATTGGGTTATTACTTAAGATATAGTTGACATACGTTTACATAAATGGAAACAAACCATATTAATATATTTCTAGTTGCAAATATTATGCATCACCTATATTGTTTTGTGTAATCATCAGTCCAACATTAAGTAAATCGATCAATTTCTGCCTTCCCCTAAAACTTCCTTCTTCCTGCGAAACCTTATTCTGCATATATTGTCCCTACAATTTCCATATTTTCTCGATGTAACTTGCTGGTGTCCTTTTCTAAAGATGCCACTTCCAGTTCCTGTCTTCTGTGTTACAATATTTAATGCTTCAAATAGTTTCCGTTTTCTAGTAAAATTACTTTTTTCGGCAGCCACCAGATCTAAACTTAACAAGGCCTTACTACGTGTAGACAATTCAGATCCTGTATACCAGCTGAAAAAATAATTTCCTTTATTACACCCATTGGCTCACCAAATATTTTGGACAGAATATTCCCAGTTACCTCCTTCCTCATTACACCACCACCATTTGTCATCTACCTGAGGAAAAATTCTTTGGATTCTGCTTGTGGTATACAAATACCTATGCAGATACTTCCAAGCTTCGATCCTAAATATTCTGTACTTTGTTGCATATGTGGGAGCTATACACACATATATATATATATATATATATATATATATATATATATATATATATTTATATATATATGTCCTCCAATTCTTGCCTTGTGATCCCAATAATTTCTAACCTCCACTGATTGACATCTAGTGCTATTATGCAATGTTTTATATGCCCTAGTAATTATCCCTTTTTTGCAGCAGCAGCTTCTGTTCTAGATTCAAGTAAAAAATCTGCCAGAACAGGTTAGGATTTCTCTGTCCCTTTTTCTTTGCGTATGCTACAATATTAACACCTGATAAGAAAAGCAGTCTCTAGCCTGCAGTCCAAATGTCTTGGCCTTTTCCCATTTTATCACCTTTTTCCCTCTCTAGTTATTTTCTCCAAGTTTTTTTTTTTTTGTTCCTTTGCCAATTTTCTCCAGTAAATTCCAGGCCACCTATTGCCTATTCCCTGCACTCCTAATTGCAGTCATCCCAACCAAAAAAATCTTAGAATCTTTTCTGTTGCTTTATGAATATAATGTTCTGTATGGCTTTGTTATTATCCTTAAAGATTTGCATCCAAATATTCGGGTCTACTTTACGCTCGAAACATGAAAAACCCGAATCCAAATAGAGCGACATGTAAAGAGCGAATCGTGAATACGTCGAAGTAACGAAACCGCAAAAGTGGAAATATCGAATTCGCATAGTTGGCCCATCTGCAGTATAGCTCTGTAAGGTAAGCGTGCGATAGTTACAGACCTTAGGGTTAGGGAGGGGTTAAGGTAAGTGCATAGGTAGGTAGTTTATGTAACGTTTTGTGTTGGTAATGTATGTAAGGTTTAGTGTAGGGTTTTGTTAAGTGTATGTGTGTGGAATAGTTTGTTTGGGTATAGCTCCGTAGGGGAAGTGTGCGGTAGTTACTGACCTTAGGGTTAGGGAGGGGTTAAGAATATTGCATAGATAGTTGTGCATGTGGGATTTAGTGTAGGGTTAGCAGTAGGATTTTGGTGCTTTAAGTTAGGGTTAGAAGTAGGGTTTTGGTTAGTGTATGTATGTATTTTTTTTATTGTGTTTGGGTAGGTGGTGGGTTGGCCGACTATGACGGTTCGAGGTTTTAAATTTTGCGCTTTAGTACATTTGACGTATTCGCGGTTTGCTCTTTATGTGTCGCCCTATTCGGATTCGGGTTTTTCATGTTTTGAGCGCATAAAGTAGACCTCAAAATTCTAGTCTGTACGTACTTCTTGAATTTCCCCTGCTTCATCATCATCCCATTCTAGCCTTATCCATATAGCTGTAAAATATCCCTTCAAATCAGGCAGTCGTAAACCACTTTGTGCTATTGGAAGGATCAACTTATCTCACTTGAGCCTTGCCTTTTCCCTTCCCAGATAAAACCGTATAACTCTTTATTAATTACTACCAATAACGTCTCTTCTAGTTGATAACAATATGCCTGATCTGTGTATAAAACTAAAGGGACTAAAAACATTTTAACAGCTTGTATCTTGCTAGCCATATCCAAAAACAATAGTTTTCACTTTCCCAGTTTTTGTATTATCTTTTGAATAGCATCATCCCACACATACTTAGCAGCCATAACAGAATCCGTTTTAATCCATACTCCTAAATACTTCATTTTATCATGTCTCCATAAATATGGGTATTGCTGAACCAATTCATACATTGTTTACAGCAATAACCTTTATTTTATCTTCATTAATTTTATATCCAAAATGACTTGAAATTGTTTCAAAATGTTTCATAACAGTGAGATGTCCTTTTCTGGTTTTATCAGGTATAAAATAATGTCATATGGAAATAAAGCCATCTTTTCTTGACTAACATACCAGTTATATCCTTGAATTTCTGAGTCCCTTATTTTCTTTGTCAAGGGTTCTATATATAATGCAAGTAACAATGGGGAGAGAGGGAACCCTGCCTGGTTCCTCTGCTGAAGCAGAAATCATCAGAGAGGACCCCATCCACTTTAATTTTTTGCCCCCGATCCCTTATCTGTCCTCCTAAGTAAGCTTATTATTATGTCAGGCAATGCAAATGCTTCCATTGCATCAAGACTCACAAATACCAGCAGTATTTTCATATATTTTGCTTCCTTCTAGATCACCACTCTTCTATCAATCTTCATGGAAGGAAGCTGAGACCTGTATTACGTACTATTGACATTTGTTAAATGTTTAGTGATGATAAATAGGAATACATTAGATATTTAGTTTTTTATGATGGATATAAGTTCATTGTTTACAGTCATCCTTAATATTATAGGGACAGAGCTTATTAGATTATTCCTGACTAAGCATAGCGCTTATTCTGATACTCAGATCAGTTTAATTTGTTCTTTGAACTTGTTTTAGAGAATAATATTTTTTATTTGAAGGGTGCTTTTATCTTCAGAAGCTTGGCATAGCTATGGGCATACCATGTGCCAATAGCTACACCAATATGGTGCTTGCCTGGTGAGAGAAGACGCATGTTTTAACCAATAATCCCTTTGTGCAGTATGTATCATGTTATACACTTTTTGGCGATGAAATTTTTTTCTTTTTTATTTGGAGTGGAAATGAGGATGCCTTATGTGCTTTTGTAAATTATCTTGAGACATCTACTGATTTTCTCCATTTTACAATTGCTTTTTTAAGAGAGAGTATAGATTTTCTGGATGTAACAGTTAGTAAAGACACTATTGGTTGCAGTAATATGAGCCTTTATCATAAGCCATGTAGAAAGAACAACATACTGCATAGATCCAGTATGTATCCCTGATTTATATATAATTATTTTATGAAAAGTCAATTTATGAGGGTCTCTAGAGTGAGTAGTGGGAAAAGTGATTGTAGAGTAGCGTTTGATGAATTAAGTTGAGACTTTTTAAATAGGGGTTACAGTACTAATGATGTACAGTAAACTCTCAGTTAACTGGCACCCATGGGGTTTGGTAGATGTTGAATAACTGTAGTTTCTGGTTGCTTGAGAGTTACTATTAAAATAAGCCTGACTAATACTGCACCCGATACTATTTGTTTGGTTTGACTTGTTCTAAGGTTGGGGAGAGAGGGAATTTATTCCTGTCTTCCTTTTTAAAACTCTAAAACTCTAAAAACACAAGGTATGTTTCTGCAGAGGGCAGAAACTGCAACACATGAAAATTGTACTGTATTTTCATCTATATTTTTTGCCGGTTGCTTGACTTCCAGTTAACTGAGAGTTTACTGTAGATGGGGTTAGGCAAGTAGAGCATATGAGAGATAACGGAGCAAAACCTTATATTTTAGAAGGTTCAGTGACCGTGACTGAGAATGATAACAGTAATGACCACTCCCGTTTAATTCGTATACTCTTGACTTATTCAGCTGATGTGGGTAGGATCTATGTGCAATATAATTAAAAAGAATTGGACTATCTTGACTGCAGATGCAAGGGTTAAATCTGTTGTTGGTACTAAACCAAGCTTCTCCTTTAAAAATAAACTTTCTCTTAAAAGACAGCTTTGTTAATGAAAAACTTCACAAAATGAAGTGCGGTCTTTAGGTACACATCCTTGTGGTTCCTGTAAGATGTGTGTGTTTTTAAAACCAGTGACTGAATTTGTACATTCTGACACAGGAGTACTTTATGAATTAAAAGTTTTTGCAATTTGTACTACTAGAAATTTAATATATTTGGCTAGTACGGCCTGTCCATCTTTTTATGTTGGTAAAAGTAATCGCATGTTGAGAGAACGAGTCCTGCAACATAATATGACATACATAAGCCGAATGTTTGTAATGCATTAGCTTTGCACTGTAACCTGAATAAAAGAGATGTGCACTCTTTTAAAATTATTTGTTTGCAAAAGATTAAGGAAGATTTAAGGGGAGGGGATATAGTTAATAGGACAGAGTTAGCAGAAAGCAAATTAATTCTTACACTACGAGCTAATAAAGGTTCTGGCTTGAACACTATGGTGCCGTTGAAACCTGTGCATAAGGCACACCCCCTCACTCATTAAATATGTACTGTTTTCTTGATTGTTTTTATTAATTATGTCCTTGATTGGTTTTAATTTTTGTATTGAGTAAGTTATTTAATGCTAAGTGTTCTCTGTATTTTTAGGGTCTGGTGAAGCTCAATATACGCAAAAAGTCCTTACTATTTTTTATTTGGATTAAAGGAACTTTTTCAGCCTTCAGTTGAGTTGGCTGGTTCTTTGTTTTATGGTTTGAATGCCATTTGTTCCTTTGGACTGGCCTTTATTTTGCTGTTTTTTTTTATTGTTCTGATAATGTTGTCAGATGTTTGCCTCCCCTCCACAAAACCACATTGATCCATGTCCATCAGTTTTGGCAACACATTTGCCATTCTTTTACCCATTATAGACATAAGTACTTTATAATCATGGTTTAAAATTGAAATGGGCTTATGAAGAGCTGATCCTGATGGGATTTTACCATCTTTAGGTATTACAGCCACTGCAGCTTTCTTCCAGGATATTGGTGCCTCCCCTCCTTTTAAAATACTGTTAAAACCTTCCAGATCTGTTTATCACTTTCTTCCCTCCTAACTTCCAAACTTCTACCAGAATACCATCTATTTCTGAGACTTTCCCGCAGATTGATTATACATGACTATCTCCTATATAACTGTCATTTGCTGAACTTTCCCGCAGATTGATTATACATCACTATCTCCTATATAACTGTCATTTGCTGAGCTTCATCTACTTCTAGCCTTGGCATACTTGAGTTTCCTTAAATGCTTCCATTTGTGTTGTAACTTGATTTCTACATTTTTTGGCCTTTTACACATTTTCATAAAATTTCCAAAATGTCACTAATACTTCTGTAGGATCTCTGGTTATTTTTCTTGTTTTAGGCTCCCTAAATATGGCATCAACCCTTTCTTATTTCTGTTGCATAAGTTGTGGTGCAAAAAGTTTTTCTGCACTGGAGCTGTCAAAAACAGCTACTTAACAGCAGTCTTTTTAAACTCAAGCATATTCTCCAGGTGCCCCCTTATTTTCTCTTTAGCAGTCTGCAGTTGCACCTTTTCTTGTTCGGTGAGATTCACCCTATTCAACAATACTTTAACCCTGTTCAAGCCCTCTAAATAATTCTTACTTAAATACTTATAGGATGTGTCAAAGCTTTCAATTAAATGTACATTCTCCTGTGAAATATAATTATGTGTAGTCTAGCCCAGTTATTGCACCTTGGGGTATAATGTAATTTCTGTTTGAGTTGCTGCTACTGAATTCACATCTTTCATACCAAATATTTTCATAAATTTCCCCAGAAATCTACACACTCTTGTTATATTTTCCCTTCTAGGTCCTGCAGTTACATCCCCACTGTTGCAAATAAAGTTCCACTCCCTACTCATAAGTAATATTCCCTGCTGAAAGCTGATTATTTCTCTCCAAATTTTCTTAAATTCCATAATTTCAGTTTTAGGTTGAATATAAATACATACCAGCATAATCTTACTCCCTTGCCAGTAGCCCCTTACTACCACAAGTTTGCCATTTGATATATATATTTCCCTTTTCCATCACTATTGGAACTCATCTAGCATTAGAAGAAGTGCTCCCCTTTTTTTGGTCCCTAATATTCTGCTGAATATCCTTCCAGAAATGCTTACTTAAAAAAAATCAAATGCTCACTTCTTTCCAAACATGTCTCCTGTAGAATTGCTGTCCGCACTATGCATTTCTTAATATAATTCAGTACTCTTACCTTTTTGTCTATACCTGTGAGTCTATTCACATTCCATTTAATATGGATAATATAGTTATTATGGTAAGAAGTTATAATACCCATCTGTTAAGTATTTTTACATGTATATTTCCAGTTTTTATGTTACATGCACCCAGTAATGTTTGACAAGTTTATACAGTTGTTTCTTGTCATCTCCATTTGAACCTATGTCATATTTTACAAGACTTTCCATTTTAATGAAAACCCTCAAACAGAAAACCTAACACACCCATATAACCTATTAACTTAAAACAAGCACACAAAACTCTGTGCATCTTTAAATAATGAAGTTTAGTCCTCCTGATAGGAACAATTATCCCTAATCAACTGCTGCACACTCAAGCATTACCTAACCTAAAATTAAAGTTGTCCATGTTAAAGCACATGATACAGCCTGTGCTCCTTCATGCACTAATTGCTGTCTGCCCTTGTTTTATCTTTATTCCCCTCCTCAATGTGAAAAACAGCTTGCGTATTTTCAGAAAATTAACTTTTAAACTTAAGAAAAAGCACACTGGCTATCTTTAAATAAAACTAACTTATACCCTGCTCTAGTAAATGCATTGAGTTATTTACATTCCAGGAAAACTGCTATCTCTTATTCACTTCCAAGTATTTCAAACTTTATTTTTTACTAAGCTGTTTCACCTTTTAATTTTACTTTTCTGTAGAGCGCTCAAGATATATTGTTTAGACTTTTAGTTAACTTGTCTCCATAGAAACAAAATAATAGAATGAACAGCTGCATCAGCTGTATATTTGTCAACTCTCACTGAACATACATTTATTTTTTATACATTGTTTTTTTTTTGTAGCACACATGCTTGCCCAAGAAACTTGTTAGTTTAAGCCAAGTGCATCAAACCAGATATTCACAATGCAAAAGTGAGAGAAAACATATCAACTCTACATATATTACAGTCAGTGCACTTTTTCACCCCATCCCCATCTCAACAGCCCAAGATTACACATATTAACTTCGTCATGCTTTTGCCCAGCCATTCTTCTCTTTTTACATTGTAATGCCTACATTTCTTAAAAGAAAAAAGTACTTGTGTACTGTAGAATTTTTATCATACACAATAATCACTGAAAATGCTTTACTATGTAACCATGCAATTTGTATCATGAACTGTTTTATACAAATACTGCTAAGAACAAAAAAGTTTTACTTACTGTTGCTGATTTTTCCTTTTAGTTACCTTTCATACACCAATGACATGAATGGGATATATGTCTTTCAGTCCCCACACAAGTTTAACAGTCAACAAAAGTCCAGTTGTTGTCTTGTTAAGCCTTACTTCACTAATATGATTGATGCCTTATAGTTTCACATTTATTCACTAATTTCAATGTTGCTGGCCATCTTCCTGTTTAATTCCTTCTCCCAACCCCAGACTCTATTTCAAGTTTAAGGCACTCCCAATTCTTCTAGTCAACTACTCTGCTTTTTTATGTGTCTCAAGCATTTTTGTTTGGAATAATGGCAAAGGTTTCACTGTCAAAGTCTCTCTACCGGCTTTATTATCAGAAGAATGAGAAGCAGAGCCCCCTTTTGTTTGATTATTCAATTCCTGTTGTTGAAACTTTTGAATTTCTTCCTTAAACCGCTCATCATCAAAAAAAAATACCCTTATCCTCAAGGAAAAAATATGGACACCTGTTTCTTGACATTCCCTGATAGCAGGGATAAATGTGCAACTCTTCTGCCTGATATACAGTGAATAAATAATTTTCCACAAGCACTGTAGTGTCTCCAGTTTTTTAATACTTTGCCTTTCTGCTACAGTTTTCTCAGGATCAACTCTTTCTGCTAGTGTGATTACATCTTTATTAATACAGGTCTTGGCTGCCTTCTCATGACCAGGTTTGAAGCATACACACTATGTGCTCTTTCAATTAACAAATTTTGCTGTGGAATAAAAGTTCAGTTGCTTATTTTTGCTTTCATAAAATTAATACAGTCTCTCCCTTCCAATTTATCTGGGACTGAAAAAAACTCTCTGGTTTTCTGTCTGTGCTTTGTCCTCTTAACTCTGCCATTTATTGAAACAGCTCTTCCTGAGCAGTCTGATACTCAGCCAGCTTTTTCTTCTTCTTCTTTTTTTTTTTTTAAATTATCACGTGTGACATAGGCAATCATACATTTATATAAATGAAAACAAACCATATTGACATAATTTTAGTTGCAGACATTATACATCACGCATAATCTATCCAGTCAAACATTACATAGCTCATTCAGATCCTGCCTTCTTTTAAACCTTATTCCTCTTCAGCATATATTGCTTTTTACCTATGTAAATTCCTTCTACCCTTTTCTAAAGATCCCAATTCTAGTTATTTTATCTCTGTTAATATATTTACTGCTTCTAGTAATGTTAGTTTAGACTTTGATTTCCATTTTCTAGTAATTGCTTTTTTGGCAGCCACCATAATTAGACTCAGCAAGTCCTTCTATGTCTATGCAATTCAGAATCTGTTCAAAAAGTAATTTCCTTAGTAACATCAGCTAGTTTAGTAGTATATCTGACAGAGAGCAGTCTGCAGGGATTCTTTAAAATCTGCCAACTCATTACACTCCCAGAAAAAATGTTTGTAGTTACCTCTCTTCTTCATTACACCTCCCACATCTGCTGAGTACATGAGGAAAAATTATTTGGAGACTACTTGGGGTATAAAAATACCTATGTAAATACTTCCAAGCAAAGATTCTAAACCTTTTGATGCATATTTGGGAGCAATACATATGCCCCCCCCCCATTGTTTCTTTTTGAATTGCTTATCCAATCTCTCTTTACAGTCCTTTCTAACCTCCTCTGATTGATTTTTATAGTTATCATGCAGTATTTTGTATGCTCTACTAATTTTCCTTTTATTATCAGCAGCTTCTGTTCTAGATTCTACTAAAAATTCTACCAGTGCTGGTCTTTTACTTAGGATCACCTGTTTATTTCTCTTTGCCTATACTCTGATATCAGTCTTTGATAGGGAAGGCAATCACTAGTCTGCAGTCCAAATAAATTCTTGGCCTCCTTCCATTTTATTATCTTTCCCTCTGTAATTATTTGCTTCTAATACCTTGGTTCTTTTGCCAGTTTTCTCCAATTTCCAGCCCCCTCTTGCCTATTGTCTATATCCTTAATTGCAGTCATCTCTATCTTCAGAATCTCCTCTCTCCATTCCCATGTTGGCTTAATTCTTAGAATACTTTCTGCTAATTTATGAATATAATATTTTGCATGGTTATTGTTATTCTCCTTAAGGATCTCCATCCAAAAATCCTAGTCTCTCCTTGTGTCTTGAGCTTCCCCCTTGTTTCATCATCATCATCCCTTTCCACTTTAAAATTATAGGTTTCTGCTTCTGGTATGTATAGGAGCCTTAACTGTTGTTCTGAAATGCCCCTTCAAACCAGCTAATCTGAAACTGCCTTGTTCAGTTAGAAGAATTAGATCATCCCACTTGAGTCTTGCTGTCTTCCCCTCCCAGATAAAATCCTTCAACTCTTTATTAATTCCTATCCACAACTTTCCCTCTGTTTGATAAAAACATGTCTAATGTGTATACAACTAAAGGGACTAAAAACATTTAATTAATCGTATCTTACAATATATACCCATGTAACTGAGTTTCCAGTCTCTCAGATTTTTTTATTATCTTTTTAGTCTCTTCCCACATATCCGTAGCTGCCACACCAGGATCCTTTTTAATCCATACTCCTAAGTACTTCATTTTATCATGTCCACATAAGTATGGATATTGCTGAACCAGTTTGTGTGTGGGTACGTAATTTACAGCTGTTGCCTTTGTTTTAGCTTCATTAATTTTGTATCCCAAAAAGATTTGAAACTGCCTCAAAATGTTCCACAACACTAAAATGTCCTTTTCTGGTTTTAACAGGTATAAAATAATATCATTTGCAAACAGAGCCAGCTTTTCTTGACTACCATACCAATTATATACTTGAATTTCTGAGTCTCTTATTTTCTTTGCCAGTGGTTCTAAATATAGTACAAATAACACAGGGGAAAGAGACACCATTGCCTGGTTCCTCTACTAAAACCAAAATTATCACCCACCTTAATTTTCACCTCTGATCCCTTATATATCTTCCTAATCAACCTTATAATTTTATAAGGGAATGCAAATGCTTCCATTGCCCTGCTTATAAAATCCCAGCTTAATCTGTCAAATACTTTCTCTGCATTAAGACATACCAACAACATTCAGCTTCTCTCTGGATTGTCAGTGTTCTGTTAATGTTGTCAGATGTTTTCCTGCCCTCCCCAAAGGGGTATTATGGCCACAACCACTTTCTTCTAGGATGTTCATGCTTCTGCTGCTGTTAAAATACTTTTAAATAAAACCTTGCCAGTCTTTATCTGTGTTTTTCCTCCTACCTTCAGGACTTCCACAGGAATACCATCTATTCCCAGGTACTTTCCTGTGGATTGGTTATACATCACCATTTGAATCTCATCTCCTCCTATCCTGTTAGTAATTGGGCCTCATCTATCTCTAACCGCGGCATATTTATTACTTCCATACCTGTTTCCATTTGTACCCTGTCTTGAGCTCCATATTTCTGTGGTTTATACAGACTTCCATAACATTTTTGAAATATTCCCAGAACTGCTACAGGATCTCTTATCTTCCTTGTTATAGGCTCCTGAAGCTCGGTGACCACGCTTTCTTCTTTTTGTTACCCGAGTTATGCCAAAAGTTCTTGTGCTCTGGAGTTATTATCAAAAAACAAGTTGCTTAGCAGCAATCTTTCTAAAGTCGTGCATATTATTGAGGTAATCCCTTATTTTCTGTTTTGTATTCTGCAGTGGCTCCTCCTCTTGTTCTGTGAGATTCCACCTAATTCTGCCATACTGTAGCCTTTGCCAGCCCCTCTAAATAATTATTGTTACTTCTTAACCATCTCTCTCTCTCTCTCGCTGTCTTATTCCCACCCTATTTTTAAACTCCACTTTAATTGTATCCCACTCCCTAGCTATATTTTCAGAAGAAACACAACAGATAGGTGGGGAAATGCCAGTCTCATTTTTATTTCATTAGTCTGCATTTTTTTATTTTAGTTATTATTGGTGAATGATCTGATGTAGTTATTGGATGCATATCAAAACTTTCAATTAAATGCATGTACTCCTTTGAAATGTAAGTATTGTCTAGCCTTAGCCCATTTTTTATCTTGAGGAATAATATACAAATTCACTCCAAACTCCTGCTACTGAATTCATGTCTTCCATGTCAAATATTTTCATAAATTCCTTCAAAAATCTACCCTCCTTTGTTATATTTCACTTCTGTGCCCCTCAGGCACATCTTCACTGCTAGAAATCAAATTCCAGTCCCAACCTATAAGTTATATTCCCTGCTGAACACGGATTATTTCTCCCAGAATGTTCTTAAGCTCCATTATAGCAGTTTTAGTTAGAAGCTAAATACATGCCAGTGTAAGCATCCTCCCTTGTCAGTTGCCCTTTAGTACTACAAATCTGCCATTGTCTTCTCTCACTATTGGGGCTCCTCTTGCAGTTAATATACGCACTCCTCTTTTCCCTTGTCACAGGCATTCCACTAATAACTGTACTGAAAACCTTTATCAAATTCACACGTTCAGTTCTTTCCAAGTGTGTCTCCTGTAACACAACTATTTGCACTAGACATTTTAATATAGTTCGCTACTCTTTCTTTTTTGTATATATCTGTGAAACCATTAACATTTAAGATAATATAGAAAGCGTTATGTTAAAAAAGTTTTTGACCTTTAATACAGTTCTTTCTTGTCATATACATTTGTGCCTATGTCACATCTTACAAAACTTTTTGTTTTATTGAAAGCCCCCACTCCCCCAATACACCCCGAAAATCTATTAACTTAATACTAGCACTGAAAACCATGTATAGCTTCAAATATTGAGGTTTTACCCTCCTAATAGGAACAATTGTCCCAGGGTTGGGTGGGTGACCCAAGGGGGCTGGAATGGTAGCCTAATGGTTAAGGGGTTTGCCTTACAAACACAAGGTGCAGGGTTTGAGTCTCACAAGGGATAATTGGCTAGGCTTAAAATGGCCCACAAGGGCAGTTAGCCTAGTACTAATCTATGAACCTATGTACCTAAACTAATAACTAAACTCACAAATGATGGTTAACCTAAAAGGAAGGTTATCTGTGCTGAGAAACATGGTGCAGTCTGTGCTTCTACTAAATGCTATATAGTTTTGTCTTAGCTTTATTGCTCTCCCAGAATGAGAAAACACTTGAATGCTTTCAGAAACCATTATCTCCTAGCCATTGAAAGAAAGCCATTAAAAGAAAGAAGTATTCTGTTTTTATTGCTCTTTATCAGATTGTCACTGTGGAGACATGTGAACCAGATACAGAGTTTCTTCTACAAGTATTTGTTTATTTATTTGCTAGCAGAAAGCTTTAATCTGATGTTGTTAATCTTCTTTCCATTCATTACTGATGGGTTCGGTTCCAAGCCCTCGGAACTGAGTCAGCCTTTTTACCAAGCATGCACCAGCCAAAAAACTCTCGAGCTAAGTCTCTACCCAGAATGCTGCCCTCCCTGTTACCCAGATCTCGTTTGCTACATAGCTCTAAAGCCATGTTTCAGCCGAGCTCTCGGCTAAGTTTTTTTTTTCCACAGGCCATCAAGTTCATGAACGGCTAACTCAGCTTATTAGGTTGGGGTTTTCTTCTTCCCAAGCCTCCGAGGATTCTTTATTGTTTACATATTTTTAATACTTGTTTCTTTCAGAATTTATTTCAGTATTTCTTGCACTGAGTTGCACTTTGCACCTTGTGTGTATATGTATGTTTACTTTTTTGTCTTGCTCTTAATAGCTGCATGTATGTCAACATGTAATTCATACTTGGAGAGTCACTGAGACCGAAGTCAAATTCCTTGTATCCATGCATACTTGACCAGTAAATGTGATTCTGATTCAATAGTTTGTATGTCAAGGCTGTGAGAAGGAATGCGTCTTTCTTTCATGTATACTCATTTAGCTTTGCTTATGACTTTGCATTTGGATTCTTTTGTGGATGCAAGTGTGACAAATACTTTTTGCTGACATTTGGAGGACTGAAAGGCTTTTTGCAACTGTCGGTATTAATAGGCATACATACTCGAGTAGGGGCATTAGAACTCCTTTCCCTATTGCTGTCCTGCCCCTTGGGGAGAGGAAGTCAGATTTTTTTTTTTAGCCTAGAATAGGAGAGAGTAAACTTTTGACTTGGTTGTGTTTGCATGGTGCTGGAAGTAAAGGGGCACTCTACCCAGAGGCCTAAGTATTCAAAGTGAGGGGGTGGTCTCTTAGTATCCTGTCTTGTTATACAGGATTGAGCAGTTTTCTGTGACTGTGGAGAAATTTTGTCTGGATCTAAAGATAATAGCTTTGTTTTTTTTAACTTTGAGAATTAGCATATTATTTGTAAGCCCTTGAGGGAGAGCAAGAGAGGTCTGTTTCTAGTTGTTTTTTTGATGGTGGAGTGTGATTTGTGGGAGCAGTAGATGACCATGTCATCTGCATATAGATTTATTGGGGTGTTTGTAGGGAAGGCTGACATTTATTAATGAAGAGGGAAAATAAGATTGGTGGGAGCATGGATCCTCGCGGAACGCTTGTAGAGCAGAGTTAAGTCTGAGGAATGCTTGTAGAGCAGAGTTAAGTCTGAGGAACGCTTGTAGAGCAGAGTTAAGTCTGAGGAACGCTTGTAGAGCAGAGTTAAGTCTGAGGAACGCTTGTAGAGCAGAGTTAAGTCTGAGGAACGCTTGTAGAGCAGAGGTAAGTCTGAGGAACGCTTGTAGAGCAGAGGTAAGTCCGAGGAACACTTGTAGAGCAGAGGTAAGTCCGAGGAACGCTTGTAGAGCAGAGTTAAGTCCGAGGAACGCTTGTAGAGCAGAGTTAAGTCTGAGGAACGCTTGTAGAGCAGAGTTAAGTCTGAGGAACGCTTGTAGAGCAGAGTTAAGTCTGAGGAACGCTTGTAGAGCAGAGTTAAGTCTGAGGAACGCTTGTAGAGCAGAGTTAAGTCTGAGGAACGCTTGTAGAGCAGAGTTAAGTCTGAGGAACGCTTGTAGAGCAGAGGTAAGTCTGAGGAACGCTTGTAGAGCAGAGTTAAGTCTGAGGAATGCTTGTAGAGCAGAGTTAAGTCTGAGGAACGCTTGTAGAGCAGAGTTAAGTCTGAGGAACGCTTATAGAGCAGAGTTAAGTCTGAGGAACGCTTGTAGAGCAGAGTTAAGTCTGAGGAACGCTTGTAGAGCAGAGGTAAGTCTGAGGAACGCTTGTAGAGCAGAGGTAAGTCTGAGGAACATTTCCCTATTTACTTTGAATTTGTAGTCTGTAAGTCAACTTAACTTGTTAAGGTTGTGTCCCATGCTAGGCAGACAAATCTGCATGTACTGATCAACAAGCAACGGTAAAGGTTTGTTTCTCCATACACCCTGTGCTGATAATGGGCACCTGACTTCCTCTTCATAAGCGTAGAAAATTGATAGAATAACAGGATGCGTGGCCACCTGCATTTTCTGAAGGATACAATGTCTGAAACTCAAATATATGTCATTGTATAATTTCTATGATCCTTTGTGATTTTCCTTCAAGGAAATTTATGAGGAACATAATGAAAATATAGGCAAACATTCTGCAAAAATATGGATAGCTAAGAGTCATAGAAGGTAAGAGAAAACTTAAGAAACTGAGTTACTCTGTCTTTCTGACGGTGCTTGCTGAGTGCTGACAAAATACTTGACACTTTTTTTTTTTCTGTAACCCGCAGGAAGTGCAGCAGATAAAGCTCCAAAGCTCTGTGCATGACAACGGGCCTTCGATCATAACCCTTAATTATGTGTTCTCAACATGGATGCCAACATTCGCATGTCTTGAACACATAATAAGCAGGTTATGAAAAGCAAGCTGATCATAATCCACTAAATTATTTATTTGTTCTTTTGATTATCTTTGCTGTCATGCACAGCCATTTTAATTGGGGGCTGCCTTCATTGAGTTTGAACTTAACCAAATGCGAAGGTGCCTTTTTTCAAGTAATAATGTTATTGGGCAAGAAGTGCATAATTAGAGTAAAGACTCTCTCGACACTTACAAATCACTAGTGGGAACAAGAAATGGAAAGGATACAGATTAGTAATGGAGTTAGTGGTCTTTTAGGTGGATGAAAACGGTTTAGTAGACATTATAAAACTAGAGAATTGTGACCTGGGAATGAAGGTGCATTTTGAAATAGGCTTGTGTAGGGTAGTGGGAAGTGAGCATGGAGAGACACAATTGAAAAAGGCAAAAAGTTAGGCGAGCCCTGCGCATACTGTTATGCAGTGTTAAGAATGCATTGAGTCATCAAGGTAATCATATAAGAATCTTGGTATTTCAACAGCAACATTTCAAGGCGATCCCGACTGCTAAAAGTCTTAGTATGATTTACAAATCTTATTCTGATCGCTTCTTTTGCATAGTACTGCTGTTAAATTTAAAAATTCTTTGAATGTAGGAACTGAATTTGATTTCTAATTTTTTATATTAACTTTTCTAAGTACTTCCAGAAGACTCCAGAACGATTTTTGTTGTTTGGCTTTTACAAATAAAGGAAGTGGAACGTTCATTAGTATTCCTGATCTAGTTAAAGAACAATTATCAGACAGTAACCCCTTAAAGACATAATTATTTCTTCCCACTATACATTTAACTTTTCACAATCCATAAACACGTGTGTCCATTCCGCTTTAAATCTTTACTATATCTCACCTGACTGAAGAAGTAATTTTACCAAACTTAAAGATTTTATAGGGAATAAAAACATTCTGTATATAAATTTTCACATAAAAAAACTTTCCAGTATAAACTTGAAGTTTGAATAACCGATGTAAGTAACAACGTTTTATTTTTACCATCTGTGGAGTCAGTCATTCCACTAGTATCTAAAAAGTTCCAGAATTTTGATTCAAAGTTGTTATTATAATTATTATTATTTATAATTATTATTATTTATAATTAACTTATATAACTTGCACAAGCTTTGTCTTAGGTCAATTTACCTTCAGTGATAGCGTTCATGTATTTATATAATGGGGAAAAGTGTTCTATTCCTCTTTACTCATATTATCAGCAAATTCATTTAATTTTTTACTAAATGGATAATATTAACAGGTTAACAGATTCCATACAATGTATCATCTTTTGTTAAATATTCTGACAGCTTAGCTTTTCCTTTTTCAAAGCACTCTGACCATAATTACTGTTGTTGTTGTTGTTGTGTCTTTCGGCTTTTCCCGGTTAGGGGTCGCCACAGCAGAACTCCGGTCTGCTAATGATTTGCAGTTGATTTTTACGTGCCGAGTTGCCAGCCCTGATGCACAACCTTCAATGAAGGTATGCCCATTAATGCATGTCTCCACGCAGAAGACGCTCTAGCTGAGAGTCGAACTGGACAGCGTCTTACTGTGAGGCGACAATACTAATCTGAATTTTCTTATGTCTAGAGGTATGTGCAATGGGAAAAACATATTTGTTAACTATTTTAAGAATTGATTTCATATATGCAGAGTCTAAAGATTGAAATTAATTTCCTTCTGTGATTTTTTTTAACCAGATGAAAGGATTATTACATATTTCTAATTTATCATATTTGATAAACTTATAAGAATTTAGTATAGTCTGCTCCTGAATGGTTTTCCATTGACTAGTGTAAGTTGAGTCTCTCTGGAGTATAATAGTTAAAACTTGCAGCAACAGAATAAGATTCTGTATCTGGGAAGCTAATACCACCGTACTCCCGTAATCTTATATGATTTCTATTAACAATTCTCTACTTTTTAGGATACAATAAGAATGAAGTTATTTTTTTTTTCAGTTTTCTTTAAAAGTTTTTGTCCAGTATTAAAGCTATTGAATGCAGTATGCTTATGATTTTGAGTAATATAATAATTTCGTTAAGTACTAACCTATCCTCATCAGTGAAAAAAAAATTCTTTACATTTTTAGTAAGAAATAACACTTATTCAGTTATTTTGTTTCAAAGTAATTAATAATCTCACATCTTGATAAATTTTTTCCCAAATATTTTATTTCTTTTTCTTCCCAGTTATGTTTATATTTATCTTAAAACTTACTGTCTAGTAACTGATTTAACAGTAGGTGAGTCCTTCAGATGGCATCTTAGGATGTGTATGGCGGACAGGTGTCAGCCTTTTAGTGCATGAGGTGGTGGTATAGTGGCATAATTAATGCATTTGATCTTTTCATTGTCAACCCCCTTTGTAGACAATGATGCATTTAGAAGGCCGAATGACTGATTTTCACCAATTTCCCCCTTTTCTTTGTATGTAAACCTAATTAAATTTCTGTGCTGTTTATGGGTAACTATTCATTGTTTCTCTCCCTTTCCTCGTTGGAACTTTCACTGTTCCACCTTTCTTGATTTTTTAACCTTGTATTGATATTTCATAAGTGTGGTAAGCATTAGTCCCATTCCTAATATGAGTACGTGCTTATGTTAAAAGATGACCATAATGGTTTAAAGGCATCTTTAGAATAATTTTTATACATAATATGCACAAGCTGGAAGTGTGTGTGAGTGTGCACTAATTTTATAAGGTACTGCACAATATTCTAGCCTAGTTAGGAGGTCTCTGTTGAAACTTTTGTTTCTGTTCTGCTACTCTGTAATTTCTTGGTTGTTGAACTGTTTAACTGCATTCTGAGTTTAGTTGGTTAAGTTGTCATGAGGAATCACTGTAGCATTATGAATTAAATCATTTTTTATCAAAGAAAGTTCAAACAACTAATGCTTTGCTTAATAGTGACACCCAAAACTTTCATGCAAGAGTTGGGCCCATCTCTCTGCACCTTCTTTGAGTTGGGCGCATCATAGCTACCCCAGCTGTCTCACTAACAAACTCTGCTCCCCTCCCACCCTTATACACAGTTTAACATAAAAATATCACTTTTCACCAGTAACTGATCTAAATGCTGTTCCGACTGTAATATTAAAGCAGTCTAATTAGCTTACATCGTTAACAGGAACATTCTTCCAGTTATACTTAGTTCGGTATTTGAAGTACTGCATACAAGCATTTTTGTAGACATCATAAATTTTTGTTAACTTACTTGTAAAGTCATCCTCACTCAAAACTCCAAAAATCCATAGCAGCACTTTCCTATAGCACACACTAACATGGGAAACTAACCTACCCTTTCTCATTCTAGAAACTTACGCAAAAGTGTTTGCACTTTCAGCATCCTTTTACCACGTTAATTTGAGCCAAACACCATATACGGCTGATACTTAGCGACTGGATGGTACTACAAACATATTTTCCCTGTAAATTCCGTTCTTACCTTCCTCTTGTTCTTTAGTGCCTGATACTGCAGTCATTCGTTAGTTGTTCACATTCTCCTACTCATTTTTAAGCTTTACTGCATGTACATTACTTCTGTGCTCTCTCCTCACCTCCATTTTCAGCCCCCATCTCTCTATGCCTCCCACATATCTCCACTCACCCTATCATTTAACAATAGTCTCCAGAGATTAGCACCATCCCTAATCCACAGCTTTAGCCTCTATATGTTTACACCGTTCTTCCTCCAAACTTGCATACTAGCTGACAGCCTCCAAATACTGCTTCTACTTTCCCTCTCTCAGGCACCCAACTGCAAACTGCCATATTCAGCTACCACACTTTCTAGTCTGACAAATTCTTTCAGATATTCTTCCACCATCCGCTTCAAGATCTAGACACTTCTACTAATGTTCCATCTGCTGTCCTTCTTTTTAAGCATGTTTACCTCCACCTAATACAGAAATCCATCTTCTATAATTCTGTGAAAACTATCCACAGCATTGTTCAATTTACTGTGTACCTTTCTCATTGTTATAAAATGCCACTATGCTTGTCCTTTGTCCTGTATTTGTATGACATTGAATCAGTTCTAGGCCATAATCCACCTCTTCCTTAGCTGAATATATGTATTTATCTTCAGTGTCATCAATTTCTAAACACTGCCCACCTAAGATGTCTCAACAAAACACAAACATCTAGATGCTATGCTACTAGTTAGAGGTTGTGTCAATTGTTAAAATGTGACTTGTGGAAGGAAACGCTCTCATTATTTGGTACCCAGCCCTTTAAAAATTAGTTGGGTTAGAGTTATGCTTCTGTTCAGGGAACAATTAAAACACTTTCTTGTTACAATTTCAGTATGAGCAAAAGACGCCCATCTCAACTGAGGTGTTTCCAAATTGGTTACAAGCAGTTACAAATCTGGACCCTTGCCTCTGTTATTCTTTCATCTCCAGGTACTTTTGGCTGAGTGTAAGCCAGTCTTCAATAAGAAAGCTTTATTTGTCTCAATTACCCAAGTGTAAACTGGAGTTAACTAAACCAATCAGCATGCCTCTTTCTTCCCGGCACACTTGTCATTACACTAACCCATACTTACCCCCTACATCTATTGACTCATTGCTCAAGTTGTGAGTTGCTTACTCACCGTACAGATGTAGGGCGTGTGATTTTGTTGAGTCACATTCATTAAATAGCCACACTCATTACATTTATTAATTTATTTCCATCCATTTGTTGACTTGGATAGTCTGACTGAGCATAAACCTGTTTTCAGGAGAGGCCTGGGGAGAAAAGCTACAGAGTCTGGCATATCAGAAAATGCAAGCAAAACAAGGGTGAAAAAAGAAAAAAAATTACAACTAGGGTGATTATATTATGTACAAAGGTAATGGATTCCACAGGTCTTTGGGTGATTGTTATTAATTAATAAGTGAAAACTATGCAATGATTCTACATCTCAACAAAAATAGAAAACTGATGAAAAAATAGGGATTGGGAAAATATGAGAGGAGACAAAAACAACATATTGTGCTATAAGGCATGTGAGTTCATTGAATTAGAAATGCAGGCGAGAGTGGAAGTCGTAAGTAAAGATGCCATAGACAGTTGTATATGAAAGGATTAAGCGGGTAGGAATAGATCTGTTGAAGAGGGTATGAAGAAGTATTGGGGAGGGAATGTAATCAGGAAGTATTCAGTACAAAATTAGATGTATTTAATTGCTAGATAAGTTTTTACATTAAGTGCAATGCTTTGTTTCATTTCTGAGGTGGGAGGAGATGGAGTTTCTTGACATAAATACTCTATAACAATTCACCATGATAATTTATTTATTTACATTTAAGAGACTGTGAATCTGAGGCATCCAGTAGGAGTAAATTATTTGGTTTCATGATTTTTTTGTGCAACCACAGGGTTAGCAAATTTAAGGTAAATTGTGTAAGGAAGTAAACATTACAACTTAGGGAGTGCAGGGAGGTGTTGCACCTTCCAAAAAACGTTTTTCAAATTATCTTTTGCAGTGGTAGTTCACATCCACACATGGTTGATTGATGTCAGTGTACTTTTTTTAATGGATTCAGTCATTGCAGATTGCTAGTACGATTATGAATCCCACAGATTTTCCCATAACGTAGTTGTTTTATTTTCCATCAGTGAACATCGTCCTTATTTTTCCTGGTTCCCTATGAAACGTTCCGTGTAGCATTTCTTGCAGATTATTCATTCATCTTCCTTACTTGACTAAACCCATCTATGCTCAGTTCTTCTTTGACATTTAGCTTTGATCCAGGACCTCATTTCCCTGTTAATAAGCGCCATTTTAATGGCATCTGTTGTCCATGATGTACAATGAAGACTGAAGATCAGATGAAACTTGGATATTTTCAATTATTTATATGAGAGGTGTACAATGACAGTCTGTTACTTAAATGGAAAGCCTGTAATGACATTGCCCTCTGTATATAAATCTCATATTGTATTCAAATTATCCAAGTCAATGTTTTACAACACATGACCATGAACTGAGCACAGACACACAATCTTACTGGGTTAAGTTTTTAAACAGTTGCTATAGCTCACTGTGGTTTACAGAACTATCTGTGCCTTGATGTTATTGACAAGGCACCTTCTCTTTTTCATTCTGCTATACTTAATGCAAATTATTTCACAGATCCCACCCTGTACCATTCTTATGCATCCACTCCTTTACTTAAACGTTTGTAGGCAGTCTCCATATCCTGTGTCTAGAACCTTCTCAGAACTTAAAGGAATGTACAGTCTGTCCCAATTCTCTCTACCATTCCTTAAAAGTCTTCCTCCTACATTGGCTGGCTTCTGACATTTATAGCTACTCTTTCCATCCACACTGGCCTTATTTCATATACATTTAAAAATATCAATAATCCCTTCTGTACTGAAAATTGATGACGCCCTCCTTAGAGAACAGTTTTGACCTTTCATAGGTATCACTTCTCTAGCCAAAAGATTTGAAAAACATAGATTTTAGCATTGCAGAAGACTGCAAACTCTTATGTAAACACAAGCATTGGCTTAGACCTGGAGGACAGTACAGCTACAACGGTTTTCTAAGATACTAATTTTATTGTTCAAAGCAAAGACAAAAGCTGATTCACAGATGTGGTATTTGTTGACCTAAACAGAGACTGACACCTTCTTTCTTGAATCTCCTTTTGTAGAATTAAACAGTTTAATTTTCACCCTCATCACTACCCTTTATGTCTGTACATAATTTTAACTCTTCTTCAGTTTATCCTTTTTCTGCACAAAATGTGTTATCACCTCACACTACTTTCGCAGTTAATTATTTTGCATGCTGTCTTTGACGAATGACCCTTGCAGTGGCTAAATTGTCCTTTCAGTCAGTCCATTCACTCTGTAAACAAATATCAAATAAATACACATAAAACATTGTGTTTGATTTGGTTGTATGTATTATTTTTAAGAGAGTATCTATCAGTAAGTAAAGGTTTTATGTCTCCTTGTTTGTATTTATGAAAAACTAATAAAAATATTTTCAAAATATGAATGTCTTAGTTGCACACATTTTAAGTGAGGTAATTAAGACCTTAAAACTAGAAAGTGACAAGGTGCATCTGTTTACAGGAAATGGTGCACATTTGCAGTGAAGTTGTATAATCTTTTAGTAGGAAAATTGATATCATCTTTAAATGGGAAATTGTACTTTGAAAGTAGTTTTTAATAAATCAGTCGTATCCTCTGCATGTATACTTGCATTTTTTGTTAACTCAGCACTGGGCTAATAATATTTACCTGCTTCTTTACAGACTGCAAATGAGGTTTGGTAATAAACCAAGTAGTCCTGGGACATCTTCAGAATGGGTAAGGCTGATATATTAATGGGAGTTAAGTGGGTGGGGGAGGTGAAAGGGTTAATGGTGGGAGGGATGATTGGGAGGAAATGAGATAAGGGTGTGGAGGGGCTTAAGGGGTTTAGACAAGTGTAGCTGGGTAAGTAATCACATTTTGGCGTGACCTTGCTACCCTCCCTCCCTTTTTTGTTGGCAGTTTGGTAGGGATTTTGGTTATGCTAGTTGGGGTAGGTGGAAAAGAGGGACAGGCTTGCCCTCTTCTGTTCCCCCTCCAGTTTGTGGAGGTTTATTCCAAGGATTTGTGGAAAGGAAATGAGCAGCTGGAGGACGTTTGCTGAATAGTTAAGCAAACGGAGGTAAGGATGCTGCTTATTTGGTTGGTAATTGGTAATTTGATGAATGGTTTATGAAGTGACGCTGCTTCATAAGTAAAGTAAGCAAGCAAAGGTATGGACGCTGCTTACTGGGCAAGATGAGCAGGTAGTGGTACGCTGTCCTGGTTAACATTACAAGGATATTTATGTTGTGTTTAGAGTCAAATATATTATGTCCAGTTGTAAATAAAACTGCTAATCAAAGTTATGGAAGTTTATTAAAGGTCATCAAATGTCATTCGGTGTGATGTGTTTATTGAAGTGGACCGGGACAACTTTTGTTAGTTCACTTGAATGTTTAATAGTCCTTTGTCAACTAACTATAAGAAGTCTACAGTGTAATTTATATGGTATTCGCAGCATAGGTTCTTGCATTACACACACTGAAGAAAGGGCTTTCTCTGTTATCAGTGACTTGTGCATATATTATTTATCTGAAAATATATGTATGTAGATTGTGAGAGTTCACAACCTTTAATCTGAATCTGATGGTGCAGAATATGGGCTAAATTTAAGGTGCAAACATTTAATGGAAAGCTGTCTATCGACTTTGAATGGCCTTACAGTTATTTTCCTTTACGGAGAAGCATTCTTAGAAAAATATTGATTATTTCAAACTCATGTTTCGTCATTTGGTGACGTTTGGTTCCAAAAATGTTCAGTGCTGTTCAGCATAATGCAAATGCTACTAAATAATGTCTTATGTAACATAGATACTATTAAAAATTTTTGTATGAAGATTAATTGCAGTCATATACATTCTGTGAACGAGTACTTGTATTTCCAGCTATCTATTCACTGTAAAATGAAACTGTACTCTCCTATATTTTGTCTTGCTGACTGCCAGGCTAAGAGACCGATCTTTTGTTATATATATTTGTATGTGGTTGATTGAAGATGTGCTTTTACCATACCTGTTTTTAAAACTGTACATGTTTTGGTGCAATTAAACAGCAGTGCAGACCTGAGGAATACAGGAGTCAGGGTGTACTTAGAAACTTGGGGGATTGTTAGTAATGGATAAAATTGCACAATTTTAGCTGTTTTATTTCCTAACACCTTGTTAATAATTTATCTCTTGCATTTAACCTGGGAATGCCCACTACCCTTTAGAAAGGTGTTTATCCCAAACATCTCTAGCAACATGAGAAAATAAAACATAAATGACCTTTGAATTACACAGTATGTTTATTGGCTTAGTTGAACATCAAGAGATTAGCCATAAAAGGGAGTAAAATACAGCATTTAATAACAGTGCATTTTGCCAGTTGTCTTAATTATGAACATATGAGCATATGAAAACACCATGCTGACATATTCAGGCTGTGTGGTCCAGGTACACCTTCCCAGTCACTCAGTTAGTGTAATTAGTTGCAGCTGCTTAAGTTAATACTGTGACTGTAATAAGCCTTTCCCTTTATGCCACATTTACCCTGCTGTGTCAGAATGCATTTATTCAGTATTTTTTCCACTACCTTTAAACTAAATAATCATTTTGTTTTGCCATCATATTCTCATATGACTGTGCAATTTTCATAGTCAGTGAGACTCAAGCAGCTAGAAAATTGATAATATCTGGGTAATCACAGTAAGATATGAACAGTGAACGGAAGCTGAACTTAAAGCCTGTAGCCCAGTAATTTCCAGAAAACTTTTCCCTGTTGGTATTCAAAACAGTGGTGTTTACATGCGATGAGAGTATAGTTTTCATTTTAATGAGACTTTTCTGCACATAAGCAAAGAGAAGATTAAACATTAGTGGTAACTAGGTGTGTTTCTTTGTTCCTATGTATCTTACCGAAATCCAATCTCTTTAACATATAATTCAATAAAAGATAATTGTAGCCCACAAGTAGCATATGCTAGCTTGTTCTGTTGCACATCCCTTTGGCATGTCTGTTTTTAATCATGAACATACATGTTGTTTTTGTAATGCATTTGTAAGCTGTACCTAGGAGAGTTAATGCAGCATTAAGAACTGTTTTCAGATATAGCTGTGGGAAGAAATATTTGGACAGGGTGGAAAACAGAAAAATATGAAGAGAGATTTCATAATGCATAATGAAAATATTTCAATGTAGATGTACAGTTGTACTACAGAGAACAGATGGGGATGTGATGTTGAATAATATGTATCAGTACAATACATTTTATTGGGGGAATAAGTGGGTTTTGCCACTGATAAGTATACATGCCAGTTGATTAAACAAAATTAGGATTATGGCATTGGTATTGTGAACAGAGCAGATACATTTAAAAAAATGGGAAATATTGATATACGATGTCACATTGATAGATGTTTGAAAATAATGTTTGATTTCAGTTTTTGTTTGTGCACTAAAGTTTACACAGTAAAATAAATAAAACCATCCCAGAACTCTTTCCAATTATTAACTGATTAGCCTTCAGTGCATAAATATTAGGAGCTGTCTACTTGTAAGTGAAAAAAGTCTAGCCCAAAACTGTCCAGTCAAGTGAAGTGCCCACTTCATCATTTGATACCAGGGAAGACCATCTTTGGCTTTATATTTTTGGTCTTAAAGCTTCATCTGAAGCATCTAGCAACCATCTGAGCCATCAGTTCATTAGCATCACATGTGAACACTGATGGCGTAAGCTTTAGGTCTTTTGACTGTCAATTACCATGAGGGATGCAACTGAGACATGAGCTTAGAAAATGCATGCAGTGTTCAAAGGATCACCAATATAAAAAAAAATCTCAATGTGGAATACAGTGTTCAAAGGGTCATTAGTATAAAAGAATCCCAGTGTGCATGTGCAGACATGCTGTGTTCAAAGGGTCACCAATATAAAATAATCCTAATGTGGGTGTGTGCAGGCATGCAGTGTTGAAAAGGGGCACCAATATAAAAGAATCCCATTGTGGGTGTGTGCAGGCATGCAGTGTTGAAAAAGGGTACCAATATAAAAGAATCCCAATGTGGGTGTGTGCAGGCATGCAGTATTTAACGGGTCACCAATATAAAAGAATCCCGATGTGGGTGTGTACAGGCATGCAGTGTTCAAAGGGTCACCAATATAAAAGAATCCCAATGTGGGATGCAGTGGTCAAAGGGTCATCAATATAAAAGAATCCCAATGCGGGTGTGTAGGCATGCAGTGTTCAAAGGGTCACCTATATAAAATAATCCCAATGTGGGATGCAATGTTCAAAGGGTCACCAATATATAAGAATCCCATTGTAGGTTTGTGCAGGCATGCAATGTTCAAAGGGTCACCAATATAAAAGAATCCTAATGTGGGTATGTGCAGGCATGCATTGTTCAAAGGGCGAACAATATAAAAATATCCCAATGTGGTTGTGTACAGGCATGCAGTGTTGAAAGTGTCACCAATATAAAAGAATCCCAATGTGGGATGCAATGTTCAAAGGGTCACCAATATAAAAGAATCCCAATATGGGTATGTGCAGGCATGCAGTGTTGACAGGGTCACCCATATAAAAGAATCTTAGTGCGGGGTGTGTGCAGGCATTCAATGTTCAAAGGTTCACCAATACAAAAAAATCCCAATGTGGGTGTGTGCAGGCATGCAATGTTCAAAGGGTCAGCAATATAAAATAATCCCCAGTGTGGTGTTTGCAGGAATGCAATGTTCAAAGGATCACCAGTATAAAAGAATCCCAGTGTGGGATGCAATGTTCAAAGGGTCACCAATTTATAAGAATCCCAATGTGGTTCTGTGCACACATGCAATAATCAAAGGGTCACCGATATAAAAGAGTCCCAGTGTGGGTTTATGCAGGCACACAGTGTTCAAAGGGTCACCAGTATAAAAGAATCCCAGTGTGGGATGCAATGTTCAAAGGGTCACCAATATATAAGAATCCCAATGTGTGTGTGTGTGTGTGTGTGCAGGCATACAGTGTTCAAAGTGTCACCAATAGAAAAGAATCCCAATCTCTGTGTGTGCAGGCATGCAGTGTTCGAATGGTCACCAATATAAAATAATCCCAATATGGGTATGTGCAGGCCCGCAGTGTTAAAAGGGTCACCAGTATAAAAGAATCCCAATGTGGGATGCACTGTTCAAAGGGTCACAAATATGTAAGAATCCCAATGTGGGTGTGTGCAGGCATACAAGGTTCAAAGTGTAACCAATATAAAAGAATCCCAATGTGGGTGTGTGCAAGGCATGCAGTGTTCAAAGGGTCATTAGTATAAAAGAATCCCAATGTGCGTGTGCAGGTATGAAATGTTTAAAGGGTCACCAAAATAAAAGAATCCCAATATGGGTGTGTGCAGGCACGCAGTGTTCAAAGGGTCACCAATATAAAAGAATCCCAATGTGGGATGCAATGTTCAAAGGGTCACCAACAAATAAGAATCCCATTGCGGGTGTGTGCAGGCATGCAATGTTCAAACGGTCACCAATATAAAAGAATCTCAATGTGGGTCTGTGCAGGCATGCATTGTTCAAAGGGTCACCAATATAAAAAATCCCAATGTAGTTGTGTGCAGGCATGCAGTGTTGAAAGGGTCACCAATATAAAATAATCCCAATGTGGGATGCAATGTTCAAAGGGTCATCAATATAAAAGAATCCCAATGTGAGTGTGTGCAGGCCGGCAGTGTTCAAAGGGTCACCAGTTGTAAAAGAATCCCAATGTGGGATGCAATGTTCAATTTATTTTTATTTTACATTTGTTAACCGGGATGGTCATACTGGATGAGATTCATTTACAGCAAAGGCCCGGGGAGAAAAGCTCCATTTAACTAATACAACAGGCAGTGATAATAACACATAATGTAAAGAAAAGACTTTGTTATTGAGCAGTATTCTGTGCATAATAGAACAGTACAGAAGGAAAGATCATATCAGCAATATATATGTGAACATTGTTAGTTATCAAAATAAATAGAGATCACAACATTTCCAAATGTCAAGGGATACCATTTGTTACTTCCATTTTTACTGAGGGTCTGATAATTGGAGAGAGGAGAGAAAGATGGTGGTAGCATATACTCGGACTAAGTAACACATGGACATAGCCATGAGCTAATGAGATGAGCTTTAAGGGAGTTTTTGAATTGTTTGGTATTGGGTGCAGAAGTCACCGAGGGAGGGAGGCTATTCCAACTTTTTGCTACACTGTGTGAAAATAGAGCTTTACCTGCTGAGTTGTTGGCTGTGGAGATAGAGAGGAGTGATTTGTTGGCAGAGCGGTGTGGTCGATTTGGAATGTAGTTAGTCAGTAGTTCCCTAAGGGCTGGAGTTTTTTCAGGATATTTACGTTGTTATAATCTATGACTAGTTGCTGGTAGGCTAATAACTGTGGGAGCTCAAGCCGCTGAAGTTGCCTAAGAGGTATACAATGGTGTGTTCTAAAGAGGGAATTTTTTGCAAAGTTGGCGATTTTGTTATAATACGACTCAAGTTTCTCCAGGTCAAATTTTCTAACATAGGTGAGAATAGGTGCTGCATACATGAGTGTGGAAAGAAGGTGGGTTTGAGCTAGGGTGACCCGAGCTTGATCTGATAGAAAGTCCTTTCGTCTGTACAGGGACCCCATTTTTTTGTGTACCTTTTTAATAGTTTGAGAGATATGGAAGTCAAAGTGGAGGTTATCATCTATTTCGATGCCAAGCAGCTTGGTGTGGAGAGAGGGTGAAAGTTTCATTATTGGAGGAGATAGAGAAGAAGGAGAGTGGAGTGGTTTTTGATTTGTTTGGGGTAAATAGAAGTAGTTTTGTTTTGCTGGGATTTAAGATAAGTTGAATATCTGTGATCCACCTTTCTACCGAGGTAAAAGATTCCTGGGCGAGATGCTGTAGGGTGGTGAGATTTGGGGTGGAGCAGATCAGGGTGGAATCATCTGCATACTGTATGAGTGAAGCCTGTAGGGTAGAGGTGTGTAGATTATTGGTGAAGACAGAAAAGAGGAGTGTACCCAGTATGGAACCTTGGGGTACACCAATGGTAGTTGGGAGTAAAGATGATATAACTCTTTGCCACTGGACTGCTTGTTGTCGGTCTGATAGGTAGTTTTTAAACCATGCAGTAGTGTTAGGGGCAAAGGATAGAGAGAGGTAAGACTATCTATTAGAATGGAGTGGGAGACCATTTCAAATGCTTTGGAAAGGTCTAGGAATATAGCAGATACAAATCTGTTATTTCTATGTTGATTAACCAGGTTTGTGAAAGAGAGAAGGGCTGAAGTTGTACTGTGGTGTGAGCAGAAACCATGTTGTGTAGAGGAGAAGAGATTGTTAGAGTCTATGAAATGCATGACCTGAGAGTGTATGCATTTCTCAAGTATCTTTGATAAAGGAGACAGAATGGTTTATGGGGCGATAGTTAGAGAAATCAGAGGAATTCCCACCTTTATGAAGGGGAATAATGTAAGAGATTTTCCATAGTTGAGGGATGTGGGATTCCTGTATGGAACGGTTGATTAAGGTTGAGACTGGGTAGGATAGTCGGCAGCCATTGTTAGGAAATGAGCAGGTAGACCATCTGCTGCAAGAGTAGTGGGTTTAAGTTTTAAGAGGAATTTTTTTGTTGAGGTTGGGACAGGAGAGAATGTAAAGGGAGGTGAGCTGTTAGGAGTTGTTGGTATGGATTAGTAGCTGTTTTTGGAAAGTTGAGTTGATAGTGATTTAATGGATTCAGTAAAGCAGTGATTAAATTGGGAGGCTGTATCGCTATCTATTTTTGTAGAGGTGGAGGTGACAGCTGGTGTGGAGGTTTCACCAAGTTTTAGTAGGGAGTTTATTGTATGCCGGAACTTTTGGGGGTTATTGGTGTGTTTATTTTGTATATCTAGAAAGTAGTTCTGTTTATCAAGCTTTGCTTGTTTTTTGACCTGATTCCTAAGGTGTTGATAATTTTGTTTGGATAGACTAGTGTTATCTTTCTTTCAGGCTTTCCATGTCTTGTCTCTGGTTTTTAATAGGGCTCTAGTGGATTTAGTAAGTCTAGGAGCATAGCGTTGCTTAGCTCTAATTTTTTCTTACTGGAGCAACTGAATTAAGGCTATTAATAAGAGTACTATAAAAATAGTCCACTGCTTAGTCTAGGTCAAGGCTGCGTAGTGGTTCCCAGTTGCATTTTTTTAATATAGTGTTGAGTTCTAGGGGGTTAACATTGCGATAGTTTCTGACTTGTCTGTAGACTGTAGGTTTGGGTTTGTAGGTTCAATGGGTCACAAATATAAAAAAGAAATCCCAATGTGGGTGTGTGCAGGCATGCAATGTTCAAAGAATCACCAGTATAAAAGAATCCCAATGTGGGTTGCAATGTTCAAAAGGTCACCAATATATAAGAATTCCAATGTGGTTGTGTGCAGGCATGCAGTATTCACAGGATCACCAATATAAAAGAATCCCAGTATGGGTGTGTGCAGGCATGCAGTGTTCAAAGGGTCACCAATATAAAAAAATATCAATGCAGTTATGTGCAGGCATGCAGTGTTGAAAGGGTCACCAATATAAAAGAATCTTAGTGTGGGTGTGTGCAGGCATTCAGTATTCAAAGGGTCACCAATACAAAAAATCCCAGTGTGGGTGTGCGCAGTCATGCAGTGTTCAAAGGGTCAGCAATATAAAATAATCCCAATGTGGTGTGTGCAGGCGTGCAGTGTTCAAAGGGTCACCAATGTAAAAGAATCCCAATGTGGGGTGCAATGTTTAAAGGGTCACCAATATAAAAGGATCCAAATGTGGGTGTGTGCAGGCATGCAATGTTCAAAGAATCACTAATATAAAAGAATCCCAGTGTGGGATGCAATGTTCAAAGGATCACCAATATATAAGAATCCCATTGTGGGTTTGTGTAAGCATGCAGTGTTCAAAGAGTCACCAATATAAAAGAATTCCAATGTGGGTTGCAATGTTCAAAGAGTCACCAATATATAAAAATCCCAGTGTGGTTGTGTGAAGGCATGCAGTATTCAAAGGGTCAACAATATAAAAGAATTCCAGTGTGGGTGTGTTTAGGCATGCAGTGTTCAAAGGGTCACCAATATAAAAGAATTCCAATGCAGGATGCAATGTTCAAAGGGTCACCAATATATTCCCATTGTGGCTGTGTGCAGGCATACAGTGTTCAAAGGGTCACCAATATAAAAGAGTCTGAATGTGGGTGTGTGCAGGCCCGCAGTGTTCAAAGGGTCACCAGTATAAAAGAATCCCAATTTGGGTATGTGCATGCATGCAGTGTTGAAAGGGACACCAATATAAAAGAATATTAGTGTGGGTGTGTGCAAGCATTCAGTGTTCAAATGGGAATCCCAATGTGGATATGTGCAGGCATGCAGTGTTTGAAGGGTGCCTTAATCTAGCCCTAAGTAGATTTCTGTTCAGATGATCTTCATTGCAGCAGGTTTGTACTGTATTTGCAAGATTTTAGGATCTCCCTCATCTAACCTATCTGTGAGCCTCTGTTTTTGCTTCTTGCATCATCAGATTTCAGAATATTTTACTAATCTTCCGGAAGCTGACTCAGCCTGTGCATGGCAGCAGTTTGCAGCAGATAATGTGGGAAGTTGGTAGATAAGGCTTTCCCGTGCATGTTTCTCTCACGGTTATCTTCTGTTGTGTAGCTTTCTTATTCAGCACAGTCATTTCTCTACACCAGTTATTTAGACACAGGGCCTAATGTTTAGTCATGCATATTTTCCAACTCGTACCTTAACATTTTTAGTTTGAGGCTCCTGTTTATTTTCTGTAATAGACTCTAGTGTGTGAGCTCCTGTCCTGCCTAGAGGTAGGTTTGTTTAAACAGGTTCCAAAGTGAGTGAGTGAGTAGATACAGAGAGATGATTCCTTGTTACTTCAAGACAAGTGAGACAAGGAGAAGCAAGCAGGACAGTGAGGATTGAATTTACTGTTGTAAGTAAGCATTTTACATCTGAGCATCTGAATTGCTTCCTTAGTGGAATAGTAGGTGGTTGATGTTCTTCGAGTTTCACTGTTGGTCATTACATTTGAGTTATCTGCTTGCAGGTAGCCCTCAGTCGGCCTAATTAACAAAGTCTTGGGTCTTGGGCCGGTTGCTGTCCCTTCATCCATGATGTCAGGTCATCAGGGGTATAAAACATGCAGCTGACGCCATTACATCAGTCTTTTTTGCCGTGCAGTGCCTGAAGCAGAAGCAGTTCGCAAGTGCCGGTCGGCCGACTCCTGAAATTTTCATTTTCGAGTTTCAAAGTGCCCCGCTGGGGAAACTTTTTCTTGCTCCTTACCAATGTCAGTAAAAGTTAATAATTGCATTACTTGTGCAAAGCAAATACCTCATAAAGATTTTCATTCGTACTGTATTCCTTGCCTGGGCCCTGACCATGACTTACTTTGTGGTCGGTTTTGTGCTTTATTTAATCAGCGCACTATCCGTCGTCGGTATATTTCCGCCTCTAAATATTTCAGTTCTCTGTTTAATTATCCAGAAATATCGTCGGTTAGCCATCCGTCTACCCGGGATTCTGAAAAAATGCAAAGATAAAGACAGAGACAGGCAGCCGAGGTCCAAAACTGCCGACGGCGCTTCTCCTAAGCCAGTCGGCAGTTTGCCGGTACTCAGTGAGGCACTTACGCAGCCCCTGATACCCACTACTTCTGATTCTCAGGCCTCTGCTGAGACCCATTCGGAGTCCGGTATGCCGCGAGATGTTTCAACTATGGAACCCGCAGATGTCTCTACCTTGGATGGGTCCGGAGCCGCTGTGCAGGCACCAGCTTCTGAGGGTGTATTCAGGCCTACGGATTTGCATATTAAACCGACGCCTCCTTCTTTACTTAGGCCTAAATCTTGATCCATGCCTAAAAAAAACGATGCACAGGCCACATGCTCAGGCCTCTATGCCTAAAAAAAAAATGATAAGAATGGCTGAAGATCTAATAAAGACATGCCAACAAGCAGGTAACGGACTCAAACTAGTAAGAAATACAGCTGCAACAAACAAACCAGATAGTATCCTTCTCTTCAAGCGGTTAAACAGTCCTGTTTTCAAAACAATTAAGACTATGAATCGCCAAGTTGTAGAATTGCAGTACTGATTTAATAAAAAGTTCTAGCCAAGTAAAAACAAGTTGAATTAAGCACTTTTCGTCTTCCAAATACAAAGACTTCTTCAGATAACTAAACATTTCGACTAGTCCATTTTAAATACCCTCCTACTTGTTTTTACTTGGCTGGAACTTTTTATTAAATCAGTATTGCAATTCTACAACTTGGCAATTCGTTTTCTTAATTGTTTTGAAAACAGAACTGTTTGAACTGCTTGAAGAGAAAGATACTATCTGGTTTGTTTGTTGCAGCTGTATTTCTTACTAGCTGAAGATCTAATAACTCTAATTAGGGGTAGCCAACCCCCCTTTCTAAGAGGCCTAGGACTGAAGTTGATTATGAATCTTCTGATGAGGATTCTGTTGTTTCTGATTCTTCTGATGATCTGGATTTGCCCTTATCTACTTATGAAGATTCTGATGCAGAGGACTCCATTCCCTCTGCTTCCCCTCCTGAGGATTTTTCTTTTGGGGAAACCTTACATACTCTAAGGGAGCATTTCCGCTGGGAAAACCAGGATTTTTCTGATTCAAAAAAGAGGCTTAGGGATTTCCTTCTCCTACCTCAGCATAGGCCTTTAGCTATTCCTCCTGCACTAGACATTGTTGATTATGCTTTTTCAGAATCTAGTTTGGCCCCTGATTCCCTGCCTCCTGCTCCCAGAAAACCTGACAGATATTACAGGGTCCCTGAGTCCCACAAGTTCCTTTTTAAAAATCCTATTGCAGATCCAGAGACTATTTCACAGGGGCCCAAGGGCATTAAGGCTTCTAATGCTAAAAATCCTAACCCTTCTGATAGAGACTCCAGGGCACTGGATAGATGGGGTAAGAAGGTTTACACTTCTGCAACCTTGGCCATTAGGGCTTTAAACTGCCAGTTTCATACGTTAAAGTATCAGCAACATGTTATTGGACTGCTCAAACAAAAAATGATGTTGATTCCTGACTGTGTGGAAAATAAAGAATTACAGGATTTAATGCATTCTGCTGAACAAGTTGGAAAACATACTTTGCAATGTGGTTTTGATTCATTAGAGGCCTCTTGAAGGCGTCTGTTACTGGGTCTGTGCTCAGAAGGCATGCTCGGCTTAAGGAGCAATCTTTGCCTGATCATGTTAAAGCTAAATTGTTGTATGCTCCTTTAAATCAGGACCACCTGTTTGGCAACCAGGCTGAGGAAGTTCTTAAAAAAGATGGAAGATAAAACTAAATCTATGCAAACTGTTAAATATTTTTTTACAAGTTCAGCCTTTTAGGTTTAGTAGCCACTGGCCCTCTAAGAATTGGTCCTTTCCAGCCCCTTCCAGGTCTTCTCAAGCCAACCCAGACACAGCAAAAACCCCAGGTTTCAGTCCCAGGGGAGACGCAGAACTAAACAGTGGGGGGGATTCCACTTCCAAGTCTGGGAATAATAGGACTCCCCCCTATAGTAAACTGTCTCAATGACTTCCTTTTAAAATTTCCAAGCACTCATCATCTGACTGCCCCTTTGGGGGGGAAGATTGCTCTTCATGCAAAGAACTGGGAACTCATTACCCAGGACAAATGGGTTTTAAATATAGTGTCCCAGGGATATAGATTTCACTTCCACACGTTGCCAACACCAAGCGGGTGGCTGGACCTACCTCCAAATCAGTGGGCAGAGGCCCAAAAACAAGTACTTTCTCTCTTAAGTATGGGGGCTATTCAACTGGTACCAGAAGAGGAAAATGGACAAGATTTCTACTTGAGACTTTTCCTGGTACCCAGAAAAGACAATTCATGGCATCTTATCCTGAACCTGTCTACTCTAAACACCTTTTTGGAGATTCCAAAATTCAAGATGCTGACTCTTCACCAGTTGCTCCCTATGCTAGGCAAAAATGCCTGGTTGGCAACACTAGATTTAAAGGAAGCATACCTGCACATCCCAATCAGGGAATCTTGCAGAAGTTACCTACGCTTCAAAGCAGGCTACTCACACTATCAGTTCTCTGCACTGCCCTTTGGCTTATCTACTGCGCCCAGGGTATTCACAAAGTGCCTAGCTCCAGTTATTGCATTTTGCAGGCAAAGAAATATTCAAATATACCCATACCTGGACAATTGTCTAATTCAGGCAGAAAGCCAGGACATACTTTTGAATCCTCTGGCCTTTGTACATAGGGTTCTAACTTGTCTAGCGTACACCATAAATGAAAATAAATCACACCTGGTACCCTGTCAGCAAATTATATTCCTGGGAGCAAGCTTGAATACAACTTCCCAGATGGCTTACCTCATGCCAGAGAAACAAATTCATTTGACAACCTACTTCAAAAAAGTGGCCACAAAAACCCTGCTATCTGCAAGACAAATACTGCAAGCCTTGGGGTTCATGGCCTCCTGCATTCTTTTAATTCCATATGCAAGACTGCATATGAGGAAACTACAGTGGTATCTAAAAAGCCTATGTTGTCCATATTCTCAAGACCTAGAAACAATGATTCCTGTCATATCTTGCCTATGCCTAGAGTTCCTTTGGTGGGCAGAGGCCTGCCACCAAAACAAGGGACTACCTTTCACACCACCCCTTGCCGCCCAAACCCTAACAACAGATGCATCAGACTATGCATGGGGGGCTCACCTGGCATGGAAGTGCATTCAGAGCAAATGGAACTCAAGTCAAAAGCACCTGCATATCAATCAAAAAGAAATGTTAGCTACACAGAATGCTCTGACAGCCTTCAAGGACCACATTTTTCCAGGACAACTAATGGTAAAGACAGACAACACCACTGTTATGTGGTACATAAACAAGCATTGAGGTACACATTCTTACCCCCTCTGCAGACTAGCCATGGCATTGTGGAACACAGCCTTGAGCTACCAAGTGTACCAACAAGCGCAATTCCTGCCAGGAAAATTAAATACACTGGCAGACAGACTAAGCAGAAACCTCATGGACCCACATGAGTGGAAACTGGAACCAAGGATTTTCACATGTTGACAAGCAAATGGGGGAGCCCAGATATAGACCTGTTTGCCTCTCCCCAGACCTACCATTTGGACAAATTTTGCACAAGGAGTCCCCACTAACAAGCCTGGAAAGTGGAAGCTCTGTCCTTCAGTTGGAAAAACCTATCAGTCTATGCCTTCCCCCCTCTGCCTCTGCTCTCCAAAGTACTACTAAAAATCAAACAGGACAAACCAAGGATGATTTTGATTGCTCCAGACTAGCCGCACCAACACTGGTGCCCTCTCCTGCACAGTGTGTCTCGGTTATCTCCATGGCACCTGCCTCAGACTCCTTCCCTGCTGTCTCAGCAGGAGAACCATATTCTGCACCCTCAACTTCTAACACTGAACCTTGCATCCTGGCTAATTACTTAATCTCTCCTTTACCATCTCTCAGCAAACCTGTGATGGATATCATTGCAGAGGCAAGGAGGCCTAGTACTAGAAAATCTTATGCTGAAAAATGGAAAAGATTCTGTGCCTGGAACCAGTCTCAAGGGATGAGCACAGCAGCGCCCAATTTACCTCAGATTTTACAGTACTTAACTGAGATGCTTCACAAGGGCCTGTATTTTTCCTCCATTAAAATCCATGCCTCAGCGATTTCAGCTCATTATAACACAGAACCTCCCATCTTCTCTCATCCACTGCTCAAGCAGTTCCTCAGAGGGGCAAAAAATTTGAGACCATCCAGGAGAGGTCCAACCCCAGCCTGGGACCTTAACTTTGTCTTGGAGAAACTCACTCTACCTCCTTTCCAGCCAGCTGCTACTGCAGACTTAAAATGTCTTTCTTGGAAAACAGCTTTCCTTTTAGCAATCACTTAAGCTAGAAGGGTATCTAAATTACAGGCCCTTATGGCAGTGGAGCCTTTCATCATCTTTCATGCGGACAGGGTGTCCCTCAGAACCAATACATCCTTCATGCCCAAGGTGGTATCCAGTGTGGCTTTTAATCAGTCCATTCATTTGCCAGCCATCTTTCCCAATCCACAGAATAAAGGGGAATGGCTACTGCATTCCTTAGATGTGCACAGACAACTTAGATTCTACTTGGACAGGACTAAACCTCAAAGGAAATCTGAACAACTGCTGGTGGCATTTGCTGCAGGGGTAGAGGGGAAGGCTATTTCAAAGCAAACCATTTATAAATGGATAAGCCATTGCATTCATTTCTGCTATAAGCACCATGGAAAACCTATCCCCCAGGAGATCAGACCTCACTCCACCAGGGCTCCATCTACCTCTACAGCCTTTCTCAGAGGCATCCCTAGCAGGGACATCCTAGAAGCTGCTACCTGGAGTTCTATACATACTTTCACCAAGCATTATCATTTGCCAATTTTCTTTAAATGTAGAGCTGACTTTGCCGCTGCAGTCTTGCAAGGCCTTATAGCTGGTCCTAATGCTATCTAAATTCCTCCTCGCAACTATAGCTTTGGGAATCTACCCAAATGTAATGACTGCAACAGTGAAACATGAAGAACATAGTACAGTTGTATACATTTACCATAAATGTAGATGTTCAAGTGTATTCACTTTTGCAGTCCTGGTTACCCTCCCTCCAGTCCCCTAACTTCTTTGGGCTATACCTCTACTTTCCTTTACTATGCTTAAAAACCTTTTTGGTGTATTTGCATTTTTGTTGGAGGTATATCTTTGTACTTTTATATTTCATTGCTTCCCATTAAGGGGGGCACCTTACATCTGGGGCAAGAAAAACTGATGTAATGGTGTCAGCTGCATGTTTAATATTCTCTGACGACTTGACGTCATGGAAGAAGGGACAGCAACTGATGCAGGACCCAAGACTTTGTTAATTAGGCCGACTGAGGGCTACCAGCAAGCAGATAACCCAAATGTAATGACTGCAACAGTGACTACACTGGAACATCTACATTTATGGTAAGTGTACACAACTGTACTTTTCCTTATCTGCAAAGATTTCTTTTAGAAGTATGTGTAATGTCATGTTTCTGTGTTTGTCCTCCTTTCCTAGCTGGGGAGTGTATCTGGTACCCGCACTAGGACACAGACATGAGCATAGCATTGTTGCTGTTGGTATTGCCATTTGGGGGCATTCCTAAAATATACCCTTTGCCAGTTTTATTGAAACATTTACATAAAGCTAACTTGTTAAGGTAAATTTGTCTCCTTTGTAAAAGAGAACATAAAAAGACATGGAATTAAGAAATGAATGACACCATTGTATTTCAGGCACATTTCATCTGAGACACCTACAAAAATTGATTTGTTAAGTTTAAAAAGTCTTCAACTTAATTTTATCAACTTTACTTGGGATGATTGCAGGAAGTGAGATGTAATTAATTGTAGTTTGCTGTTTTAGGGTAGAAGAGCTGTAGTTTACAGAATGCACGTGGCAGAGATTTTATTATAAGAAAAAGGATAAAACTAACTTTGACTTTCAGACAGAATGTCCAATTTACTTTCTGGGTAGCGTTTTTCTCTCATCAAGGCTGGCTTCTGTGTTTTTGCCAGTAATAGTATATTGGACAGCGACTTGAAACAACTTTATAAATGATAGCCTTTTATAGTTTTACTTTAAACAATCTTTTAAGTAGAAAACTTTAGGAAACCATAGTTCACATAACTATTTTTAAAGTAATCAGTAACAACCCACAGGACAGTTGTTCAACTGGTAGAGGTAACATACAGGCTACGCAGTAACCAAAGGATTACACAAGTAGCTATCATGATCATATACTCACCGATTTAGGAACTGTAATCACTTTTGTCAAATAATGGCTGTAGGAGATAGACAAGAAAAGGTTACTGAACATGTCATGAAGAAGAAACACAGCAAGGATTAAAAGATGCAAAATATAAATTAAAATATAACACATTTAACAAGTAAGAATGGGAAAAGAGATATTCCATTAAGACAGCAGGGAAAATCAGTGTATCAGAAGGTAAAGGAACTCACCCACACTTAGGAAATAACCCCTGAGGGGGATATATGTATGTCTCCCCACTATGCAATAAAGTCTAGAATATTTAGAATCTTTGCTTGGAAGTGTTTACATATGTATTTTTATACCCTAAGTAGACTACATAGAATTTTTCCTCAGGTAGACAGCAAGTGTTAGAGATGTGATGGCAAAGAAAGAGGTAATTAGGAACATATTTTCTGGGAGTGTAATGAGTTGGCAGACTTTAAGGATTCCCTGCAGACTACTTTGTCAGAAATACTGTGTGTACAAATCGGTGTAACTAGGGAAATGATTTTTTGAGCTATAATACAGAATCGGAATTACCTAAGACATAGTAAGGCCTTGCTGAGTCTAATTATGGTGGCTGCCAAAAAAAGCAATTACTAGAAAATGGAAATTAAAGTCTAAACTAACTTTACTAAAGGTAGTAAATATAGTAAAAGAGATAAAACAACTGGAATTGGGATCTTTAGATAAGGGTAGGAACAAATTACATAAGAAAATGGGAATTGTGGGAAGAATACATGCAGAGGAGGAATGAGGTTTTAAAGAAGTCAGGATTTGAATGAGCGGTGTAATGTTTGACAACAATGACTGGATAGATTATAAGTGATGTATAATGTTTGAACTACAGTTGTGTCAACATGGTTTGTAATGTATTATTTTTATGTATAGAAATGTAAGATTGCCTATGTCATACGTGATAATTTAATAAAGATGTTTCTTGTTTAAAAAAAACAAACAAAATAACGCTTGTAAAATAATGGTCAAGGAAATGCTAAAACCAGTAGCAGAAATCAGAGATAGGTAGGGACTGTGGAATAAAAGGAAAGGCCAAAGAAATGCAGTCTGTTCAAAAGGTTAAGAAAAAAATTAAAACAATACAACTAAAAATTACTGAATGATGGAAATAATATGAGAATTTACTAAATGTTAATGTTGTTGTTCTTCCCCTTTCAGTTTTTCCCAGTTAGGGGTCACCACAGCAGAACTCCAGTCCGCTAATGATTGGCAGTAGATTTTTATGGTGCCAAGGTGCCAGCTCGACGCCCAACCTTCAACGAAGGAAAATTTACTAAATGTTAATAATGAAAAAAATAGAACTGCAGTGAGATAAATGTGATCTACAATTTATGAAGAATCATCAGGAAAAGGACTTCATAGACAAAAAAGAACAGCATGTCCTAGTAATGAAGATGAAAATTCAAATAGGACAGATGCGACAAACTACGAATGTTCTGTATAGGAATAAAAGGCATAATGCTAAGTAATTTACAGGATGTTTATATATATATATATATATATATATATATATATAATACAAAATGTTAAACTTGGGAAATTTACAGAGGAAAGAATAACTAGAGGTAACAGGGACGTAGGATCTAGCAAAGAAACACAGATCAAGCTATACCAGTAACACCACCAGTGACACAGTCGTCTCCTTTAATTAATAAACAAAATGTTCCACTAACTCATCAAACATGTTATTGATTGGCATAGGCACAGTTTCATTACAAGACGGTTTTAACCAGACTCTAGAGGAGATACTAGTTATTGGGGACTCTGTGATTAAGGGCATGGATATCTGTGTAGGTAGGAGTCACGGTTTGAGAGAGCTAGTCTGCTTTCACATGGTGTCAGAGTAAAAGACATTTTTAGGGTCTTACATAAAACACATCAAGATAACATTAAGCAAATGGATTTTGCACACTGGCATGAATTGTTAATTTATAATCTGGAGAACCATTACTGGTAGCTAAGTAAACTGTTAAACTGTTAATATCAATGCTAGCTATAGAAGTTAAAATAATTTCAGATGTTATGCAAAGGGATGGTGCCAAGTCATATATTTACCACAAGACTTATTGGGATCGTATTTACATTTCAGACATATTCTAAAGCCCTCACATTAAAAGCCCAGATAAACTTCTGACAAAATCAGCAAAGGAAATCTTAGGGAACAGTGTTCTGAAAAACATAAATGATATGAATACACATTTTCAGTATGCCCTTTTAAAAGCAAAAGAGACATAGATCAAGCGCTGTTATTTTTATCAAGAAATATTAATAACTTCCACATTAAGGTTTATTTACATGTGAACATGCTCAAGCCAGTCAGTTGGTTTTAGTTGTGATAATGGAAACATTGGTAAGAGAATAAGCTTGGTTATCTGTAATTAATAGCTTTAGACTGTTAAGGTTATCTGTAATTAATAGCTTTAGACAGTTAAAATGTTGTGGTTATCTGTAATTAATAGCTTTAGACTGTTAAAATGTTGTGGTTATCTGTAATTAATAGCTTTAGACTGTTAAAATGTTGTAGTTATCTGTAATTAATAGCTTTAGACTGTTAAAATGTTGTGGTTATCTGTAATTAATAGCTTTAGACTGTTAAAATGTTGTGGTTATCTGTAATTAATAGCTTTAGACTGTTAAAATGTTGTGGTTATCTGTAATTAATAGCTTTAGACTGTTAACATGTTGTGGTTATCTGTAATTAATAGCTTTAGACTGTTAAAATGTTGTGGTTATCTGTAATTAATAGCTTTAGACTGTTAAAATGTGGTTATCTGTAATTAATAGCTTTAGACTGTTAAAATGTTGTGGTTATCTGTAATTAATAGCTTTAGACTGTTAAAATGTTGTGGTTATCTGTAATTAATAGCTTTAGACTGTTAAAATGTTGTGGTTATCTGTAATTAATAGCTTTAGACTGTTAAGGTTATCTGTAATTAATAGCTTTAGACAGTTAAAATGTTGTGGTTATCTGTAATTAATAGCTTTAGACTGTTAAAATGTTGTGGTTGTCTGTAATTAATAGCTTTAGACTGTTAAAATGTTGTAGTTATCTGTAATTAATAGCTTTAGACTGTTAAAATGTTGTGGTTATCTGTAATTAATAGCTTTAGACTGTTAAAATGTTGTGGTTATCCGTAATTAATAGCTTTAGACTGTTAAAATGTTGTGGTTATCTGTAATTAATAGCTTTAGACTGTTAAAATGTTGTGGTTATCTGTAATTAATAGCTTTAGACTGTTAAAATATTGTGGTTATCTGTAATTAATAGCTTTAGACTGTTAAAATGTTGTGGTTATCTGTAATTAATAGCTTTAGACTGTTAAAATGTTGTGGTTATCTGTAATTAATAGCTTTAGACTGTTAAAATGTTGTGGTTATCTGTAATTAATAGCTTTAGACTGTTAAAATGTTGTAGGCATAAAACAACCAGTAGTAGAGGTAGAATCGTGATTTTGGGGAATAAAATATATATGCGCGGGAGTTACAATTGTTTAAAGACAAAACTGAATGTGTCAGTGTGACCTAAGATATTAAACAAGACATGTATTCCTGTGGCAGAGATCTATAGAACACCTATGACAGGAAAATCAGAGGTAGGCTAAGTATTATATCTTATCTATGTTTCAAACCTTATGTACAACAACTCCATATTTACACAGCAGTGGAGAAAAGAGAAAAAAAAAACATTGCAGAGTGCACTAGTGGTTTGTGTTATACAATTCATTGTGGAGAAACTCACCAGGACATTACATTTTCACACAAAAGTTGAAAAGCAGAAATGACATTTACATAAACCTTTACATGATAGTAAGTTAACAGAAGTAATTGGCACATCAATACATGATAAAATGTCGTCTGTATTCTCTGTGTTCCAGACTATATAAAGCTAAGTAGCTTTCAGATGTCATCACATGAGCCAGGTTCAAATCCTTCTGTTGTTTTCACAACTGTGTGCTCATTCCAGTAAGATATTGTACTAATTCTATGTCCAGTTCATTATACCTTGACATCCCTAATTGTGAGAATACTAGGATACATAAAAAAATGTATTAAAATAAATCTTTCAGGACACAGGTGAGATGTGGAACTTCTTAAAAGTTCCAAATCTTAATGTTTGAAATACTGGAAAATAACACAAGAATGGAAAAAAGGAACTATCTAACATTAGTTAGTATTAAGTCAATAACCTACTGGCTTGATAAAGCCCAGAAGCACATTGACAAGGGATGTAAATCTTGGTAAGAACATGCATATTAAGCCATTAGTAATATACTAGACAGAACAATTCAAGTCAGTTTGAAGATGAGCAGAGAAGGTACAAGGAATACCAGATACATAACGAGGTATAATAACAAAAAAAAAAAAATTGTTTAAGTATATTGGAAAATTTAAAGAGATGTCTGAGTATTTTGTGGGTAATAAAGTGAAAATTAAGGAAGTCAAATACGGTTTTAAACCTGTTTATTAACCAAATACTTTTAGAAAATTTTACAGGTCTTAGGGTTCAAAGATACTCAAGGAAGACTACAGAAGCAAGGAGGGAGAGTCTGTTACTCTGAGTAAGATGTAAATAAATGTCTGCATATCCTATGTTAGACCAAAGCACCTAGAAAGGGTGGTATTGCAAATAGGAACTTAACAGTGTAAGAAACTTCTCTGTGTGGAAGATTTTCAGTCCATATATTTCTAGTTAATCACTGCATATTAATCAGATCAAACAACAGTAGTAGAAGTAGCGAACATAAACTCGTCTTAAGTCAAAACAAAACAAAAAGTAATAATAGAAAATATATAATTGTACAGCATTACTAAGTATTCGAAAGTAATCCAAGCAAGGCAGGCAGTCTGCTTCCAGTCAAAAATCCTTTATTAAGTTCACAGACAAGCGATCCAAGTAAAACAAAAATAGAGTAATAATTTCCTCACAAGCTTTCTAAATATAAATATACTTTTTATCAGGCACGGGAGTGGTTTATTATGCTGTAAAACAAAGTGTTATTGGTACACATGTTAAATTCACATCCCTTCCCCCATCAGTGTGACATTCGAGCTGGTCCTGCCCTGCCTAGTAGCTGTCATAATAATATAACCCTTATGTACTTTAAATAAAATGTATAATGATGTGGTACCTCTTATTTAACCAGATTATCAAGTAGAATATTAAGTCTGTGATTTGATCCAAGACAATATACTACATGGCTGGAAATATATCTACATGTGTACCAATAACACTTTGTTTTACAGCACAATAAACCACTCCCATGCCTGATAAAAAGCATATATATATTTAGAAAGCTTGTGAGGAAATTATTACTCTATTTTTGTTTTACTTGGATCGGTTGTCTGTGTACTTAATAAAGGATTTTCAACTGGAAACAGACTGCCTGCCTTGCTTGGATTACTTTTGAATACTTAGTAATGCTGTACAATTATATATTTTCTATTATTACTTTTAGTTTTGACTTAAAACGAGTTTACGTTCGCTACTTCTACTACTATTAAATGATCTGATTAATATAAAGTGATTAACTAGAAATGTATGGACTGAAAATCTTCCACACAGAGAAGTTTCTTACACTGTTTTGGTTTTGGACCCACTACACTTTAGTGGGTTGTTTAGAGACTTCGGGGATACCATGGAGATTACTTGCAAATAGGAACTTAAAGACATAAAATGGTGCTTTAACCAATCCTTTAAAATGATTTGCACATCTAGTTATGAATGGACAGAAGAACTCAATAACTGGACCCTTGCTACAATTAAATCCGTATATAAGAAAAGAGACTCAGTGGTAATGTGACGAGTTATATAAGTTTACTGTCAAACACAGCCAAGTTTATAGAAAAGTTAGGATTAAATAAGTTGATTGAGGAACTGGAGGACATGGGACTGTGCAATATATATTAACTCACTTTTGCAATCGGTAGTCCTGTTGTTACGTTTAACCACTTTTTCTACTACACTGTTAGCCATGGCGTAAGAAGCAAACATTTATACAGATATGGTACATATAGATTTCACTGCTGCTTTTAATATAGTCAGCCATAATCTACTGATAAGTAAGTTTCTTTATATTCAGTGTTTAAGACTTCTTATAAATCAATTAATCATTTCATTAAATTGTAGGAAAAGGCACATGGATTATAAGTCATGTTTGAGTCGAATTATATAGCATATGAAGGTAGAGTACGTTAATGTTTTATTCTTCCCCATTATCCTTTTAATCTGCATATCTGGAATATTAAAATACTAGCTGATGTATTATACTCTGTGTGCTGATGACTTAAAGATGTGAACACATGGGCAATTTATGCAAATGAGCAGGGACTAATAACCTAAAAATGTTTTTTGGGCTTTCTCATTTTGAGAATAAATCTAAAATTAGAGGTAATATAGCTGAACAAGGACCACTGTTTTGATATTTATGTAGATAATGTATTCAAAGAAGGTAATAAAACCACTGGGTTCATTATGAGATTTATAAAATTTAGACATATGGAAGGAATTAAAACTATATATGTTACTGAGAAAAAAACTAGAATACACTTTACTTGTTCAAAATACTAAATAACTAGACTGGAACAATATAGAGCGAGTTAAAAAAAATGTTAACGAATCAAACACATTATTGGTAAAGTGTGGGCTTGTTTAGCATACACATGGACATGTGGGGGAATCTGATATAGGTCAGTAAGGCTAAATAGGAACCATTTCTATGGGAATGTCTAGCTTTAAAAAGGAGTGAGAATGCAGCTCACTTTCCACTTAAGGAACATTTAGGAGAAGCAAAGGGGCAGACATTTTCACAGAGAGTATTGACACTATAGAATAAATTGCCAATAAATGATAGAGGTAGATATTCCAACGCCACTGAGTCTTCTCACCATTCTGTCCCTCTAGCAGTATCTCCTTTCTCCAGGATGGCCGTACTGGTCAATCCCGGGGTAACTCTCTCTTATTTATATAGTCACCTAGTTAATGTTTAAAGAAAGATAGTGAGTTGCACTGCCTTACATACATGGGAGGTTCATTCCTGAGGATGGGGAGGAGCTGGGTTATACAGCTGTTCCTTCATCACGTATTTATCTGTTGGTGAATAATTAGGTCCCTATTTCTAGTTCTAGTGTTAGTGGAAATATTGGACTTCTGGAGAAACATGAGGTCCAGGACAATTGTGTCTGTAATGGCATGGTAAGTAAGACCGAGATCTCCTCACAAAAATGTATAAGATATTGGATGAAGGGAGAGAACTTCTAGTCTCACTTGGTATCTCAGGGACTTTATGCCAGTGATCTTTCTGATTAGTAACCTTTGAAGTTTTTGCTATGTTTACCAACATGAATACCTAAGGTAGCATTTTTACTCAAAAATTGGCTTTATTTATTTATTTATTGACCGGGAAAGTCTACTGGGCCAAAGACCCATTTTCAGTGGAGACCCATGGAGAAAATCTCCAAAGACAGTTACAAAAATGTTTTTGTATAACATCAATAGGCAAAATGCAGGTGCTAATTGCAGCAACTGAAGTGGTGATGCAATCAATTCAGTCCAATGTGCTTGACTTTTAGCGTCATTCAGTTTAGACAGTCACATAAATAAAAACTTTAAGTTAATTGTACAGTTTGAATCGCTAGTAATAGGGGAAAATCTTGAGAACATGAAAAGATAGAGAATAGTTAACGGACATTACTGGATGAAAGGATTCTTAAGCTTGAGGATGAGGTTTTTGTTGTATTGTGTTGTGTTGTGCTGTGCTGTTTTCTATTGCATTGTAGATCTGGCACAGCCATAACACAAACACACTGATAATTTGCTACAGAAATACTGAAACTCATGCATTCATGGTTTGTGATTATGATGTTAAAAACAGCATTATACATTTGTAATGTTTGACTGCTTTGATTTAATATGAATAGTTTACCTTATCAATGAAAACCACTCATGATTTACAAGCTGTCATTTTTATCTCATTGTCTTGCAGAAACCTTTTTTTCACAATTCAGAAGAAACCTTTGAGTTATTTATGCATATTTAGCACTTTATATGACATAAGTTTGTTCAGTAAATTCCAGAGTATCTATTTAAAATCTGTCTCATCATTGATAAATCATAGAAATTATGCACTTACATTTGACTCATTTAAACCACCTTTAGAATTCAAATGTTTTTAGTGCCATTTTATCAACCATTACTTGCGATCTTGTGTGAAGCAGATGATTCCCAGAAATTGTATACATACATACAAATACGTACATACAACTGTTTCAAGCATAGACATTAAAGTCCTTCTAGCTTGCCAATATACCAAAACACTTGTTCCCATAATAAATGTCCAGGTTGTTCTTAAAAATATCTAAACCAGTACTTGCTTTAATGTAATTTGGTAGTCTGTTCCTAGCATCAGCTACTCTGTCAGAGAACCAATTAGTACACTTCTCATTCCTATAGAATCTTCTACACAGGTTGTCTGACAATTCTCTAGTACTTTTTGATAACCCCAAACATTCCCAGAGGTAGTTGTCTCTAAATGTCCTATATACCTGAATAAGATCTCCTCTTAGATATCTGTTAGAGACACTGTACAAGTTCAGATATTTTAGTCTTTCATAATAACTTAGATTTTCACATCCATGGATACCCTTAGTATATTTCCACTGTACTCTTTCCAGTTTATTCATGCTTGTTTTCCTATAGGGTTTCCATATTGTTATTCCATACTCAAGTTAGGGTCTAATGTAACTAACAAACAATGACTTCATTATGTTTGATTTCCTAGACTTTATAAATCTTTTTATACAAAATCTTTTTATACAACCTATAGTTCTATAACTATCGTTAACCAATTGGTTGATATGATTAGAAAAACTCATAGCTGAATCTACCCATATACCCAGGTCCTTAAATGAGTCTACAGTTTCAATCACTTTGTGCTGTATTAAATATTCACCTTTCAGTTTGTCTCCCAAATCTCATATGCTTAGTTTTTGATGTATTTATCCATATGTTATTCTCCTGTGCCCAAATGGTCAATTTAGTCAAATTATTTTGCAAACATGTTTTATCTGTAACACTTGTAGTCAGTTTACCCAATTTCAGGTCATCCACATATAGACTGTAGAACACCTCAGATGAAAAAGTAATGTCTGAAAGATACAATATAAACAAGTAGGGGCCTAGGACAGGGTCCTGTGGGACACCTGACTGTAACCAAGGATTTCATCTGTCCAGTTGGTGTGTGATACTTGCCAGGTCCTATTTGTAAGCCATTCAGCTATCCAGCTTATCAATAGTACATCAATACCTAGTACTATTTTATTGATCAGTGTTTTGTGCATGAACCTGTCAAATGCTGAAGTTAAATCTTATATAAATCACATCACAGCACAATTTTTCATTCATAGCTGTTATAGATCATATTACAGGTGATAATAGATCTATTTTCAACATATGTATGCTGATACATGGTTTCAAGTCCCAACCTATCCAGTTCTGACAATAACTTATCCAGTATTACCTTCTCCATTATTTTTCCACAATGTGAAAGTAGACTTAAGGGTCTATATGACTCTGGGTTTGTCCTACTCTCCCTTTCCCTTAAAAACAGGTTTAATAAGTGCATGTCTCTAGTCTTGAGGAATCTCCCCATATTTATATGACCTAGTGAATAATAGATGTAATGGCAGTGTAAGATGTTCATCGTGTTACACTGCTGCAGTCATTACACTTGGGTTAACCTGCCGTCAGGCTGTCCCGCAGTCGGCCAGAGTTCCAAAATCTTGGTCCGGCGTCAGTTGCTGTCGCTTCTTTCCTGACGTCAGTGTGACAGGGGTATATAAGATGCATCCAATGCCATTTTCTTCAGTCTTTCTTGCTGTGCAGTGCTCGAAGCAGAAGCAGTTCGGAAGTGCCGGTCGGCCGACTCCTGAGATTTTCGAAGTCGAATTTCAGATCCAAAGTCTTCAATAAAGCTAAGTACCCCATTGATGAAACTTTTTTCTTGCCTCAGACCGATGTCAGAAAAAGTTAATAATTGTATTTCTTGTGGGAAGCAAATACCTCATAAGGACTTCTACTCTTACTGTACTTCATGCCTAGGCCCTGATCACGACCTCACTAGTTGTCGGTTTTCTGCTAGATTTAACAAACGCACTATGAAACAACCTTTTGATTTTGCATTGCACTACTTTGGCCGAAGGTTCAATTATACTATGCTGTCGGATCAACCGATGACCGCAATTCCGAAAAAACGCAAAGACAAGGATAACGACAGGCATCCGAGGTCCAAAACCGACGACAAAACCTCTTCTAGGCCAGTCGCCGGTTCTCAGTGAGGTGCTTTCGCAGCCCCTGACACCCACTACCTCACAGGCTGCCTCCAACTCCCACATGGAGACAACTAGGCCTCTGGAAACTAAACGTATTGGGCCTATGGAAACTAATCCCTCAGATGGGTCCAGAGCCGCTGAGTAGGCATCGGCTTCTGAGGGTTTTTTCAGACCTTCACAACTTACCATTAAAGCAACAGCCAAGACAAAAACACCATTAAAGACAAAGAAGCAAGTACAGCATTCTCCTGGACAGTCCTCCATGCCTATGAAACAGATGCTTAAAATGGCCGAAGACCTCTTTACTCTAATCAGGGGTTCCCATCCCCCTCCTGAGAAAAGGCCTAGGCAGGATACAGACTACAATTCCTCTGATCAGGTTTCCATTTCCTCTGATTCCTCTTCAGACCAGGGATACTCTCTACCCCCCTATGAGGACTCTGATGCTGAAGAATCTATCCCTTCAGCCTCTCCTCCTGAGGGTTACTCTTTTGGGGAAACTTTACATACCATGAGGGAGCATTTCCATTGGGAAAGTCAGGATTATTCAGAATCCAAGAAAAGGCTCAGGGATTTCCTTTTATTGCCTCAGCACAGGCCCCTGGCTTTTCCGCCTGTGCTAGATATTGTGGATGATGTGTTCTCTGAATCCAGTTTATCTCCCGATTCTTTGCCCCCTGCACCAGCTAAGCCAGATAGGTATTATAGAGTTCCTGACTCACACAAGTTTCTTTATAAAAACCCTTCTGCTGATCCAGAAACTATTTCCCAGGGTCCAAAAGGGGTTAAGGCTTCCATTGCAAAAAATCCAGTACCCTCTGACAGAGATTCCAGAGCTTTGGATAGATGGGGGAAGAAAGTTTACACTTCTGCAACTTTCGCAGTAAGGGCTTTAAATTGCCAGTTTCACATGCTTAAGTACCAACAATATTTAATGGCTCAGTTAAAACAGAAAATGCTTGAAAGCTCAGAAGCTCCTGATTGTAAAGAAATGCAGGATTTATTGCATGCAGTTGAACATGTGGGAAAACATACTCTGCAATGTGGTTTTGATTCTTTAGAGGCCTCTTGTAGAGCCGCAGTTACAGGTTCTGTGATTCGAAGACATGCTTGGTTAAAAGAACAGAGTTTACCTGATCATGTTAAGGCAACACTATTGTATGCTCCTTTACAGCATGATACCTTCTTTGGTGTTAAGGCAGAAGAGGTGTTAAAGAAGATGGAGGATAAAGCAAAATCTATGCAAACAGTCAAGGATTTCTTACAGGTACAGCCACCTCAATTTAGCAGAAATTGGCCAACAAAGAATTGGTCCTTTCCAGTGTCAGACAGGCCACAGAGAGGCAGATACAGACGCCCAAGAGGCAGATCTCAACCCCAAGGCTCTAACAGACAATGACAGTGGGGCACCTCAACCCCAAAAGGAGGTGAGGACAAGTCTCAACCTTACAGGAAACAGTCCCAATGACTTCCCTCTTCACACGCCAAGCACCTCCCTATTGGCAGCCCCCTTAGGGGGAAAACTTTTTTTCACAAAACTGGCAAACGATCACCCAAGACAAATGGGTTCTGAATATTGTGTCTCAAGGTTACAGGTTCCACTTTCATACTTTACCAAGGCTAAAAGGAATGCCAGACCTGCCACAAAATCAATGGGCAGAGGCACAAAAACAGATTTCAGCCCTCATGGACATGAGAGCTATTCAAAAAGTACCACAACAGGAACAAGGACAAGGATTTTACTCAAGATTCTTCCTGGTCCCCAGAAAGGACAAGGCCTGGAGGCCCATACTAGACCTTTCAATTCTAAATACTTACCTGGATATTCCAAAATTCAAAATGTTGACATTACAGCAGCTTCTACCCATGTTGGGCAAGAAGGCTTGGCTTGTTACTCTGAACCTCAAAGAGGCATACCTGCATGTCCCTATCAGACAAAATTGCAGAAGATACCTCAGATTCAAAGCTAGTACGATGCACTACCAATTCTCTGCACTGCCCTTTGGCTTATCTACTGCGCCCAGGGTCTTTACAAAGAGCCTGGCACCAGTAACTGCATTTTGCAGACAAAAAGGAATTCAAATATATCCATACCTGGACGACTGCCTCATTCAAGCAGAGATAAAGGACATTCTTCTACAGCATCTGGCATTTGTAAAAAGGTTGCTAATTTCTCTAGGGTACACAGTAAATGAAAAGAAGTCAAAACTAGTGCCCTCACAACAGATTATATTCCTGGGTGCCAGCTTAAATACAATGGCCCAGATGGCTTATCTCACGCTAGACAAACAAGTTCAACTAACTCAATATTTTCAATTACTGGCAAAAAAGTCCCATCTCCATGCAAGAAAAATTCTGCAGGCCCTGGGATTCATGGCATCCTGCATACTACTAATACCATATAGCAGACTGCATCTGAGGAAATTACAATGGTACCTAAAAAGTGTTTGGACTCAACACTCTCACAGTTTAGATGCAGTAATACCAATGATTCCCTGCCTACAACAGGAGTTTCGATGGTGGGCACAGGCATGTCACCTAAACAAGGGTCAGCCTTTTACCCAACCCACAGCCAGGCAGACTCTAACAACAGATGCTTTGGATTATGCCTGGGGGGAGCACACATGGCAGGAAAATGCATTCAGGGCAAGTGGACCACAGACCAGATGCATCTTCAGATCAATCAAAAAGAGATGTTGGCTGTTCAAAATGCCTAACAGCTTTCAAGGACCTTCTGCATCCAGGACAATTATTATTAAAGACAGAGACAGCACCACAGTAATGTGGTACATAAACAAGCAAGGGGACACTCATTCTTATCCCCTATGCAGGCAAGCCATGACCTTGTGGAACACAGCTCTAACGTATGAAGTTCATCTACAAGCACAATTCCTGCCAGGAAATAAAAATACTCTGGCAGACGATCTAAGCAGAAATATCATGGACCCTCACGAATGGCAATTGAATCCACAAATCTTCAGCATGGTAAAGCAAAAATGGGGATGCCCAGACATAGATCTTTTTGCCTCCCCATTGAATTGCCAACTACAAAAGTTCTGCACAAGGACTTATCACACACAAGCATGGAAAGTGGATGCTCTCTCATTCAGCTGGAAAAGCCTAAAAGTTTATGCCTTCCCACCACTGCCTCTCCTTTCAAAGGTGCTCCTAAAAGCCAGACAAGAAAAACCACAGATGATCCTGATTGCTCCAGACTGGCCATGCCAGCACTGGTACCCAATCTTAAAGAACTTAGCTCAAGGTCCACCATGGATTTTGCCTCAAATTCCACACCTTCTGACTCAACAAAACAATCAGATCCTGCACGGTCAGCTCAAAACCCTAAACCTGGCTTACATGGCAGATTCATTAGTCAAACAGGCAACACCTCTCTCTAAAGCTGTTATGGATGTTATTTTGGAGGCCAGGAGGCCTATCACCAGGAAAGCTTACTCAGAAAAATGGAAGAGATTCTGCACCTGGAACCAGGCTCAAAGCCTTGACCCTCTTGTCCCAAACATTCCTCAGATTTTACAATACTTAACTGATATGCTGGACAGAGGCCTATCCTTCTCATCAATTCAGATCCACGCCTCTGCCATTTCAGCACATTACAACACGGATCCTCCTTTATTCTCTCATCCCTTGCTAAAGCAGTACCTCAGAGGGGCTAAAAACATAAGACCACCCCGGAGAGCACCAACACCGACTTGGGACCTCAATTTCGTTTTGGAAAAACTGACCCTGCCACCTTTTGAGCCAGTCAATACAGCCGGTCTAAAATTTTTATCATGGAAAACAGCTCTGCTCCTGGCAATAACTTCAGCATGAAGAGTCTCAGAGCTACAGGCATTAATGGCAGTGGAACCTTTTATAATTTTTCATCAGGACAGGGTTTTTTTAAGGACAAACCCTACATTTATGCCAAAGGTGGTATCTAATGTGGCTCTTAACCAAACCATCCATTTGCCAACTTTTTATCCAAACCCCCAGATTAAGGGGAGAAACTTCTGCACTCTTTGGACATACACAGGCAGCTATGCTTCTACTTGGACAAAACAAAAGCTTTCAGGAAAACTGAGCAACTGTTTTTAGCATATGCTGCAGGATCACAGGGCAAGGCTATCTCAAAGCAGACTATATCCAAATGGATAGGACACTGTATTCGTTACTGCTACACACAGCATGGAAAATCAGTCCTTAATATCATTAGGCCACATTCCACCAGGGCAACAGCCTTTCTCAGAGGAGTACCTACCAAGGAAATTTTAGAGGCTGCAACTTGGAGTTCAGTGCACACCTTTACCAAGCATTACCACTTGCCTCTTTACTCTAAATCCAGAGCAGGATTTGCCACTACAGTTTTGCAGGGCCTCATAGCCAATCCTAACTCTTTATAGACCCGCCACCCAACCTTAGCTTTGGGATTCTACCCAAGTGCGATGACTGCAGCAGTATAACATGATGAACATAGTACAGTTTTGTACCTACCATAGATGTAGATGTTCGAGTGTTCACACTGCTGAAGTCCAGGTTACCCTCCCTCCATCCCCTCTGAACTAGCTGGACTTATCTATACCTTTCTATCCTATACAACCTTTGTGGTGTATTTGCTGGTAACTGAAGGTATTGTTTTTATTTTATATGTATATTTTTTTATTAGCAATATGTATTGCCTACCTACTTGGGGGCACCTGACATCTGGGGCAAGAAAAACTGAAGATAATGGCGTTGGATGTATCTTATATACCTCTTTTGTGGAGCCAAACTGTTTTGCATAAGATTTTGTAAATATATCTATAATCTGTTGTGTCTGAGAATAAATTTTAGAATCCGCACACAGTTTATGAATTTGTGTATCTTTACTCCTTCCACATCTTATGTATCTATAAAAAGGTTTCCTATTATGCTCAATATCTTTATATAAATTTTCTTCAAAATGTTCTTGATCTTGTCTAACACTATGCATAATCTCTTTGTCCAGCTCGTTTATTTCAGTTTTCAAAGTTGTAGTTCAACCTCTCTTCCATTTCTTATATTTTTTGCCTCTCACCTTAATCTGGTATCTTGTTCTTATGGAAATATTATCCCCCTGATGTTACATGCCTAGATCCTGATGTTAAACATTTTTTTGACTTTTTGCACTTGAACAATATCTCTTTCAAAACTTTCCACATTCCATCTGCAGTTTTTCCACTGAACACCTCACTCCAGTTAGTTTTATATAGCAACTTTTTGTACACATGTAATTAACCTTCGGTGCATTGGTTTAGATTTCGTATAGCATTGCAAGAGTTATTTTTGAAATCTACTTTAAGTAAAATTATTTATACTGTTGGAAGGTGTTTGTATTTAAATTAATAAAAGCTGATAATTGCTGTATTTTTTGTTTATATGTAGTCCAGTTTAACTGTGTATATAGCCTCAGCATATAACCAGACTATTATTAACCTCTGCTTCTGATATTTGGCATGAAAAGGAATTTTAAAATGTAGGATTTTTAATTGTTTTTATTGGCTCTAATATGTTTAAAGTGTCTGATACAATGTACTGCTTTACTGAAATTCAGAATTATCCTGTTTTGGTAAAATGCTTAGTATTTGAAGAAAAATATCTCCGTCTTCTAGGGTAATCGGAAGTTGAATGCATATAAAGTAGTTGTAACTAAAGTTTTCATATTGTGCAAAAATAAATACATTAAACAAGAGCAAAGTAAGGACCAGTTCCGATATTTATAGCCTGTGTGAGCAGCATTTTTGTTTATTAGAAAGTTTTCATATTGTTATAAAGTTTTCTTTGTAATAAGAAAACTCTAGAATACTGTCCATGCACCTTCTTCAGTTTGGCCATTAATAAGCAATTGATATGTATATATATATATATATATATATATATATATATATATATATACATACATATAGATATGTATATATATATATATATATATATATATATATATATATGTATAAGAAAATTAGTAACCGTGTTGAGTTATGTAAAAGTCATCACCTACACAAACTGATCTGTCCAAGCATAGTAGATGTGTCTATAAAACTAGTTCAGTATAGTATATTGAATGTGTACCTAACATAATTTTTCATTGTGTTTTTAATATATATTTAAAATCCTTTAATAAAGAATAATTAGTTAACTTTTTACGTAAGTATAGATAACCGCAGCTTGAAAGCATGGAACATTCTAGTAATCATCATTCTCAGTGTTTTGTTGTTGTCAAACCCTTTCTCACTCATCCAAGGATAAAATCTGTATGTCCTCATGTTTTTATGCACAATAGTTTGTCCCAAGACTTGCTTTTAATGTTATATTATGTCACTGTCCTGTTTATTGTCAGTTATCTTTGGTTGCTGGGGCCTGTTGTGTTTCATTTGGTTTGGCATACATCTCACTGCTAAGTGAGTTTACTTTTATTTTATTCGTAAAATTCTGTCTCATCAGTGAACACGTCTTTGCTATTTATAGAATATGGTGACTTCATGTGTGCTGGGTTGTAGGTGGAACTAAATGCTTGCATTGCCCCTTTAAGGAATACCTTATTTATGTATTTTTTCACTGTGAACTGTAAAGTTTGTTTAATAGGATGTTATCCCTGATGATACCTTATTTTATTTCTATTTATTGATAATTAAAATTAATTTGTAAAAGGGAATGGTTTCTTTTGTGCTGTTATTCTAACTTGATGAGGTTATGTATTTATTGAATACAAAATTCTTAACATTTGACATCCCCTCATTTGGGATACTGGCACTTAATAATAATTTACCTCTTTTTCCCTTTGTTGCGTTTGGCTAGAGCTACAGGCATTGAAATGTTCTAAAAATAAATTATTGCTATTCAAAGTTTCAACAGGTTGCTTTCCAAAGAAGCAGTGTGTATGTGCAAGTGGTTGAGTTAATGAAATCCCTCATGTGGTCATTGGTTTTAGTTCGGTGAGTTAATAATACAATGCATAGAGTGACCTGCATTGTTTGTATCCATATGCTTGTGCTAACGAACTGTTGTTGTTCTAAATGTTAAGTGGTGGGTAACTGTCAGAATTTTTGTTTTCCCATTATAAAGAAAGGGCTTCCTACTTTTAGACCTGCAGAGAGTGAAAGGTTTTTGTTTTTTATCTTCATCCAAGCACATCCCAACATATTCTGCATTCTATGAAAACTGAAGTGAGAATATCCTCACAAGTGTGGGAGCTGCGGATAAGGTTTAATAGACCTGTCAGTACAGATTTAGTACCTTCATACAGGAATTGTAGAAATGAAGGCTGCTGTAATAACTCCCACGGGACTTGTGGGGCAAAACTGTGTTATGTCTAATGGTTTGTATAGTAATAAACTTGCAACAGGTTAAGGACAGCATATCTACTGATCCCATTAAATGCATAATTTACTCAGTTAAGGACACGGGGCCAGACAAAGGCTGTAACTGGGGAGCAGTATTCTTATATAAAGTCATCTCTCTTTAGTGCTAATTTTGTGTGAGTGTGTGTGTGAGTGTGTCTGTCTGTGTGTCTGTGTGTGTGTGTGTGTGTGTGTGTGTGTGTGTGTTTGTGTGTGTGTGTGTGTGTGTGTGTGTGTGTGTGTGTGTGTGTGTGTGTGTGTGTGTGTGTGTGTGTGTGTGTGTGTGTCAGTCATAAGGATGTGCCTGAGTCAGTAACGAGTTTATTTTTGCTAGATTACTTTACTGTTTGTTAAAGTGCTATGACCACCAGCATTAGTCCATCAGACAAGGACTGGGATCCCACATATTTACTGCAGATGACCATGCATGTTTGTTAAAGTGCTATGACCATAAGACTGGCACAGAAGGAAGACTGGCTGTCCATCATCACTATAAAATGACACATACAGTCAAGAACACCAGACATCTTAACTTTTGTTGAGTTAAATTTTTTTGTGAAAAGTAAACACAATTCAGTTAAAAAACAGAACTCTAGTCGTGTTAACGTGTTCTTTTTTTGCTTGTTTTTTTGGTATGAATAGTAAAAAAAGCAGTTCTGTTTTTTTTTTAACTGAACACCTTAAACTCAAATAATGAGAGTGTTTTCTGTGATTGACAGTGAACGTATGACTTATTATGTTCATAAGTGCCTTGAGCGAATCGTAGTGTAGCTTGTCTTCATTTAGACTCGGCCATTCTAACAATATTGCATCATAAATTTTAACTGGAGTAGTCCCAGAGGAGAGTAACAGAATGGCTTGGTTCATGTGTGCCATCACAAATTATCTTTATAGTACTTTTATCTGTTACTTAAAGTGGCTGTGTCATGCCATTAGACTTAGTTAAGTGTAGAACTACATGCCATTTTGCTTACACGTAGTGTCCCCTGTATTTGTGAATAAAGTACTTCTGGAGTAACCTTTTCTCATTCGTTATGTTCTTTACACTGCTGTCTCAGAATGAGAGCAGTGACATTTTCCAATATTCATAATGTTTTTTAGATGTTCATCTTTTTGTGCATATTTTTAATGTGGTGCACTGACAACTTTTAATAGATTTATTACTGCAAGCAAAACAAAACTGTGTATAGCAGTATGGGATGAAGTGATAGATATATCCTTAGGAATATGAAATCACATTAGTGTGGTGGTGGGGGTGAAGAATTATTGAAGATGGGGGGAGCATTACTTGGGTGGGGGAAGATTTATAATGGGTACCTAATTAGAACCTGACTATAAATCCGTGTCCTTGGCAGGTGAGACATGCAGGCTACACCACTGCAGTGACCACCACACTTTTCCCTACACAAGTGTATGCTCTTTTGCCATGATCCATGAAGATTTCTGCCCATCAGGGAGGCATGGTGCACCACATTCCTGCCTCTAGTAACATGCCTGCTTCCTTCCTCTGAAGGACCATTGATCTAGTAAGTGGCTTTGCTACCCACCTCCTAAGCAGCTGTATGGGTTCTTGCCAAGTGCGTCAGTTTCCTCCCACATCTCAAAGATGTGACGCATAAATTGTGCGCATGCTATATGAGCGTGAATTTGTGTTTACATTCTATGCCAAGTCAGCACCTGCCAAGGATTAGTTAATCTGCTGTACAGTTAGTGAGTGCCAGAATAGGTTCTAGCTCCCCCAGGCCATGGAGTGAATGAAGTGGGTAATGTGAGAATGAATCTATGAATGACAACGTATAGGGCCCATCATTATCAGCCTATATTAATGTCATTAGTCAATTTTACAGCATTTATTCTTTGAGTGTAAATGAAGATGCACTGTATGCTTCTTGGTCTGGCTTTGGAGGCCTTCTTCATTGGAGTAATTATTTGGACTCCTGGTATTAATAGGTTGTACAACAAAGGAAAGAAAAATGCTGTCGAGAAGTAAGAGGGAACATGCGCAACAGAGCAAAATGTCCCTCATTAGTCTAAACAAGCGAATGAAGGAACTAATGAATTCTGTGAAAGCAGACCTAAAGGTTAAAATAACCTCCAAAGCTAAAGGTAACCATACAACATTTTTCAGTTATATCTGCACTCTTAAGGGCAATACCCAACAGTGTGTGGAATTAGTTGTAGATGGCACCGCCATCTCAGTCAGAAGACATAGCAAGTCTGATGGCCAACAAATTCAGCTCAGATTTCACCTCCCTATCACCCAGAGTTCTCCCGCAAAAAGTACTCTCCACCACTACACTCTCTAAAGATAAAACATGGCTTCAAGGGAGCCTGACAATATACCTGGTTGCCTCTTAAACCACTTAAATTAGTTATCCAGACCATTAGGATCTCTATTTAACCACAGCCCCTGGGCACACTTTGTCCTGATGGAATAGAGGACAGAAACAGTCATCCCTCTGCATAAAGGGGGCCCATCTACTTACTCAGGAAATTACACACTAGTCCTATATATAAAACCATGGAAAGAATAAACCTGGATCTGATAAATAATGACATAGGAAACTTCCAAATACTAAAATCAACCCAATTTGGCTTTGTCAAAGGCAGGTTATGCCTACTGAATTTGGTGGATTTCTTTGAGAAAGTCATTAAGGCCATGGATGAGGGTAAAACAGTACATACCGCCTACTTTGACCTGGGCAAGGCATTTGACACAGTTCCCCACTCAGCTATTATAAATAAAGTCACAAAACTGGGTGTTAATTCCTGCATAACCTGATAGATAGACAGTTGGCCCACGGATAGGACACTTGGTTAAATTGGATGAATCCAGATCCAGCAAGGGACCAGATACTAGACGTGTGCAGAACTCAGTTTTGGGACCACTCCTGTTTGGAATATACTTCATTTTGAAAGATAAAGGGTAAAAGATGGCATAGAAATGAACAAATAAGCTGGGCGGAAAAAACAAACAATCCAAAACAGAACAGGAGCCCAACAGTAGCCAGCAGAAAAAGATGTTAATTCCAAAAAACACTTTCTTTTAACATAAAGTCAATTTAATAACATTTTTTCTCACGTTTTCGTCACTTTAAGTAAAGTAACTTCTTCAGACACACAGACAAACAGCAGTTACACAGTTTCTGCAGCATTTAAACCATGTAGCATGAAGTCATGTGACTAGTAGCAGCAGTGAATTAAAGATGCAAAGTACAATAATTCAAACACTATTATAGCAATAACCCACACCTGGGTGTGGGTAATGCGGGATTTACCCACGGTTGGCATGGTTTGGTCCCGAGGGCTTTGCCCTCGGGACCAAACAAAGACAACCGTGGGTAAATCCCGACACCCAGAAGTAGGTTATTGCTATTATACTATGACATTATTTAAGAAAAGAAATAATTACTTTTCTTAAATAATGGCGTTGTATAATGCCTCTTTGCTGCCCTTCCACAGCTGTCTGGTATCCGTGGCAGTTCTGATGTACTGCGCATGCCTATGCAGTACATCAGAGCTGTGGCCAAAAGCAACGGAGAAAGCAAGATCTCCATTGGCTTTTACTGTTTCACTATGTTAAATGGGTTTAACATAAGCAACGGAGATGTCCGTTGCTTATTTTAAAGCTGTCTCGCTATGTTAAACCCATTTAACATAGCAAAACAGTAAAAAGCAACAGAGATCTTGCTTTCTCTGTTGCTTTTTTTTTTTAAACCTGTCTCGCTATGTTAAATGGGTTTAACATAGCGAGACAGCTTTAAAATAAGCAAGATCTCCGTTGCTTTTTACACACTTTGTTGCTGTGTTAAAGGAGTTTAACATAGCTATGTTAAAGGAGTTTAACATAGCGAGACAGCTTTAAAAAAAGCAATGGAGATCTCCGTTGCTTTTTTTAAACCTGTGTCGCTATGTTAAACTCTTTTAACATAGCGAGACAGTGTTTTAAAAGAGACTTATACTAATGGAAAAAGTCCGGGCGACCAGACCTTTTTCCATTAGTATAAGTCGATTTACAACGTGCACACTGGCCAATCAGCGTGCACGTTTTGGAATATTAATGGGGGGTCATGGTATAATAAAATCTTAAAACTTACATACTACCTCAAATAAAAAGTGTGTATGCAAGCAGTATAAAATATACAAGGATTATATTAATCTCATTAGTGAAAAGTTAAAAGTACACTATCGTGCAAGATTTCTTAATTTAAGGAAACATGAAATATTACAATTCTCATTCAAACCAGGCAAGCAGAAAGCATTAAGTGCTAACTGCCATTCTAGTTCTCGTACCTCTAATAGTACTGAATATGGACCACCTCTAATGTCAGGAAGTACCTGATCAATAGCTTGGAACGTGAAACTATGTCCTCCATTTAATGAAACATGCTTTGCTAAAGCATTTTCTGTTTTATTTTTGCTAATAAACAAACTGGTAAAAGTAAAAACTGAAACCCACAAGATGCTTCGGCAAAATTCGAATAACACAATCCAGTGAAACAGTTATTCCACTTCTGACAGTTTTAATTAAGCGCTTTTTGTCGCTGTAAGTAAAGCGACTTCTTCAGATTAAAACTCACATAAATAAAATATATATAGATTTGTTTCACTCATACAAAAAGAAAACCATGTGATGGAAATGACAAATCACTTCTCACAACTAATTAATGAATGTTAAAAAATGTTGTATGTACTATCAGTTTTTTAACATTCATTAATTAGTTGTGAGAAGTGATTTGTCATTTCCATCGCATAGTTTTCTTTTTGTATGAGTGAAACACCTATATATGGTGTTTTTTTTTTATGTGAGTTTTAATCTGAAGAATAACTGTTTCACTGTTTTATTTTTGCTAATCGCATAAGAGTGTTCATAAATTCTCTCACAAAGCTTCCTGTCCATTTTCCCTATATAGAAAGCCGGACATAAAGTGCAGGAAGCTAAGTAAACAACACTCTTGGACTCACAATTCAACTTATGATTGATGTAAAATTTACTTGTGTTCAATACTCCAAAAGAGTTACCTGTTTTTATGTGTTTACACATCCTACATGCTCCACACATAAAAGTTCCAGTAAGTCTGGAAGTAGGTTTAGTGCTTTTAATTTCAAAAAAACTTTTTAAGTTAGAACCTATAAACAATACTGGGTGACTGGCCAATTCTGTCAACTAGGGAGGAGTCCTTATAAAGGAAACTCCAATTTTTACGGATAATTAATCTAAGTTGGTCACTGTCTTTACTAAAGGTGGTTATAAAAGTATTGCATAAAGAGGTCTCCCTAGTTTGCTGAGTCATTGAAGGTTTTATAAAGGTAACCAAGTCATTGTTTGGTGACTGTGTAGTTTGAATGGCAACCTGGCTAGGAGGTGACTCTACCAGGTTAACATCAATGACAACGGAAGGTGAGGTCAAGAGTAGTGGTTGAACTAAACCTCTACTCCGTTTGTTTACAATTTCTTCAGTTAAGTCATTTATTAAACTAACCGGGTAGCCTCTATAGCAAAACATGTCTCTTAAGAGTTGACATTCAGAATTAAAGTCGTCTTCATTAGTACACATCCTTGCAGCTGTAATGAGTTGACCTTTCACTATTGAACGTTTTTGCCTGTAAGGGTGTGCACTAGAAAAATGTAAATAGGAGTTGCAATATGTTGTTTTTCTATAAATTTTGGAAACATATCTCCTATTTACTATATCTTTTTTTTTTATATTCACGTCCAAATAGTCAATAGTAGTAGTGTGAAAAGTGTAAGTAAATTTAAAAAATGATGTAGTAGAGTTAAAGTAATCTATCATTTGTTTAGCTTGTGATTCATTTCCTTTAAAAATCACAAAGATGTCTAAAAATCTGGTATAAAAAGTGAAGGAAGTGTAAATTTCAGAGTTATTAAATACAAAATATTCTTCCCATTGAGCCATAAACATGTTCGCCCATAACAACTCCATGTTTTTGTAAGTAGATCTTGTCGTTATAAATGAAAAAGTTGTTGGGAAGTATATCGGTTAACTCAGTTGCTAGATCAATGTCCCTTTGTGGAGCTTTTTTATTTTTCATATAAACTTCTACCCACTCAACCACTTCTAAGTGTGGAATAGAAGTGTATAAGTCGACTACATCGATGGTAAGAAAGTTGTCTTCTTGGTTAACTTCTAATATGTTCAAACTTTTCAACAAAGTCCATGAGTCTTTGCATACTTGTGACTCAAATTTAAGATATTTTTGTAATATTGAGTCAATGAGTTTTGCACATGGATATGTCAAGGAACCTCGACAATCAATAAGTGGATGCATAGGAGGGTCGTGTTGGTTCTTATGAATCTTTGGTATTCCAAACATGACAGGTGTTTTTGGGTAGAGAATATTAATGTAACTGAATGTATCCAGGTCAATTTTGGCTTCTATAAACAGATCTCTAAAGTACACTCTGATCCTTGATTGTGCAATATTTAGTTTGTTAAGAGATGCCTTAGCATAGGCCGGACAATTCAAAGCTAACTCCATTTTTTTATTATAATCAGTGATGTCAAAGATGACAAGTCCACCACCTTTGTCTGGTTTAACTAAATGGACATGAACTGATCTGAGTAGTTTTAGTGCTCTTAACTGTTCCGTAGTGATGTTGCTCTGTTTATAAAAAGTATTACTAGCACTAATGAAAGGTATGTGTCTAATATCTAACTCACACACACTTTCATAAAGAGCTAAAAGGGGATGAAGAGGAGGGTTGAATGTACTAGCAGCCCTAAGTACATGTGCAGGTTGTTGAACATTGCCTAATAAAAAGGAAAGGTTTAATTTCCTTACGTAACACTTTAAGTCTAACAAAGTTTTTACTTAACATTAATGTTATTACTTAAAACATGTGTGCTACCCTTCGCTAGCAGTTCTACCAAATTAGCTTCTATAACAACAGATGAAAAGTTGTAAATATTAAAGTCCCCTTTAGAATTAGTGAGAACAACAAGGTTATTTACTGCAACAGAGTCATTAGGAACTATCTCTTCTGACGGTTGTTCTGCCTTTTGTTCCTCTGATGCTGAGGGTGATGTGCCCCAGTAGTGGGCATGTTGTTCTTGTCCTGGTGAAAATTTCGAGCAAGTTGATTGTTGTTTGCTTGCCCCTCACGTGAATTGTTAGCCCAAATTCTTTCACTTCGCCTAACTGTGTCAGCGAAATCAATGTTATTAACCTCAGATTCAAGTGGTAAGTCAACAGAGTTATTATTAGTTGAATTGACTTCTGTCATGGGCGGCACCATGTTAGAATTGTGCCAGACCTGTGAAATTTGTGGTCTAGGATAAGCAGAGCCATTAGTGTATGCCATACGGTCTCGGTTCATTTTTTTAATCTTGTTTTTAAGTCTGTCCAACAATTGCTCAATACTGGTAAAGACTCTGCTGTAGTCAAACCTATATCTAACAAAGTCAGGATGCAGTTTAATAGTTTTGTCCAAGTCTTCGACTTCCTTCACTAAATTCTCAATTTGCAATGAGTAGTGTTTTATCATTAACTCCATAAGCTGAAAACCTTGCTGGTCAAAAAAAGAAAGTAATTCTGTGTGGAAAGGACAATCTGGGATTAAGCCAGTTGGATATTGATAGCACCTAAGGCCCTTAGGTACTATCCTTTCAGATAAACATTGTCTAAAATATACCACCTCCAGTTGGAGCTTCTTCAGTTTTAAGAGTTTCACATCAAAAGATTTCAATTTGTCAGCAAGCGAACATAAATTTGTCTGAGGTAGGTTAACATTACGAACCAGTTGTTCCTGGGGGTTAGTAAAACCAAGACTTAATTTGGTAGTGTTGTTAACCCATTCAGTAAAGGATGGAACTCCAGTAAGCTCATTCGTGTTAACAAGTTCGTTAGAAGCACTATTATTTACAGTCAGTGGTGCCAAGTTGTGAATAGATACACCCACCTGTTGTGCTGGAACAGTCGCTTGTTGACCCGGTGGTATTAATCCATCTGAAGACCGAAACTGAGGGTCAGTGTTATTGGAATAATTCTGGGAGTTCAAGTTCCCTTGGTTGTTTCCGTTAACAGATGTAATAGTGTTAGGTTCGCCACTTCGCTGCTTGTCTGCAGAGTCAAGTCTCTGGGTTAGATAATACATTGTGATAGTGAATTAAGAATGTTAGTTAAATCCACTGGTTGCAAAGTTTGCAAAGGTTGTGTTCATTCGAACAAATTTGGGCTGGCTGGGCTGTTAGGTGATCCAGATGCCATAAAAACTGTAGAACAAACAAATAATCTGGGCGGAAAAAATGAACAATCCAAAACAGAACAGGAGCTCAACAGTAGACAGCAGAAAAAGATGTTAATCCCCAAAAAAAACACTTTCTTTTAATATAGTCAATTTAATAAAAATGTTTCTCACGTTTTCGTCACTTTAAGTAAAGTAACTTCTTCAGACACACAGACAAACAGCAGTTACACAGTTTCTGCAGTATTTAAACCATGTAGCATGAAGTCATGTGACTAGTAGCAGCAGGGAATTAAAGGTGCAAAGCTTCGTGAGAGAATTTACGAACACTCTTATGCGATTAGCAAAAATAAAACAGAAAATGCTTTATCAAAGCATGTTTCATTAAATGGAGGGCATAGTTTCACGTTCCAAGCTTTTGATCAGGTACTTCCTGATATTAGCGGTGGGGCCCATATTCAGTACTATTAGAGGTACGAGAACTAGAATGGCAGTTAGCACTTAATGCTTTCTGCTTGCCTGGTTTGAATGAGAATTATAATATTTCATATTTGCTTAAATTAAGAAATCTTACACAATAGTGTATTTTTAACTTTTCACTAATGACATTAATATAATCCTTGTATATTGTATACTGATTACATACACACTTTTTATTTGAGGTAGTATGTAAGTTTTAAGATTTATTTTAATAGTGTTTGAATTATTGTGCTCTGCACCTTTAATTCACTGCTGCTACTAGTCACATGACTTCATGCTACATGATTTAAATGCTGCAGAAACTGTGTAACTGCTGTTTGTCTGTGTGTCTGAAGAAGTTACTTTACTTAAAGTGATGAAAACGTGAGAAAATTTTTTATTAAATTGACTTTATGTTAAAAGAAAGTGTCTTTTTGGGATTAACATCTTTTTCTGCTGGCTACTGTTGGGCTCCTGTTCTGTTTTGGATATGGCATAGAAATGTCAATAAGAAATGGAAGAACTCCATTTAAACCAGAGTCTTCATTGTGTAATGCCTTAAATGTCTTTTAAAGGTGGCCTATAGGATACATGCAAACAATCCCTTAAGGACATTTGAGTGTTCCAGCTCTAAGGTTTTTGAAAGACCACTGACCTTGTCATGTTTTTAAATGCTTAAAATATACATTCACCAATCCAGACATCACTAGCTTGGGCATATAATATTTCTCCCTTTTTTATGGGAGTATATTTCTCCCTTTTTTATGGGAGTATCTGTTCAGTATAAGTAGTCAGTTTAACAGAAACTCCAGCTTATAAAATAAGTTGTACTTAATGTTATGGTGATTGCAAAAGATCCCAAACAACAGTCAATGTAATGGTAAAAGATCATATAGAAAAGCAGAAAAAGCCAATAACAAACAAAAAGACCCTGGATAAATCACCGTCCTCACTATATAATACCTTAATCATCCTTTAAGAGTTCCATGGGATATGTGCAAATGACCATTAAGGACTTTGAAGTACTCCATTACTAAAGCTTCTGAATGCCCACTGACTTTGAAGTGTTACTGGCAGCAGGAGTTTTAGAGATTTTGAGAGGTTGCAAGTTTAGTGTCAGGCTTAACCAGGGTTGGAGGAAACTGGAGGTTTGGTTCCTCTAGTGGCTGCATTAATTAAAATGAGGTCAAAATGATTATGTTCTCTAGTTGTTGTTATTTATAAAGTTTACCTGTCTCTGACTAGAAGGAAAGCAAATTAGTAATTAAACTACAGAACATGTCCATATCGAAGTAGATGGGAAAATATTGTTGATGCATTCAGAGACGATTGCAAGTATAGATTCTGTGTTTTAACTGTCAAATCAAAAAGTGAGTCTAGAATTTACTTTGGTCTGAGGCTGATTAATGGCACACTTGTTTGTAGGAAGAGTTAACCAAAAGTCAGATTTTATTGCCATGTGTTGGACATGAGGTGTGCAGCTCTGTTGTTTACCCAGTTAGATTTTTTGCCACCCATTTGTGTGTTTGCTGACCACAGTACCATTTACGCCGTGTGTTGCATACAGGATGTCCAGCATCAGAATACTTCCCTCCCATCTTTACGGTGCCCCTGTCCTAACTAAACTTACAAACTTCTACCCTGAGCAAGTTGGAACAGTGCTACAACAAAGTTGCAAAATTTGCCACGAACTCTAAATATCACACACACCACTGTAAACCACTCGTAGAATTAAACTGGCCTAAACTCCCAACCAACTTGCCTTTATTCAGCTGTCCACCTTGCACAACCTTATTTTCAAGCCTACTGCCTACCCTGCACTAGCCAGTCTAGTCACACCTTACACACCAAATCGATCCTTACGATCAGAAGACAAAAATCTCTTAGCTATCTCAAAACCAACAAGAAAACCTGGTGACTCTCTGTATTCATACTCTGTCTCTATACTGGAATTCACTATCTCTAGCTACCAGGTCTATGCCTGGCCTAACCCAGTTCAAAGCCTCTTTAAAAAATAATCTACAAAAATACATGGCTCTGCTCCTGCATAAAGCCTGCCTAATGCTCCGGTCTTCCTCTTTCTGTCACATTTCAATCCCTCACAGACTGCTAGATCCTAAGGCTCTTCTAACTCCTTCTCTGCTCCTATACCATATCCTTACGCTGCTGCTCAGACTTTATTGCTCCTATTCTACTTAACTCTCTCACTATCTGTCTGCATCACTAACATTCTGGCTGCTATTTTCCTAAATGAAACTAACTTTCTATTTTTCATGTACTACAACAGTCAATGTCACACATTAGACATTACACTACCTAAGTACTATTTTTGGACACTGCATCATATATAGTCTGAGTGACTATTATTGTCTGTAATGTTTTGACTGTATAGAATCATCTAGATGTCTAGTATATATTGTAACATCTTGTAACATAGTTTCTTTAAACTTCTTTTATAAAGTATTTCTAATGTAATTTGTATTGTATTGTATTATACTGTATTTGTATTGTACTGTATGTGAGGCTTTTCTCCCTGGAACTCTGCTGAAAAAGGGTACTGTAGACCCAGTCAGACCACCCCGGCAAACAAATGTCAGTTAAATAAATAAATCAGTCCATCAGAGAAGGACTAGGATCCCACATATTTACTACAGATGACCATACTGGACCATTAGCATTAGTCCATCAGAAAAGGACTAGGACCCCACATATTTACTACAGATGAACATACTGTACCATCAGCATTAGTCCATCCGACAAGGGCTAGGATCCCACATATTTACTACAGATGACCATACATGGCCATCAGCATTAGTCCATCAGACAAGGACTAGGATCCCATATATTTACTGCAGATGACCTTACATGACCACCAGCATTAGTCCATCAGACAAGGACTAGGACCCCACATATTTACTACAGATGAACATACATGACCATTAGCATTAGTCCATCAGGCAACGACTAGGACCCCACATATTTACTACAGATGACCATACATGACCATCAGCAGTAGTCCATCAGACAAGGACTAGGATCCCACATATTTACTGCAGATGATCAGACATGACCATCAGCATTAGTCCATCAGACAAGGATCACAAATATTTACTGTAGATGACCTTACATGACCATCAGCATTAGACCATCAGACAATGACTAAGATCCCACATATTTACTGAAGATGACCATACATGACCATCAGGATTAGTCCACCAGACAAGGACTAGGATCCCACATATTTACTGAAGATGACCATACATGACAATCAGCATTAGTCCATCAGACAAGGACTAGGACCCCACATATTTACTACAGATGACCATACAGAACCATCAGCATTAGTCCATCAGACAAGGACCCCACATATTTACTACAGATGACCATACATGACCATCAGCATTATTGCATCAGACAAGGACTAGGAACCCACATATTTACTACAGATGACCATACATTTCCATCAGCATTAGTCCATCAGACAAAGACTAGGACCTCACATATTTACTACAGATGACCATACATGACCATCAGCATTAGCCCATCAGACAAAGGACTAGAACCCCACATATTTACTACAGATTACAATACATGACTATCAGCATTAGTCCATCAGACAAGAACGAGGATCCCACATATATACTAAAGATGACCATACATGACCATCAGCATTAGTCCATCAGACAAGGACTAGGATACCCCATATTTACTACAGATGACCAAACTAGACCATCAGCATTAGTCCAGACAAGGACGAGGATCCCACATATTCACTACAGATGACCATACATGGCCATCAGCATTAGTCCATCAGACAAGGACTAGGATACCCCATATTTACTACAGATGACCAAACTAGACCATCAGCATTAGTCCAGACAAGGACGAGGATCCCACATATTCACTACAGATGACCATACATGGCCATCAGCATTAGTCTGGACTAGGATCCCACATATTTACTGCAGATGACCATACATGACCATCAGCATTAGTCCATCAGAGAAAGACTAGGATACCACATATTTACTGAAAATGACTATACATGACCATCAGCATTAGTCCATCAGACAAGGACCCCACATATTTACAGCTGATGACCATACTGGACTATTAGCATTAGTCCATTAGACAAGGACTAGGACCCCACATATTTACTGCATATGACCATACATAACTAGCAGTAGTCCAGACAAGGACTAGGACCCCACATATTTACTACAGATGTCCATAATGGACCTTCAGCATTAGTCCATCAGACAAGGACTAGGACACCACATATTTACTACAGATGACCATGCATGAGCATCAGCATTTGTCCATCAGACAAGGACTAGGACCCCCTCATATTTACTGCAGTTGACCCTATATGACTATCAGCATTAGTCCATCAAAGGACAAGGTTCCCATATATGTACTGCAGATGACCATACATGACCATCAGCACTAGTCCATCACACAAGGACGAGGATCCCACATATTAACTGCAGATCACCATACTGGACCATCAGCATTAGTCCATCAGACATGGACTAGGATCCTACATATTTACTGGAGATGACCATATATTACCATCACCATTAGTGCATCAGACATGGACTAGGATCCCACATAATTAATAAAGATGACCATACATGACCATCAACATTAGTCCATCAGACAATGACTAGAACCCCACATATTTACTACTGATGACCATACATATGACCATCAGTATTAGTCCATCAGACAAGGAGTAGGGTCCCATATATTTACTGCAGATGACCATACATGACCATCAGCATAGGTCCATCAGACAAGGAGTAGGGTCCCATATATTTACTGCAGATGACCATACATGACCATCAGCATAGGTCCATCAGACAAGGACTAGGATCCCCCATATTTACTACAAATGAGTACTAGACCATCAACATTAGTCCATCAGACAAGGACTAGGATCCCACATATTTAATAAAGATGACCATACATGACCATCAGCATTAGTCCATCAGACAATGACTAGAACCCCACATATTTACTACTGATGACCATACACGGCCATCAGCATTAGTCCATCAGACAATGACTAGAACCCCACATATTTACTACTGATGACCATACACGACCATCAGCATTAGTCCATCAGACAAGAAGTAGGATCCCATATATTTACAGCAGATGATCATATATGACCATCAGCATTAGTCCATCAGACAAGGACTAGGATCCCACATATTTATTACAGATGACCATACATGACCATCAGCATTAGTCCATCAGAGAAAGACTAGGCCCCCATGTATTTTCCTGCAGATGACCAGACATGACTAGCATTAGTCCATCAGACAAGGACTAGGACCCCACATATTTACTACAGATGACCATATATGACCATCAGCATTAGTCCATCAGACAAGGACCCCTCATATTTACTGCAGTTGACCATGTATGACTGTCAGCATTAATCCATCAAAGGACAAGGTTCCCATATATGTACTGCAGATGACCATACATGACTATCAGCATTAGTCCATCACACAAGGACAAGGATCCCACATTTTAACTGCAGATCACCATACTGGACCATCAGCATTAGTCCATCAGACAAGGACTAGGATCCCACATATTTACTGGAGATGACCATATATTACCATTAGTGCATCAGACATGGACTAGGATCCCACATATTTAATAAAGATGACCATACATGACCATCAACATTAGTCCATCAGACAATGACTAGAACCCCACATATTTACTACTGATGACCATACATGACCATTAGTATTAGTCCATCAGACAAGGAGTAAGGTCCCATATATTTACTGCAGATGACCATACATGACCATCAGCATAGGTCCATCAGACAAGGACTAGGATCCCCCATATTTACTACTGATGACCATACACGACCATCAGCATTAGTCCATCAGACAAGAAGTAGGATCCCATATATTTACATCAGATGACCATATATGACCATAAGCATTTGTCCATCAGACAAGGACTAGGATCCCACATATTTACAACAGATGACCATACATGACCATCAGCATTAGTCCATCAGAGAAAGACTAGGCCCCCATGTATTTTCCTGCAGATGACCATACATGACTAGCATTAGTCCATCAGACAAGGACTAGGACCCCACATTTTAACTGCAGATGGTGATAATGGACCATCACTATTAGTCCATCAGACAAGGACTAGGATCCCATATATTAACTACAGATGACCATACTGGACCATCAGCATTAGTCCATCAGACAAGGACTAGGATCCCATATATTTACTGCAGATGGCCATACATGACCATCAGCATTAGTCCATCAGACAAGGACTAGGATCCCACATATTTACTACAGATGACCATACTGGACCATCAGCATTAGTCTGTCAGACAAGGACTAGGATCCCATATATTTACTGCAGATGGCCATACATGACCATCAGCATTAGTCCATCAGACAAGGACTAGGATCCCACATATTTAATACAGATGACCATACTGGACCATCAGCATTAGTCCATCAGACAAGGACTAGGATCCCACATATTTACTGCAGATGACCGTACATGACCATCAGCATTAGTCCATCAGACAAGGACTAGGATCCCACATATTTACTAAAGATGACCATACTGGACCATCAGCATTAGTCCATCAGACAAGGACTAGGATCCCACATATTTACTGCAGATGACCATATATGACCATCAGCATTAGTCCATCAGGCAAAAGGACTAGGATCCTACATGTTTTCTGCAGATGACAAACTGTTCTGTTTTTAAACTTGTGGATATGTGCAGATAAGACCCAACCAACAGGTTTTCTGTATTATTTCTACCCAGCTAAGTATTGACTTAATGTTTGTCATATGCTTTTTTGGATTCTTACATTTTGCCACTTCTACAAGAAGGGTGTTCATACCATAAATCTCCTTTTCTCTAAAAAGAATGTTTATGTGTGTATTTGGCTTTCCATTTTGTCGCTTCCGATTTTGCACAAACTTGTTGTTTGAAGTGAACATTGTATCTATCAAGTCATACTGCTACCATCCACGATCATATCCCCCACACAGCCACGTTTAGCTTTTTTACCCATCCGTCAGTAAAGTTTATACAGTACGTGGCTGACAAATATCTGATCCCATTTTCCCATAGTTAAATTTACCTGACCATGTCTTTTATTAAGAAAAGTGATCATACTTTGTGCCAACAATCTAACTAAAGGGGGGTGGGTCGTCATGTAGGCACACATGTGAAGCTAAGATTGCCTGGCTGCAAAAATATCAGATGTGTTTTGCTCATTAGGTTTGGTATGCCTTTTTACTCTAGTGTTTTGGTTCAGTTACTTTGCATTTTTGCCAATTTTCGGTCAGTTGCTCATAGTGATACTGAAACTAATTCTGAATAGGGTGCCAACATATCACCAAATATGGCAAACTCTTGCATGTTATATGTTTGCCTACACAAATACAAGCTCGGGTAATTTGGAAAAGATTGCCATCCTATTTTTGGCTAATTTTTTGAATGTGTGAAGAAACCAGACCAAGACAAAAAAAAAAAAAAACACATGGGCATTGGGAACAAGTGCAGTTCTGCACATAAGTCACTCCAGCCAATCAAGCATTGTGAGGCAGTAAAAACGTGGGTGCTATTATGCTGTTGTTAATTTTTAGTTGAATGTAAATGTAGCTGAACTTGACTGACTCAGTAAATTTAAATCATATTTCCGACTTGCTAATTTTACCACTGAATTGATTTCCAAGTAATTTTGGATATAATTTTCAGATGATATGAACACTAGATTTTCCCCTGAAACACAGTGAGAGAGAAAACTGCTACTATAAACTGAAAGATTCTCAAATCTTATAGAAAGATGATCCATAAGGATAAAATCAAAGATGAAAATCACCAATTCATTTTATACCTAATACCTCTAGTAGATATTGTCCAAAGGAGTCAAAATGTCCTCAGTTGATTTCTCTCAAATTTGAGGAACAGTGTTTGTACTCTGAGATCCTTCTTGATTGCTGAAGTCCTTGTTTGTTTGTACTGAGATCCTTCTGGATTTTATTTTTTATTTTATTCTATTTATTTAACATTTGTTTACCAGGAAAGTCCAACTTGGAATGAAGCCAATTTTCTGGGGAGGCCCGGGGAGAAATGCTCCAGATGCATGTGTTTGTGACATGGGAGGAAACCCACATGAATGCAGGGAGGACATGCAGACTCCGCACAGAAGGCACCCCAGCCAAGAATCGAACAGGCGAACATCTTGCTGTGAGGTGACAAGACTACTGCTGCACCACTGCTGAAGTTCTCAGTATGTCATTTAAAGTGAACCAAGTAACCTACTAGATATCATCCTTTATGCACTACCCAAACCACATAATCCAGTCTGAGGATGGGAACATACATTGGATGGTAAATTTGAGAGTTTTATCTTGTAAATCAGATTTTTTTTTACTAGTAAAGTCCAATAGAATGCATTTAGATGGTGATGCACCTGTCTAATTTTCACTCTCTTGATATCATCTACTTTCAAACATGAATAAGATCCCAGGATACTTAAACCTGTCCACCTGAAGTAGGTATCCTATTATCCCCTGAACAGAGCAAAGCAATCGTTTCCAGGAGAGAATCATGACATCTGAGTACTGATTTTCACTCCTTGACATTCAACCTCATCAGTGAACTGCTGCAGCTCATGTCAGAGGTCAGAGGTCATTGCCATTGGAAGCTAAAGAGAACAACACTTTTCTGCAGCCAGGACAGATCCATGCTCCTTGCTTCTCATACAGGGGAGCATCTAGTGGGTGAGGATTCCTTTCCCACATCCTACCTTAGATTAGAACTGACTGGTGTTAACAGAAAGCGAGGAAGGAATTAAAATGAGAGACTAAATAGGCTATCATGAGTAGTGAAGTTATCTTTGCAGTCACCACTAGTAACAATATGTTTGTTATGCCTGGTTTGCCTAATAGCCCGAATACTGGCCTTTGGAATATCCTGGGTAAATTGTATATTCATCTACAGTAGATATTGTACAGTTATTTATAAACACAATTGCAGTAGTATTTAATAAAGCCACATTATCACATTTCAGCTCTGTTACTGTTGATAAAGATTCCCAGCTTTGAAAACTCCATATAACAAAAGAATTAATCTCAGCCGTGACCAAATTGCAACATAAATAGTCAATATTACAGCTAAATCTTATTTAACTAACTACTAAATTACTTAATAACATTTAATATGTATTCTGCTTGGAAGTTATCATCAGTAAAACCTATCTACAAAAAGGGAAAAAGTAAGGCAGTAGCTAATTATAAACTGCTTAGCCTAACTTTTGTACTGTCCAAAGCCACAGAACATGTAATTACTAGTTATGATATATAGGGAGCAAACTGCATGACCTTATGCCATATGCCATTTTATACTTTTCAGCAAAGGTTCGTAAGAGGGAACAGTTATTACAGTAACTTGATAAATTTCTCTTAAGTGAGCACTCTTGTTCTAGCTAATGATAACTTAATGGGCATGGCATATTTGGATATTTCTAGAATGTGTGATGCTCAATGTCACAAAAGTGTGAACAATGACAACTAATCTACAGTAAATCTACATGTACTACATAAAATACATTGCTCATACTGTGAAACTGTGAGAAAAATAACCTTATTACAACCAAGTTCTGATAATCAAACCTAACTATAATAGGTAATTATTTTATTTGTTTATCCTTTGTAGACCAGGTTAGTTACACCAGGCTGGTAGCCTCTTTTCAGGGGAACCCAAGGTGGCATTTGTATACTAGAGAAAATTTGGCCAGGGCATCTGGGAACAACTTCTACTCTTGTCTATAGGTGGAAATGGGATCTTTTACATCCACCTGAACTACTACCAACTCAGGCAGATGGGTCCTTGGTTTAACATCTCATCCAAATGACAACACACTCAGGTGTGCAGCATGTACAATGTTATCATTCAAATGTAACGGTTTATAAATATTTTGGTAATAACATTTTTACCAACTAAAATAGAAGACCATTTAGGATCATAGCATCAACGTCCTATATGAACTATAAATAATTCACGAAGTCAAGCCCCTGCTCTTTTTATGATAGTTTTGGGGTTACTTGTGTATTGCGTAACTAGAAGTATTGGTAACTAGGTAACAGCAGTCTGTGAACTACAGAGATATTGCAACACTGTTTAATATTTCTTGATGCATTATTTATTAGCAGCTTTTCAGTGTTTCTGTATGCATTTTTGGCTCGTATGATACTAAACTGACTCAGTGCTGTGGATCTGTGTGTTTCTATTCTGTTGATATTAAATTATTTTCCTTTGCACCTACAGTCTCCTCATATTCTCCTTTAGTTCAGAAGTAGCCACAATATTCAGTCCGAGAATGTAAAACTGAAACAGATTCACAAGTACTTTAAACACCTCATTATACAGTGACCCCCCCCCCATTAATATTCAAAAACGTGCATGCTGATTGGTCAGTGTGCACATTGTAAATCAGAGTTATAGTAATGGAAAAAGGTCCGGTCACCCAGACTTTTTCCATTACTATAACTCTTTTTTTTTACAGCAGCGGAGAACACAAGATCTCCATTGCTTCACACTGTCTCGCTATGTTCAACTCCTTTAACATAGTGAGACAGCTTTAAAAAAAGCAATGGAGATTCTCTGTTGCTTTTTTTAAAGCTATCTCGCTATGTTAAACTCCTTTAACATAGCGAGACAGTTTGTAAAAAGCAACGGGGATCTTGCTTTCTCCGTTGCTTTTGCCCACAGCTCTGATGTACTGCGTAGGCATACGCATGCGCAGTACATCAGAACTGCTGCAGAATACCAGACAGCTGCGGAAGGGCAGCAAGGAGGCATTTTTCAATGCCATTATTTACAAAAAGTAATTCTTTTTTTTCTTAAATAATGTCATTGTATAATAGCAATAACCCACTTCTGGGTGTGGGTAATGCTGGATTCACCCACGGTTGGCTTTGTTTGGCCACTCGGGCTTCGCCCTCATGGCCAAACCACACCAACTGTGGGTAAATCCAGCATTACCCACACCAGGCGTTATTGCTATATATAATGACCCCCATTAATATTCAAAAGCGTGCGCTGATTGGTCAGCATGCACGTTGTAAATCAGAGTTATAGTAATGGAAAAAGGTCCGGTCACCCGGACTTTTTCCATTATTATAACTCTTTTTTTTACAGCAATGGAGAATGCAAAATCTCCGTTGCTTCACACTGTCTCGCCATGTTAAACTCGTTTAACATAGCGAGACAGCTTTAAAAAAAGCAACGGAGCTTTTTTTAAAGCTGTCTCGCTATGTTAAATGAGTTTAACATAGCGAGACAGTTTGTAAAACGCAACGGAGATCTTGCTTTCTCCGTTGTTTTTTTTCAAAACTGTCTCGCCTTGTTAAATGGGTTTATCATAGCGAGACAGCTTTATAAAAAGCAACGGAGATTCTCCATTGCTTTTCTAAAGCTGTCTCGCTATGTTAAACCCATTCAACATAGCGAAACAGTTTGTAAAAAGCAACAGAGATCTTGCTTTCTCCGTTGCTTTTGCCCACAGCTCTGATGTACTGCGTAGGCATACGTATGTGCGGTATATCAGAACTGCCGCAGAATACCAGACAGCTGTAGAAGGGCAGCAAGGAGGCATTATTCAATGCCATTATTTACAAAAAGTAATTCTTTTTTTTCTTAAATAATGTCATTGTATAATAGCAATAACCCACTTCTGGGTGTGGGTAATGCTGGATTCACCCACGGTTGGCTTTGTTTGGCCACTCAGGCTTCGCCCTCATGACCAAACCACACCAACTGTGGGTAAATCCAGCATTACCCACACCCAGGCGTGGGTTATTGCTATATTATATAATGACCCCCCATTAATATTCAAAAACGTGCACGCTGATTGGTCAGCGTGCACATTGTAAATCAGAGTTATAGTAATGGAAAAAGGTCCGGTCGCCCAGACTTTTTCCATTATTATAACTCTTTTTTTTACAGCAACGGAGAACGCAAAATCTCCGTTGCTTCACACTGTCTCGCCATGTTAAACTCGTTTAACATGGCGAGACAGCTTTAAAAAAAGCAACAGAGCTTTTTTTAAAGCTGTCTCGCTATGTTAAACGAGTTTAACATAGCGAGACAGTTTGTAAAACGCAACAGAGATCTTGCTTTCTCCGTTGTTTTTTTTTCAAAACTGTCTCGCTTTGTTAAATGGGTTTATCATAGCGAGACAGCTTTAAAAAAAGCAACGGAGATTCTCCATTGCTTTTCTAAAGCTGTCTCGCTATGTTAAACCCATTCAACATAGCGAAACAGTTTGTAAAAAGCAACAGAGATCTTGCTTTCTCCGTTGCTTTTGCCCACAGCTCTGATGTACTGCGTAGGCATACGTATGCGTGGTATATCAGAACTGCCGCAGAATACCAGACAGCTGCAGAAGGGCAGCAAGGAGGCATTATACAATGCCATTATTTAAGAAAAGTAATTATTTTTTTTCTTAAATAATGTCTTTGTATGATAGCAATAACCCACTTCTGGGTATGGGTAATGCTGGATTTACCCACGGTTGGCTTTGTTTGGCCACTCGGGCTTCGCCCTCGTGACCAAACCACACCAACTGCGGGTAAATCCAGCATTACCGACACCCAGGCATGGGTTATTGCTATATTATACCATGATCCCCAAAGCGTGCGCTGATTGGCCAGCGTGCCGTTGTATCGAGTTATACTAATGGAAAAGGTCCGGTCCCGGACTTTTTCCATTAGTATAACTCTACTGTCTCGCTATGTTAAATGGGTTTAACATGGCGAGACAGCTTTAAAATAAAGCGGAGATCTCCGTTGCTTATTTTAAAGCTGTCTCGCTATGTTAAACCCATTTAACATAGCGACAGTGTTTAAAACAGCAACGGAGAAAGCAAGATCTCCGTTGCTTTTCAAATGTCGCTATGTTAAATGAGTTTAACATAGCGAGACAGTTAAATAAGCAACGGAGATGTCCGTTGCTTATTTTAAACTGTCTCGCTATGTTAAACTCATTTAACATAGCGAGACATAAAAGCAACGGAGATCTTGCTTTCTCCGTTGCTTTGCCCACAACTCTGATGTACTGCGCAGGCGCAGGTACATCAGAACTGCCGGATGCCAGGCATCTGCGGAAGGGCAGTAAACAGGCATTATACTATGCCATTATTTAAGAAAAGGAATAGTTTCTTTTCTTAAATAATGTCATGGTATAATAGCAATAACCCACTTCTGGGTGTGGGTAATGGTAAAATTACCCACGGTTGGCTTTGTTTGGTACCTCGGGCCGCCCTCGGGACCAAACCACGCCAACCGTGGTAATTAGCATTACCACCAGCGGGTTATTGCTATATTATTATCTTCAGAAAAGTTACAGATTACTTTGTAATATAATGGATACTTTAATTAATAAGCTTTTTGACAAAGATATCTGATAAAAATAAAAAGTCATTTTGTATTATTAAACAAATCTGAATAACTTAACAAAACAAGACTTGGATATATTGAGTGCAAATGTAAAAAAATGAATGGTCTTTCAAGTGTGTGAATGTCCTATTTTTTGTTTATAAAAAGGGCATTAAAACTAATTTTTTCACATTTATTAACATACTAATGTTTCTAAATGTAAAACAAAAAAGTTGTTTAGAATGCAAGCATCTACAAAATGAATTCTATTTTTATACATACAACCTTAAATATTCCTTAAAAAGGGCATATGAAAAAAAATCTTTCCATATTTTCATATACTTTTCTTACACATACTTATACAAGACAATAAATATGTTCTTATAAACTTAAAAAATCTATATCTAAGACTACACACACACACACAATGCTTTTACTCTTCATATTTGAGGAAAAGACCAGTTTAAGCAACCTTCTGATGTAACAAAGATGCTTAAAAGTTCTGCTGAGCAACTTTCAGTGCTGTTAGGCTATGAGCATAACGGCTGCCACCACAGGAGAGTTTGTCAAGTATTTCCACACCTTTAAAAGTAGTTAGACACTTCAATCTGCTGCATTTTTTAGTAAACTGAAGTGTCTAATAACTTTTAAAGACATTCTTTCAACATAGGGACCCATTGCTTCTGTCTGTTCTCTGTGTGGATGCACTAAGTTTTTTTAAGCTTTGAAAGGTGTAAGGTGTTTTGCTGTCCTATACTTTATCTGTTCCATGTACTACGACTAGTTATAAAAATGAAAGCTCTGTGCACTGCAAAGAATTATGATTGAGTTTCTCTGAGCACATGTAGCTGTCATGAATTCTGGACATGTAGCTGTCATGAATTCTGGACATGGGTGTCAAATCCGCCTCTGTAATGCAGACAATTCAGACCAAAAACACTGCCTGCCTACAAACCTAGCAAGTCTGCTAGGCATTGTCTGTACTCATACAAGGTTGCTAAGGCCTGGAACTCCTTATCTGTATCCATCAGATGTATGCCATCCGTCCCATCTTTTTAAACCACTCTGAAAGACTTCCTACCTAAAATCTGGCTATGTTCTTGCTCAAAAACAGGATAATCTATATCCCTAAATGTGAACAAGTACCTTTTCATTCCTTATACCTTCACTCTCCCTTCTTTATTTATTGCCTTACTGCTATCTAATTCTCTTCCATGACTTTCTCTCTAAATATCCCTTAAGCCTGTTTTTCCCTCACTTGATACTGCATTCCCTGTTGTATTAGACTACCTTAACTTTAATTTCTCTACAATCTGTCTAAAATTTCTCTAAATATTAAATGATCGCCATATACTTGTATCAGTTCTTAACCAATGTTTTTGTATTACATCTAATTTTTTATAATTATTTAATCTGTAAATGTTTTTGTTTTATTTTTGAAGATTGTAGAATTATTGTTCTTAAAATGTTTTGTAATAATTTGGAGATTTCTGCCCCAGGCCTCCACTGGGCTTCTACGCAGTCAGACTTTTGCAGAAATCAAATGTCAGTAAATAAACAAACACATCAGTGCATTGCTTTTCCATCACAGGCAGTTCTTGAGTCACCTGTGTGAGCTGAGCTGGATTACTTACGAATGTGACAGTAAACTTCCTTGATTTAGCATTTAAAGCATCATGGTGACATACATCCTAAATGTGATTTAGTGAAACTAAAATGTTACATGGTTAGTAGGACCAGCTATAAAAGTCATCTAAATTCTAGGAAGCACTTTGTCATGAGTTTTATTTATTGCTTTTGTTTACAGGGAAAGTCCATCTGGGCTCAAGTCTCATTTTCAGTGGAGACCCTGGGAGAAATGTTCCGTTTTACAGAATAAGTAGAGGGCAGGTATACAAGATGTACATAACAAATGTACATGCATACACAGACTAATAATGATATGACAGTTAATCAAAAAAAAAACAAATGTACTTCCATAGAATAGTAAATGAACATGCATAGAACTGTAATGACATGACAATTAATGAAAACATGGCAGTTAAATGAAGATATTACTAATGCATTCTGTAGCATTTTAAGAACGGTAACTTACTCATTTTAAGAATTGTAACTTATGGTTACCATCAACTCTAGCTTAATTAAATGAAGATGTTACTTAATTATTACTCAGTCCTTCTGTTGCTGGTATTGAGGAAATGGACTGCTCATGTTTGCTGTATACTGCTCTTAATTAAAGTGTGTGTGTGTGTCTGTCTGTGTCCGTGTGTGTGTGTGTGTGTGTGTGTGTGTGTGTGTGTATATACATGTGTCATTGTCTGTAGGAGAGAGACAGTAATGATAAACTGGAGAAGGCTGTGCTGTTCCATAAAATTAATGAAGATGTGTACTTTTCTGTTGCAGAAACGAGGATGTTCTGCTTTGTGATTTATATGTATACCATTATCTCTTTGGCCCTCACACTAACTCTTCCAGAAGGATTAATGATAATAATACAATTGTTTTCACTGATGCTAGTGATAAGAACCCCTCCACATTATTATCTTACTGGTTCTGAAAAAAGACAGTAACTTGTTTAGGATTATTTTTGTCTTTTGCAGCTTATTACGCTGATAATTATTGACTTAGAATACATCACACTGCTGTACATTTGTAGCCAAATATGTACACACAAACTGACATTTGTATCAAATTAATACATGCCTGCAATTAAGAATGCCTAAATCTTTTATTTATAACATAGCCACATCTGAAATGGATTACCTTACCCTTTTCCTTCAAAGAAAGTCTTGCTTTTGTCAGCAACAAAGTCAGTTATGAGTGGGCTTACTGAATGGCCTAGAGCAATTGCCTGTTAGTACCAGCTCCCTGTGAGTAATGAGTCAGGAAGCTGGACAGGGGAGGTTAACACATTAAAGCTGCTTGTTACGGAGGTGGTGTAATTTGCTGGACCTTGATCTTTCAGCAGCTTGACAGTTACACTTATCCTTGTCAGAATCTTGGCATCATTTGAGGTGGTGCACTTAGTTTGATTCTTTAATGCCAGATACAGATGGTTAGTCCTTTCTAATTTGATGACTGCAATTGGCATAGAGTGCTGCTCATAAGGCAACATGAGGGTAAAGTGAGAGTACTGCTTTCAAACTCTGCCCTCTGTAGGCAGTTGGTGGAATTACTTTGTTAATTATAGGTGCAATGTGCTTTATTATACAGTGACTGGCCATTAACATTTGAAAACATGCATGCTGGTTGGTGCCCAAATTGAGGATATACCAGTAGAAAAAAGTCAAGTTGCCCAGACTTTCTTCTGTTAATATATGCTACGGGCTTTCCAGTTTCCTTAGTTAAAAAAGAAATAAAATAAACTTTGAAATCTCAACAGGTACAAGAGAGACGGGACAGAGATAATACAAGGAAAATTTGGGTACATTATCCAAAACTAAAGAAACGTAGCCAATTATGCTTGTATTTTCTCTGCTCTGTCTCTCTCATACAACTCAACTGTCTACATTAATTTTTTTTTTACTTAAAAAAAAAAAAAAAAAAGGCAACAGAGATCTTCCTTTTTCTACTAAACAGTGATTGCTGCATAAGTGTGGGAATGTAAGTTACATATGCGCAGTACATCAGAAAAGCCCCATGATATGGGGGAAACAGTGTAACAGCACCGTTGAACCATTATACAAAGACATTATTTAAGAAAGGTATAACTTTTTTTCTTAAATAATGTCATAGTATATTAGCAATAACCCATGGCTGGGTGTGGGTAATGCTGGATTTTACCCATTGTTGGCTTTATTTAGTCACGAGGGTGAACCATAGGTAAATCCAGCATTACCCATGCCCAACCATGGGTTATTGCTATAGTAGTGTTGAAGTATAACATACTAATGTATCAGTGTAGTTCACCTGAAAATGATTCCTTTCAACTGTTTCCTCTTGTTACTCCCAGCGATTGTTTGACAGTACTGTGCAAGCAGTTTGTACAATTTGGACCACACAGAGTATGTTACAGGGCTCAGGTTTGACTGAAAATGCAATACACAAGCAATAATGCCCAACAGTGTGTGTTGTGTAAATAATGCCTGTCTGGATCTGTTCTGAGGCCTGACACTGACACTGCAGACTGAGAATGTGTTTTTTTTTTTTTTTTTTAATTATCTGCTTCTTTTTATTTTACATTCAATAAACAGCAAAGTGTTGCTTTGCCACTATAAAATAATGGTGTATATGAGCCTTCTTACAGTTTGGGCTTTGTGAAACAGCAGACTCGTTTTTCAGTGGGCATTACCTATACATTAACACCCTTCTGGAGAATGTTCTTTCTTCACTCAGGGTGGCAATGTACAGGTCACCCATTCTCTGCTGGCTTTTAAAAGCCAGTATGCAGTAAAAGTGATCAGGATTGGTCTTGGATGGCCGATCCCACCCAGAAACACTTTATGCCCAGAGTAGTTGTCACTTTTGGCCTCACCTAGTTACACTGTTGGGTACAGTCATAAATATTAATAAGAAAACATGTGGCAATTTAAGAGTACTCTAATAGGATTTCCCGTTAATTTTCTGAACATGGTGCTGCCAGTTAACTCATTTATTTGGAGTAAACCGAAAAACAGGATTTGACCTAAGCCAGAATAGGTGTACTGTGATAGGTAGAAATGACATATTTTGTATTAGATCTCATTATACTACAGACAGAGGTACAAAAGATAAATCATTTGTCTTTCGTCCACACTCATTTACTTAACTCCTGGTTATAAATGTATACTTTACTGCATCATGCAGGTTCTGTACTTAAAAAGATTTTGATGTGAAGTATGTCCTGTATTATGATTAGTAAAACTGCAAAATGCCAGTCATATTTCATATATATTTTGACCCTCTATTAAATATTTCTTTTAAGCAAAATATGATGAAATCCTTACTGTTTAAAAGTGACACCTTCAGTGATTATACAGAACATTACCAATAACTTTGCTTACTTAAAAGATGGATTTATTGCTTGCTGAGGTGGCATATTGTATTCCAGAGGGAACATTAGCTGTCAAAATTAAGTGGAAGAAAACTCGTTTGAATACTAACTAATTAGACCGTCCCTCCTGTCAAACAGCTTACGTTTACTTATGTTGCATTTTCTTCTGAAGGCTTGGTTGGTCACTGGGCTATAGTCCTTGGGGACACAATTATAAACTGCATTACAGAAAGCAAAATCAGGTTTTGCTGTTTGGAAATACTTTAAAAACTCCAAAATCAAGGATCACATTTAATTAGTTGAAGAAAATCCTGTCTGTGCACATTTAAAAAAAAAACTTACATCTTTAAATCTACTTAAACTTTTGTTGTTTGTATGTTCTCACCTTTTATGTCAGAATCATAGCTATTTAGCCATTTTGTAAGAGCAACACACACACATATGTATGTTTTGTTAATGTATGGGTCCATACTGGTAGGTCAGATGATAGACTGTTGAATATGAAAGGTAGATTTGTCAGGTTAGAAATAGTAAAGTGTTTGATGTGTGAATGGAAATTTAATTGAACTTGAAATAGGTGTACATGTGAATGTTTTGTCGAATGTACCTTTGCGCGAGTGGAATTGTGTTTGAGTGTTATGTGTGTATTAAGGAGGATGTTGGCTTGTGTAACATTAGTGGTTGTTTTTGGGACTAATGCTAAAACTTTAGATGTAGTAAATGTTCATGCGTTAGCAGTGGGGGTATTTGTTGTGAGAATTAGCAGGCTATAGGGAATGAGATAAATTTAATATTGTGCATATGTACAGTTGTTTGGGATGTTAATACTGAATGTTTTTTGTTATACCACAAGTTTTGGCATTACGGGATGTGACTATATGTGTGACAGTCTGTTTGTTATGGTAAGAGAAAAGGAACGGCTTAGTATTGTGTGTCTTTTGTTTTGTGTGTGTCTTGTGTGGTGGCAATTGTTATGGAAAAGTTATTTACTAAGGTAATGTTGGGGTTAGTGGCAATGGTTGAGTTAGAATTAGGGTTGGCATTGATTAATAAGGTGTTGCTTGGGGGGGTGAAGCTCCTTGCCCATGCTTACTAATGCCCTTAACCCCAATCCTGCACCCTAACTTATGAAAACCCTTTCTGTAACAGTGTTGCATTTCGCATTCATACTACACTCTCTCTCTCATTATATATATGTGCGCTTATGTGTGTGTAGTTACCCGTCGATTATGCTTACACTATTGCAGAGTTCCACAATGACAGTTTCAATCTTTAAATGCAGGAGCAGCCATCACGATATGAACTGTGCTTGTGTGCTCGCACAGCCAACTCACCTGGCCAGATAGAAGTTGGAAATTCACAAATCTGATTCCTGCTATGGGAACCATAAAAACTTCTTTCCTTATTAAGAGGAAGAAGTAATAATATGCAAGCAGTGAGGAATCCGGAGAATTTATTTATTTTATTTTTTAGCTAGTTTGTCTGTATGCTGTGTAATAGCTGTGACAGCTCATAGCAGACATTCTCAAAAAGTGTTGGAAAATTCTTGAAATCAGTAGACATGTAAAACCCGTCACCAGTCAGGCAGTATAGGTTGCAAGAATTCAGCCAGGAAAGTCAGGATAGCTAAAGCAAAGCAAGTGTTCAACAGTATATAATATTAGTTTTAAAGGAGTCATAGGGTATCTTAAAGAAATGTATGGAAATAATTTGTAAGGTGCAGATCAGTACTAGAAAAGAAAGTGTCCACTGAGCATACCTTTGTGAAAACTGATTTAATGCAGCAAAATGATTGGTCTCTTGAGCCTTCATTGTATTTTCCAGTAATATACTTTGTCCGTGAATGGGCGTACCTTCATTGAAGGTTGTCTGTCAGGGCTAGCAACTCGGCACGTAAAATTCAACTGCCAATCATTAGCGGACCGGAGTTCCGCTGTGGCAACCCCTAACCGGGAAAAGCCAAAAGAGACAACAACATACTTTGTCCTTTGGAGAGTTGACAGGACATCGGAGCCTGTCCTGGGAGACAGTGAGATTAAGGCATTGGCACCTATTTGAACAGGGTGTCACTCTAAACAGGGAGTGGAACCTGTGTTAATTATACACTAATTACTGATATTCTTTTCTTTCGAGAGTCATTCGCCCTTCTTCAATTAATCACTTGCATTCCATTCAGTACTCGATGTATGTACTTTCTGAATAATATATAGAGAGTTGCTTTCCCTTATTAATCTTCATGTATGGGTGTGCTTAGTGTGGATAACTTTCTGCTTCTCCAATTTGCTGTTGCTTGGATACAGGCTTTCTGTTTTTCCCTTTATGTTCTCTACCTGGTTATAAAGGTTATTCTTTTTACTAGCCTACTTGGGATACAAATATGTGTTTTCACCATCTGTATTAAATATTGTCCAAGTGTCTTTCACTCTGTAAGCCTTACAATCTGCTTGGTCATGATGCTTTTTTTCGGACATCTTGATGTTCATTTCAGAATTTCCCCCTTTGTCAAGAATACATTTTTTGTTGGTTATCTTTTTATTTGATTTCATGTAAACAGAACTTCAAAAGGGTAGAACAATACATTTGATGATGACCAACCACCCAACAACAAATTAAACACAAATGCAACCAGTAAACAGTAAACTGCAAGTTTTACCATAATTAAACATCAGTAAATTTGATGCATTGCATTTTAATACATGTAGAAATTCAGTAAACAAAATATGCATACAGGCTCATACCCTAGCAGTTATATCTGAACTAGCAGATAGAAGTGTAGTAATACAGTTTGGTAAAGCAGGTTACAGTGATTCACAAATGAATCTGTTAAAGCATATGATATGATTACGCATTCTAGAAATATGTCCATGATAAAGGTTACAGTCACATGACTGCTTGCAAACCATGCGTTCATTTCCTTATTGTATATGTCCGTTATCCTGTTCATGCTGAGAGAGTGCTCAGTGGCCTCAGGCAAGGGGCATACGGCATGAAACTAATCCTAGGGGGGAGGCCAACCCCTTGCAGGGTGTGAAAGCACACATTCACAAACATGTGAAGAAGAAAGAGCCCCAACAAAAAAATACATAGGCACAGGGTTTCAACTTGGAGTCAAACTGGACAAGCTAAGCCATCACCACTAACCAATGTATGTATAATGTCTGAGATTTAAGTACAAGTACTGGATGGTACTAGTATTCGCAGAGCTCACTACATGATGCCAGCATGTACTGGCATTGCGTTAGCATTGCCCACACCATTGCACACTGTAATTAGCCCTGCACTGTATGTTGTTTGTCAATGAATCACAGTCTCTTTTGTATTCATTCTTGCTCTACAGTCAAAGGGTTACGTAACACATTTTTACATTATTCAGTATCTTAAAAGCTATTGCATTTTTCCTTGTCTATATATATATATTATTTTCTTTGCACAACATTGTAGTCACATATCAAGTATAAAATTTGCCTGAAGAAGCAAGCACATCAAACATGTTATTTATCCAAATAGTGAAACATTTTTATTTATAATTTACTGGAGGTTAAACTGGGCAGCTGTAAGTTGTATGACTGTTTGTGATATTGAAAGTCAACTCAACGACATGGTTTAGACAATGTGCTATTTTCCATGTTACACTGTGAGCAAAACTTACACGGGTCAGCGTTTGCTAGGCATGATGCAAATGCAGTTAACACAGTGTTGGAGAGTTTTTGTTATTGGTTTTATTTCATGAGAATATCTATATATACAATCTAAGCTGATAACTGAAGCTGGCATATTGCACCAACATTGTTGATTTTATAAATAAGAATGCTGTTTTAAATTGCTTTAGTATATTAGTAGCTGAGCAGGATGGAATGAAATCCATTATATCAAATAATGTTCTATTTGAAAAGAGCAATCATTCTCGTGTAATATATTAAAATGTTATCTCTTGTAATTCAACAGAAACCTGTTATGTCTTATGTAAAAACGAGAAAAATCCGAGGGCAGAAAATGTCAGTAGGCTGTAATAAATGATAAAGCAAAATCAAAAACTTAAATTTAAACAGAAAAAGTCAGACTGCAGTGATATTAAAAGTAAAAGCATTGTTTCTGCTCTAGCTGCAAAGGGATAACTAGCGTTTTGAGGTTAGCGAGTTTGTTTCATAATGAAATATATTAAAGGACTATGTTTTACTATTCATAACAAGATGTGCATTTTAATGTAGTTTTAATCTACAGCCTTTGGTAAAGTATTTTAAATTGCTTAAATGGTCTTAAATGTACAGCATAAATATTAAAATGGCATTAAATATATGTAGATTACAGGAATCCTTGTAGACCCCTTAATAAAGAAATATTTACTTATTAAGAACGTTAATGATCATAATTAAATTCACTGCATTGCTGGAAGATGGTGTGCACTTTGTAATATATTTGCAAAACAGACTAGTTTTTATTTTAAGTATGTTCTGCATCTTCCTCTCATGCAGAATTCTGTCCACCCCTATCATTTTTCAGGCAGAACAGGGAAGATAACATGGTGAAATATTTATGCTCGTAGATGTACAAAATGGGAAAAATGGGTTGAAGATGGACGGATGGACAGATGTGTGGACATTACTTCCCATTCTCTTGCTTCATCATTGTTTAACACTCATCTCCCTGCACAGTTTTTTTTCATCCTTTTTTCATCTGTTCCAGTCGGATCACATTCACTTTGTTTTTCTGACATCAGGTTTACATCCCAAGTACTTCCTTTTTAAGGAGGCAGTAAGAATTTGTGCTAAATCAATGCCTTGGAGAGAGGTTGTACAACTTATAATATAGGTAGACACTAATATCCTTTCATGTATTGAACTTAGATTCATAGGTAAGTACTAGGCTATATCTGCCCGAGGGCATTTATAAGCCTAGCCAGAGTGTGTCAGCTTATGCCGCTCCATTGATTAATTAACTGAGCCTCTGTCAAGAAGAGCCAATGAAGTGATCCCAGGGGTGTATTTTCTATTACCCATCCACTCGTCAAGGTTTCTCTTGAAGAGTGTTAGTGAGGGGCTCTGCTTAATGTAGTTAGGAATTTTGTTCCAAAGCATGGGGAGTGTCTGTGACAGGAATCTATCCCTCCAGCATATTCTATTTATTGTTCTGGTGAGGTGTGGCTCACAGTGACTTGGATTTCTTTACGTGGAGCATGTCCATCAATTCTGAGTTGGACATGGCTTTGTAAGTCAGGCAAAGATCACCTCTGAGTAAGCGATATGCCACTGAGTACAGCTGGAGTTTTTCCAGTCGAGCTGCATAGGACATATGTTTGAGACCAGTAATCCTCTTGGTGAGGTAATTTTGTGGCCTTTCTATTGGAAGTGTCTTACGAGGTACATCCCAAACGGGGCATTGTACTCTATAATGGGTTTGATGAGTGATGAGTAGAGGGGCACTGTAACCTCTTTATTTCTAGATGTGAACCCTTTAGTAATTAGGTAGGCTACATGGAAGGATTTCCTAACTACTTTGGCAATATGATTGCCAAAGGAGAGATTACTGTCTACCTGGGTCCCCAGATCACTTATTACCTCTTCTGTATTAAGGGGGCTGCCACCTATGTAGTAATTCATGGGTGTTTTGTTTTTCCCATATGGGATGACTATGCATTTTTTTGCTTTTAGTTTGAATCCATGACTTTGACACCAGGTGTCCATCTCCGTAAGGCCCTTTTGGAGCATGTCTGTGTCAGCCGGAGAGTCAATTATGGCTCCCAGTTTGCAGTCATCGGCGAACTTGGTTAGCCAAAGTCCTCCTGTGTTTGCCTGTACTTTTGAGAAGTATATGCCGAACAGTAGGGGCCCAGGACCGAGCCTTGTGAGACACCACTTGTGACTGGTTTAGAGTTGGACCTGGAGCCTGCTATTCTTACCGTGTGAGTTCTGTCTGTAAGCCAGATGGCAACCCATCTCGTGGCATAGGGGTTTATGTTTTTCTATAATTCCTGAGTGGGGAATGGTGTCAAAAACCTTGGCGAGGTCAAGGTAGGCTGTGTGAACTACCTTTCCCTCATCTATGGCTTTGGTGACTGTCTCGAAGAATTCAACCAGGTTTAGTAGGCATGATCTGCCCTTAACAAAGCCGAACTAGGTCAGGTCAAGTGTTTGGAGGTTCCCAATGTCTTTGTTAATGAGTTCCATGATGATGCACTCTATAGCCTTACAGACCAGGCTAGTCAGGCTTATGGGGAGATAGTTACCAGGGTCAGTTGTGGCCCCTCCTTTGTGGAGCAGAATAACCATTGCTGTGCACCATTCTATGGGCACGTAGCCTGTGGAGAGGCTGAGGTTGAACAGTGTGTTTAAGTGGGGGGGTTAGTTCATTCTGTAGTTCGTGCAAGACACAGCCTGGGACACCATCTGGCCCCATTGACGCTGTGCTTTTGGCTTTTGAAAGGGCTGTTTTCACCTGTGTGTCTGTGATTTCCAGGACAGTATACTTTTCCAGTATTGTTGTGGGCCCTTTTGGGGGTGAGAGGGGGGTGAAGTTTGCACTGAATCTATCTGCCAGGATGTTGGCAATATCAGTGGGTTCAGTATATTTTGTGCTATTTTGCACTAGCTCAGAGCATATGTGCGAGTTGCCACTTAGATTCTTGACATAGCTAAAGAAGGCTTTGTGGTTATCTTTTGAATCCTTGGCTATTTTTCTTTCGAAGTTAGCCTTGGAGGATTTTATGAGGGACCTTAGTTTCTTACTGATACTGATCAGGGATGTCTTTCCTTCTTGGGAATTGCTTTTTTTTCTGAACTAGTTTCCTCATTCACTTTGTCAACATAGGTCCGCAGTTTTCAGCGTCCCCTTTTTGTCACCTTCCTTCTCTCCTTAAATTCTCTGTGGCAGTGTAGTGACAGCTTCATGGTAGCTGACAGTCACCTAATTTTATTCTTTAATGACATGATTGTTTGTGTCTTTCGGCTTTTCCTGGTTAGGGGTCACCATAGTGGAACTCCGGTCCGCTAATGATTGGCAGTTGATTTTTACATACTGGCTTGCCAGGCCTGATGCACAACCTTCAACGAAGGTACGCTCATTCACGCATGTCTCCACGCAGAAGACGCTCTAGCTGAGAATCGAACCGGACAGCGTCTTACTGTGAGGCGACAATGCTACTGCAGCACCACCACCACATGATTGTGAATAGTGTAAATACTTGTTAATCTTTGTGGCGAAGCTCCTTACAGCAAAACAGGAGTAAAAAGTTTAACACTGTATAACATTACAGGAGAGGTTCAAAAAGGTTACCACTTAAGATAAATCTGTTTTACCACCCAAGGTAAGCATTTCTGATTCAGAGACGGTCACTACCACAAAGGGATGCAACACCATAATGGCCTTCCTCAGCGGCCTGTCAGAAATGCTAATGAGGCATTCAAGGGGGTGGTCTTTTCTAACCAGCCATATACTCTTCCTAGGCAATGCTTGGGATAAGGCATTTGTGCAGCCAACTGAGAGAATTGTTCAGCTGTGAAATTTATCTCGACCAGCCGTTTTAATGAACATAGCAATAGGTTTGCATTCATCCATTGTTATAAATAAAATTCCTGAAGTACTCCACAAATGACACAAATTAATTGAATTCACTGCTTATTAGACTGAGTTAAGTGCTTTTGTTCCAAAATTTAAAACAGAAATTCATCACAATTCCTTTATTAATAAATACTTCCTTTTTATATATGATTAAAATCACGATTCACAATCCCACCACTAAAATTCATAGGAACACAATTAAATGCTAAAAGAATTAATAACCAATGTAATGAATGTTAAAATTTAAAAGAACATTCACATCTAACATGGTTTATTTAAAAGCTTCATAAAACTTTAATTGTAGATAGTCATTTAAAGCTGGGGCAGTTGTGGCATTTAATACAATTTGCCACTACAATTTACTTCTATTTAAATGTTCTTCAATAATAAAACCTCTAGCATCAAAAAGAATTTGTTCCATAACCACAAAATAAAACCCATGGTTCCCGAATTCTTGTAAATGTCTATACAAAGCATTTGTCAATTTCTTTTTTTGCATATTTAACATATGCTCATAAATTCTGCACTGTAACATCCTTGAGGTTTTTCATAGGTTCATAGGTTAATACTAAGCTAACTGCCCTTGTGAGCCATTTTAAGCCTAACTAATTATCCCTTGTGATACTCAAACCCTGCATCTTGTGTTTGTAAGGCAAACACCTTAACCATTAGGCCACCCTCCCATCCCTATAAAATGTAGGACAATGAGAACAGATTACTGCATAAGTAACACCTTTTGAATCACATGAATAATGTCCTTAACCAAATATTTTTTACTCTCTGTCTTGTAACTGCTACATTTCTTTACACATGAGCACTGACCACAAGAAAACATGCCTAGAAGTTTATTACATTTCAATAATTCATCGTTTGCCCTTTTTGAATAAGGTTTCCAATTAATTGTTCTTCCGGTAAACCAAGTTAGGTTTATTACCAACCTTCCTTAAAACTGTACTATCAAATCCAAATATACACCATTATTTCATTAAACATTCACCAGTTGCTTTACTGTTCCCCATATATGTGGAAATAAAAGATTTTTTTTGTAATTAACTGAATTAACGTGCATATTAGTAAAATCTGGCTGTACTTCATTTGCCTCACTGGAATTCAAAATGGGGGTATGTATATATATATATATATATATATATATATATATATATATATATATATATACATACCGTACTTCCTTTTTATATGCCACCTCTTATATAATATCCAAAAACAATTATTTGAATAACCTCTTCTAAGAAACATTTCAATTAAAATATCACATTCTTTAAGAAGAATGTCCATTTCTGAAACCATACATGCTAGTCTGACGAACTGACCTTTAACCACTGCTTTCTTTTGATGTACTGGATGACAGCTTCTAAAGTGTATATTATTAGAAAAGGTTTCTCTCCTATGTATATTAGAAACATACTTTAAATGCTGTCTGTCCTTAGAAATTTCTACATCCAAATAACCTATTTTTTCTTAATTTGAGTTGTAACCGAATCTTAAAAATTCTACAGTGGAAAACCATGTTAGATGTGAATGTTCTTTTAAATTTTTACATTCATTATAGTGGTTAATAATTCTGTTAGCATTTAATTGTGTTCGCATGAATTTCAGTGGTGGGATTGTGAATCGTGATTTTAATCATAAAAAAGACGTATTTGTTAATAAGGGTAGTTCTTATGAAGTTATGTTTTAAATTTTGAAACAAAGTCACTTTACTCAGTCTAATAAATGGTGAATTTAATTAATTTGTGTTGCTCATGGAGTATTTCAGGGATTTTATTTATAGTTGGTGCTTTTCATGTGAGATTACTGGTTTGTTTTAATTCATCCATTTCTATCAGATGGTGAGATCACATTAGAGTATGTTTAACGTACAGGTAATGGTGTGTGTGGGGTGTGTATGTTTGTGGCTGCTGGTGTGAGGGATGAATAGTTTTGGTGAATGTGTTTGTGAAATTGTGTGTTTACCTGGGTGGTTACATAAGGATGTTAAACAGGGGATTGGAAGGGTAGGAGTGTGTCTGTGTGTCTGTGTGCGTGCACGCTCACATGCGCATGTCCATGCATTGATGAATGGGTGTGTGTGTCCATGAGTGTGATCAGGTAGAAGGATTGTGTGATTACATGGATGTGTGAACATTTTTGTAGCACAAAAGAGCTATGGGTGGATGACCAAGGCACTAGACACCAAGGATATAACAATAAGATGCACATACCTTCAAACCTGTACCTGCAGTACACAGTCCAGCTACTTAGTGGAGTTTTATTCGTCTGCGATACCACTAGACACAATCTTTTTTTTCCATTGCAGTGCCTACATTTATTAAAACTGAACAAAGAAAAATAAACAAGAAGGGTGAAAAAAACAAAACAAAAGCACGTTTATTTTAGTATCCCCATTGCATTAAAAAACTGAGAAAACTTTACTTCGAGTCTCATTGGTTTTGTATTATCTTTAAAGCTGTTACACATGGGAAACCCCCTAATTGTTTTTAGAGAACATTATGTTCTAGTCAATTTCTCTCTTCTTTTCTTTTCTCTTCTCTCAACCAATCCCCTTCCAGCAAACTGCCTCCAGTTTCTCTTTATCAGATTGTCTCCATGAAGACGAGCTATAGAAAATCTACTTAGTATACAAAACTGCTAGAAAAAAAGACTCCTATTATTCAATATTCTTTTTCATTTACTTGCTCTCTCTCTTAAAATAAAGGTCCTTAATCACTCATTTCCCTATGCAAGAATGAAAAAAAGCACATTAATGTGAACGTTGTCATGCCTTTTTAACAAGGCTCCCCCCATTTTTCTAATCATTGCATTGCCTATATTTCTCAAAACTGTGCAAGAAGAAAAAGAGGAGAGAAAAAGAACACGACCTGTTTACAATCCCCATTCTTCTTCTTCTTCTTTCGGCTTCTCCCATTAGGGGTCGCCACAGCCTCTCTGGCTTTGTCTCCAAATCTTCCAACCTGGGCTGAACCCTCTAATTTACTTATTTCTAATCCTGTCCATCCTCGTCGCACCCAGTGCAAATCATAACATCTTCAACTCTGCCACGTCAAGCTCTGACTCGTGCCTTTTTGTCGATGCCACTGTCTACTACCCATATATAACATAGCTGGTCTCACTACCCTCTTGTATACCTTCCTTTTCACTCTTACTGGTACTCGTCTGTCATAAATCACTCCTGACACTCTTTTCCACCCACTGCATCCTGCCTGTACTCTCTTCTTCACCTCTATTCCACACTCACCATTACTCTGAACTGTTGATCCCAAGTACTTAAACTCATCCACCTTCACCACCTCTACTCCCTGCATCCTCACCATTCCTCTATCCTCCCTCTCTTTCACACACACATATTCTGTCTTAGTCCTGCTGACCTTCATTCCTCTTCTCTCTAGAGCATATCTCCACCTCTCCAGAGTCATCTCCACCTGTTCCCTACTCTCACTACAGATCACAATGTCATCTGCAAACATCATAGTCCACGGGTACTCCGGTCTGATCTTGTCTGTCAACCTGTCCATCATTACACTTAAAAATAGCATGCAGAGTAAACCATGCACCACAGATACAGTAGTATTTAGAAAATAAAGTGTTTTACTTACAGTTAGTGTTTTCCCCTCTCTTCCCCTCCCCAAAGCACTTTTCTGAACATTAATGTTAGGAAGTAGGGCATATACTTTAGAGTCCCCCACACATCAAACAAATTATGAAAATTTTGTTTTTGTTCTGTCATTTCATAAATGTAATCATTGCATTGTAATACCACATTAAGTTACTGATTTTACTACTGTTCTTCATCACCCAAATCCTGTCTCTGCTTCATTTCCAATGTACTCTCAATTCTTCTAGTCAACACTCATGCTCTCTTCCTTCTCTACAGCATTTTCTGTTGAAATACTGGAAATGGATTCACAAGTACAGTCTGTCTGCGTTTTTTATTACCAGAAGAATAAGAAGCAGAATATCCTGTTTCACAGCTCAGTTTATGTTGGACAAACTTTTGTATTTCCTCTTTAGCGTGCACTTTGTCAAAAAAAAATGTGTCCCTCCAGGGAAAAATACCTCGAAGACAGGCTGGATACAGCAGTTTGAATCTCACACCTGCGTCTCAACATTTTCTGAATAGTGAAATTAATTTATTTCTCTTTTGCCTGGTGTACAATGAGTAATCATTCAAAACAAACACACTGCTGTCTCCCACTTTCAGTATTTTCTCTTTCTTCCACAGTTTTCTTAGAATCAACTCCTTCTGCTGGTATAATTCCATCCTTACTATTATAGGTCTGGATTGCTTTCTTATAGCTAGATTTGGAGCATACACATGATGTGCCCTTTCAACTAACAGTTCCTGCTGTGGAATACCAGTCCAGTTGTTTATTTGAGGTTTCATAAAATTAATGCAGTCTGTTCCTTCCAGCTTCTCTGCTATAGCTGAAAATATCAGGTATTCCATATGGTGCACTGTCCTCTAATTCTATTACTTTTTGAAACATCTCTTCATGAGCAGTCTCCTATTCAGCCAGCCTTTTCTTCATTCTGACCTCTGATTTTTGCAGCCTTATCATCTCATCTGAAGATCTGTTTAAAACTTCTTCCATTTGTTCCAGCCCTTTGTTGCTTGCTCTGATCTACCAGTGTTTTGTATATTTTAACCAGGTCTGTGTGCAGTTGTCTTATATCAACCTGTAGGTTATTGGAAGTCATGCCTGAAGGTTGCATTACATTTTGCTGAACAGCTGCAGAATCTCCCTAGTCAGTATTTCTTCCTCACTTTTTGTAGCGGAATTATTCCAGGTCTTTTGTTTCTTTATTCCTGGCATCCAGGCAGTATACTTACTAGCCATTTACTGAAATTCACCCATAAACACAAGCCTACTGTGGCCTTCTCTGCTGAGTTTCTGTTTTCACACTGGGAGAGCTAGAAACAAGCTGTTACTCAGTGTGCAGCCATCTTGGAAGTCCCATGAGGGATTATTCTTAAGTATTATTAAGTCACGGAAAAAAGGTGAAAGTGAAATGGGGGGGGGGGACTGAACCCTGTACCTTTGGTGCAGCAGCAGCTCCTTATTTGCGAGCTTTAGTTTTCTGTGATAACTAAGAGGGTTTGCCTCAGGAGATATTGTAAGGACTACCAGAAATAGTGATACTGTAACTGTCCATCAGGTATGTGGAACAGAGAATATGAACGCAGTCAGAGACAGTTGTGACAGATGGTGGTGTGTCTGATTGTGGGCTGCCATACCTTTAAATGGCCATGCTGAAGACTTCAGGACCAAGCTGAGAGGAACACTAGGTGACACCAGGGAGAATTTTTTTTAACTATTGCTTTGAGTCACATAAAAAGATAATAGAATAACAGGCCTAGAATCACAATGCATTTTCTAAACAATGTGATGTATAAAATTCTAATGTCTGGCATTATTGACTGAGTGTAATCCCCAGTGATTAATGAGAGACAGAAAAAAAAAAGCCTACATTAAGAACTTTGTCTCAGTGCAGGGATGGGTAAGAGATATGCTGTTGTATGTGTTTATTGTGTGCACGTGTGGGGGGGGGGGGGGGATGCATAGACCACCAGTGGTGTTTAGCACAGGAAAGTGCCATTTTGTACACACGGTAATTACTGGTGAATCAGAGACCTACAGATTAGCTGATAAGAAGGTCTTTTCTGATTGCAGCTAAAATGTCTGTAAATTGCTTTCTGTGTGAATCACATAACTGCCTTTGTTACTGCAGCTCATAAACACCTGAGCCTTTTCTTCTCCTCAAAGCTTTCTTCATGTCACTAGGTCTGAAGGATGCCTACACATTCTCATTCATCCTTCTTCAAGGAGATTCCTCAGGTTATTCTTTGGCTCCTTGCATTTTCAGTTTACCAGTCTACATTTTGGTCTTTCCAAAGACCCAAAAGTGTTCACAAGGTGCCTAGCTCCTGTAGTAGCTTTCTGTTACTCCCAAGGAGTTCAGATTTTCCTCTACCTTGGTGACCTACTGATCCAGGCTCTCCTTAGAAATCGTTCTGTAGCATCTACACTTCACTCCAATTCCTGACAGGTCTGGTTTTCACTATAAGCTACAGAATGTCCCACATGGTTCCTATACTGGACTTGGTTTTCCTGGGCTTCAGACTGGACACAAAAAAATAATATGCATTCCTCCCCCAGGAGAAACTTCACTGTCTATCCAGTTTTTCCAGGATTTCTCCTCTGAAGCACGTTGATCAGTAAGGGAGATGCTAATGACTTTGGGGTTCATGGCAGCCTCCATATTTATGCTCCCCATGGGGAGATTTCACAGGAGGAAAGTCCAGGGGTATCTAAAATCTGTGTGGTCCAAACACTGACATCCCTTGTGCACCCTGATCACCTCCTCCCTTGTCTCAAAAAGGATCTATGTTAGTGAAAGGGACAGGTCTTCCTCAATCCAGGACTTCCCTTCACACCACCTCCTCCACTTCAAGAAGTTCACATGGTTGTGGTGGACATGGACAGGATCACACCAGGTGCAGGGCAGATGGCATCCTGCCCTCTTGAATGAACCTATCAGCTTGGGGGATATGGGGGCTCTTCTGCAATATCTTCAGACCTTTTCCCACCTTTGGAAACCTGTGTCAGTCCTAGTGTAAACAGAGAGCACCACAGTCATGTGATACATAAACAGGGAGGTACCAGGTATTACCAGTTGTGCAGGTTAGTACAGGAGGCATAGAACGTCGACATCAAAATGGACATCACACTCACAGCCATGTATATTCCTTCTCAGGACAATGTGGTGGCAAACTCCCTAAGCTGCTCCCTGGAGGACCCTGACAATTGGATGTTAAACAGTTTTTCTAGACAATCATCCTTCAGTAGGGCATTCCTTAGGTAGACCTCTTTGCATCAACCAACCAACCAACCACCACCTCCCCAGCTCTGTACTAGAGCCTTGTCCCACAGCCTGGAAGACAGATGCCTTCTCCTTCCAGTGGACAGGGAAGTTCATAGGTTGATACTAGGCTATCTGCCCTAGGGTATATATAAGCCTAGCCAGAGTGTGTTTGGCTTTCACCACCCATTTTAAATTAATTTTGCTATGCCCTTTTTCGAGGTTAGTATACTGTGCCTCTGTCTAACAGTGACACAGAAGTAATACCCAGGGTAAACCTATGATCTCCCATCCACTCATCAAGATTCCTCTTGAAGAGAGTCAATGAGGGACTCTGCCTAACCTGGACTGGGATTTTATTCCAGAGTGAAGGGAGCCTTTGGGTTATGAATCTGTCCCTCCAGCATGTCCTATTTATTTCAGTGCTGAGGTTCAAGTCTCTCGATCATGTAGCTCGATGGGATTTGGATTTTCTGAGGTGCAGCATGTCCATTAATTCCGGGTTAGACATGGCTTTATACGTCAGGCACAGATTACCTGTGAGCAGGTGGTGTGCCACTGAGTAGAGCTGAAGTTTCTTTAACCGGGCAGCATATGGCATCTGTTTGAGCCCTTTGATCCTCTTGGTGAGGTACTTTTGGGGTCTTTCCAGTTGCTGCAGGTGTTTGGTAAGGTACATCCCAAAAGGGGCATTGTACTCAATTATGGGCCTGATGAGGGATGAGTAAAGAGGCACGATGACCTCCCCTGATCTAGATGTGAATCTCTTCATGATTAGGTGGGCTATATAAAATGTTTTTCTAACCACTTTGGCCACGTGCTTGTCAAATGAGAGATTGATATCAACTTGGGTCCCCAGGTCCCTAATTACTTCTTCTGTACTTAATGGATTACCACCTATGTGGTAATTTGTGGGCACTTTGTTTTTGCCAAAGGGGATGACTATACACTTTTTGGCGTTTAGCTTGAGGCCATATCTCTGGCACCAGTTGTCTGTTTCTATGAGGCCCTTTTGGAGGATGCTTGTGTCAGCTGGAGAGTCGATTATGGTGCCCAGTTTGCAGTCATCTGCGAACTTGGTCAGCCACAGTCCTTTCGTGTTGGCCTGTACCTCCGAGAAATATATACTGAACAAGAGAGGTCCCAGGACTGAGCCTTGTGGGACGCCACTTGTAACTGGTTTGGAGTCTGACATGGCTCCAGCAATTCTAACCATGTGGGTTCTGTCGTTGAGCCAGTTTGCAACCCATCTAGTGACATGCAGTGCAAGCTGGCACACTTGAGTATGTAGCAATATTAGTCCACACACAGTTTGAAAAAATGTTAATTAAATTAAAAAGGACTAAAAGCAAGTGCAGAAAGGGTTTATTATGTAGAATGTGGTAAAGAGATGGGACTGGGGGAGTGTCCTAGATCAAATCTACAGTGGGGCGGGCATTGCAAAAGCCACCAAATTTAAACTACAACCAAGAACAGGGAGGGGGGGGGGGTTTCAACAGAGATGTGAGGAATCAGAGTGCAAATTATAAAACCAAAAAAATAAATACTGATCCCTGTATATTTGCAGAACAGTAAGACAACCGATATCTAAGCAACAATTTAGCTCTATAATACAGAATAATACAGAAAAATATACTCAACTCTATATATTTGCAGATAGTCTTGTAAGGCTGTCTCTCAACACACAGGTTCCACTTTAAATGCAGACTGCTGCTATTAACAGGTCAAATTAAGGGAACCTAACACAAGCTATAGAAACCAAAATGAGGGGGGGTGGGGAAGACAGTTTCAAAAGAGATGTGAGGAATCAGAGTGCAAATTATAAAACCAAAAAAATATATACTGATCTCTGTATATTTGCAGAACAGTAAGACAGCAGATATCTAAGCAACAGTTTAGCTCTATAATACAGAATAATACAGAAAAATATACTCAGCTCTATATATTTGCAGATAGTCTGGAGAGCTGAGTATATTTTTCTGTATTATTCTGTATTATAGAGCTAAATTGTTGCATAGATATCTGTTGTCTTACTGTTCTGCAAATATACAGAGATCTGTATATATTTTTTTGGTTTTATAATTTGCACTCTGATTCCTCACATCTCTTTTGAAACTGTCTTCCCCACGCCCCCTCATTTTTGTTTCTATAGCTTGTGTTAGGTTCCCTTAATTTGACCTGTTAATAGCAGCAGTCTGCATTTAAAGTGGAACCTGTGTGTTGAGAGACAGCCTTACAAGACTATCTGTTCCTCTGTGCTTTTCCTCCACTGCCTTTTCTTTGAAATACTCTTCTGATGTCACAAAAGGAAGCACCCAAACTCTTTTTAATGACAGCAGTTTGACCAAGGCAGCATTGATTTCCCCTTCTATTTCACCTGACAAATGGAAATTGCAGGAGAATACATCTTCAATCGGACCTTATGGCTCAGCAGAAAGGATTGTTGATACACCCAAATCTTCCATCTCTTAGTCTGACTCCATGGATGATAGGATTTTAATTCCTCAAAAATACCTCGTCTTTGAACAGTTTAAGTCATACAAGAAGCAAGGAGACCCATACTACAAAACATAGTTCTCAATCTCTTAGCACAAAATATCTGGACAAAGCCAAAAAATAATAGAGGGACAAATTTTAAATATTGCTCTTTTAAACTTCTGAATGGCTCAATGCTGCAGCGGTTAGCATTGTTGCCTCACAGCAATAGGTTTTCTGGTTTGATTCTTTGCTGAGGTTGCCTTCTGTGTGGAGTCTGCATGTCCTCCCTGCATTCATGAGTGTTTTCTGTGGGTGCTCCAGTTTCCTGCCACATTCTAAAGATGTGTGTGGAGCAATTCTTCCTGGGCATCCTCTGCAAATGGGCTCTGTCCCAGACAGACTTTCCTGGTAAACAAATGTTAAATAAATAGATAAAGTTGCTAGAATAAAAGGTCTTGTATTACAGTGCATTTTCTGAACTATATGAAGTCTGAAACTCAAATGTTTGTCATTAGTGAATTCAGCCCTCACTGATTTGCAAAAAAAATAAAAAAAATAAAAAATTATAAGGAACAGACCAAAAATGTGAGGCAAAAATCTGGATGGTTCACAAGTATGCTATATGGTATGGTATAGAGCTAAATGGTAAAAGTTTCCCTATAGGTGCTGCAGATATGGTCAGGACACACTGTTCTCACAAGTCCCAGCGTACTACCATGTTTTTGTGAACTACTTCAATCAGGTTTGGCTTAATCTTCTGTAAATGCTCACTAATCCGCCATCAATGTCTGCCTCCCTCTTTATCCTCAACGACTAGAGTGGAAGTCAAACATTTCCTTGTCGGAGTCCTACATCTTAACCCACCAAGGAAACTTGTCTCTCCCCCTTGTGGGTCTCAGTTTTGTACTAGAAAAGCTTGATGTCCTTCAAGGATGCATCTGCAGTCCTTACAAATGGGTTGTCCTGTCGTCAGGCAGCCCTTCGGTCGGCCGGATTCCGAAGTCTGGGTCTGGCCTCGGCTGGTGTCGCACTTCACCCGACGTCATAGCTGCAGTTATTCGGGTATAAAGGCATCAGCCGACGCCATTTTCCTCTGTCTTTCTTGCCACGTGGCGCCCGAAGCAGAAGCTGTTCGCAAGTGCCGGTCGGTCAGATCCAGAGATTACTACTACCGAATACTACTTCGAAGACTTCTAAAAAGCTAAGTACCCCATTGGGGACTCTTTCTTGCCTCAGCCGATGTCAGAAAAAGTGAATAACTGTTTATCTTGTGGGAAACAAATACCTCATAAAGATTTCCACTCCTACTGTATACATTGTTTAGGCCCAGACCACGACGTAGCAGCTTGTCTAGCCTGCGCTTCTTTTAACCGACGGACGCTTAGACGTCGGTCGGAGTTTGCTGAACAAATTTTCGGCTCTGATTTTGCCTATATTATGCCGTCGGATCCTCCGACTACGCAAATTTCCAAAAAACGAAAAGGACCGACACTCGCGGTCCGCGGTCTCGGCCGAAACCGCGATTAAGCAAACCGCGAGTGTCTCGGTTTCGGCCGAAACCGAGCAAGCAGTTCTTTCTCCAGCCGAAACCATGCCTTCTACCAAGGCCTCCTCTAACCTGGTAGAATCTGCTTCTGAAATCCAGCCTTCTGTTGCGGTTTCTCAGGAATTATCAGACACAATTCCCCTGGATATTTCAACCCCTGCACGTGGAGCTGCTAGGCCTCCTGCAGCCATGTCTATCAAGGCCTTTGCCAGGGCTAAAGCAGCCAAAGCTTCCAAAACTGTGCCTGCCAAACCCCCCTCACACAGGCCCAGCACTAGCTCTCATATGCTATCTTTGGCTGAGGATTTAATTTCCTTAATTCGTGGATCCCAGCCTCATCCAGACAGGTCCTCTCTCCCACCTCCAGAAAAGAGACCTAGAGCAGAGCCCCCTGAACCAGTACCCACTGATGGTTCCTCTGATGAATCAGAACATACAGACCTTCCTGAGGCTTCTTATTCTCCTTACGAAGACTCTGATGCTGAAGAGTCCATTCCTTCAGCCTCTCCACCTGAGGAATTTTCCTTTGGGGAAACCTTGCATACTATGAGGGAACAATTTCAGTGGCAGGGCCAAGATTTCTCAGACTCCAGAAAAAGGCTTAGAACCTTTCTACATTTGCCACAACATAGGCCTTTAGCTATACCTCCAGTTCTTTCTGTTGTAGATGATGCATTTAATGATGCTTGCACTGCTCCTGATTCATTACCTCTGGCTCCTGCTAAGCCCGATAGGTTCTACATGGTCCCGGACACTCATCACCATTTATACAAGGCTCCTTTTGCAGATCCAGAGACCATCGCCCAGGGCCCTAAAGCTGTAGCTGCTACTTCTACTAAAAACCCCCTCTCTGAAAGGGAATCCAGGTCCTTAGAGAGATGGGGTAAAAAAGTTTACACTTCTGCTACCTTGTCAGCTAGGGCTTTAAACTGCCAATTTCATATGATTCAATATCAAGAGTTTATGCTTGACCAGTTAACTAAAAAGCTTTCCTCTGAGGAATCTTTAGATAAAAAATATGTTCAGGAAATGGTACATAACATACAGCAGGTTAGTAACCATTCTTTAAAATGTGGCTATGATGCACTGGAGGCTTCCTTTAGATCAGCCATGACTGGCACAGTTATCAGGAGACATGCATGGTTGAAAGAACAGGCATTACCAGACCATGTCAAATCAAAGCTTTTGGATGCACCCATGGACAAGGTCAATTTATTTGGTTCCCCTGCTCAGCAGGTGCTAAAAAAGATGGAAGAGAAGGCGAAATCTGTACAAACGGTGAAAGATTTCTTACAGGTTCAACCTCCAAGGTTTAGCAGGAACTGGCCCTCCAAGAATTGGTCCTTTCCGGACTCCTCTAAGCCTCAGAGGGGCAGGAATAGGCGTTCAAGAGGCAGAAACCAATCCAGGGGTGCCTACAGGGGATGCCAATGGCAAGGTAACAACCAGCGAGGCACGGACGCAGCCACCACCTGTACAACAACTCAATCACAGTGACTTGACAGTGGCACCGCCTACCAGGGAACAACTAGAAGCACCCTTAGGCGGAAAATTAACCTTATTCTCAAAAAACTGGCATTGCATCACAAGGGAAAAATGGATTTTGCAAACTATAGACCAAGGTTACAGGTTCCATTTCCATACTCTACCAGGAAAGAGAGGAATGCCAAACCTACCACCTACTCAAAGGACAGAAGCTCTAAAACAAATATCTCAGCTATTAAGAATGAGAGCTGTGGAAAAGGTACCATCTATGGAGCAAGGAAAGGGATTTTACTCCAGACTCTTCCTGGTACCAAGAAAAGAAAACAAATGGAGACCCATTCTAGACCTGTCCGCTTTAAACACATTCCTTATTGTTCCAAAATTCAAAATGCTGACCCTACAGCAGTTTCTTCCCATGCTGGGCAAGGAGTCTTGGCTGGTAACTCCAGATCTCAAGGAGGCATACCTGCACGTCCCCATAAGACCAATTTGCAGAAGATACCTCAGATTTCTTGCAGGATCAGAGCATTATCAATTTTCAGCATTGCCCTTTGGCTTATCTACTGCCCAGAGTGTTCACGAAATGCCTGGCATCAGTAATTGCTCATTGCAGACTTCAGGGAATCCAAATTTATCCCTACCTGGACGACTGCCTGATTCAAGCGGACAACAAAAGCAAGCTAGCAGAAGACTTACAAAGAGTCATTTACCTGCTGCAAGCCTTGGGATATACAGTCAATATAAAAAAGTCAAGGCTGATCCCATCCCAAAGAATAACCTTTCTGGGTGCAGAGCTGGACACATCAAAACAAATGGCATTCCTAACTGCAGAAAAGAAAGAGCAACTACCTCTCTACTTCTTGGCATTAACAAAGCAGAACCACCTAACTGCAAGAAAAGTACTGCAAGCTCTAGGCTTCATGGCATCCTGCATAATTCTGGTCCCTCATGCCAGACTGCATATGAGAAAGCTACAGTGGTACCTAAGGAATTTGTGGTCCCAACACAAGCACAGCCTAGAAACCAAAATCCCAATAATCCCATGCCTGAAATAAGAGTTCCTATGGTGGGCTCAGGCCTGCCAATCAAACACAGGATTGCCCTTCTGCAACAGCCAACCAAGCCAAACCATCACGACAGATGCCTTAGACCTCGGTTGGGGGGCACACATGCAGGGCAAGTGCATACAAGGCTTATGGACTCAGGACCAGCTACGCCTACACATAAATCTAAAGGAAATGCTGACAGTAAAATTGGCAATCCAGTCATTCAGACCATTTCTCCAAGAAGGTCAGTTGATGATAGGGACAGACAACACCACAGTTATGTGGTACATCAGCAAACAGGGAGGCACCCATTCATATCCTCTATGCCGGCTGGCACTGGACCTATGGGATGTGGCCCTGAGCTACAACATTCAGTTACAAGCAATTTTTGTACCGGGAAAAGAAAACATTCTAGCAGACATATTAAGCAGAACAACCACAGATGCCCACGAATGGATGCTTCATCCGGACATCTTCAAAGCCATCACAAGGGAATGGGGATTACCACAAATAGACTTGTTTGCATCCCCATTCAATCACCAGCTAAAGAAATTCTGCACAAGGACGTACCACCCACTTGCTTGGAAGGTGGACTCCTATCTTTCAGTTGGAAAAACCTGACAGCATACGCATTTCCACCACTTCCTTTGATGCACAAGGTGCTTCTGAAGATCAAAGAGGACCGTCCAAGGATCATTCTGATAGCTCCAGACTGGCCAAGACAACATTGGTACCCATTGCTGAGGAGCATGTCTCGGGAACAAATATGGACACTACCCCTGATCCCATTACTGTTAACACAGAACAACTACAACATCCTGCATCCAAACCTGAAAACTCTGCAGCTAACTGCCTGGAACATTACATAACAGCAATTAACCCAAATTTATCCCAAAGGGTTAAAGACATAATTCTGGAGGCTCGCAGACCTTCAACAAGAAAGAATTATGCAGCAAAATGGAAAAGATATCTCATTTGGAGTACTGCAAAGGGAGAAGATGTGACTCTGGTAAACATGGCCAACATCTTGGAGTACTTGGCAGAGCTCTTCCACACAGGCCTGTCCTATTCTTCCATCAAGATACATGCATCAGCTATTTCAGCACAATACAGCTTGGATCCTCCTGTCTTCTCTCAACCCCTGCTCAGACAGTTTCTGAGAGGAATTAAAAATGTAAAACCTCCCTGGAAACCACCATTGCCAGCATGGGACTTGAACTTTATGCTAGAAAAATTGACACTTCCTCCTTTCGAGCCAGCAGCAACAGCAGAATTACAATACTTATCCTGGAAGACTGCTTTCCTGCTGGCAATAACTTCAGCAAGAAGGCTTCTCTGAACTATAGGCATTAATGGCAGTGCAACCCTTCCTGATCTTCCATCAAGATAGAGTGTCCATGAGAACAAATCCTACATTTATGCCTAAGGTGGTATCCAGAGTGTCATTAAATCAGGCTATCCACCTACCTACATTCTTTCCAAACCCACAAAACAGGGGAGAAAGACTTTTGCATACCTTGGATGTACACAGACAGTTACGCTACTACCTGGACAGGACTAAGTCCAATAGAAAAACTGACCAGCTTCTGGTAGCATATGCCACAGGAAAGGAAGGAAAACCAATTTCAAAACAGACAATCTCCAAATGGATAGGAAATTGCATTAGATTTTGTTACTCCTACCATGGAAAGAAAACTCCAGAGAACATCAGGCCTCACTCCACAAGGGCTACAGCCACTACCACAGCCTTCTTACGAGGAGTGGCTACCAAGGACATTATAGAGGCTGCTACTTGGACCTCCGTGCATACATTTGCCAAGCATTACAATTTACCTTTATACTCTAGATCCCGAGCAGGTTTTGCCATTGCTGTTTTGCAAGGGATCTTAGCTACACGATAATCTCTACTCTTTCCTCCTCCCTTTGCTTAGCTATGGTATTCTACCCATTTGTAAGGACTGCAGATGCATCCTTGAAGGACATAGTACAGTTTTGTACCTACCATAAATGTAGATGTCCGATAGGAATGCATCTGCAGTCAGGATTACCCACCCACCTTCCCCTCTGAGGTACTCCTAGGGTATTTGCCAGCCTTCAGCTAGCTTGGGGGGGGATCTATTATGGTGTATTTGTTTGTATATATGCACATACATGCTTATTTTTTGTGTTTGCTCTCTACTATTTGGAATCATTGGTATTTATCCAAATTTAGCCTTCCAAGGGGGCACCTGGCATCTGGGGCAAGAAACACTGAGGAAAATGGCGTTGGTTGATGCCTTTATACCCGAATAACTGCAGCTATGACGTCGGGTGAAGTGCGACACCAGCCGAGGCCAGACCCAGACTTTGGAATCCGGCCGACTGAAGGGCTGCCTGACGACAGGACAACCCATTTGTAAGGACTGCAGATGCATTCCTATCGGACATCTACATTTATGGTAGGTACAAAACTGTACTTTCTTTCTCCTTTTGAACCAGCATCTTCCTTTTCTTTAAAATTCTGTACTTGGAAATCAGTCCTTCTCTTGACTCTCACTTCTGTTAGGAGAGTTTCTGAGTCACAAGCTCTCATGGCCATTCCCCTTTTCTTGTTTTTCACAAGGACAGGGGGACTCTCTAGGCTAATCCATCCTTCATGCTTAAGGTACTGAATGAGCTGTCCCTCAGTCGGGCTATTCACCTACCAACTTTCTTTCCCAACCACCAAAATGGGGAAAAGAATCTTATATTCTCTGGACATTCTCAGGCAACTCATATTTTACCTACACAAAACTAAATCCCTCAGAAAGCCTGATCAGCTGTTTGAATCTTTTATGAGCCCTAAGTTGGACCAGACAGTCTCCATACAACCTATTTCAACTTGGATCTCTAACGCTATCCAGCAGCGGCCTTAGGTCAGCTGGTGCCCTAGGCAAAAGGGCTCCACAGCGCCCCCCCCCCCCACACCACCCAGGTGTCCTCAACCTGGTCTACCTACACCAAATAAATACTGGAAAAGCGCCCCTGCTACAGCGGCGCCCTAGGCGGCCGCCTAGTTGGCCTATGCCACTTTCTGGTAGTCATACTGTAGTAAAACCTTTCCTTCCTACAAAAAAGCTCATTCCACTAGGCCAGTGGCTTCCTCATGGAATATTCACAAGGGAGTAGATACCAGTTCTGTCTTGGAAGCTGTCACTTGGTCCTTTATCAAACATTATAACATTGATACTTTTTCCTGGTCAGGGGCAGCCTTTACTAGGTCAGTCCTGTATGAACAGCTGAACAACTGTTCTTGGTAGCCAACCACACTTCCTTCCTCCATTTGGCTCTGGGTATCACCCACATGTCAGGAGTACTTCGACAGTGATTTCATTCAGGACATAGTACAGTCATGTAAGAACTTATCACAACAGTAGACGTCATACAATGCTGATTAATGTTACAGTATTCCATCCCACCCTTTGTCCCCTCTTCTCTATCTCACTTTTTCTCCCCTTTGCTTTAACCTCTGCTCTGTTACATGTAAATGCAAAAATTTACTTACCTATTCCAGCTACACCCCTCCTAGCTGACTGGTCTCCCTCTCTCAGTAGTCTTCAGGCCACTGACTTGGAGAGAGTCTGAGGTACACATTCATACGTCCATCTTTATACCCCTCTGCTTATGAGCTTAGGTCACCTTTTGGACGTACGACCTCAGGACAGTAAAGCTTTAGTACCCTGGATGGATGTCAATGGTGACAACCCATATGTCACGAGTACTGTAACAGTGACCAGTAGGACACCTATTGTTATAGTATTTTCTTACTCAGCTGCACTCTATTACTGGTAAAATTCATGAAACAGTATGTAGTTGATTTATTATGTATTTCATGTTGCTACGAATTATGGTTTAGATGGTGTGACCCCCCCCCCCACACACTGCATAGCATAATCACATGGCCACTGTTAAAGATCCCAGGCAGCAGGGCCAGTAGGAAAGAGGACCAAGTCATTGATCCATTGGGGGGGGGGGGGGTGGTCAGTTCTTTTCTCGCTGGCTGTATGCTGGTCTCCTTGTGCGTGCCACAATATTTCCCCTATTAACTTTTTCTCTTTGGACTGGAGAGGATGTTTACTTCATGTCTTCTACCAACTCATGCACCATGAACCTTGATGGTCTCAGCTTCACTATGTGTTAACGATTCATTTTTTTCATTGTTATATATAGTGCCACTCTAGGTTTCCAGCTAAGCTCATATTTTTTTTCTTTTTTACAACGTCTTGTCACACCTTAGACCCATTTGATATTAACAAATACACTGCAGCTAGAACCTTAAAGGAAATGACAGAGTTGTAGTCTGCCCATATAATGTTATATAATTTCTTGCACTACGACTACCTGCGCATGCTTTATGTGAGTTCATCTATAGTACTTGAACTTTTATTGCAATATTAAAAAAGGGGGGCTACCAATCTTTCTGTGATAAATCCAAGGCAGTCTCCATTTAGGAGGAAAAGAAGACGCAGTCACTTACTAGATAAAATAGTGCAGATCAAGTGCAAATTATATTACAGTTGTGAAGACGCACAGAATACTGAAGATTTATACTGCTGATTGTATGGTAAAATACTCTAGGGATGGCAGTATCCCTAGGTATGTTCTGTAATATTACTGCTGTTTTTTCTCTCCTACTCTATACTCCTCTAACTGCATTTTGGTAGTAAACTAAATCTTATGGCTTAGGTGTTTTCCTTTTCTGCATTGCAGTACAGGTATGTTAATTCCCTTTTAAGTCCGCCAGAGATTTGAATGTAGCATAAACCCTGGTGGGAGAATTTCATTAACTCTCCCTGGATCTTCTTGCAACATAAACTGATGATGTGAATTAATGCAGGGAGAACACAGCCAACTACAGATCAAACCTGAATAAAGAAAAAAAAATGTCTGGTTCATATCACCAATGATAACATTTTCTACATGTTTATGCCATCCTCTCTGGGGAGGCCCTAGCCTTTTGAAAAGAATTTCTAAGCAGCTCAAACCTTTGCATGTTCTTTTTAAGTATTGTCTTTAAGTTGTTCTTTCTTTGCTATTATCAGATTATGTCAAAGGATAATAATCAGAGAATTTATATGTCTTACTGAAAATGTATCAGTGAAGATTATTGAAATTTGCTAAGCCTTAGTTTTTACATTGGTGTTTTGTGTACTTCTGCACTTACTGGGGATTTGGCATCTGTAAACATGACCAAAAGGGTCATAACAAGTCAAGCTATATACTTTACTTTTGATCAGTGTAGAGACTTTTCTTTTAAAGCAGTAAAGCCTACGTTAGTTTTTTTATATACTAGGGGAAGATCAAATTTTTTGTTTCTATCATTCTATGACTTAAGGGGTTGTCACCGTGATGATCTAAAAATCTATATATTGATAAAACAAAGGGTTCAGTACTGTACAACAGATCCTAAATCAAAAACAGAGTTGTGTCTTTGTGTTTCATTTGAAACCCTCATTGGGATGTCTGTTGGGTGTTAGAGACACCAGCAAATAACTACTCCGCAGCCTTTCTTTTAATAATTAATGAACTGTGTCTGCATTCCTAATCTTCAGACTTTGTTACATGTTTGAGCATACTGTGCCTTGGTTCATAACAGATGCACTTAAAGGGAAAACATCTAAAGTTAAACTGAAAAGAGATTGCTTTTACAGAGCTGTATTTCTATTCCTTCACTTCATTTTTAATTTTTTTTTCTTTCTTCACATTTGCCCAGAATTTATTAACACTAAATGCATTGTGGGAAGGCAGTTATTCAGAGTTTATGTATTTTAATGCAGGCATTGTAGCACACATCTTGTTTGGCCAATGCTGTGTTTCATTACTGATCCTCCATTTTGAAGTTTTATTTTCCTCTGTTTTGCATTGACGTTAAAGTAGCAACAGAAGAGGTCTTTTGTATAATATTCAGCTGCCCTAAACCTGCCAATTATTCTGTTGTTATTGACAGCAAAGGTGAAGGAACACATTATAAAATGTTTTTGGCATTTCATTGATGGAAACATCTGCATAGTTTTTAGGCAAAAATCCAATCCTGTATATTTTCTTATGTTATATTTTCTCTAGAGGGATGGTAGTTAAAATGCCACACGTCAGAATAGAGAACTTTTGACTTAATAGTTCAATAATTAGCATAAAGTGGATTTATGGTGTCTGAGAATGTGCTAATGGACAGAACAGGTGTTTGGTAACTAGGTGATAGTTTCAGAAGGACCAGAAACAATTTTGAATATATTCTGCTCTTTTTAATTGCTATATTTATATTTAGTGCTTACATGCTTTTATATACCAATAATGTAAATCTACTTTACTGTTATCAGTTGATACTTTGTTTTTATGTATACTTTTTTCTCCAAAGTTTATGTAAAAGACAATGACACTCATGAGTAATTTCTAAATTAATTAAAACAATATGTATTAAATCCACATAAATATAGGCATGATATAAAACTCAAATGCCATTTAAGGTCCAATATTTCCTTCTTTTCTTTGTGTTTGTATAATTACATAACATATCATAGATAATAAGTTTTGTGTTACAAATACATGTTTTAACTTAATAATTTGTATTTATATAGATATATATATAATACCTGTGCAATGGATGTTTTCTGTTTGCAGGATGGGCCTAGTGCAGGTTATCTCTACCTCATATTCACTTACAGATCCCTACTCCTTCAAAGGATCCAAAATCTAACAAACTGCCACAAAAGTTGTTTAGCAGGGAAAAAGTATCGAACAAAAAGTAATCCAGAGGGGGAAAAGGCCAGTAAATCAATAAAATAAAACACCAAGCACCAGAAGTGCAGACACCCAACTGAAATATGTTTCTAAATTTGTGTGAAAAAACAAGAGTCTGGCTGTGACTTTAAAACACTTTACAGTAATAAAAAAAAACACTAAAAAACCCAGATTTATGTGCATTACTTGGTTAGGAACAGTCATAGGTCCCCTAAAATGTTAAAAAAGACGTACTGCTGAAAGTATAGCCATAAACTCTGCAAACATAAAATGAAGCATTATTGGAATGGACAGGAAGTGAATAATGGAGTCGTTCCTGTAGTGACAGAAAAGGAATCAAATTACGAACCCACACATACACACAAATACAAATGTAGTAGAAAGCCTCTCCCAGGAATTGTTTTGAGGTAAGAGGTAAATATGAATGTATGGTGCTAAAAAGCAAATCACTGCACAACCAAAAATACATATTAAAAAAGAAGTTAGTCACATGCATGGCTAGGCTTATAAGTGCCATAGTGGTCGTTAGCCTTGTATACTCCTATGAACCTATGCAGAATTACCACAGAACCCCAATTAAATAAAGGCAACAAGCATACTGTCAGTTAGTCCAACTTAAAGAATAACACGGGTATGGTGAACATTAGTGCATATGTAGATGTATTTTTCATTTCTTTGGCAGTGTCACCAAAATGATTATTTTTGTGAATATTTAAGTTGCAGTAAACATATTTAGCTATTAAACTAGCTTAAAAATAAAATAGAGAGCTGGGGAGATTACTGCTGTTATATGTGTGTCAGTTTTTGTAATTGCCATCAGAATGATTAGTCTCATGAATATTTGTGAGGATGTAAATTATTTGCTGGAAAAAGCAGTATACATGTTTAAGTACTGTGTTACTGCTTAATAAGTCCCATCTGGAGTCATTCAGCTGTCATAACTCAGCTGATGTGTACATTACATGGATTTTGTCCATCCAATGGGTATCTGTACACTACAGAACATATGCATGTATGTTCATGCTTGCATGTTAGTCTGTAATACCTGCATGGGAGTGTTTGGTACCTGTGTTATCCAGGTAAATAAAAGCTGCTTGTACTGTTCAGTCCTGATCCACATTAACAGAGATTCTTCAGAGAAAAAGAAATAGGACCTGCCTTTGGCAAAGCCAAACTGATGTGTGTCCAGGGATAAGAACTTCTTAATGTCTAATTTTATGAGGTCAGAAGTGTATTGAGGCAAATGAGTCTGTAGATTCTTGGGTCAGTGGTTGAGTCTCCTTTATGCAAAGGCAGTACAGTGGCTATTTTCTAGACTTAAGGAATACATCTTGTGGAGAGATGTATTTTAAAGAGATTATTAAGGAATCAGATGGACCTTAATTTGCAGAAATAATCGAGCAATCTGTCATGTAATCATGCCATGGAAGAGAGGACATGTTCCTTAGTGATTAGTGGAGTAAAAAGGGTGGATAAACCTGTGGAACAGTTATAAATGGGTTAGTAGGGGCTTCATGTTTCTTAGTGATTAGGAGAGTAACAAGGGTAGACACACCTGTGGAACAGTTATAACTAGGTTAGTAGGGGCTCCATGTTCCATAGAGATTAGGGAAGTAACAAGGGTAGACATACTTGTGGAACACATAACTGGGTTAATAGGAGCTCCATGTTCCATTTATGCATATCCTCCCCGCGGTTGGGTAGCGTTCGAAAGACATGCATGCATAAATGGGCATGCCTTCGTTGAAGGTTGGGCGTCGAGCTGGCACCTCGGCGTTTCATAAAAATCTACTGCCAATCATTAGTGGACCGGAGTTCTGCTGTGGCGACCCCTTACCGGGAAAAAGCCGACAGACAAACAACAACAGCATGTTCCATAGTGATTAGGAAAGTAGCAAAAGGGTAGACAAACTGTGGAACAGTTATAACTGGGTTAGTACAGGCTCCATAGTTCTTAATGAATAGGTAGTAACAAGGGTAGGCAAACTGTGGAACATTTATAACTGGGTTCGTACAGGCTCCATAGTCCTTAGTGAATAGGTAGTAACAAGGGTAGGCAAACTGTGGAACAGTTACAACAGGGTTAGTACAGGCTCCATAGTACTTAGTGAATAGGTAGTAACAAGGGTAGGCAAACTGTGGAACAGTTATAACTGGGTTAGTACAGGCTCCATAGTCCTTAGTGAATAGGTAGTAACAAGGGTAGGCAAACTGTGGAACAGTTATAACTGGGTTAGTACAGGCTCCATAGTCCTTAGTGAATAGGTAGTAACAAGAGTAGGCAAACTGTGGAACAGTTATAACTGGGTTCGTACAGGTACCATAGTCCTTAGTGAATAGGTAGTAACAAGGGTAGAACCACTTATGAACAGTTATAACTGGGTTAGTATGGGCTCCATGTTCCTTAGTGATTAGGAGAGTAACAAGAGCAAACAAATCTGTGGAACATTAACACAGAAGGTTGTCAGCTCACCCGCCACTACTTATTCACATAGTACCACTACTCATACACATAGTACACATCAAACACGTCAGTCCACATTCACAGAGGTTTTCTCAAAAAAACTTACTGAAACACCAGAGACCTCCAAAACACAAGATCGCTACAACTAGCACAGTTCCCATAGCACCCATGACACATAGCAACACCAGTGTCTCACCCACCAAGCCAGTACGGCGTAACACTCAAAAAAATAAAACACATTTTCCTGTCATTGGAGACTCAATAGTGAGTCACGCGGATGTCACTCACCAGGTTGGACAAGGACAAAGTCACAGTCAGCTGCCTGTCCAGTGCCAGGATTCGTCAGATCATGCATGCACTCAGGTCTCTCAGCAAACAACTACCAATATGACTCTGTCATCATTTATGTTGGTGTGAATGATCTGAGGTGTACCTCGCTGGACTATATGAAGAGAGACATGGTTGAGCTCTCTGAGTGTGTTTCCCAGGCAGGTATGTCCCTAGACATGAGCAGCATACTACCCTCACATAGAAGGATGCCACATTATGAACAAAAAATTATTAATTTCAATAATTAGCTTAATTTTTGGTTTCATTCAAAAAGTCCAGTTCCTGTCAGCCTGGGAAGCCATAGTCGACAAACCTCTCTGCTTTGCCAGAGACTGTTTGCACCTGGCACCCCTAAGCTTTTGGCTGCTGGCAACGGCTCTTGCCTCCCTCATAGTGCCTTTTTTAGGCAAGGTCTCAAAAACAACATTACCAACATGAAATTAACCAATCAGAACAAAATAAGGGTCATGCTGCTAAATGCTAGGAGCTTAAACTAGAAACTGCAATCCCTGGAAACACTTCTATCACTACAAGGTGTAGATGTCTGTGTAGTCACAGAAACCTGGTTCAAGGCCTCAGAGAGTACTCTGTCCTTGCAAGGCTACAGTGCCTTCCACAACTTTAAACCACAAAATGAACATGTGAAAACCAAAGGAGGCAGTGTTTCAATCTGTATTGGAGATCAATTCAGCTCTCGTCTAGTTAGACTGGACAACTCCATGGAGTTATTCCACATCCAGGTTATGGTGGGTAAGACTCCATTCAAATCATAGCCAGTTATAGATCCCCCTCTATGGGTCACGATGCCCATGAAGCCTACTTGACCAGTCTAGAGACAATCCAAATTATACCAAATACACTGATTATGGGGAATTTCAATTATCTCACCATCAACTGGGAAACCTCTGCTAGCCTAACTCGCTAGTGCAAAAGTTCCTTGACTTTGTTAATTCAAATGCCGTCGAACAAATTGTCCATACCCCAACAAGGGGAACAAATATTCTGGATCTGGTCCTCACCAACATGTCAAACAGATGCACTGTTGCAACTGTCGGACCCTCATTAGTTAAAACGTACCACAAATTAGTCACCTTTGAGCTGGCACTAACACCAGAACTCACAAATGGTGAAATCAGACTGAAAAACTTCACCAAGGTAAGCTATACCTTCCTAGGTGAAGGTATAAATGCATTCCAAGCCCCACCTCAAGCTGTAAGTGGTAACTACGTCAAAGCTTACACTAAAGCCCTGTACAATTACTTGCATAAGTGTATAAATTCGGCCTTACCAGAAGGAATCAAAGCCAGACCCCCAAGTAAAAACAAGCTGCTATAGTGGCCATCCAGCATCTACAAACTTTACAATAAGTGGAAAATGTTGCTGTCCAAGAAAACAAAGGGAAGGCCCCAACAATGTAAAAGCACCCTCCTCAACCTCAACAGGCAAATAACGCAACCTGTCAAGTCCTGCAAGGGTTCCTTTGAGAGAAACTTAGCAAGTACAGCCATGGATAACCATAAGGACTTTTACAACTACATACATAACCTAAAGGATAGGACCCAAGCATGCGCAGAACTAGTGACCAACAGCATCACACATGCTGACCCCATAGAGGTAGCAAACCTGTTAGCAGATAGGTTTGGTGAACATTTCGCTCCCTTATCCTCTCCTAATTTACAACAAACTTCCCCAAACTCCTCGCCCTCCCTACATATCTGAAGAGCATGTCGTCAGTGCCTTGTCCAAGGCAAAAAACACAACCAGATGACATCCCAGGCTATCTTCTAAACAGACTAAAACATGAACTAGCATCACCACTAAGTACCCTTTGCAATCATAGCCTAAACACAGGCTTTGTTCCTGTGGAATGGAGAACAGCAACAGTTATTCCCCTCCACAAAGGTGGACTAGCAACAGACCTGTATTACAGACCCATAAGCCTGACTAGCCTTATCTGTGAGGCCATGGAACGCATCATTATGGACCTCATAAATAAAGACATAGGTGACCTCCAAACCCAGGATTCTACCCAATTTGGCTTTGTGAAGGGCAGATCCTGCCTGTCCCATCAAGGGATTTCTTTAAAAATGTGACCAAGGCCGTTGATGAGGGCAACTATGTGCACAACAGCATACATTGGCCTGGCAAAGACTTTCAACACAATCCCAGATTCAGGTATCACTGATAAACTTAGGAAACTGAATGTAAACCCCTTCTTTGTAAGATGGTTTGCCAATTGGCTTGCAAACTGGACACACACACTATCTAAGTGGGTGACTCCACATCAACCAGCAGACCTGTTACCAGTGGGGTGCCACAAGGGTCAGTGCTGGGTCCCCTCCTTTTTTCTTATATACTTCTCAGAAGTTCAGGCCAAAACTAAGGAGCTGTGGCTGGCCATGTTTGCAGATGACTGCAAACTAGGTGCAATAATTGAATCCCGAAATGATGTCGGTATAGTCCAGGACTGTCTCATGCAGACCAACGATCTGTGTATTAGTCACTGTCTCAAAATGAATGCATAGAAATGCATCATTTCCTTCAGCACAGACAATGTCCCTTTGCACTGTCAAATCAGCAACAATAACCTAAGTACCCATGAAGTGGTAAGGGCCTTGGGATCACAAGTTGACCGCGACCTTAACTTTGACCACCATGTGTCTACTGTAGTAAGGAAAGCTTTCTACACAGCACACTTGATTAGTAAAGACATTGCCTCAATAGCCAATAAAGTTATAACCCCCCTATACTTGGCACTTATCCGGCCCATAATTGAGTATAACGCCCCACTCAACATGTACTACGCACCTGCAGCAATTAGAGAGACCTAAGAAGTTTCTAACAAAGATGATTAAGGGGCTCTAGCATGTGCCTTACACAGACTGATTAAAGTCCCTGTCACTGTACTCCGTATCACATTAACTTCTTAGGGGAAACCTATGCCTGGCTTACAGAGCAATCCAAGACCCAAACCTAATGAACTTGCTGCATATCCATAAATCAAACAGCACTAGGTCTACCCATTCAAAGGACCTAAGTATGGCTTGAGACTTAAAATAGGACATGCTGGAAAGACAGATTTATTTCCCAGGAACTGCTGCATCTTTGGAACAAGCTACCAATTTATGTGAAACAGCACCTGTATGACACTGTTCAAGAGGAACCTGGATGAGTGGGTGGGGCACCGTAAATTCTTACCAGGGATAGAATCCACAACCCTCCTGGACATGGGCAGTCATCAGTAAATGCAATCTGGGGTACTAACTAGCATTTCTATGGTATTAAATTGGGAGGAAATGGCTAGACTTAAAATGACCGATATGGTCGATAGCCAAGTAATCCTCTGTGAATCTGTGATAACTGGGCTAGTATGGGCTCCATATTCCTTAGTGATTAGGAGAGTAACAAAGGCAGACAAACTTGTGGCACAGTTGTAACTGGAAAATTTTGGGCTCCCATTCTGCATTTCTACATGTTACTACCTTCTCTGCTTTTGACCACTATCATGTAAGTTACAGACATAACAATTAGATCTTTTCCCCTTGGTTTGGGTTTTGTTTCATTTGTGGGAACTTTAAAACATGGTGCCTAATCAGAAAAAAACATAACACTTAAAGCATTTGATGTAATAATTTTGGGACTATTTCTAGATTTCTAATGAATTGTGACCAGGATGAAGGAAACATTTATTCATGCTTTGTTTAATAAAAAGTGGAGAGAGCCACTGAACTATGGTTGGTACAAAATGTTAAAATCAAGTCGCCATTTCTACCAGTTCAAACTGCAATGCAGAAATGTATGGAAGCACATTGAATAGGGAAAGAAATGAAGGAAGCCCCATCAGGGAAATACTAGCACACACGTGGCTTGTGTGGGCTACAACAAATTAAATGGGAATGCACTAGGATGGTGTAATGTAAGTGTTAAAGCAAAGTAAACCAGGCAAGTCCTACCTCTAGTAAAGTGGTCTGTGAAAGCATAAACATAAAAAATGAACAAGCACAGGAAACTGTCTAGTTCCAACCTCACCACCACGAGTGCTGAGGAAAAAATAAAAAACACAGAAAGTAGTGTTCTTAAAACTTTATTGATGAGCTCAGTCACAGTAATTTCCAAAAATCATGAAACCCAGGTAGTGCTTCAATGCAACAAGCCTTTATTCATCACAGACAAGTGAGCCTCAGTAACAAAAAATCAGAAATATTTTAAGAATGTTAAACATATCAGTTTTTATATACTTAGAAGTAGGTGTGGAAAATGTATGTATTGTTCAATCTTAAACCAGCCTCTTAATGGCAAAAAATATATACACGGCTATAAAAGTGCACTGTAGAAGAGCAGGTACCCCCCATACACTTCTACTGATTAGATCAGATCAAATCCTAGTTAAGAAAAGCACTACCCAAGCCACATGCTGTGAAACATCCGCTAAAGACGTAAAGTGAAAAAAAAAATACATGAGTCAGTTGTTAAAGCTGTTCCACTGAGTTAAATCTACAAAGTTTGCCTCTAGGGAAACTGTGTTGGCAGAACTGCATAAAATTTCTTGAAATCATTTCTGCAGGCAGTCTGGGCATTGTGTAAAGCTTATCAACTCAGGCAGCAAAGAGTTCACGCATTTATTTCAACACAGTGCATTTTATCACGCACTTTGATTTCAAGAAGGATATCAGAATAATCAATGTCATTCGTGAGCCACTAACTACAGTAAATAATTAACATATGATGCTATAAAATCAATTTACCTACTGAACACTTTTCACAGATTTCATCACAGAAGTGGGCATTTTTGTTTAGGGCAAAGCCGCATAAATGGTAACCATTTTAGAAAGTTTATTAAGTTATCAGCAAGTACACCGTCTTAGGCATTGTGACAAAAAGTGAAGGAAATTCTATTAATAAAGCTGTGAGCCACTGCTTCTGTTGCTTATGCTGTACGCTAAGGTCAACATGACAGTAATATTTCCAAATGTAGATTGCTTCATCCGCACGTTACTGGTGGCATCAGCTTTCAATGAAAACTGAATAGTGGTCACTCACTTTAAGCAGCCATGCTGGCATTTTAAACCACATCTGAGTGGTGCTTGTATAATGAAAATGCTGTCTTGGTTAAACTGTGAAGAACTGTGTTACTGAGGTTACAAAATTCTATCAGTTTATGTAACCCTTTTAATTAATCTTCATATATGTTTAAATTAATTCATACATAGTAGGCACAGGTATGGACATTTATGGTAGAAAGGTTTTGTTAGTAAACCTTTTTCAATTGTAACTGTTTTTAGACAGATCTGATAGAAATACTGATGTTTTAACTGCAGCAGATGTAACGCACCACAGCTTAGATAATGTAAATAATGTAAATATATACCATGTAAATAATGTAAATATATACCATGTAAATAATGTAAATATATACCATGTAAACAATGTAAATATATACAATGTAAATAATGTAAATATTGTATACTATAAATGTAGGATCCTGTGTACTCTGTGTATTAAAGTTTTATACTTTTACAGCCTTGGTGGATGTCTGGTTTATTTGCAGCATTTCTAGTATACAATATTTACATTATTTACATTGTATATATATATATATATATATATATATATATATATATACCATTATTTACATGGTATATATTTACATTGTTTACATAGTATATATTATTTACATTATTTGCATTGTATATAGTTACATTGTTTACATAGTATATATTATTTGCATTGTTTACATTGTATATGTTTACATTATTTACATAGTATATATTTTCATTGTTTACATAGTATACATTATGTATGTAGTATACATTATTTACATTTACATAATATACAATATTTGCATTACATTGTATATATTTACATTGTTTACATTGTATACATTATTTACATAAACATTTACATTATTTACATTGTATATATTTACATTGTTTACATAGTAAATATTTACATTATTTACATGGTATAAATTTACATTATTTACATTAGTTGCATAGTATATATTTACATTATTTGCATTGTATATATTTGCATTATTTATATGGTTTATATTTACATTATTTACATGGTATATATTTACATTAGTTACGTAGTATATATTCTTGACATTATTTGCATTGTTTATATAGTATACAATGTTTACATTATTTACATTGTATATATGGCCTTCGAAAGACGTGTGAATGGGCGTGCCTTTGCTGAAAGTTGGGATTGGGCTGGCTACTCGGCACCATAAAAATCGACTGCCAATCATTAGCGGACCGGAGTTCCGCTGTGGCGACCCCTAACCGGGAAAAGCCAAAAAGACAAACAAGAACAACAACATATTTGCATTATTTACATTATTTATAATTATTTACACCTTTGTACAGTACAAAACAGTTTCATATTATTAAACACTCCCCCCACCCTTTTTACCAAATCCAAAAATGTATTTCTTTAAGATTTCTGAGAAAATCCACTTTCCATTAAAATGTACTTGATTGTCTCCCAATACCAAATGTATATAGAATAAAAAAACATTTTTATCAGTTCAACTTCTTTTATTTTTTTGCTACCATCATATCCATGTTGAAACATGCTCATGTTTAAGTGTTCCACCTTTTCAAAACCTTTCAACATTTTTTACATACGTCTCCCCATGACTTCTTTACTCTAGAACATTTCAAAATGATGTATTCTTTTGTTTCAAGTTCCCCACAATGAATACATATACTTTCTTGTTTCTTTTCTAAGGCATGTTAGCTTTCATGAGTAGTTTACATATTGATAATCTCCACAAAAAGTCTTTACATTCAGATATTTTCTTACACCACATAAGTCTCATTTAATATTCTTTTTCTCTGCCTCTAAATGTTTCCAAGGAAAAATAAAATAATGATATCTCATAATATTCAAATACCATTCTTTCTTATTTTTTTCAACAATGTTTACATTCGGGTTCCATAAAAAGATTATATTTTTGTATTCCTTTATATCTTCCTTCATATAACTTTTCCATCTTTTCCCTATCCCCATCTTTTCCCCAAAACACTTATATTTAACATACAAAATGCATTCTGTCCAATTTCTGTTCTCTTTTTTTAACTCACTAAGGCTTCATGCAAAATCAAGGAAGCCGCATGAACAATTGAGTTAGTTAACCCTAATCCCCCTTCTTCTATTACATACAAAAATCCCTCTTCTAACTGGATTTAATCTTGACCCCCATATGAATTAAATTACAATAGACATAGTCTCTTTTTCATAATTAGATGAAATCATGTAAATACTTGCTAAATAAGCTAACTTGTCTAAGAGAATTGAATTTATGAAATAAACTTTTTTCTTGTATGACAATTTATAAGACTTCCAAAATGTAATCTCTTACTTCCTAAAACAAACCCCATTGCTTTTTTATGGTCATTTGATCCAAGTACTATTCCTACTACATCTATAGGTTATAAGTTGTAATTTTCCTTATTTTACATAGTCCAAGTATCTCTTAAGAATTTTGTTGAGTTTCTGATTGTCTTTGTTCTTGGTAATTAACACAGTATCATCTTCATATGTATATGTTATTGATAATCTTATTTCTTCCATTATCTTATAGCTTTTGCCATATTTAATATTCTATTCATTTTACTGACAGTCACATTCTTGACTAAAGCAAGTATAATACTATTCACTGGGCATTCTTGCCTTATTCCATACCTTATTTTAATTTCCGCACTTAACCATCCATTTAGAATTATTCTTGTATTGTTTTTCTCATATGCCAACTTACTTTTACTTTCCTTTCACTTATAAGCCCCTAATATATCCCATAAAGATTCATATTTTATTTTATCAAATGCTTTACTTAAATCTCCTACCATGACTTGGCTTCCACCTTTTTATTTATAATATGTATTACTTCTTTTACTCTCCATAATAAATCCTGACTTCCTTTCCCGTTTCTGCCAAAGATTGTATGATCAAGCAACTTATCTAGTTTGTTAGTCTTTTAGTTACTGTTCTCATAAATATCTTATAGTCTGTATTATTCAGTACTATTGGTCTCCATTTTTTATATCTTTTTCTTCTGTTTTCCATATACATTTCATGATCCCAATACATATCTCTCTGTCTACCATGCATATCTTTAGCCATTCATTTAATACATCCACATAAAACACTTTTCCCAGTTTTCCATATCATAGTACATGCAGTATTCAATACCAGCTAGTCCTGTAGCTTTATCCAGATTTAGATCTTTCATTATTTCATTTAGCTCTTTCACATTTATATTTTTCTCCAAATTCTCATTAACTTCTTTAATTAGTTTTTTAACTATCCATTTCTGTCACTTTCACCTCTCTCTTTACAAACGTCTGCTCTATAAACTTTTTAATCATCTCAAGTATTCTGTCTTGTCTAGTCATTGTTTTCCTCCTTTGTTATTCTTTAATTCCCTTATTCATTAGTCTCTTTTACTAATTTATTCAAGTAAGGTCCCATTATTCTTTAATTCCCTTATTCATTAGTCACTTTTACTAATTTATTCAAGTAAGGTCCCGTTATTCTTTAATTCCCTTATTCATTAGTCTCTTTTACTAATTTGTTCAAGTAAGGTCCCGTTATTCTTTAATTCCCTTATTCATTAGTCTATTTTACTAATTTATTCAAGTAAGGTCCCGTTATTCTTTAATTCCCTTATTCATTAGTCTCTTTTACTAATTTATTCAAGTAAGGTCCCGTTATTCTTTAATTCCCTTATTCATTAGTCTCTTTTACTAATTTATTCAAGTAAGGTCCCATTATTCTTTAATTCCCTTATTCATTAGTCTCTCTTACTAATTTATTCAAGTAAGGTCCCGTTATTCTTTAATTCCCTTATTCATTAGTCTCTTTTACTAATTTATTCAAGTAAGGTCCCGTTATTCTTTAATTCCCTTATTCATTAGTCTCTTTTACTAATTTATTCAATTAAGGTCCCGTTATTCTTTAATTCCCTTATTCATTAGTCTCTTTTACTAATTTATTCAAGTAAGGTCCCATTATTCTTTAATTCCCTTATTCATTAGTCTCTTTTACTAATTTATTCAAGTAAGGTCCCGTTATTCTTTAATTCCCTTATTCATTAGTCTCTTTTACTAATTTATTCAAGTAAGGTCCCGTTATTCTTTATATCCCTTATTCATTAGTCTCTTTTACTAATTTATTCAAGTAAGGTCCCGTTATTCTTTAATTCCCTTATTCATTAGTCTCTTTTACTAATTTATTCAAGTAAGGTCCCGTTATTCTTTAATTCCCTTATTCATTAGTCTCTTTTACTAATTTATTCAAGTAAGGTCCCGTTATTCTTTAATTCCCTTATTCATTAGTCTCTTTTACTAATTTATTCAAGTAAGGTCCCGTTATTTTTTAATTCCCTTGTTCATTAGTCTCTTTTACTAATTTATTCAAGTAAGGTCCCGTTATTCTTTAATTCCCTTATTCACTTTACTAATTTATTCAAGTAAGGTCCCGTTATTCTTTAATTCCCTTATTCATTAGTCTCTTTTACTAATTTATTCAAGTAAGGTCCCGTTATTCTTTAATTCCCTTATTCATTAGTCTCTTTTACTAATTTGTTCAAGTAAGGTCCCGTTATTCTTTAATTCCCTTATTCATTAGTCTCTTTTACTAATTTATTCAAGTAAGGTCCCGTTATTCTTTAATTCCCTTATTCATTAGTCTCTTTTACTAATTTATTCAAGTAAGGTCCCGCCTCTCCTTTTCTTCCTTATTAAAAATGTATTTGTTTATAAAACAGTCTCCAAATCTTCTCCTCATTTCTATGCTAGATTTCATTTTTTTTCTCAAAAAAACTGTCTCATCCCTCAGTATTTCTTTAAGCACTTCTTGGCTCAGGTGCTTTATTTTAATTTCCCTGTCCCTCTGTTTTAATCTTGACACTCCAAAAAACACTTTTTATATTTTTCCTTGAAACTTATCCGCCAGCTTGTCTTTTTTTCATAAAATATTCTCATACCTATATGATCCTTCCATAGTTTGCTGATCTCTTTCATTTCTTCTTTATTTAAGTCGTTTTCATTAAGCCTTGGCACCTTTACCTATTCTTATATATCCTTATTTTTCATGTGCCTCTGCCCATATGGCTATATGATCTAAGAAGCCTATCTTTTTTATCCCTTTTTGCAAAAATTGTAAACTGTCAGATACTAAAAATAATCAGTTTCAGTTTTAATTTCACTTCTTCTGTAAATCCAATGTTTATTATCCCATATGCTTAGCTTTCCACTTTTCATTATCTCATGTATAATTTTAACATCAATATTTTTTTTCTTTCCTAGTCTTAAATTGCACTTGAAATCCCCCACTATTATTATATCCATATTAACACCTACATAATTTAATTTATAAAACATTATCTCTCTTTCTTTGTTTGTAACATATGCGTATATTGCAATAATTCTGTAAATATTTGTTTGTCATCTTAAATCTATTACTGTTATTCTTCCCAATTCTGCTGTTGTAAAATCTAAGATTTTAATGTTTTCTTGACATAATACACCTATTCCTGAGCATTACTCTTTTTTCCATATTCCATATAATGTTTCCACAACACTTTGTAAACTTTTGTTTTATCAGATTGAAAACGTTCTTCTTCTGTCAGAATTCTAGTATCTTCTAATATAATTATGTGCACATCAAGTGAGGCACTCTTTTCTAAAATACCTATTCTTTTAATATTCTTAATATTATTGACATTGAAAACTAATATCTTCAGCCTTTAAAGTTAAATTATTATTATCCCTACTCTTATTTACCTTTTTTGTTTTCTTTCACAACTACACTTTTAAACTTTCTTTTCTCTCTTTCACCCATTTTCTGTAGGATTTTTCTTTCCCCTCACTACTTGCCAGTTGACATATTCCTGTTCACTTGTATCAAGCACCTCTTCTTCCCTTTCCCTTTCATAATCTTTTCCCTCCATTATTATATCTTTATTTTGGGTTCCTATTACCTGATCGAATGTTTATGTTAGCGAATACCTAAACGTCAATCTGGTAATACCAAAAGCAAAAAAATGCGACCAGTCAATTTAACACAGGGAAAGAATTCCCTTGGCTGTTATGCGGATTTTGCCTCTTTCCCCACTGTAGTTTAATTTTTTTTTTTTTTTTGCAACCGAGGGAATTCATTCCCTCCATTAAATCGGCCATTCGCTGTTTTAATTTTTTGATATTACCAGTTCGACGTTTAGGTATTCGCTAAGCTAAATGTTTTATTGGGTAATATAGATGCTTTATTTCTTTCCTGTGTACTAACCTGTCTTTCGTGTTCCTTTTCTGTATTTTAATCGTATAGCGTCTCCTATGCCTATTCTTTTCATGCAACTTCTACATTATGTTCACAATCCACCCTTGTACGTTCACTTTTCCACATTTGTATAAATCCACCCTTGTATGTTCACTTTTCCACATTTGTGTATAGTTCATGTCACATTTTCTTGCTTCATGCCATTTTGCCACAAATAAAACATTTTTGCTTATCGCAATCATTAATCAAGATTATTTTTTCCACAGGGAAAAAAACATGTTTTTGGCTACCCTCTATATTTAACACAACCTCTATTACCATTCACAGTAATCACACTTAGGATATGTACAGCAATATCACTGTCCAATTTCAAAATAATCCCACATTCTCAACACCCAGTCCATAAACCTTGGTCAGAATATATTTTTGTTGTGTCCGTAACATCTTTATATATAGTCTTTAAATATTTCTCAATTCCTCTTTTTCGACTTCTATTCTAAATTGTATCAAGACATTTTGGTTTCTATATAAAAAAGCTTGCATCGCATACTCATTCCAAGTATTACAGTTCATTTTTTGTTCATATCGTTCTAAAAAAAATTCTCCATATGCTGTTCTGTTTCAAAAAATATATCACAATATGTTTCTTTATTAATAAGAATAAAGGCTCTTACCTCCTTGGCTGAAACATCCAGTGGTGCAATTACAGTGTGCCATACTTCATGCCTTTCAAATCCTTCCTCTTTCTTACTCCTTAACCGTTTAACAAATTTCTTCTTCACTTCTTTGACTCTTCTGACTCCTCCTTTCACTATCTGTGCATAGGATTTCCTTCTTACCCTGCCCTTAGCAACCTCATCTTCTTGTATCTTCTCCATAATTTCACCCCATGAAGCCAGCACTTTGCTCTCTGGTTCACTCTGATTGATCATACTATTTAGATAAACATCCTGCAACCCTCCCAATTGGAGGGTTTAATAATGCATCTTACAGTTCTCCCTGAAATAACTTTCCCTGAAACAGCAACTCCAAGTCTTCTAAAGGTTCATTAACTTTTACCTTATTATTGTGTTCTTTTTCTCCTGTCTTCACCTGCAGCTCACTTTCATCAAACTCCACCACAACTCACTTCGATCCACTTCAAGCTCCTTTACTTTTGCCATCTCTTTTTTTTCCTCTGATACCAGAAACCAACTCCAAATTGCAATCAGCCATACTATCTCCCCGTTTTTCTGAGACACCTATGCTCCCAGAACAGAAACAGGAAGTTGGGTGCACCACTAACAATAGCATCCCTGCATGAGTAGGATTTCTTACTGATTAACATCACTCACTTATATGTACAATACTTATTATATGCATATTTTCATTATTTACAGTTTTTACAATGCAACTTAAATTTGTGTTAATAAGCACTTCTCCCCCACCCTTTTTTCATAAGCAGAAACATATTTTCTTTAGAATTTCTAGTAATATCCATTTTCCATTAAACTTAATTTTATTTAAAATCTCTGTCCATAATGTCTATGAAACAACAAATATTATGCTACCAGTATTCAATACATCATCTTGCTTTTTATTACCATAGTAACCATATTCAGTCATATCCATATTTAATTGCTGAACTTTTGTAAAACCTTTCAGCACTTTGTTTTTACATATCTCTTCCCATAACTTATTCACTCTCAATCTATTCAAAAACACATGCTCTGTTGTTTCGAATTCTCCACGATTAATACATAGTCTGTCTTGTTTTCTTTTATAGGGCATATTTGCCCTAACAGGCACATTACCTGTAGACGGTCTCCGTAAGAAATCTTTACATTCGTGTATATTCTTATACCATTTATTTCTCATTATTATTGCTTTCTTTTTTCATATCCAAGTATTAAGTGAAATAATATGTTCTCATAATATTTAAATGCTATTACTTTCAGTCGTATTCATTTTTAATTTCCATAATATCTTATTTTGGCATTTCTTTATGTCTTCACTCATAAGATTTTTAAATCTTTTCCTTATTTTCATCCCCCTCCCCAATTTATATTTATAGTATAACGTAAGCTCTGTCAGATTTTTACTTTCATATAACATTTCAAAGCTCTATATAAATTCAGTGATGCTGCATGAACAACTGGGTTTATTAGGCCTAATCCTCCTTGTTCTTCCTTCATGTACACAATTCCCCTCTTGAATGGATTCAGTCTTGATCTTCATATGAAGGAAAATATGATAGACATTAATTCTTTTTCATATTGTATTGGCATCTAGTAAAATAGAATTTATCAAATACACATTCTTCCTATATGATAATCTAAATATTTTCAAAAAGGTGCATCTATCCTTTATTTCTTGAAACACTTTTCCCGTTGTTTTTTCTTATAGTCATTTAATCAAAATACTATTCCTAATCCATCTATGGTTTCTTTCTTAAATTTTATGTCTCCTTTATTTCCATTACATCCAAAGCTTTTACTTTTCTCTTTATTTATACATAGACCAATCTTCGTTAATGATTTATTCAATCTTTCACTTATTTCTTTCATCCATTCTTTGTTTCTGGTGGTTAGTGCAATGTCATGTGCCTATGTATATATTATAGGTAATTGCAATTCATTCTTATCCTATATCCTGCAATATCTGTCATTAATCTTCCTCACTATGACTTTCATAACTAAAGAAAAGATACTGCTGCTAAGCTGGGCATCTCTATCTTATTCCACATTTTATTTCTATTTCTTCACTTATCCATCCATTTACATTTATTTTAACATTATTTTTTTCATATTCTGATTTAATTACTTGTTTTATTTTCTTATATTATATTTTATCAAATACCCTACTTAAATCTACTATCATAATTTTTGCTTATACTTTTTTGTTTATATCATCTATTTCTTTTTTATTAGTCATAGCAATCATAGCAAGTCTTGACTTCCTTTTCCCTTTCTACCAAGACTGTTTGATCAAGAAACTTATCCATTCCATTTGTTAACCTTTTAGTTATTATTCTTATAAATATTTCATAGTCAGTATTAACTAGTACTATTGGTCTCCGGTTCCTTATATCTTTATCTCCTTTTTTTTCTATATGAATATTATAACTCCAGTGCATATTTCCTTATCTATTATTCCTAATTGCAGCTATTAATTTAATATTTCTACAACTAAGATTTTTTTTCCAGTTTTTCATTTCAGTGTACATATGATAGTAAATACCATCTAACCCTGTAGCTGTATTTATATTATTGTATTTTAATACTTCATTAGCTCTTTCATACTTAAATTTTCTTCCAGACTTTCATTATCCACTTTAGTTAATTTGTTAACTTCATATTTTTACTCCATTTTGTTTCTCTTTTAATAAAGATTGTATTATATGTTGTTTGATAATTTCACATATTCCTTCTTGTGTTGTTACTTTATTTCCTTCTTTAACTTTTAATTCCTTTATCACTTTATTGTCTTTCACTAATTTATTTAAGTAAGGTGCTACTACAGCTTTTTTCCTTGTAAACAATATATTTGTTTGCACAGTATGTTAATAATCTTTATCTGATTTATTTCATATATTTCTTTTTCTTTTTCATAAAAAGTTATTTTTAGGTTCATAGGTAGGTACTAGGCTATCTGCCCAAGGGCATTTATAAGCCTAGCCAGAGTGTTTTGGCTTTCGCCGCCCCATTGATTAATTAACTGAGCCTCTGTCAAGAAGAGCCAATGAAGTGATCCCAGGGGTGTATTTTCTGTTACCCATCCACTCATCAAGGTTTCTCTTGAAGAGTGTCAGTGAGGGACTCTGCTTAATGTAGTTTGGAATTTTATTCTAGAGCATGGGGAGTCTCTGTGACAGGAATCTATCCCTCCAGCATGTTCTATTTATTGTTGTGGCGAGGTTTAGCTCACTAGAGCGAGTGACTCGCACTGACTTGGATTTCTTTAGGTGGAGCATGTCCATCAATTCTGAGTTGGACATGGCTTTGTAAGTCAGGCAGAGATCACGTCTGAGTAAGCGGTATGCCACTGAGTACAGCTGGAGTTTTTCCAGTCGGGCTGCATAGGCCATATGTTTGAGGCCAGTAATCCTCTTGGTGAGGTACTTTTGTGGTCTTTCCAGCTGTTAGAAGTGTCTTGTGAGGTACATCCCAAATGGGGCATTGTACTCTATGATGGGTCTGATGAGTGACGAGTAGAGGGGCACTGTAACCTCTTTATTTCTAGATGCGAACCCTTTAGTAATTAGATGGGCTACTTTCATTTATTAATTCTCTAACTGTATCTTGACTTAATGTTTTATAATATGTTTTCTTTCTTTCTGTTATTCTCTATAAATTCCAAGAAACATTTTTTATATTTTTCTTTAAAACATATCCACCAACCTGTCCAATTTTCATAAAAATTTCTCATGCCTATATGACCTTTCCATAATTTGATCATTTCTTTCCTATCATCTTGTTTTAACTCTTTTTCATTCAACCTTTTAATTCCTTTATCTATTCTTATATATTCTTCTTTCTCATGTACTTTTATCCATATCATTATATGATCTGAAAAACCTGTCTTTTTTTATTCCTTTCTGTAAAATTTTTAAACTATCTGATATTAAAAAGTAACCAATTTCAGTTTTGATCTCACTTCTTCAGTGGTATTGTCCCATGTATATAATTTGCCACTTTTCATTATTTCATTTACTATTTTAACATTACTACTATTTCTCTTACTTGTTCTTAAATTACAGTTGAAATCTCCCACTAATCTTATATCCATATTAACACAAACATCGTTAAGGATTTTTTTTAAACATTATCTCTCTTTCTTTGTGACATATGCATATATAACAATAATTCTATACACATATATCTTCTCTCTTAAGTCTAATTTTGAAATTCGTCCTAATTCAACTATAGTCACATCTAATATTTTACAATTTTTTGACATAATATTCATGTTCCTAAATGTGTCTTTTCTCATATTCCAAATAATTGGTCCATCCCACAGCTTTTCTGTTTGAACACTTTCTTATGAGCATTTATTAAAGCACACCATTCCAAAATTCATATGCTTCTTTTAATATTTTTCATACTATTAACACTTAAAGCTAAAATTTTCGTTTATCAGAAGTTAGTATAATATCTTTATCATTCTTTACCTTTTTTTTGCTGTCTTTTGTAATTACACTTTTAAATTTTATTTTTCTTTCACTCTTTTCCCTGTAGAATCTTTCTTTCCTCTCACTACTTGCCAGTTAACATTCTTTTTCACTTCTATCTTTCTTTCTCTCCTTGTATTGCTATATCTTGTGTCTCAATCTGTCCTTCTTCTTCTCTTCTTACATTTTTTCCTGATCCTTTTTTGTACAGATATTTTTTTTATAATTTGCACATTTTCTTCACATTCTAACCATACACATCCGGTGTTACCACATTTCAAATCACATTTTTAGCTTCATGTCCTGTTTTATAACATATAAAACATTTTCATTTATCACATTAAGTAACCAAATTTTTCCACAGGAAAAACAAGTTAGGCTGTCATCTGTATTTCACAAAGCCTCTATTACCGTTCACATTAATAACGCTAGGATTGTGTCGCATTATCATTTTCTATTTTTAATGTAACCCACATTCCCATCCTGCAGTCCATAAACCTCTTTCATCACAAGTTTTTATGTCCAGAACATCTTTACATAAATTTAATAAATGTTCTTTCAAGTCTTTTGCCTGAATGTCTATTATAAATTGAACCATAATTCTCTTTTTTGTTTCTCTATGGAAAGATTGTGCCACATACTCTTAAGCATGGATTATTGTTTTTTTTTTTTTTTTTGTTCATTTTTTAAGTTTTCAACAGATTAACCAATTTCAAAGAATATATGACAAAACATTTCTTTTTTAATAAGAATGAAGGCTCTTATCTCTTTAGCTGGAATAGCCAAATCACGGAGTCCCAGACTTCATACTTGTCCTTTTTCCTTTTTACTGCTTTTTTTGCTCTTAAATTAATTGCTTTTTCTTTGTTTCCTTCACCTCCTTGACCCTTCTTTCTCCCCCTGTCATTGTTTGTGCATAAGACCTTTCCTGCTGTTTTCTCCACATCCACTTTCAGTTGTACTTTCTCCATTATTTTGCCCCTGGATGCTGCTCTGTCACTTTCTGGTTCACTTTGATTAATAAGTTCTTTTAAGTAACCATCCCACAACCCTCTGGATCGGAGGGTTATAATAATACATTCCTGTTAGCTTTCTATATCACCATCGAACAGTTTCTTCTGAAGCAAATCTTCTGAACTTATTCCTGTTTCTGTTGCAATCTCGGGTTCATTTCACTGCTCTATTAACTCCTCCTTCTCAGGTATAAATGATTCCTCCTCCTCTGCCTCATTCACTTGGCTTTTTGGTACCGGCTCCATCATCTCCATACTCACTTTCATTTTCCATTACTTTTTCTATTTGGGAACACTTACCATTACTCCTTTTTCTCTGGGTACCTACTTGCCTGGAACAGAAACAAGAAGTAAGACATCCCATAATCAAACATGCCACCATATGCCAAAGTGTAGGGGAAGTTCCCAGATGCCTTGGTCAAATTTCTCTTAGCAGTAGAAATACTACCGCGGATCTCTCTGTAAAAAAGGGAACTAGTCTAGTGGGACTAACCTGGTCAGCAAAGGAAAATAAATAAAAATAAAAAAAATATTTCCCCAGTAACACCCACCCTGAAGGGCATTATTGCACCTGGACAATGATGTGTCTTTTAAATTGTTTTGTATTTGCTTTTTCATTAGTTTATACTTTTTTATATTTTAATTTAACAGTTTCTCAGCTTAATACTTTAAAGCTGCTGTAGCATATGTAATTGATGTTGGAAGAAGTATTTTGCATCCAAAATATAACTTATGTAAGTTTTCAGTGTCTCTCTCTCTCTCTCTCTCACACACACACACACACACACACACACACACACACACACACACACACACCATTCACAGATATTTTTTTTGTTTATCTTTTCACTTCTCTAAATGTGACATTTTTAAACTGTACTTAGCAAGGTTTAAAATGACAAGTCTTTGAAACTGCTATTACTGTTACTTTTGCTGGCTGAGTTTGTTTATTTAATAATTATTTTATGGTCAATAAATACAAATCTGGAATCTGTTTTTCAGTCCCTGTTTCGTGGCAGTTTAGTATCCTGCCATGAAGTGACAGACTATTTTTTTAAAGGTTCACCTGTACATTAACACCTTGTTGGAGAATGTTTGCTCTTCAGGGTGAAGGTGCACATTTTGCACACTGGTTAATATAAAGTGCATAGTGTCAGTATGAGTGGAGCATCATGTGATGGTACGAACATTTGCACAGGGCTTTATGATTATCCTCTATATGGACTGTGCTCGGTATGGATATTTGTACAGGCCTTTATGATCATGTTCTATATGGACTGTGCTCGGTATGGATATTTGTACAGGCCTTTATGATTATCCTCTATATGGACTGTGCTCGGTATGGATATTTGTACAGGCCTTTATGATCATGTTCTATATGGACTGTGCTCGGTGTGGATATTTGTACAGGGCTTTATGATTATCCTCTATATGGACTGTGCTCGGTGTGGATATTTGTACAGGCCTTTATGATCATGTTCTATATGGACTGTGCTTGGTATGGATATTTGTACAGGCCTTTATGATCATGTTCTATATGGACTGTGCTCGGTATGGATATTTGCACAGGGCTTTATGATCATCCTTTGTATGGACTGTGCTCGGTATGAACATTTGCACAGGGCATTATGATCATCCTTTGTATGAACTGTGCTCGGTATGAACATTTGCACAGTGCTTTATGATCATCCTTTGTGTATGGACTGTGCTCGGTACGAACATTTGCACAGGGCTTTATGATTATCCTCTATATGGACTGTGCTCGGTATGGATATTTGTACAGGCCTTTATGATCATGTTCTATATGGACTGTGCTTGGTATGGATATTTGCACAGGGCTTTATGATCATCCTTTGTATGGACTGTGCTTGGTATGAACATTTGCACAGGGCATTATGATCATCCTTTGTATGAACTGTGCTCGGTATGAACATTTGCACAGTGCTTTATGATCATCCTTTGTGTATGGACTGTGCTCGGTATGAACATTTGCACAGGGCTTTATGATCATCTTTTGTATGGACTGTGCTTGGTATGAACATATGCACAGGGCTTTATGATCATCCTTTATATGGACTGCGCTCGGTATGGTATATTTAAAGTCTTGTGCTTCGGTGAAGTAGGATAACAATAAGCATGTATTCCTGAAGGAAACAAAGTTTGAAACTCACATGAATGTCAATATTTAGTCACTGCAGTCCACAGTGATTTACCAAAAAGCCGCGTCTTTTACATGGAACAAACAGAAATACATCTTAGCTTCTTTGCCCATGAATTCATTTTATTTTACTCTTTGTTGACCAAGTTCGGCTCAAGTTCATCCGACTAGGTTAATGTTGTCTTTTCAGAGGAGACCCGAGGTGATATTCATGCTGATGAGGAGAAATTTGTCCAGGCCACCCAGGAACATCCTCTACTTTTTTTTCTGATAAGTACAGTAAGAGCTTTTATATCCACCTAAGCTACCACCGATTTAGGCAAATGAGACCTTCAGTTTAACATCCCATCCAATGATACACTCAGAAGTGTAACACCTCCCTTATGCATTGTCACTATAAAGTACTTGCTGTGGAAATAGAACCCACAGCCCCCTGATGTTCCAGCACTAAAGACAAGTATGCTACCTTTTGACCCCCTGACACTGAGAGGAGGAAAGACCCAGAAAGGGGCATATTTTAAATATTTTCTTTTATTGATCTGATACGTATTAAGTCCACTGGACAAAGTGTTCCTTTTCAGGGGTGACCCAGAAGCATTATCTGAGTGACTTCCTTAAAATTACACAGTAGCCAGGTGGAGCTGGAAAGATTCATACTTTTGATCACAGAAGCAGTTTAATTGCTGAGAGTCGTAAATGCAGACTGCCCTAATTCACATCAAAAGAAAAAAAACAGGTATTACATGGATTTATTTTTTGAACAATAAGAACTATGAAACTCTAATGACTGAAATTAATGGGGGTCTGGCAGTTATTGCAGAGGATTAATTACTTTATGTAGTCAAAGGTACAGGGTTTAATTCTGTACACCTTTGTTTACCTGCTAACAAGATAATTGTTCGTGGGGTATTTTGTCCATTATTATTAAACTATAATGACTGCCATTATTATGAAACTATAATGACTGCCATTATTATTAAACTATAATGACTGCCATTATTATTAAACTATAATGACTGCCATTATTATTAAACTATAATGACTGCCATTATTATTAAACTATAATGACTGCCATTATTATTAAACTATAATGACTGCCATTATTATTAAACTATAATGACTGCCATAATTATGAAACTATAATGACTGCCATAATTATTAAACTATAATGACTGCCATTATTATTAAACTATAATGACTGCCATTATTATTAAACTATAATGACTGCCATTATTATTAAACTATAATGACTGCCATAATTATTAAACTATAATGACTGCCATTATTATGAAACTATAATGACTGCCATTATTATGAAACTATAATGACTGCCATTATTATTAAACTATAATGACTGCCATTATTATGAAACTCAAATGACTGGCACTTGTAATTCTCAAGCGACTTACTAGAATGGTTCCTATGAAAGTCCCGACTCTAATAAGGTTTGGATCACAGTGGTACAGTAAGTGAGATAGCTTGGATGATGCTCCTGCTTGAACAAATCTGTTTGCACAGTACTATAGTCTGGATCTCACACACTCAGACCATATCCTACCAATGTTCAGTCTCAAGCTGAAAAATTTTAAATCCATTTCCATGGTGCAAGCTCAGCGAATGCATTTCCATGAAAAATTAATGAAAGTAATTCCTTTGCAGCACCAGTGGCAAAAGTGATTTGCAACCTTTAAATACTATTCCTTATTGCTTAATGTTGCATGTGATGCCTATTTCTACATGTGGATTTTAAATTGTATCATGCATTTCCTATTTCTAACTTATAAATCAATTAATACCATAGATTTTGACTTAAAACAACTTTTTCTAGAGACAGTGTTCATATGCTGCTGTCTGACATGTACTATGGAAAGATTACAGTAGTGATGTTTCTATGCTAATAAAAAAGTCAAAGTAATTTGAGGAATATTATTATTATTCTGTATTTGCTATCATTGCCTTGTATTATCATGTAACTTCTTCTTCTTCTTCTTTCGGCTTTTCCCATTTAGGGGTTGCCACAGCGGAACTCCGATCCGCTAATGATTGGCAGTAGATTTTTATGGTGCCGAGGTGCCAGCCCGATGCCCAACCTTCAACGAAGGCACTTGTATTATCATGTAACTGATTTGGCTTAATCCTTTTTTGGTTAAATGTTAGATTTTACTCCTGAGCTCTATCCCTAAATGCAGTATGACCAATAAAGGTTATCATTGTCAGCAAAAGATAAATATAAATATATAAACATATTGTCTGTTTTATATATATATATATATATATATATATATATATATATATATATATATATATATATTTTTTTGCTTTCATGGTATTTCAGGGTTTTTATAGTCATTATTAGTTTAGCCATGTCGCTGAGGTTTATAGCAGACAGTTATCTGCAGAATGCTGGCTATGCATCATTGAATCTTTTGTCATCTGTTTGATGTGCCATCAGTCTTCAACATTAATGGAGCAGCAAGCCACATCAGAAGTTTAGATCTCTCTGACAGCAATTCCAAACTGAAGCTCTGGGGAGGAGAACAGTAGAATTATGCCTGCAAAGAAAGTGACACAAATGACACAAGAAGTATATGTGCTGTTTGTAGTCAGTGTCATGATTGATTTCACGTAAAAATATATAGCTACACAATGTACAGCTATGCACTTAATACACACACACGTGTGCGTGTGCATATATATATGTATATGTGTGTGTCTGTGTGTGTGCGTGTATGTGTGTGTGTGTGTATGTGTGTATATATATATATATATATATATATATATATATATATATATATACACACACACACACACACACACACACACACACACACACACACACACCTCTTTTGTTAGTGTTTTTACCAGTGGGAGTGTAGCTTCCCAATTTTGTTCTGACTTGTAGCATCTGTGTTGTCTACATTTGATAAGATCTTTGCATTACAACTCCAGGTTTAAGTCCTGATCTCTATAGCCTCATTTTATGTGTAGTTTACATGTTCTGCTCATGTTTGTGTTTTTTTCTCCATACATCCTGGTTTCTGCCTTCCTCACAGAAAAGCATGTTGGTGTCTTGACTGTACTGAATTGCCTGTATATGTAGACATGTATGTGTGTGCACGTGTAGCAGTACACAAACACACACATGCATTACATATATGTGCATAGATACATACTTTGTGTGTATGATTAGCCCACGTACTGCATTTACAGATGATGGCCTACTTGCACTTTGTTGAGAGTTTTGTGATGCTCATTCTTTTCCCTGCAGGATGACTTGTGTGTTTCATTTAACAATGTGTTGTGTATGAAATAGGGGTGACACATTTGTTTTCTTATACTTTGTCTTACTTGACAGATTTTTCCTACATCCTTGCAAATTATCCCACCTGACCAGGGCTATACTTTAGTAACTGTGGAGAAAATTAAATTGTACTTGTGGTTTAGGGGGCCAGTAAGCCCCCATAAGTTATGGGGTTCTAAATGCATTGAGTTTTATTTTACATTTTTTCCACAAACTTTTTTCCAATGATGCCTTGAAAAAATAAATAAAAAATAAATAATTACGACTCAAAGAATAAGCTGGTTATTTTTCCTTCCAAGGAAGGAATCAGTTGTTTCAATGCTGATGACATAGCAGTCACCCCAATGCTGAGTATTAGTAACCCATAAAATTGCAGATAAAATGCTTGTTTGGCAAATAAATCCTGTCTGGAATGACTGCTTTCATCCCATCCCCTTCCTCCAAAGAAGTGATTTTCACTCTACCTGTATCTTGTTAAATTGGGATGAAAGTGATAGGACAAATGAACACAGTTATATATGTCACGTCGCTGCTGCCGTACATCTGTGCAGCACGCCTCCTCAGCCCTAATCCCAAAGGAGAGACACCCGATCTGTGCCCCCCTGAAGTCAAACTTGGATGAAAGTGAAAGGACAAATGAACACAGTTATATATGTCACGTCGCTGCTGCCGTACATCTGTGCAGCACGCCTCCTCAGCCCTAATCCCAAAAGAGAGACACCCGATCTGTGCCCCCCTGAAGTCAAACTTGGATGAAAGTGATAGGACAAATGAACACAGTTATATATGTCACGTCGCTGCTGCCGTACATCTGTGCAGCACGCCTCCTCAGCCCTAATCTGAAAGGAGAGACACCCGATCTGTGCCCCCCTAAAGTCAAACTTGGATGAAAGTGAAAGAATAAAGGGAACACAACATTTTTCAACCTATGGCTGTCAGTTGTGCTTATGCAGCCCACAGCACACATTATTTCTCTTACCCTCAGAAGATATCCACCAGTATGCACATCTGATTGTAGTTGTGAAGAAAATGTGAATATATATATATATATATATATATATATATATATATATATATATATATGAATCCCCTACACAACGCCGACATTCCAGAATGCCGACAACCATATGGCCGACATTCAGAATGCCGACATTGTGAGAAGTCCACGGAAAAGGAAAATTAAATTTCCTTTCAACTGCTAGCAGGGGGCCACCATGCACCCCCCGTGGGGGGTTCTGCCCCCCCCACCCCCCCGTAACTTTAATAGACCAACCTCGAGATCGCACTACAATGCAGGAATGGAAATCTTTCCATTTCGCACTATAGTGAGATGCTGGTTCTGCAATGTTGGCATTCTGAATGTCGATTGTATGGTATCGGCATTCTGGAATGTCGGCAAACTGAAGGGGACCCATATATATATATATATATATATATATATATATATATATATGTATATATATATATATATATATATATATATATATATGTATATATAAAACACTTGTAATTTGTAAACTTGTTTCCACACAGTACACTGGTCCTAAACAAACTGTAGTGACCTGTACAAACTGTCGAAGTTTGTGAGGACAGTTACAGAAACAGTGACCACAGTATATGCAGCCCCAACACAAACTATAGCAATTTTTATGCCCACCTTTGAGTGGGGTCACTTTTAGATTAGGAGCAGCCCACAGCTGAAGACCTTCTTAAGCCACTTACACAGGAATGATGATTCCCAGAAATTCTGAGGGTCTAGATGTTCTGTGATGCATTTTATACCTTGTCTTTTCAATACCCAGGAGATTTATGTACGCACCTGCCAATATGTTTACACACACACACTGGCTCTGCCCTGAAAAGCCAACTCTTTCACTAGACAGACGCGCACGCACGCACACACACACACACACACACACACACACACACACACAACATGCTTTCTGTACAAATTGAAAGATCATGAATTTATCAATAATATGACAATGGTGGAAAAAACAAGAACACCTGAATAAAACCCACACAGATGCAGGGAGGACATGCTGATTTTAGACTTATGTAGCACAGCCAACAGCTCAGACAGGGAGACAAGAGCTATTCAGTGTACCACTCTACCAGTCATGTGTTTCTTTCCCACACATCTTGCCCAGATCATCAAAATAGCCACTTATTGTGCGGCATAAAGGAGCCACATTGAGCCACTTTGTAGTAGCCTTTTTGCCCAGCCAATAAAATAGACTATATGACCAATGATATTGTAAAATAAGCCTCCTCCATATTGGCTGTAGCTGTATTGCACTGTCATTCATAGATCAATTGTTCTTCAGGTGTGGTCCACATCAGAAGGTGTTAGATTAGGAACCTCCATTTTAAAGGCCTTATTAGGCATTATGCAGACTAAAAGGTAAAATATGTAGCGTCAGACATGTATGCATTCAGTTTCAGAGAAAGACAGTTTATTAGAAATGAAAGATAAGCATGAAGTGTGCAGAAAGTACAAAAATACAGAATGTTCTTTTCTCAAGGGAAAGATACAGTCTTGCCGACTACAGAATGTTCCTTAATGAAATGTTGAATAAAGTACATATGAGACAAGGCCTGAGACCAAGGTTAGGGGGAGTGAATGCGGTTTACAAAGGAAAATCAATGGACTGAAGCAATATAATATGTTGTGTTCAGGATAGCAGTTCAGTTAAAGTTAGTTAATTCGCCTGTCATTACAGAGAAAATTAAGCTACAATGCAGACACTCAAGCCTGAGTACAGAAGACAGGTCAAATAAATAATATTTTAGTTTATGTTGTTCAGGACAATAAGAATATGACGTGTAGTAACTTTGAACACTAATTGTTTATCAGCACTGTTAATAAAGACAGTATTCGGATATTGTGAACATCTAGTAAAGCCTTATTAAATGAACTACAGTGTTTGGAGAATTCATTCTGAAAACTACACAAGGCTTGGCCCATAAAGGAGAGACTGGCACCTGTTCATCATGAGTCTGGGTAAAAATAGATAACGATTTTCGTTTTAGTCTTATTATAGTTGTTTCCAGTTAATTCCCTCCAGAATTCCCTTCAGAATAATTTGCCAAAAATCCAAACAGCTCCCATGGCTGTCTAATGAAACTAAACAACTAATGAAACAAAAGGATAGAGTCTGGTCACTATACCAAACTAAACAACTAATGAAACAAAGGGATAGAGCCTGGTCACTATACCAAACTAAACAACTAATGAAACAAAGGGACAGAGCCTGGTCACTGTACCAAACTAAACAACTAATGAAACAAAGGGACAGAGCCTGGTCACTATACCAAACTAAACAACTAATGAAACAAAGGGACAGAGCCTGGTCACTATACCAAACTAAACAGCTAATGAAACAAAGGGATAAAGTCTGGTCACTATACCAAACTAAACAACTAATGAAACAAGGGACAGATCCTGGTCACTATACAAACTAAACTAATGAAACAAGGGACAGAGCCTGGTCACTATACCAAACTAAACAACTAATGAAACAAAGGGACAGAGTCTAGTCACTACACCAAACTAAACAACTACTGAAACAAAGGGACAGAGCCTGGTCACTATACCAAACTAAACTACTAATGAAACAAGGGATAGAGCCTGGTCACTATACCAAACTAAACAACTAATGAAACAAAGGGACAGAGCCTGGTCACTATGCCAAGCTAAACAACTAATGAAACAGTGGGACAGAGCCCAGTCACTATACCAAACTAAACAACTAATGAGACAAAGTGACAGAGCCTGGTCACTATACCAAACTAAACAATTAATGAAACAAAGGGTTAGAGCCTGGTCACTATACCAAACTAAACTAATGGAACAAAGGGACATAGCCTGGTCACTATACCAAACTAAACACCTAATGAAACAAAGGGATAGAGCCTTGTTACTGTACTGTACAACCAAAAACAAAAGTGATCTCACCCTTTATCAGCAACTTCGAAACCAAACTAAAACAGAGTCATCAGTGACAAAAAAAAAAAAAAACTACTTTCTTACCTGCCAACAAAAATACCAGCACAACCCACAAAAGTTCTGGCAAAATATTAACCACCTCCTTAACCCTGGTAAAATCGCCACCCCCAGTCTTTAGCCTCTCAGTTCAACTTTCACTTCATCAGCTCTATCACTTTTTTCATAGATAGCAAAGCAAACCTGCCACTTACTGTCCCCTCCCCAATTTCTGATGTAACTAACTCTCCTTTAAACCTATTCAAACTTCGTACATTAAAAAAACTTCTGTGTAATTAAAACCCAGCTACCTTGCTGCAGACCAGCTTCCAAATGACTACCTAAAACTAGCTGCTCCATTCATTGCCTACCATATATCCATACTAATAAATCGCTCTATCTCAGAACAGTACGTACCCAAGCTATGGAAGATTTTCCATATCATACCACTGCATAAGGGCGGCCCATCTAGAGAGATTACTAACTACTGACCCATCGCCATCCTTTCTCCCATTGTCACAATCCTAGTGAAATGTATTCACCAGCAACTCATGAATCACTTCAGCACTAATAACTTACTGTCCAGCTCTCAGCATGGATTCAGACCTAAACATAGCACAAATACAGCTCTTAACCTTCACTGATACTATCTGCAACCTCCAAAATGTAGGTCAACTAGTATCAGCTATTTTCCTAGACATGTCAAAAGCTTTTGAGACAGTATCACATCAGCTACTACTCATCAAACTTGCCATGTATAATCTCAATGCATCACCCCTAACAGAGTTCCACAGTTATCTATCTAACCATCAGCAGGCCACTAAATGGGCAAACAATCTCTCTAGACTATTACCAATCACTATGGGGGTACCCCAAGGCTCCATACTGGGGCCCCTCCTCTTTACCATATTTACCAATAACCTCACTACTGCCACCCAACATGCCACCATCATCCAGTATGACCACGATTCCTCTCTTATCTGCTCAGCCCACTCCCCTCAAGAACGCCAACACAAAATGCAAACCTCTTTCCAGGACATTGAAAATGACCTCACTAGCCATAAACTCATCCTCAACCCAAACAAAACAAAGCTCATGATATTCTCAAACAAATCATCCAAACCCGGCACAGCACCCATCTCCATAAACTCCTCCAATGGTACAATCATTGAACCCACCAATCAGTGCAAGCTACTTTGTGTTACCATAGACAGTACACTAAAATTTGATAAACACATCTGCTTCACAATCAAAAAAGTCCACACAAAACTTGATGCTTTCTATAGGGTTAAACCTTGTCTTACACAGAAAGCTAGAATTGCCACTGCAAGATCGAACTTGCTGTCCACCCTCTTTTACTGCTCTCAGATCTTTGCCAACCTATCCAAAACTGACCTCAGTAAACTAGAGTCCTGCTATAACAAAATAGCCATGTTTGCCACCAATCAACCCTATAAAACCCATCTCAGCACAGTTCTCCGACAACTTAACTGGCTTAAACTCCCCAACCTATTAGCACTAAATCAACTTTATTTTGCCCATAAAATATACAATCCCACAGACTGCCCAGCTCTTTCAAACCTAGTTCAACCTAACTCTAACTGTAGGCTCCCTAGGTCATCCAATAAACTAATGCTAAAAGTTTCCCAGCCTCACAACTATCATGGAAATTCCCTCTACTCCTATAAAGTAGCCAAGGACTGTAATCATCTTCCTCAGTACATCCAAACAATCCCTACCTGTCCACATTTAAAACTACTGTGAAGATTATCTAAATACTAACTGGCTTTGCCCCTGCATTTCCCCTGGCTAGCATCTGTCCCTATTATTGCTCATCCCTGGCATGACACTTCTTATTACTTCCCATATGTATTGCTTAACTGGCATACTATCTTTCTAATTTTCTTGTGGGACATGATATGCTATTGTTAGCTTTTAAATTTCTGATTTGGATTATCAAAATTGTATACATTATATAACTAATATTTTTATCTTAACTATTTTGCATAATATGTAAAAATTTTACTATACCTTGTATTCCTTGTGTGAACTCAGATTTGTTTGTTTTTCAATTGAATTGTACAGGTTATAGGTCACATTAAAGGTGGCAAAAGTTTTAAAATGATTTATTGGGGTCTCATTTTTTTATATCACAAAAACCTGGCATGTTAACAGAGGTGAGTAAACTTTTTATAGCCACTGTATAACACAACATTCTTCCATGTTTGCTATAATAATCTTCTAGGTATGAGTCTCTAGTGAATTTTGCTGATTGTGTAAAATATGCACATATTTTATCTACTGGCCATGTGCTAATATGTCATTGAGAGCATGGATGTGCACTGTAAGTAATGGTGAATATTCTACTGATGAGCAAGTTTGTGTTCATTAGTTGGTTAACCTACCGCACATTTCAAGCACTTAAGATACTTCTTTACCACCGCAGGGACTCAATCCCTCTTTAAACATGTAATGTGTATGACCTGTCATAACTCATGTACGTAGTGTACACAGTTACTTGTTCCATCTGATTTCTTCAAAAACAGCCATCATTTTACTGCCGAATCTTTTTTTATCATATTGGTAAACATACAGATTTCCTGTAATCACATATTCCTCATATGACTTGTTTCACAGCTAATCTCTTTCTCATTTTTAACTGAACATTGCTATCCTTCATGCGTATATTCCTTTCATATAGTCCATATCTGGCTATAACTGACCATTACTGTCCTTTGTGAGTGTATTCCTTTCATATAGTCCATATCTGACTAACTGACCATTAGTATCCTTTGTGAGCGGATTCCTTTCATATAGTTTATATCAGACTGTAACTGACCATTTCTGTCCTCCATGAGTATATTCCTTTCATATAGTATATATTGGACTGTAACTGACCATTTCTGTCCTTCATGAGTATATTCCTTTCATATAGTTTATATCGAATTGTAACTGACCTTTACTATCCTTTGTGAGTGTATTCCTTTCAGGCACTCCATATCTGACTATAAGTGACAAATTACTATCCTTCATGAGTATATTCCTATGGGACAGCCCATATCTAACTATAGCTTACCATTACTGTCCTCCCTGAGTGTACTCCTTTCAGATAGTCCATATCTGGCTATAACTGACCATTACTGTCCTCCATGAGTGTACTCCTTTCAGATAGTCCATATCTAACTATAACTGACCATTACTGTCCTCCATGAGTGTACTCCTTTCAGATAGTCCATATCTAACTATAACTGACCATTACTGTCCTCCATGAGTGTACTCCTTTCAGATAGTCTATATCGAACTATAACTGACCATTACTCTCCTTCTTGACTATATTCCTTTCAGGCAGTCAGCAACTGACGGTAACTGCAGTTGCTATTCGTCATGAATACAGTCTTTTCAGATAGTCCATATCTGATCATCTGCTATTACTGCACTGTCTCACTCTATATAATTTCATGTAATATTTTAAATAATATATCATTATTTTGCAATTTCATGCATACTGTATAATCTATTACATCATGCCATGTCTGTGGCCTTATGCATGTCATAACATATTAAGTTGTAATAAATATCCATCTACTATATTTCTTTCACTACACTCTTTGTGTGCTTTTATAATAAACTACTATTGGAACTTTTCTCTCCAGGCTTCTGCTGAAAACAAGTTCTAATTCCCAATCAAACTATGCTGGTAAACAAATGTAAATAAATAAATGTAATTCAACTTAACATGGGTGTCACAGTGGCACAGCAGATAGCATTATTACCTCACAGCAAGAAGTTCCATGGTTTGATTTTGGCTGGGGTGCCTTCTGTGCAGAGTCTACATGTACTCCCTGCATTCGTTTGGGTTTCCTGCAGGTGCTCCTGTTTCCTCCCATGTTACAAAGACATGCAGTAGGTGAATTGGACACTCTAAATTGTCCATAGGTGTGAGTGTGCATGCATGTGTGTGGTGTGGAAGAACTACAGTGGCAAGGTTAGCCACCTGGCAATGTAAACCTTGGCTCTAGATGATTGTCACTATTGAAATGACACCCTGACCCCATGTGCAAAAATGCGAAAAAGGGATTGTGGGTGGGTGGATGGATGGATGGATTTGAGCTTAACGTGCTGTAAATACTGTATAGTGCATGTACTTTTATGGTCACCTGTTAAGTTATATAATCTGTTACAGTACATTTTTTTTTCTGCCAGCTCATTCAAACATATGTCAAGCTGTTCTCCAAGGCCTCCAGTGAAAATGGACTTTGTTTAATCAGACTGTCCTGATAAACAATTCAAATAAAATAAACAGTATTAAAAGAAACTGAGTTTGCGATAGAATGTCTAACAGATGCGAAGTTTTGGAATGAAAAAATAAAGGCATTTTCAATTTATGTGAGAAAGAAGTGGTGCAGAGTAAAGTGTTTGCAGGCCAGGTGTACTAAATAATAGAGATGTAAAAAATACTTTAACAACAGTGCATCCAGGGAGACAGATGGCCTTTAATTGTAAATTTAAGCTGAGAGTTGGTGAGGTTAACAGTGTTATATGCTAACACTGTATTAAAGGAAAGGCCAAGTCTTTTTGATAAGGTAAGAAAGTACAAATAGGACAATTAGATGTGTGGAAAATAAGGTCAAACTTACCTAAGTGAAGCCTTGATAACATTTTATTTTTTTTATTTATTTATCCAGTTTGTTGACCGGGAAAGTCCACAGGACCCAATGTGACCATTTTCAGTGGAGGCCCAGGGAGAAAAGCTCCAACAAGCAAAATGCAGTAAAGATTTATGATCCAAGTAAAAAGTAAAAAAGCTGTATACAGTTAACAACTTATGCTTAATACAAATACTAGATTATTTACAATAAAGAAAGGTATATTTACAATCTTGACATAGGAAGAGCATTTCTGATTATAAGAAGTTGGCATTAGAGAACTAGAACCCCAAAGTGATAGACATTTGGGTGCAACTATTCCATCGAGCTTAGGAATTAGAGTGCAGGATTGAAGCATCGGCAAAAGGCGGTTAGAGGTACAGCGTGGAACCGGAAGGGAGTAGGGGGGAGGGGAGAGCATTTCCAAATGGAGGAGAGGTAGGAGTGAAGCTGTGCCTTAAAGCGTGCCATATTTTCTATTATTCTTAGGGAAGGAGGGAGAGAATTCCATTTTTCGCTAAGGAAAAAGAGAAAAGTAGTTGTCCTGGAGGTCGGTTGGGTTTATGTACAGATATTATGTTTTGTTGTGCCAGTCTTAGAGTTCTGTTTGCTACATAGGGGACTAGGATGTTTTTTAGAACGGGGCATTTGGTGGGATTGAAAAATAATTTGTGAGCAGTGGTGAGTTGGAGGAAGTTCAGATAATTTTGAAGTTCTAGCCAGTTTAGAGAGTTCAGGGCAAGGCAATGATGGGAGGAGATTTTGGAGTTAGTGGCGAATTTTGAGATTTTGTTATAACAGTATTCTAATTTGGTTGTAATAGATCCAGATAAGTTGGTTAGAAGGGGGGTGCCATACATCAGGGAGTGGAGGAGGTAAGCGGAAGCGAGACTATGTATAGTAAGACTTGAGAGAAAGCAGTTATTCCTATAAAGTATACCCAGTTTTTCGTGTTGTTTTTTTGATGTTTAGGAGTACATGGTTGTTGAATTTTAGGTATTCATCTATAGTTACACCTAGTAGCTTTACATGGGGGGGCAACTTCAATAGGAGAGTTATTTTGGCTTAGGATTTGGAAAGAGGTTTTGTTGAAAAAGAAGGATTTTGAGGGAAGGAAGATTAAAAGTTTGGATTTGTTAGCTTTTAAGGAGAGATGATTCTGAAGCATCCAAGCTTCAGTTGTTGAGAAGGCAGTTGGGTCTTTGTTAAGAGTTCAGGGAGGCTAGAGGCAGAGCAGACTAAAGTTAAGTTGTCAGCATATTGTATTATTTTGGTATTGGGAATGGCGGAGTGAAAAGTGTTGATGAAGATGTTGAACCGCATTGGTCCAAGAATGGATCCTTGGGGTACGCCTGTGGGGGTATGAAGAAAAGGGCAGGTGCTTTTCCTCCATTTTACAGCCTGAGCTCTATTGGACAGGCAGCTTGAGAACCAGAAGACGGTAGTTTGAGAGAGATTTAGATTTGAGAGGTGGCTCAGAAGATGGGTGTGGGAAACAGTATCGAAGGCTTTGGAGAGTTCCAGGAGCACTGTGGATACTATCTCCCCAGAATCTCTGGCACGATTAACTGTATCTAGGAAAGACAGGAGAGCTGTTGTAGTGCTGTGCCCAGGTCGGAACCATGCTGGGTAGGAGTGAGGAGTTGATTTTGAGTTAGGAATGGCATTAGTTGTAGATGAATGCATTTTTCTAGGATTTTGGAGTTAGGGGAGAGGATGGTTATGAGATGGAAATTTCAGATGTTAGTGTGTTTCCCACCTTTATGAAGAGGGAGAATATAGGCAGTGCACCAGAGTTTGGGGATGTAGGATTCTTGTATGGACATATTGATTAATATACTTATAGGGAATGCAATTCCATCAGCATCAGATTTGAGAAAAATAGAGGGGATGTTGTCGGGAGCATTAGAGCAGGGTTTTAGTTTGGAGAGGAGTTTTTGAATATAGTTGGTGGATATGGGTTTTAGGTTGAAGATGGGAGTGGAATTAGAGTTAGTGTAAAGAGTGGTTCTGATGGAGGGAGTATGAGTGTATGAGGGAGAGTATTTGGCAAAAGATTTAGTTAGTTTAGATATAGAGTTAATAAAAGAGTTGAATACGGAGGCTAATTCTTGATCAGATTTATTGGGGTGGGGGCAGGGATTGTTTTGGGTGCCTGGGCTGTGGAGAGAGTTTATAAATTTCCAGAATTGTTTGGGGTTTGTAGTACGGTTAGACTGGAGTTTGATGAAGTAGGACTTTTTGTCTCTGAGGATTTGTTTTTTTTTTTTGAGAGGTTGCAGTGCTGTTTGTACTGAAGTAGGGATTCAGGGAGTTTATTTTTTTGATAAAGTTTCCAGCATTTGTCCCTTTGATGCATTAGTTTTTTAGTATCTTTTGTGACCCGTGGGGCAGAGTTGGTTTTTATTCTTTTTGTTCTAGTTGGTGCTATACTTATTTAAAATATCTAGAAAGGTGGAATTAAAGTGGTCAGTGGCATCATCGAGGGGAAGTGTTGTTAGTATGTTCCAGTTTATTAGTTTGAGGGAGTTAGAGAATAGTCTAGGGTTGAAATTACTAAGGTTACGTGTGTGGATGCAGTGATGTAGAAGGGAAGAACAGGTAGAGTGATAGGCATAAGCTGTGTGGTGGTCACTGATGGAGTCAGGAATTGTATCTGAGTTTGTAATTTTATTTGGGTGGGTTGTTAGAATCCCGTCAAGGGTAGAGCCTGGAGGAGTGGTTTTATTTGGTCTAGTAATAGAATGAATTATTTGGGTAAAGTTAAAGAGATTAATGGATTGAGTAGGAATGGAGTTATTGATGTTGTCCCAATTTTGTTTACATCTCCTAGTTTCCAAGTCTCATTATTTATGTTGGTAGAGCCCCATAGAAGGATTTCTTCCAGAATTGGGATATTATTTCCAAGAGGGATATATAGGGTGATGATGCAGATATGTTTGTGGTTATTCATTTTAAGTAAGCAGGCCAGTATTTCAGCATTACCAAACTGAGGAATTTCATTAGGGTAGGGGATAATAGAGAGCACGATGGAGTAGATTAATGCAATGCCACCACCTTTTTTGGGTGTATGATTGCACCTAAGGGCTTGGAAGCCAGGGGGTAGTATTTCATAGTCTGAGATATGGGGCTTCAGCCATGTCTCGGTGACAGCAACAATGTGTGGTTGATTGTGGCTTAGCCATGCTTGAAAAATTGATGCTTGGTTACAAAGACTTTGGACATTGAGAGTAAAGATTTGAAGAGTTTTATGGGTAGGGAAGGTTTTGTGAGGAAGAGGGAGTAGGACCAGGGTTGGGGTGAAGGGTGTTGCGGAGAGATAGTGCAATGGATTTAGATTTTGTTTTATCAAATAAAGGGAAGTATAAGTTGAGTTTTGTCATTTGCAGTTTAGGCTGTGGTTGGCATAATTTGTAAGTTAAAGTGATGTAGGAAGTTAGGTTGTATTAGAGAGGGAGAGATGGAGTAGAAACTTCTTTTGATGGAATGGTGGTACATGTTATGTGGTGCGGAGTGGGGGAAAGGAGAGAAATAAGGGGGGATGGTTAGTAGAATAGGAGGTAGCAAGGTATGAGACATAATAGGAAGGTCAGAGGGGTAGGGAGAGTTCTAAAGAGTAAAGAGGTAACTTGTGGAAAATATGTAGGTATAAGATATGTAAATAAGGTTTAGCTTGTTTTGGAGGATTGGGAAGTAAAATTGAAGGGGAGAGGTGAGGCTAATAGTAGGGGTAGAGGAGGGGTAAATTTAAATGAGATGTGTGAGATTTATTGTAAGTAATTAAATGGAAGGCCTACAATGTGAATTGTCTGATTGGATAATGGATGGTAAGGGGTGGATCTACAATATGAATTATCTGATTGCATAATAGACAGTAAGGGGTGGGTGAGTAATTAAAGGAAGGGGATTACAATATGAGATCTTTTGTGATTGGAATGAGGATGATAAGGGGTGGGGACAGTGGCTAGAATAAAAGTAAGAGTAGTGGGGGCGGGTGAGAAATGGGGGCAAGGTAGGGGAGCGGAGTGAAGCCTGAGCATAGCGAGGGCAAACGGAGCAGGGCCCACCCAGGTAGAGAGAGCGCCAAGAAGACAATCAGTCAGTCTTGGAGAAAAGAAGTCTTGGAGAAAAGAGAGAAGTGGGTTGAATGAGGAGAGAGAATCAATACAGAGAAGTAGGGAGGGCAGAGGCAAAGCAAGCACTGGAAGTGGATTAAAAGGGAGAGGGAGGCAGAGGTTATTAGAAGCAGAAACAAAGGGTAGGAACGTGTTGAAGAAAGAAAGGTTATGGACCCAGGAGATAGTGTGGTAAGGTTTGCAGAATAGAGAAAACTTTAAGAGGATAAGACTGTTTTGGCTGCTGGTGTCCTTTACCGTAATGAGAACCTAGTCGTCTGCTGTGAGAAGCACATGTTATTCAAAAAACAGCTTGCCACTATGTTACTTATACACGTACACTTTAAGCTTAGATACTTGTTCAGAGACGTACTTAAAGTGGTCTGAGAGGTATCGGACCATTGCAGGAGCGACTGTAGTTATGGTAGCTTCCTTTTCAGGTCCAAATACAGTTGTTTTTTCAGTACTGGACAAGGAATAAAATACTGCTGAATGCTGAAGAAGGGCTATAAAGACATAAAAGTGGGGAAGTCAGTATTAAGTAAGAACTTAGAATAGAAAAGCAAGCATAAAAAGATGCAGGAGCTATGTTAGCTGGAGAAATGGCATTCAAATCAATATATTGCAATGCATTCACAGTTCACTTATGTGCATATATTATTTAAGTTAAGCAAACGTTAACAAAGCAAGAGACAGTTCTGCATACACCTTGTGGTCTATAAATCAGCTAATATACTTATTTTCTTTAGGAATTAAGCAATAGTTACACAACTTGGACACCGTACTGAAATGCAGACTCTGTAAAATGTGGCTATCGCACGTCTTCTGGATTAAGAAGAACAGTGGCCAGATCAAAATTACCTACAAACAGTTAACTTTACATGCACAGTTCGTGGTATGGACCTGTATTGCATTGCATTAGCTACCATAGTGATTATAAGTAAACCAAACTGATAAGTTTTTCATATTCAGTTAGGTAATGCCTTAAATACCTTAGCGACTATACAGCCAAATAGCTATCAAATATGTTAACAGTACATTTTGTGATGAGGACAAAACTTTGCTCTGTTTTAACCATTCTAAGTCACCGTTCAGTTTTGTTACATACTTCATGCTATAGTCTAGGTGCACTAGCATTTATTCATCATGAAATACTTCAGGCACTTCACAATAAGAAGTACAAGTGTAATGTAGCTACAGATACAGTATAATTAAAAATTCAGTAGCTAAAAACTCACAGAGCCGTCCAACGCGGTTAGTAACAGGAGACGAACAGCAGCAAGAAGGAAAGAAGAGTTGAAAATGGTGCCCACAAGTCCAGGATACCTATGAAAACTAGGTACTGTAACTTAGATGAGACAGGGGGCCGAGGCAGAAATAACTACAACACCCATCCAGGTAGAGAGAGCGCCAATAAGACAATCAGTCAGAGAAAAGTGAAAAAAGCAGGCTAAGGAGGTGGTGAAAGGTAAAACTAAGCACTATGCAGAGAAATATTTGGGGTAACAGCACTTCAGAGATGGAGCGCTAGCCTTAGGGGCAGCAGAAGAGGGTAGAATGAGGTGAGAGAACCAGTACAGAGAAGTAGGGAGGGCAGAGGCAAAGCAAGCACTGAAAGCGGTTTAAAAGAGAGAGGGAGGCAGAGGTTATTACAAGCAGAAACAAAGGGTAGAAATGTGTTGAAGAAAGAAGCTGAACGCTGAAGAAGAGGTTAAAGGGGTCTGAGAGATATCGGACCATTAAAGGAGCGACTGTAGTTATGGTGGCTTCCTTTTCAGGTCCAAATACAGTTGTTTTTTAAGTTTGGGTTTTCAGTACTGGACAGGGAGTAAAATACCGCTGAATGCTGAAGAAGGGGAGAGCAGTCCAACGCGGTTGGACATAAGACTGATTTTTTTCTTGTTTCAAAAGAAATTGTGAAGGATGTTCTTTTTTCAGACTATGGATCAGTCTGATCTGTCTTTTCAAAAAGACATACCTGAAAATGACTCCCCTCCAGCTGTCACACAAAACCAACTTCCAAAAATACTGCCATCGATGGGTCCCAACAATATCCTTCGTGCATCTTAAACAGTATAAAGCATGATTCAGTGACCCCATTTAAGAAAACTGTTCAAATCTCAGCCTCATTACAAGTTTTTTACCAATGGAGAATGATTAGTCGTTACCCTGCATAAGGGAGGACCATCCACAGACCCAGGCAGTTACACACCCTTAAGTCTGATCAGACTCGTGCAAAGCCATAGAAAGAATTATCATGGCATTAATCAATCAGGATATAGGGTACCTTCAAACACTGGAACTGTGTCAGGTTGAATTTATGAAGAGCAGGTCATGATGAAGGTAAAGAGTATGCACTGTATACCCCAACTCAACAAAGCTTTTAACACAACCCCCCAATCAGGCATAAAAGAAAAGCTAATAAAACTGGAAATAAAGTTTTAAGTCACCTGTTGTATTGCCATCTGGCTGTTAGGTAATTGTGGGATATCAAAAGAGAGAAAAATGACCCCAACAAAGAGACCAGTTACCAGTGGAGTCCTCAGGGTTCAGTGCTGGCACATCTCCTGTTTGGCATCTTCTTCAGTGAAGTAAAAGTCAGTACCAGAGGTCTCTGGCTGACAAAGCTAGGAGCAGCCATTGAGTCCCCCAATGAATTGGCCATCCTGCAAGATCATATCCTTTAGGAAGTCATGTACCCCAGGGAACTGCCACATTGACAGTACTCCTCCCAGAGGACACTCACCTTTAGTGCAGAAGACTGGGTTTTATTCCCACATTAGGTAAATGGATTGATTTTCCAGTACTGACTGCGCACTGTAGCATAATGGAGGTGTTACAATTCTAAGTGCGCATCCTTTAGGTGAGTAGGCGATGTGTTAAACTGAGGACATGTTCACCTGAGCTGGTGGTACTTCATGTTGATGTAAAAGATCCCATGGCACTTATCAAAATGACTATAAGAGCTTTTTGTTTACATTTCTGTTAATAACACATCTTCTATCATAAATGTTTGCATTGTTCGATTCTGTACATCAGAAGAAAGTTCCTAGTTTTACCATATTTTACACAAAAGTGAAAACACTAGAATTGCTCATTTCTTGTTACTTTTAACATTCTGTTTGATCTCCCATCCTTTATTATATGGCCATCTTCATATTTCAGCAGGAACATTGTCACCTTTATTACTGTGGTTATGTAATAGAGTACACCTTCATTGCCACATTACCCATATTGTCAGAAGCACTAATTTAGTCCACGTTATATCTGTCAACATTGTCATACTTGCCATACAAAATCATATGCATATTGATATTTCTAAATCTGTCCCATCTATATTCATTTTTAAACATTTCCTAAAAAGTTGTATATTGTTTCTTCCACATTACATTCAATACATTTCTTTCCTTCCGTAATTTTGTACTTCATTTTGCCTCTTACAGTTAATTTATCAAGCAGATTTCTCCATAAGATGCCCCCTGTTTCATGATAATGGTTAAAGCTTTTTTTCCTTTTGTATTGCAGTACTTTCATATTGTTTTAACTCCTTCCATGGTTATGTTAAACACATTTTTCTATAACCATCATATACCAATATTTTCTTTTCCCATTAAATTCACTTATTTTTAATTTCCATAATTTAATTTTGTTGTCATATTTTTTCTTTCATCCTATCCAGATTTCCTTTCTTTGTTGTTAGCAAGCCCATATTGTTTTATATCTTTTATATAATGTACTCCCTACTATATAGGTTCATAGGATGATATTAGGCTATTGGCCCAGAGGCCCTTATAAGCCTAGCCAAGAATTTCGCCCATGTTTCCTCAAAGTCAGCTCTTGTTTACCCTGTCCAGCATGGACACAGTTGGGATCCCAAGGGGTGTATTTCCAGTTTCCCATCCAGTCATCCAGGTAAGATGGCTAGAAAGGTACTCTGCTTGACATGGAGATGAAGTCTATTCCACAGACGGGTGAGTCTTTAGGACACAAGTCTATCCCACCAACAAGTTCTGTCACAAAACAGGTTAAGGCCTTGTGTGCAGGCTGCGCGAGTGGAGTTTGTCTCACAGATATGCTGCAACTCCATCAAGGCCGGGTCTGAGATGGGCTTGTATGCCAGACACAGGTCAACTCTGTGCAGTCTGTATGAGACTGAGTAGAGGAACAGGGCTTTTAGTCTATATGTATAGCATAGGTGTTTGAGACCCTAGATTTTCCTGGTCAGGAACCTCTGTGGCCTCTCCAACTGCTGCGTGTGCTTGACAAGGTACATGCTGAAGGGGAAATTGTACTCCTTAATGGGTCTGATAAGGGAGCAGTACAGGGATGTTATGACCTCCTTATTCCTGGATGAAATACCTTTATTTATGAGGTGGGCCATGTAGAAAGCCTTCTGTACAACAGAGGCAACATGGTGGTGGTCAAAAGTCAGGTTGCTATCAACCTGGGTGCCCAAGTCCCTCATGACTGATTGCATGCTTACTATATTGTTATTAATGTGATAATTAGTGGGGATGACATTTTCCCTAAAAGGGATAATGATGCATTTCTTGGCATTCAGTTTGAGGCCATGCGTCTGGCACCAGTTGTTAGTTTGGGTAAGCCCCTCATATATGATTCTCATGCCATGCTTCTGGCACCAGTCGTTAGTTTGGGTAAGGACTCTGATATACACTTCTTATTCCTTTACAGTCTTCAAAACTTAAACCATCTCCTTCTCACTGAGGTTAATCTTGATATCCAAATAAAAGTAAAAAAAAAAAAACATATGCTCCCCCTACATATGCTAGTTTTCTTGGGTCTACTTCACCCTGTCGAAGGCCAACAATATCGAAGCTGATATTGTCGGCACCAAAATGTCGAAAGTGAAAGTCATTGCGCTTGTAAATGGAAATCTCCATAAGGGGAGATTTCTGTTTACTGCAATGTAGTGCAATCTTGGAGTTGGTATATTTAAGTAGCGGGGGGTGCAGGGCCCCCCTGCATAGAACAATTTGTGTTGTGTTTGGGTGCTTTTTTTTTTGTGTGTATGTTCGATGTTCGGGGGTTTCGACATCTTTGTGTCGATTATTACGCTGTTGACAGTTTGACTTTTCGACAGCGTAATATAAACGTGTTTTCTTAAAATATATATATTTGCAATATATATTTCCAGTGAGATAAATAAAAAAACTTTTCCACCAAGCCAACTTTTCTATTTATTCTACAATTTCACCAATGTTCCTATTATACTTTATATACACCAAAAGTTGGTCATAAAAATCTTTATTCCTTTATTTGTAAATTCTATTCCACCTACATTCTTTATTTCACCAAAGCCTGCACATTTCAGTTTAATTCTAATTCCAACTTCTGTAATAGGGCCTCAAATCATGTTATAACCTGATTTACTCAGCCTTTACTTTTAAATATAATACGTTAACCAAATGTGTAAATTATACAGAATGGTGTTACATCTCTCATTAATTTTGCATCTAGCTTCCATCATTTCAGTCATAGCAGCATATGCTATATTCATTACTAATGTAAATAATAATAAACTTAATGGCATCCCTGTTTGAGTCCTCTCTTAATGTATATTTTATCTGTTCATCCATTTGTCATAACTTGTACTCGTGATTTTTGATAACATGAGTGTACTAGCTTAATTTTCTCTCCCATACATTGGCTTTTAATATTGTCCATATTGCTTTATGATGACTCAAACTACCAAATGTTTTAGCTATATTACAAACTTTAACTCCATAGACTCCCCTCATCTATTATCTCTTCCAATGCTTTTTATAGTATTTTCTGTATAATTTTCATAAATATTTTTATAGTCAGTGCTGTCTAAGGTTACCAGCTTCCAGTTTTTTCTATCTCTTCTATCAGTTTTCAATGACAACATTATGACTGTAATACATATTTCTTAATTTATATACATTCCGTCATCCATTCATATACAAGAGTGGCCAGCATGCAACTCTGGGAGATGTCCTCCTAGTAAGGAAAGGGGAATGGGTTAGAATCAGTGATTGTAAAGTCATCCCCAGTGAAACAGGTAGCCCACAGCATAAACCAGTGGTTGCCACAATGAGATGCAAGCAATGGTCAGAGAAGGCTCTGAGGTCAACAGAAACCAGGCTGAAGACCTGGCAGTTGACTGGAGAGAAAGTACAACAGCTTAAGGAATTACTCCGGGCTCTAGCACCCCAAGAAGAGGATGAAATCGATGGAGATGGACAAGAATGGCAGCACCTCAAAGCAACACATGTGAAGACTATAGAAAAGATATGTAGCTGAGCCAGGTATGGAAATAAGGTACATAAGGGAAGCTGGTGGTGGAATGTGGAAGTCCAGGAAGTCATCAAAAGAAAGGAGGAGTGTAGGAAAAAGTGGGAGATAGAAAAGACCAGCCAGGCTAGGGAGGAATACAGGTTTGCTAACATGCTAAGAAAGAAGTTGCAATAGCAAAGAACAGGGCATTGGAGGCACTGTACCAGCTTCTGCAAAGTGACTCAGTAAGGGGCACAAAGAAACTATATCAGGTTACAAGGCAAAGACAGAAATTAGGTCATCCAGCAAAGAGGTGTATGGATCATGTGAGAGAAGATCTGGCACATTCAGGCATGAGTGTCGAAGAAGGCAGGAGTGTGGCACTGAATCGAGAGAGAGATGGTAACAGTTAACACGATACCCCGACCCCATGTAGAAAAATGGGAAAAAGGGGTTTGATGATGATGATGATCCAGTCATTAAATATGTTTACTAAAATTATTTTTCTTCAGCAAACCTTTCTTTATAGTATTCATATTGAAAGATGTCTGCATTGGAGCCATTTTATTTTCGCTGTCTTTTATCACTTTCTCTCCATTTTTTTTTTTTACTTTTTACATTTTGTCTTTACAAATAGCATTTCTTCTTTTTCAAAATGTTTGTACAAATTCGTCTACAACTTCCGTAATCTCACTGTGTATTTCTCTTCAGTTTTTGTGTCTAGTATAATGTCTGTCGTTCCTTCTCTCACCTTTTCTTCTTTTGCTAAAAATGGCGAAACGTCCTGTTTCTCTCTGAAAGTTATCTTTATCTGAATAAGACTATTTTTATTCTTTCTTCGTTTTTTCCAATGTCTGTTTTTCTGTTTCCTTACAGAAAGTGTAACACTTCAAAATTGTGTCATGAAGTATTAGGTAGAAGTATTCAAACACTGAAGGTCTTTTAACTGCGTGTTACTTACAGCACTATGCAACATATCTGCTTTTGTATTATGTACAGTGAGTTGAAGTCAGTTGTGTCACAATATGTTTGTATTTACTATTGTTTCTTTGTGTTATTTTTTCAGTGTTTTCATGTATATATTTTTTTACTCTTCTGTTTATTTACAATCCATCCATAAGTCCAGTTCATTATAGTAAGGCCTCATAATCAAATCATCTTTCCAGCACCTGTCGTTTTTCCGTTTTCATTTCCTGCTAATGCAGAATATGATCCCAAAGGATATTTATCCAGTAGAATTCTACTGGAGACACTCTCCCACCTGTTCTTCACCCACGGTATTGGAATCGGAAACGGATATCCTGTGTCCTCAGAATAACACTGGATTGGTGAGAAGCTGGACGGTGTGTATGACTCCTCAGTCCTCAATAACGGTTTGGTAAGAAGCTGGACTGTGTGTATGACCCCTGGGTCTTCAGAATAATGTTGGATTGGAAAGAAGCTGGACTGTGTGTGTGACCCCTGGGTCTTCAGAATAATGTTGGATTGAAGAGAAGTTGAACTGCGTGTATGACTTTTGGGTCCTCAGAATAACGTTGGATTGGTGAGAAGCTGGACTGTGTGTATGACTCCTCAGTCCTCAGAATAACATTGGATTGGTAAGTAGCTGGACTTGTGTGCATGACCCCTGGGTCTTCAGAATAACATTGGATTGGTGAGAAGCTGGACGGTGTGTATGACTCCTCAGTCCTCAGAATAACATTGGATTGGTAAGTAGCTGGACTTGTGTGTATGACCCCTGGGTCTTCAGAATAACATTGGATTGGTGAGAAGCTGGACGGTGTGTATGACTCCTCAGTCCTCAGAATAACATTGGATTGGTGAGAAGCTGGACGGTGTGTATGACTCCTCAGTCCTCAGAATAACATTGGATTGGTAAGTAGCTGGACTTGTGTGTATGACCCCTGGGTCTTCAGAATAACATTGGATTGGTGAGAAGCTGGACGGTGTGTATGACTCCTCAGTCCTCAGAATAACATTGGATTGGTGAGAAGCTGGACAGTGTGTATGAGCCATCTCACTGCCACTCCTGCCCCTGCCATTTTGAAATCTATGTTTTATAGCCTTCTTCTGTCATGCCTTTTTTTGGTTTAATATATGTATGCATGTATTTATTTATTTTTTTTACTGGGGTAGAACACTGATCACAAGTGATCAATTTCAGCCTTAACACAGGAATGTTAAGAAAGTCATAATTACATTTAGTGAGATCTTAGGGTGTGTTCAACTAACAAAAAAAGTAAAAATAGTATATACAACTGTAATATATATTTGCAATAACTCAAGACGAATTATATTTAGAACGTGAGATGTCTGCATGATAATTATGGTTGAGTGCTTAAGTGGGCATGAAAAGATAAGGGTTTTAGAGGGTGTCAGCAGCTGGAAGAGGTTAAGTTAAGCAAAACGTATGTGAGTGAGGGGTCTAATAGGTTGGTGAAATTGGAAGTACAATATGAGGGACACTAAGTGCTACTAATAGGGGAGAGAGGGATGTCATTTGGGTTAGGGGATATGGTTGGATGAGAGTCAGTGCCATATCTCTGACCAGAAAAAGTGTGCCTTTGAGATCTAAATTTAAAGTAAGTCGGGATGACTTTTATTTGTGGTGGAGTACAGTTTCGGATTTAATTTATAGAAGCAGTGATCTTTTCAGTGGAGGAAAAACAGTCGTAACACTTCGCTGAAAACTGTTTTAATGACAGAGTAGCAAATCGACCAACAACTAAGGGCTTTCACCTTGGATTCCACTGGCATCATCAGAGCTGTAAAAAAAAGCCCAACATAACAGCTTAAGTACCCTCATAGGTGAAATGAACAACCAATCACATTCTTTCATACAGTTAATACAGAGCACTGAATAGTTTACATATTTAAAGACATATCACTAAAAATCAGGATTTTAAAACAATAACTGTCATAAAAATAGTAAAAAACACACTAAGTACAGTTTAAAATACATTATGACACATCAAATCCCTACGTTCAAATGTAAATACAATCACCTATCAGAATTTATAATTCCATAAATAAAAACACTACTATTAATTCAAATTAAACAAGCCCTTTGTTTCAATATAGGGGCCAACGATATACTGCCATTAATTCCTAGTGAAACGCTGGCATTTAACCTCATCTGCCATTTACTTTCTCTTGCTGCTACTTATAATTTAATGTGATCACCCCTCTCATTGTGTTGAACCTTGTCAATCACAAAAAGGATGAACCTTTTAAAGTTCACACACATTACTGTGAACAAAATGAGCATCGTTATCTGGATCTCTATTCTTTATTGCCCTTAAATGCTCACTAATTATATCCCTTAACCTGCGCACAGTTTTTCCAACAAAAAGATGTACAGGACACACAAGTAGCCAGATAGACTAATATGGTCATGTTGCAGTTACATTTCCCTGGACATCTAATGGAATAGTCATAATTCTCTACCGTGACATATGGCACATCATTAATAAACTTACAAAGTTTACAGGCTCCACATTTCATCACAAGGGAATGATACCCAGGTTTTAAGTTGGTCTTAAACTTCCCCTCTAAAATGGTCTTGATATTTCTGCCCTTACTATAAACTATTCAGGGTTTGTTGCCAAGAAGTTCCTTGGTCACTTCACAGAAAAAAGTGTCCCAACATCTATTGACAATCAAACATATATCATGGGAATCTGTGTTGTAATGCAAAACCATTATATCTGTAGTTGTATCTCTAGGTCTAGTTTGTGTCTGGGCAACTGTGGTGTTCAATATGGGGATAAAAGATGTTTCTTTTTACCAAAATTTCTTTCTTAATTTTAATCACCATTCCCAATGGATATCCCCTCTCAGTGAACATCCCTATTAAACCATACAGTTCACTGGTCAACTTCACATAATCGCTTATTAAGCGTGATAATCTCACCATTTGGCCCTTTATTATGCTTTTCAACTGAAGTGGTGGGTGGCAACTCTTGAAGTGCAACAAGCTATTGGAATAGGTCTTTTTTCTGAAGATAGTGATGCATAATTCTTGATTTATTTCATTCTTGAACAATTTAATGTCCAAGTAATCAATGTCATCAGGTTTCCATGTACTAGTAAACCTAAAAAAATCAGTTGTTGAATTTAAATATTCTACAAATTCATCAGCTTCATCTTCAGTCCCTTGCCATAGGATGAGTAAATCATCCAAAAAACGATTGTATAACACATTTTGTCATAAAAGTGTGACAGAAACACTCATTTCCTCTCCCCTTCTAGGAGTACAAGGTTGGCAAATATGGGGGCACACTTGGCCCCCATAGCCACACCTGATATCTGGTGATAAATTTCACCCTCAAACATCAAAACGTTGTTTTTCAGAACAAGTTCCATGACACCAGTAAGGAACACTATTTTATCAGCTTTTATCTGTGAACTCTTGTGCAAACTCACCTGAAACATCTCCAAACCTTCCGTGTGTGGAATTACAGAAAACTAATTAATAGTCAAGAATGAATTGCCTATACGTTTTACAGTTTTAAACCTTTCTTTTTTTAATAATAATTTTTATTATTTTTACATTAATAAATGTCACAGATAAAAACCATCTTACAACATGACCGCATATATATATATATATATATATATATATATATATATATATATATATATGTATATATATATATGTATATGTGTTATACGTTGATATCAATACCACAGGATATAGGTCATACAACATATCTATTTACACTATGTACATAGATGCTTTCACTGTTAATTCCATAGTTATACAGACAGCATATACATTCGTAATATCCAAGTTTTTATTTAATATCTGAATTTGTATGTATTCTTCTGTTCCATTAGAGTCTATTTCTAAGTTACTGTGTGATGAATTATACAAATATGATATTAAAGTTTTTTTTCTCAAATTTCTCTGGATTTCATGTTTGTTTCTTTTATCTATTACTATTTTATGAGCTAAAAGGTGTTGTATAGCTACTTATTTAAAACCCTCCCAAGAGATATTTATTGTATCTAGCCATTTAAAAGCTATATACAGTTTCATTACTAGGAAGATTGTTAAAAGTGTATTTGCTTGTTTTCTTGGTATGTTGGATGGGAGAATGTGTAATGGAGTGAATTCCCAAGTTAATGTTGATGTTTGATAACCCGTTTTTGTAATTGTACCTTGAGAGAGTTCCAGAGTTTATAGACACATTTACAGCTCCAAAATACATGGATTAAGTCAGCTATCTGGTCCTTACAGTGTGGGCAGAAACGTGATTTTGATGTATTAAATTTGTGTAAGATTGCATGTGTAAAATATGCATCATTATTGATCATGAGCTGAATGTATGCTAACTTTCTTGAAGGGTATAATCTTCAGTGTTAGATTGATTTCCTGGCTTACTTGCTGATCATCTATGGATGGTTTAATTTTTCTCCAGTAGTTAGAGAAGAGGAGGTCTTTCTGGTATTTGATTTCATTTATCATTTTATATGAATTAGTAATAGCTTTCTTTGCTGTGGTAATAGTTTTCTGAAACCTGCTACAAGTTTCTATGTCATTATTGGTCATAGTAGCATTTTGGAGATAACTGGAACACAGTTCTTTGGTTTGTCTTAGGATTATTATGTGTGATTTAGGGAGGTTTAAGTTGGTCCTTATTTCTTGTATTGAGCAGTTAAGGTAAGGATAAATATGTTGGATTGTTTTATCTTTCAGTCTGGGAAAGCGGACTAAGTCCAGCATCTTATTGTTTATTTTTAAATTTGGGTTTTTATGAAGGGGTTGCAGTATTGTCATGTCTTGTCTAAGGTTCAAGAATTGAAAGAGTTTTTGTGCTAAGTTGATAGAATGTTGTAAGGGCTCTATAATGTTATAAGTTTGTATTTCTTTCTGCTTCAGGAATGGAAGTGCTTTGGGATTGAAACCTAGAGCTTTAATATATCTATAAAAGATCGTCACCCAAAGAGGAGACCAATTTTCCATTGACGTTTTATGTTCAGCTATTCTTAATATTTTGTTAGCGTTAATGATCGAGTAGTACATTTTAAAATCTGGTAGATTTAGTCCTCCTTTGTTTTTGGGGAGTGTTAATTTTGGATAGGAGATTCTGTTTTTTTTTTGGGTTCCCATATAAATTTTGCTGGGAAGGTATGAATTTGAAGAATTTATTATGTATTGTTGTCTGTGATGTCATGAATATATACATTAGTCTAGGTAAAATGTTCATTTTTGATTATTGATACTTTGGCCAAGAATGGTAGTTTTAGGTTGTTCCATCTTTTATAGTCTTGCATTATGTTTTGCCATTTAAGGTTTACATTGTGTTGGTGGAAGTCTTTGTTATTCTGGAAAAAGGTGATTCCCAGGTATTTAGTTTCTTTTTATTTTTATTGTGTTTAACAATGGTATTAGTGAGATGAGTTTGGGTGTTTTTAGGGAGAAATATTAGTTTTATTGAGGTTTAGTTTGTAGTTAGACATAGTCAAGAAATGTTCAATTGCAGCTATTTTGTTTATATCTGAATTTGGTGTAGTGCAGTATATGTTCAGATCATCTGCAAATGCAGTGAGGTATATTTTGAAGTTGTGTATTGATGGAGGATTGTGGTATGTATTTTGTTTAATGTATAGAAAGAGTGTTTCTAGGTATAGATTAAACAGGAAGGGTGATAATGGGCATCCTTGTCTTGTTCCATTTTTTATTATAGGATATTAGTGCATCTAATGTTAATGAATTGTCACTAGTCTGTCTAAGTGGCATAAAACCGGATTCTTCTGGGGAGATGATTTTCTCTGTCAGATTTTTCATTCTGTTTGCAAGTATACAGGTAAATATTTTAGTATCTATATTTAAGAGGGAGATGGGTCTGTAGCTGTCAGGGTTTTTGGGGTCTGTGTGTTCTTTTAATATAAAGATGGTTTTAGAGGCATTAAAGTGGATATCATTTATTTTATAGTTTATTATGTCATTCAGTGTATATTATAGTAGTTTGGTATTGAGGGGGAAAATGCTTTGTAAAATTCTGATGAGAGTCCATCCGGACCCGGACCCTTATGTGCTTTTAAGTGTTTGATTGTTGTAATATGTTTGATTGTTGTAATAATTTCACCGCCGGACATCGGTTCAGTTAGTTTTTTTGGTACTTGTGTATTATCGCAACCACATTTCCAACCTGCCCTAATTCATTACGTTGGTCCAAAAATATTCATGTTAACGGCAAAAGGGGTGTGTAAAGTAGTGTGCCTCATTGTGTATGAGGCAGGAAGATGACAGACAAAACAGTGACAGAGTAATAAGAATGGGGTTTGCATACCCAGAAAAACAATTTCATGTCTGTGTTTTTAACACAAGATATAAACAAGAAGTGAATGAACAAATTTAGCAACTACCATCGTTCTTTCAAAATTAACTTGTGCAACCGTGACTGTTGACTTACAATGATGTTTCTCAATGTACTACAAGACATACTCAGCTGCATTTCAGTAGAATCGCTAGGGTGCACACATATGAGTTACTTCACATTTCAGTCACTGACATTTCATATCCACTTTAGCACTGACTGTTTTCAGATGTGCTGTATCAAAACCGTCACATTTTCATTTTTGGAGTGATGCAAGTCTAAACTGATGGAATTAATGATGCCATTTAATTGTTATGTTTGCCAGTAAATAGCACAGTAGTGATGGCCAAGGCTGCATTCACCTATGCAAAACTATGCGAAAAGACTGTCCCCCAGTTTCATCCATTCAAAATAAAGAAGTCAATCAATGATTGTTGAAAGCAAGTGGGTTTGGTAGACTGCACCAGTGTCAACACGTACAGCCAAACTCGGTGTTTCCTCACTGTAGGTAATATACAAACTGGGTCACTGCTTCCTACCTCCCTGAGGATTCTCTCATGCTCTGCAGCTATTTCCAAAATCATGGCATCTGACCGACATCTTCAGTCCATTGACAACACCCTGCCCCTCTACTAGGGTTACCAGCAAAGAACCATGACATCCTGGGGACTCTCGGGATACACATTTTTTTCAGAATGGACGAAAAGGTCCATGTTAAAGCTGCACTGCGTAAGAAAGGGTAAAGGTGCATACATACACAAAAACACACTGTTTCTCACATTTTTTGGATAACACTCCAGAAAACAACCTGCACCGGTAAAGAAAACACACTACATAACATTTTCACAACACTAACGAACATATTTCAGGCTCAGAAAGCAACCGTTATTGCCATGAAAAATGTGGTTGCGATAATACGCAAGTACCGTTTTTTTTTGTTGGTCTAAATTTAGTTTAGGGAATTTCAGTTTTTGAAGGAGAAGAGTTCTATCTTCCTTTGAGGTTTGTAGTATTTGTGCTCCATATATTTGAGAGTATATTTGTTCAAATGTTTTAATAATGTCTTCATTTTTTGTGTAGTTTTTGTCTAGTTTATTTCTGATATATTGGAGGCATTTTTGTGTTGGGAGATGATTCTTGCCAGAACTCTAGATGGTATTTGAGCTTCTTATGTGTAAGTGGATAACATTCTGGCTTCATAAAAAGATAGGTTCCAGGTTTCTAACATATATAGATCCCTTTGCAGTTTTAAAAGTTCCGATTCTGTTTGGTTCTTGGGGTTATTTATTAGTTCTTTTTCAAGATGGTCTATTTTCCCTTTCAGTGTATGCTCCTCTTTCAATTGTATTTTTTTTTATAGTATGCTGCATTTTTGATAAACAGTCCTCTTATTTGTGCTGTGGTTGCAGCCCATTCTATGTCAGTTGGTACTTGGGAGTTAGTGATATTTGTAAGAGCTTTTATTACATCCATTTTGGAAAGTAAATTAGGGTTTAATGACCAATTATAACCCCCTATTCTCTAAATATATCTTTTTGTCCCAGTTAATGTTCAGTGTGATTTTGGAGTGATCTGAAAAGAACCTGGTATGTACAGTTATTGTTGGGTCCATGTTAATGAATATGTCAGAAATTAAGAAGTCTATCCTTGACCACATTTTGTGGCATTGCGAATAGAATGTGAATTTCCCTGTTTTATCTGCACTGTTCCCATATTTAAAAGGGTCATATAGTTTGAAATCTTGTTTGAATTCATTAAGGGCTAATGTGGCTTGTTTATTATGGGATTTGGTCAGATTAGATTTATCCTTTTCTGGGTTTTGATATGTGTTCCAGTCACCTCCAATCACTAGGTAGTGATCTTTAAATTGGTTTAATGTTGGGTATAATGACATAAAAAAGTGTTGTTGGTTATTACAGGGTGCATAAACATTAAGTACCATTATAGGTTTTGGTATTGTAGGACTATTAAATGTTACATAGCACCATCTTCCCTCCTTGTCAGCTTTGGTTTTAAGTATTTTTTCCTTAAATTGTTTTTTAATTATTATGGCAGCCCCAGCACTGTTTGTTTTCCCCTCTGAAGCTATGACTTGACTTATCCATTTCTTTCTGCTAATTTCTGCCCGTTGATCTGCAGTCAAGTGCGTTGCTTGTATTAGTATGAGGTTGGCTGTGGTTTTTAATGTAAGGTGTAAGAATAGTTTTCTTTTCTTCTTGTTTTGGAGCCCTTTAACATTGCATGATTCTATTTCTCACATTTATTCATTAGGTGTATTCCTTAGATATGCCATGTATATTAGTTTTGTTTTGTTATCTTTGTATGTGTTACTGTGTGATGGTTTAGGAAAGCATCTATTTATCCCCATCCCTACTCTGTGCCTAACCACTATATCCCTGGACCAGGAATAATCAGGGTGGGAGGATGAAGGTTCATTATATGGTTTACCTTTACGTCTAATCTTGGAATGTGTTTTCTTTTTAGATATAGATTTAACCCATAGTATCCCCCCTGTGTTACTATGAACAATGTGGACAAAGCTGAACAAACTAGCTCCCTCAACAAACACTGCTACTTAATGTCCCTAGCCTCTTCCAACATACTATTTACACAATTATGGTATTGCATTTAAGGTACAGCATGTATTGTTTTTGTCTTGTGACTAATTCTTTCTAATAATATTTATTAAAACAGCATATTAATATGTAAATAAGTAAATTATAGCAATATATGTACCGTAGTAATATTGTTAAACAATCATTCATGTAATTTTTACATTTTTCTTTCATTTGACTTCTTTTTCCTCCCCTTTATTTATTCAGATTTTGGACTTCTTTGGTGCCTGTAATGTTTTTCCACATCAGTCTGTGTAGGTTATAAAATATATACTTGGCACCTATTTATCAGGGGTAGGATGTATATACATAGAGAAAAAAAAACAAAAAAAAAAAACAGCTTAGCCAAACAGTTCTTCTGCTATAGTTAGCATATTAAGGCAATATTTACATTATCCCAAGATTGTTGGGTTATTTTACTATTTTCCTGAGGTTACTTCTCTCCAGGATCTTTTAACACATTTCTAGTATTTACATAAAACATTTAACGTTTTTTTCCTAATATTAATGTGTGAGATAGCCTGTTTCTGACAGTTTATTTCTTGCCTATTATTTAAGGCTGGATTTTCATTCACCTTCACAGTACTGGGTGTACTGTTTTAGTGAATGGTTCAGTTCAACAGTACCTTATCTCTTCAAGGTTTTGCTTGCAGGTTGGTTGACATATATGGTGCAGCTTTCTTCTTTTAGCTGGTGCAGATCAATTTTCGTTGTTCAGGCAGTAAAATCTTTTGGAGCTTGCTGAGATCCATTTTGTCTGACTGTTGTTCTTAATGGAGCCCTCAAAATCGTAGGGGGACCGATTTTGCAGACCAATGCCCCAGGAGGTGGTTCCTTCCTATGTTCGCACATCGGAAACGGCAGTTGATTTTTGGTTCCTACCCAGGCTGTACTTCCTTTTCCTGTGTTCCTCATGGCTCACATTGTGGATTTAAGGGCCTAAACAGCAAGGGGAAGCTTTCAGAGTTGAATCCCAGCTAGAGTGCTCGTAAATGGGGTCGTTTATGTTTTTTTTCGTGGATTTATTTAGTTTCCTAAGGTGGAATTTGCTTGAAAATAGCCAGGAATGTCTTTTTTGCCTCTTTGGCATTAGCGACCATGTATTTAACCTCTTTGATGTAGAAGATTAACTGATTTGGATATTTCACCTGGAATTTGATTTTTTTTTCTATTAGGAACCGGCAGTATGGAGATAGTAGTTGTCTTGCTTATCTTATTTGTATTGGGAGGTCTTGAGCAAAGGAGATTTTATTATTATTCCATGTGAATGTTCCTTTTTCCCTTGCTGCCAGTATGATTTTATTTACATCTTGATAGTTTAATATTTTAATATATACAGGTCTTGGTTTCAGTGGTGTTTGCATTTCCCTCAGGGCTCTGTGGGCTCTATTTTGTTATTTGCTGCATTTCTTCAGGTTCCTCTAGCAGGGAATTTATTATTTGCTTGATTGTTGGTATTAGATTGTTATGAGGTACAGTTTCAGGTATTCCTCTGATGATGATATTATTCCTTCGAGATCTTGCTTCTAGGTCTGTTATTTTTGCTTGTAAGTTTTGTATTTCTTTGTCATGGGCATCAGTTCTTTGAGAAATAAGAGTCTATTTTTATTTCATTTTCTATTATTTTGGACTCAGATTTTTCCATTCTGGATATTATTTGGCTGAATGAGTCACCAAAGGTTTGAAATTGTAATGATAAGTCCTTTATTGCTTGCTGGATAGGTAATAAGGCAGTTTTTATGTCTTCCAGATTAGCTGGCTGGTCCGTCTTGGATTTATTTGTAGTTTTAGAGTTGTCAGTTTGCTTAGTTGTGTGTCTTTCTCAGGTGAGGCTAGTACTGAGAATTTGGTCTTAGTTGTTGTTGTTTCCATATTATTTTCTTCTTTTGACATCTTGCCGTAATAGTGTTTTACCAATCTTGTATTCAGATGCAGGGCCTTAGTAGCACATGGCTTAAGCTGTTATTCAGAAATCTTCATTAATCCTGCTGTTTCTGAGCTGAATCTGTCACTTTTTCTTCCTCTTTTGTTTGCTGGATGATATTAGCAGTAAGTATCTACAGTTATTTCTGTATTATTAATTCTGCTTTGCCTTCTGGGTTTGTTTTAATCCAGGGTATATCCGAGAGCTAGGTGATGGCAGTGCTCACAGAACAGCGGCCATTTTGAACTCCAAGTTTTAAGCCTTTCTAAACAGTGCCAGGAGTCCTTCAAGATATGGTCAGTTTCCCTGACCACAACACTGGCCCATTTGTCAACTAATGTTGCCAGAGGTTCCGTCTTGGATCCTCGAGCTAAGACTATGGGCCTAAATGGTGGATCATACAGATTTTTGTGAATCTTGGGAATTCCAATCACTGTAGGTAACTGTGGATTGTCCACATTTAAATAACCAAATACAGTTTGATCTACAGTGCCTTGAAATAGACCATCAGAAAGAAAATAGTCAATTCTCATATATGCTCTATTTAGCTCATTTCTAGACGCCCTTGAATATGTGCAGCTATCACTCAGTATATTAAACATTTTATAGACAAAATCTATCTGAGTCATTACTACCAGTCCACCACCCTTATTGGGCTTCATAAATCTCAGATTTTTATCACTAGCTGAGCTGGTAAGAATATTTCTTTCCTCATGAGTCAAGTTTTCACATTATGGCTAATAGTTGCCAGAACTTTTCTTATTTCGCATTCACATATTCGTTCAAATATTAAAGTCTCAGAGTTGTTTGGGGACATAAAAGTACTTTTTCTCATCAAAGATTCCTGATTAAAATCAATATTAGACTGACCTTTGTATAATAAGTCTCAAATTTAATTTTCTCACAAACAATTTTAAACTAATCAACACGTCAGCAATGTCATATTTAAAATCAGGAACAAATGAGAAACTTCTTAAAAAGTTCAAAATGCACATCACCAATATTCAATGTACTAAATTTGTACACTGTAAAACCATTCTTAGTAATTATTTCACGTTTCAACATTGTTGTCACTAAAATCATTAAGTCCTTGAGCATCAGTTGTTAAAGCAGAATCAATGCATGTTTCCAAATCACCATCAAAGCAGTCACAATGCGTTAGTTGTTCCTCTTTCTCCCCCCTGCCCATTGTCTCTTGTAATAATGGCAATTGTTCTGTTTGTTCCTGGAACCCATGGACGTGCGATTCCTCAGATGCTCCGATCTCCTCAGTTGGGGTTCTGCCTCTAAAAAAACACCATCTTCATCCAACACACCATCCGTGGTGTTTTCATCATTAGAAGCAAAATTATTGGTGTTAATTCCACCATAGTTCACAGCTGCTTTGACTACATTTCTGCTGTTGTTTTTACTGAAAAGGTAAGCCTGGTTACTTTTATATTCATTAGTCTCCCTGTTTAATTATCGTTGTTTACTAGCAGCACTTTTTTTAACAAAATCATCCAAATCACACAAAACCTTCTGATAAGACTGGTTATTGTGAAAACAATAAATCACTAACAATATTGTGATTTAGAACTGTAATTTCTTTCTGCAAAACATTTAACTTATTCATTGTTCCTAATAATAATATCAAGCATTTCTGGTCCCACCTTGTTAAACAAGGCTATAAGCTCACGAAACGCTGTAGTCCCTTCTTCAATACCAGCTGGCATTTTCCACAACCTCAGGCCCTTTGGCACCTGTTTAAGCTCCATAGATTTAGACAAAAAGGCGTTATCAAGTTGTAAAGACCTGTATTTTGTACAGGTCTTCTCAAAATCAAGTATTTCATAGTTTCATAGTATATACTAAGCTATCTGCCCTGGGGCATTTGTAAGCCTAGCCATAGTGATGTGGCTTTTGCCACCCCATGAAATGGTACAAAAAATGTACAGAATAAATTTAGAATACTGTGCCTCTGTCTAGTAGTGACACAATGAAGGTCCCCTTATATAATAGAATTAGTTTACTGTGCCCCTGTCTAGCAGTGACACAGATGTGACCCCTGGGGTAAACTTTCGATCTCCCATCCACTCATCAAGATTTCTCTTGAAGAGAGTCAGTGAGGGCTCTGCCTAATCTGAACTTGGATCTTGTTCCAAAGCATGGGAAGCCTCTGGGTTATGAATCTATCCCTCCAGCATGTCCTATTCATACTTGTGCCGAGGTTTAAGTCTTTAGCTCTCGTGGTCCTGATGGATTTGGATTTTTGAGGTGGAGCATGTCCATCAGATCCTGATTGGACATGGCCTTGTACGTCAGGCAGAGATCACCTCTGAGCAGGCGGTATGCTACTGAATAGAGCTGAAGTTTCTTTAGTCTGGCAGAATAAGACATATGTTGGAGACCCTTGATCCTCTTGGTGAGGTACTTTTGTGGTCTCTCCAGCTGTTGCAAATGCCGGGTGAGGTACATACCAAATGGGGCATTGTACTCAATCATGGGTCTGATGAGGGAGGAATATAGGGGTACAATGACATCCTTGGATCTGGATGTGAATCCCTTCTTGATGAGGTGTGCAAGGTAGAATGTTTTTCTAACCACTTTGGCAACGTGGGTGTCAAATGAGAGGTCGCTGTCGACTTGGGTCCCTAGGTCTCTGATTACTTTTTCCGTACTCAGTGGGTTGCTGTCTGTGATAATTTGTGGGTACTTTGATTTTCCCAAAGGGGATGACTATACATTTTTTGGCATTTAGTTTAAGGCCGTGACTCCGGCACCAGTTGTCCGTTTCTGTGAGGCCTTTTTGTAGGATGTATGTGTCTGCTGGTGTATCGACTATGGTGCCTAGTTTGCAGTCATCTGTGAACTTTGTCAGCCATAGCCCTCCCATGTTTGCTTTAACATCTGAGAAATAAATGCCGAACAAGAGGGGTCCCAGGACAGATCCCTGTGGGACACCACTTGCGACTGGCTTTGAGTCTGACATTGCTCCAGCGATTTTAATGTTATGGGTTCTATCCTTTAGCCAGTTTGCAACCCATCTAGTGACATAAGGGTTTACTTTTAAGCTGTTGAGCTTATCTATGATGCCTGAGTGAGGTATTGTGTGAAGGCCTTAGCCAAGTCCAGGTATGCTGTATGGACTGCTTTGCCCTCATAAATGGCTCTAGTGAATGTTTCGAAAAAGTCAACCAGGTTTAAAAGGCAGGATCTGCCTTTACAAACCCGAACTGGGTGGGGTCAAGTGTCTGTAGGTCCCCTATGTCTCTGTTTATGAATTCCATAATGATTCTTTCCATAGCTTTGCACACCAGGCTGGTTAAGCTTATGGGGCGGTAGTTTCCAGGGTCTGTAGAGGCACCCCCCTTGTGGAGTGGGACCACTGTTGCTGTACGCCAGTGTTCAGGTACATATCCCGAAGTGAGGCTAAGGTTAAACAGCATTTTTATGTGTGGGTTTAGCTCCTCTTGGAGTTCACGTAACACGCAACCCGGGATACCGTCAGGTCCCATTGATGCTGTGTTTTTTGCTTTGTTTAGGGCGGTTCTCACTTGGACATCTGAGATGACAGGGAGATTACATTCAGCTGGGATAAGTATTTCTTCTTTTGGGGGTGAGGGAGGGGAGAAATTTGCACTGAACCTGTCAGCCAGAATGTTGGCAATATCTGTGGGTTCAGTGTATGTTTTGTTGTTGTGAACCAATTCTGAGCATATCTGAGGGTTTCCACCCAGGTTTCTAACATAGCTGAAGAAGGCTTTGTGGTTATCTTTAGTGTCCTTAGCGATTTTTCTCTCAAAGTTGGCCTTGGATGTTTTTATGAGAGAACGTAGTTTTCTGCTAATGTTGATCAGAGATGTCTTCCCTTCATGGGATTTTGCTCTGACATGCAGTAGCTTCCTTCTTTTGTTATACAATTTGTTTATGGCTGAGGTCCACCAGACAGGACGCTTACCTTTGGTGGAGAGGGACTTGGATTTATTTAGGATTGCATGATCCATGCATTCTTGGAGATGTCCATAGAAAGCATTTGTGAAGGATTCGGCATTGTGGGATGTGGTATCCACTGGCACAGTGGGCTTAAAGGATACCATCTCAGTCTTAAGAAGAGTGAAGTCTGCTTTTGAGAAGTTTTTCACTGTGGTCTTTTGTGCTGGGGGTGGAGGTGGGATATGTATATCCAGGGTGATTAGTTTGTGGTCAGATCTCACTAGTGAGCGATATACTTCCGGTGTGGAGCATTTTGTCCCCATGTTTGTGATGATCAGGTCTAGTATATTATCTCCTCTAGTGGGAGAGGTGACTAGTTGTTCCAGTGCATTTGAATTTATGAATTCCAGGAACCTTTGGGCTAGGGTATTAGGGCTAGAATAATGTACCCAATCTATGTTTGGGTAGTTGAAGTCTCCCAGTATGATGGTATTTTGTGATACATTCATATCCTCCAATGTCTTCAGGAAGGCTGAGTGGGGTTCTTGAGATTGGGAGGGTGGTCTGTAACATGCTACCAGTTGTATAGCAGTTTTGCCTATGGTTAGTTGCACCTGTATGGTCTCTGATGCTTCATGTGTTGCTGCTAACCTGGAGGTGTGGGTGTCCTTGATGAATATGGACATTCCCCCTCCCTTTGTGGTTCGGCCCGGGTTTGGGGCGAAAAGCATGATCTGAGGTATAGCCTGGTAGTGCTGGGGTGCTCTCAGGAGCCTTGAACCAGGTTTCAGTTACTGCACAGATGTCGATGTTCTCCATGCTGAGGAGTGCATCAAGTGCCTGCATCTTGAGATTTAGACTTCTGGTGTTGAGCAGCATTACCCTTAGTTTTTCCATTTTGTTTTCTAAGGAGGTGGGTTTGTCTTTTGAGCCTTGCCTAAAAAGGCACTATGGGGGTGGCAAGAGCCTTAGCCAATATCCGGAAGCCCAGTGGTGACAGGTGTAAGCCATCCCTTGAAGCAGCGTGGCTTGTCCAACATGTCATCCCAGGCAGACAGACATTGGATCCCCTTAGAATGACACCAGTACTTGAGCCAATTATTAAAGCTGATCATCTTGTCTTTGTATTGTGGTATCATTCTTGGTGAGGGCAAGATTCTGCTCAGGGTCAGGGTCATACCAGCCTGGGCTACATAATCGGAGAGCTCCTCTATGTCTCTTTTCATGTAGTCCAGGGAGGTACATCTCAGGTCATTCACACCAGCATGGACAATGATGGAGTCATATTTGTACTTGCTTTGGAGTGACTTGAGTGCGTGTGTTATGTGGCGGATCCTAGCTCCTGATAGACAGCTCACAGTCACCTTCTTCTTGTTCAGCCTGGTCAGCGGGACATCAGTGTGTCTGACTATAGAGTCACCTATTACTAGTGTATCAGGCAAGGTGTTTGGCCTTAAGGGCTGTGATTGGTTGACACACTGATTTATTGAAGTATGTGTTTTGTTTTGAGGTGGTGGATTTTTGGATGTCTGCTTTGGGAGCCTCTATTGTTTTGGTAAGTTTTTTATTAGAGCCTCCGAGTATGTCTTTGTGTTTTTATGTGTTTGGTTTGCAGTTGTGGTAGGTCTATGTGGGACTGGGATTGTTGTGTGTGTGGTTACCATCTCCTCCTGTCTGGTCATGCCAGCCCTGAGTTGAGAGAGTTCAGCCTCCAGTTTGGCTATATAGTTGCATCTCTCACATGTATTTGTGTTTGTTGGGAGGAGGAGAGGGTTGTCTGTGTACATGACAATTGTAGCATTGTCTCAAGATACCCATATTGACCAGCTAAACTGGAGAGGACGCCAGTAATATACCACTCGACATGCTAGAACAGTATAAGGGAGCGCTGTACCTTTAAGGGAAGTGGATATTCACAGGGGTGGTAAGTAGAGGTAGTGCTTTACTTAGTACGAGAGTGCTTACTTAGTAGAGAAGTATTGAGAACAAGTGCTAGGCTTATAATATAGTGAGTAGTCTGATTATACTAAGAGTAGAGCTTCCTTAAGGGAAAATTTGAAGAGCAGACCTTGCAGAGCCATAAGAAGTTTAACGGCGCTGCGCTATGTGCACAACCGCGCAAAGCCGTGCAAACGCAGATTTTAAAAAGTGAACTACAAAAGAGCTAGAAATGGTCCAAAACAACCAATTACTACAGCTTCTTGTGCTGAGGTCACTTCCTACAGGGACAGGTAGGCTGCTCAAGGCTCCCCACTCCCACTGGTGAGCAAAGAAACTTCCTTCTATCCAAGAAAGGTAATGGACAACACAGGAACTACACCACAGCCCAGAATACAGCAATGCCTGTAAACTGGTCTAAACTAGTCGAGGAGAGGCGGGAAAACAAGGATTATTTTTTTGTTTTTTTGGTTTTTTGATAGAAACACACAGAGAATGCAGAAACAGTGATAAATCAGTTACAGAGGCTAGCACACTTTAGTGGGCAGCCTCAACAGTTAAATTAAACAAGCAAACTTTCGATCAAATTCGACTAAAATGTAACTTTAAGTGAAGATTTTAAAATAATGCAGCAAACAGTTAAAAAACAGTTCAAGCTAGTTCAGGGTAAGCTACAGAAGCTATTCCAAGTGAAAAAAAAGCAAAGATACTTAAATCCAGAAAGTAGTCGCTTTTCTGAGTTCCCTGCTGCTAGGACCACTCTGCAGGACCACGAGGAGCTTGTCTGAGCAGTATAGACAGAAAAAAACGCCCAGAGGCGGATTTTAAACAGTGAACTACAAAAGAGCTAGAAATGGTCCAAAACAACCAATTACTACAGCTTTTTGTTCTGAGGTCACTTCCTACAGGGACAGGTAGGCTGCTCAAGGCTCCCCACTCCCACTGGTGAGCAAAGAAACTTCCTTCTATCCAAGTAAGGTAATGGACAACACAGGAACTACACCACAGCCCAGAATACAGCAATGCCTGTAAATTGGTCTAAACTAGTCGAGGAGAGGCGGGAAAACGAGGATTATTTTTTTGTTTTTTTGATAGAAACACACAGAGAATGCAGAAACAGTGATAAATCAGTTACACAGGCTAGTACACTTTAGTGGGCAGCCTCAACAGTTAAATTAAACAAACAAACAAACTTTCGATCAAATTCGACTAAAATGTAACTTTAAGTGCAGATTTTAAAATAATGCAGCAAACAGTTAAAAAAACAGTTCATGCTAGTTCAGGGTAAGCTACAGAAGCTATTCCAAGTGAAAAAAAAGCAAAGATACTTAAATCCAGAAAGTAGTCGCTTTTCTGAGTTCCCTGCTGCTAGGACCACTCTGCAGGACCACGAGGAGCTTGTCTGAGCAGTATAGCCAGAAAAAAATGCCCAGAGGCGGATTTTAAACAGTGAACTACAAAAGAGCTAGAAATGGTCCAAAACAACCAATTACTACATCTTCTTGTGCTGAGGTCACTTCATACAGGGACAGGTAGGCTGCTCAAGGCTCCCCACTCCCACTGGTGAGCAAAGAAACTTCCTTCTATCCAAGTAAGGTAATGGACAACACAGGAACTACACCACAGCCCAGAATACAGCAATGCCTGTAAACTGGTCTAAACGAGTCCTTTGATTTTTTAAGGTAGGTAATTCACTTCTCACCTCGCCTCCATCCAGGAAATTCATTACAGGAGCCTAAAGCCAGTTTGTGATGTCATTTCTGGTGTTTCCACCTTGGTCGGTTGCCGTCTAAACATTAGGGTTCTCCCTCAATACCGGAGAGTGTAAAGTAAACTAACTATTCAGCTTGGGAACTTGAAATTGAAATGTTCCCTTGATTGTTCTGCTCTTCCCTGAGTTAGAAGAGCCGGAAGCTTCTGTACAGAGGATACTAATTCGCCGACCAGTGCCTCCATAGCATGTAAACAGGCTCAAAGTCACCAAACGAAGAACGACCCAGTACTGATACACCAACCAAGTGCAAACAAGCAGCAAACTTGTAAAAAATTAAGAAAAACAGTCAGTCGCAACACTTTGCTGGAAACTGAAAACTGTTTTAATGACAGAGTAGCAAATTGACCAACAACTAAGGGCTTTCACCTTGGATTCCACTGGCATCATCAGAGCTGTAAAAAAAGCCCAACATAACAGCTTAAGTACCCTAATAGGTGAAATGAACAACCAATCACATTCTTTCATACAGTTAATACAGAGCACTGAATAGTTTACATATTTAAAGACATATCACTAAAAATCAGGATTTTAAAACAATAACTGTCATAGAAATAGTAAAAAACACACTAAGTACAGTTTAAAATACATTTTTGACACAACAAACACATAAGTCCAAATGTAAATACAATCGGCTATCAGAATTTATAATTCCATAAGTAGAACATTAAAAACACTGCTATTAATTCAAATTAAAGAAGCCCTTTGTTTCAATATAGGGGCCAACGATATACTGTCATTAATTCCTAGTGAAACGCTGGCATTTAACCTCATCTGCCATTTACTTTTCCTTGCTGCTACTTATAATTTAATGTGATCACCCCTCTCATTGTGTCGAACCTTGTCAATCACAAAAAGATGACCTTATAAAGTTCACACACTTGTTACACTTACTGCCTTAAGGATGTATTTGTATGCAAAAATCAGGCAGTTTGGGACAGAGGATAAAGACTTTGACCTGCTAAGGAACTTCATATTGTAGTTCTAGGTTTGAGTACCACAGTCTTCATTTGTGTGCTGTATGACTGTGAGAAAGTCACTAAAGCAGACAGTCCTCCTAAGTCACCCATGATAGGTAGTTGCTCTTTTTGGATTTATCTGCATGACAGATAAATAAAATAATTAAAAAAAAAAAAAAAAAACATGCAGGGGAAAGATTCACAGAGCTGCATATAAAAAGCATGTCAGAAAGAGTAAGAGTGAACAGCTGTGTCACGAATTATTTTGCAGAAGTGTTCGAATACTGAAGGTCATGTAACCGCGTTTTACTTTACAGCACTCTGCACTGTACCTGTTTTGTATTTTGCACAGCACACTACAATTATCAGTGCAACATCTCCAGCTGTAGTTTGTACAAGTACTGAAGTATTCAAAGGATTCAGTGATGGCCTAGTTTGACTGGTTTCATCTAATTGTTATAAAATGAAATCACATGCCATTTTTGGCTGAATTCTCTGAGTATAAATAGATTTTGTATGAAAAGAACTAAGCAGATGGAATGTAATGGTCTATAAAAGATTAATTATGAATTCCCGGTTATCATTCAAGCAGCGTTTTTTATTGTTGTCTTACATAAGTTGTAATACACTATGAATACATATTCCCTCAAAAACCCTTACAGAAACATTTTTTTTTAAAGATATAGCACATTACCACAGTTCAGTAATACTGCTGTGAAGCCCAGTGATTATCGTTTAATCACAGCAGTCTATGCAGGAGCTCGTTAAAGCGTATGATAAATAGAACATTGTCATTTGTTTGCATCATGCATGGATTTGCTGCAGTAATCTGGTTTTAAACCTGCTGCAGTTATGCCCATTAAGGAGCCACCAGGCTTTCATGATTTCAAGGTTACTAAACCAGCTTGTGTCCATCTCCTGCCATTGTTTTCAAACCAGTAGTAAAGCCTGGTCACTGGGTTCGGGTAGCATTTTTTGCAGGTTGCATCCAAGGGATATCTGCCTGTACTGACCCAAGTAATAGTATTCCTCCTAGTTGTACAACCAATGATTTTGGTCAGTTTTTATGACATGGTAGACTGTTGAGTCAACATTATAGTCTTGCAGACTGTAACCGCTAATAGTTATTGTTTGGAATACATATGCAAAGTCATAGTTCTTCCTTTCTTGTTAAAAAGGTATATCTAGTAGTTTTTGAAAAGTTTTCCCTCGTGATGACATCAAATAACTTTTAATTTATAGGGCTTTCTTTGAGAGCTAATGGAGATCTGTCTATCTAGAACTTTTTCTGCATCTTTCATTTTATTTTAAGGATGGTTAAATTTAATGCTTCCTTCCTTAAATATTTAGTAAGCCATTTATTTGTTTAAAGTGCTAGGTAATGTCGTTAGGGTACTTATTTCATTTAGTACGATTTTATTTCAAAGAAGTATAAAACACAACTAAAGCCAGAAGCATAGCAATGCATGTAAAATCCGTAGTACAGACACTGAAACACTCATTGTGTGCCTCATAGATTGACAGGGTAAATCTTTTCAGATTTTCAGAGTTTCTGCTGACAGCTTTGTGGAAACTAACTAAAGGCATTTGCAGCTTGTGCCTAACGGCCCTAAATACCCAAATGCATAATTTGAAGTGTACTTGCGTGTGCAAAGAGGTGTAATTAGTGTCCTCCTAAGCCCAAGGTTAAGGACCAAAAAAAAAAATGTCTTCCAAAGTTCTGAGCTGTGGCAAAAAATAGAAGAATCAACTCCTGTAGAAGTTGTTCAAGCTGCACTGTAGTACAATGTAGTACAATCCTACATCATATGTAAATTATGTAAAAACATGCCGTCATGCAGAGTAATGAAAGAATAACGAAGACTCTGGAAATCTCCATATCTTTTATTGATGCGGTTCTTTATTAAAAGGCAGATAAGTGCTGAATAGTGTTTCAGAAAACTTTGCAGTTATTTATACAGTTTTTCATCCTGTTGCGAAAATACTTTTTCCAAAGGCATAACAACACATGAATTTCATTGATTAGTGTTGAAAAGCTTGTTTCCCACTGGGCAGGGTTTAACCTGTTACCATTGGGTTTGCTAGGAAGCTAGTTAGCCAATAGGGGCTTGAGTAGGGGGCACAGAGTTCTGAGCTGTGGAAAAGAGCTTGTTTAAGTTCCTTGCTACAGTTAAACTGCTAAACGCATTAATTTGAACAGTTTTAGCATAGTCAGTGGCTGTTTAAATGAATTCATGCCCAATAAGCAGCCCACCATTGTCGTGGTATTGTGTATGTGTGTTAAATTGTGCTTCTACCTTTGCACTTGTGGCCAAAATGAAAGGGTCCTTTCTAGACTGGATAGATTAGGTCATCTGCTTGATTAATAAATATATAAAATGCAGTTACTTATAGGCACCATCAGTACTTGAAACATTTGGCTTGACAGTCAAGTGCAGCTAATCTGTTATTCACATGCTCCATGACCTTTGACATCTAATTCAAGCACAGCCCAGAATCCACTATCCCCTTCAGCAGAGTTCACATGAAGGCCCCACCTGGGCAGTTCCTTATCATTCTTACCCCCTCAGCATGCACACATAGTTTGGTTTTGACCTGAGTGCACCATTTACAAAAGTAAAAATATTGTCTTTCGGCTTTTCCCAGTTAGGGGTTGCCACAGCGCAACTCTGGTCCACTAATTGACAGTGGATTTCTACGGTGCCGAGATGTCAACCCGATGCCCAACCTTCAAAGAAGGCACACCCATTTATGCACGCACCTACCTGCATGTCTTTAAACATCACTCGACCATGGGGAGGACATGCAGACTCCACACAGAAGGTGCTCCAGCCGAGAATCGATCGGGAGAACCTCTTGCTGTGAGGCGACAATGCTAACTGCTGCACCACTGTGGCCTTTTTGCACCATTTACAAAAGTGTGCTCTATTAATATATATGGTTCTTACTGCCTGCAAAGGTTTGTATTGCTGTTCTTCAATGAAGCATTTAGCTCATGCCTAAAACATTCAGAACTATTGTCCATTGCTGTTTTTAGAGATTTGGCTATCTAGTTTTTTTGAAGTATAAGAACTAATTTACTGTTACAAGCTCATATCCTAAAATGTACTGAAATCCTATGATGATTAAAAAAAAAACAAACAAAAAAAAAATAAGACTTTTTTCCTTTGTGATGTTTTTGCCAGTCATTAAACCTTTCCTGAACTGGACACAGCTTCACCCATTCCCTTTTCTGTGAATTCCAACTGAGAATAGATAAAAACAGTCCAGATAAGGCTAAAATGCCCTTCCTGCATCACAGCAATGAGAGCATTTTTCTAATGGTGTGATCCCTTCTCTTTGTTGGGTGGGGGGAGGGGTATGAGGTGAGCCACAGCAAAGGCAGATTGTGCATTCCTTATGCATGTGCCTGCTTCCATACTCCCACTTTGAAGGCTGCCACCAGCCACTGGCTGTGTCAGGCTAACATCCTCTCCTCAGTCTTGCATTTGCTTTCCTGTCCTTCTTCTGAAGGAATGTGGCATTGCACCTCTGGCTCTATTGTGCCTTTCCATTCAGCATGGGCAGACCTTACCCTCCCCTGCTATATCAGTCAGATACCTGAGACATTAACTTGCTTCACCTGAGCCATAGTTAGTGCTTCAACTTCAGTGTCACCTGACCTGGTTATAAACCACAGACTTAACCTGAGTAAAGGATGCTTCTTCATAACAAATTTATTGTGTATAAAACCACCTGTAAATAGACTTTCAAGTTCCTTACTGTCTTCTTAACAGCGTCCTAAGTATATCCATGATGTGCTGTGGGAACTTCGTCCATAAGTTACAGTGGAGAAAAGTTTAACTGCGTCAAAAAGTTTAACTGTGTCTTTCAGAGAACAAACGGATCACCCCATTTCCATCTGTGCACCATCTAATATAATTTGATACATCTTAGATGTAGCAGGCAAACCGTGTATGTATAACAGAAAATATATAACCAACCCATCTTTTAAATCAAGCCGCAGTTTTTATCTGCTTTCTTCTATCAACAAAATACAGTGTCATATAAAAGCCACATCTCAGAAAGTCAAATTCTTATATTATAAATTAGGTTTACTTAGGGTTGCCGAATTCAGTCTAACCTGTGATGGATTTCCTCAGTCTGCTTTTGTTTGGTATAGGTTTTCCCAACATGGCATCTTGCCAGAATACCTGTGGTTGCTCATTTGTTTAGCTTTTGTTTCTCTGAGAGGGTTGCTGATGTGAGTAAAAGTAAATTCTGCAATTGAAGTGTATTTTGGTATTTCTCTGAGTTTGATGTGAAAAAATATTGTTTTACGTTGTTAAACTGTATGTGATTTTTCATGTTTTTCTTTTTTTCTTTTTGTGCTTGTGTGAAGATAGGTAAAGCTGCCAGCCTAGCCAGATAGAATTATGTCATTTGTAAACATTGCCACAGGCTTGTTCTCTTAAATGTGAAAAGACTGCATTGGATATTGAACTGCAAAAATGTAACAACAGTACACTCTGCTGTAAGAAAGCTAAGTCAAGCATTTTATGACTGTCTTTGATGTCAAAATTCGGAGCCGATATGTTTGGAGGAAGAAATTCATGTATAATTTTTTTATTGCTCTGGTTCCTGACCAGCTGCAAAATCAAAGGGGCTATTAACCTCTGAGTTTTGTTAGCCTGGGAACCAGAAAGAAATGATGTAATCTAAAATGAATCAGTGGAACTGTGTTATCAATTTAAGGACAGAAAGAATGAGGGCATTAGAGCATTTGTCTTGAGAGCATCCAACTCACCACTCTGCCTGTGTCTATATGTAAGTAGGATTTTAGAACTGTGTTTTCTCTTTGATATAGCTAAGAAATAGGAAGATTAGACTAGTTTGTTTTTCTGTGATGTCAGAACTTTTCTATGGTATTATTTTAAACATTTCTTAGTGATCTCTGAACTCTTGACTGGCACTGTGTAGTAAGAAGTATTGTCTTGTGTTTCTATTATTTATTAGTAAATATTTTTAAACCTTTCAACTGTGGCTGTTTTGTGTAGAGATAATTTAAGCTCTAGAGTGCATTGCATATATATAGTGGTACTGTACCAAGTCACTCCAAATAAGCTTTGCTGTTCACACTTACCATTTGGATAATAATATTGCACAGTAATAACTGGACACCCTTTAATAAGGGCCTTTGAGTAGCTGATAAATATTAGCTTGGTGATGGCAGTGATTTCTGCTGTATAGTCTTGGTAAAAGGGGTACAGCTGGAGAACATGTGCCAGCCTTCCACAGGAGGGTCTGTGTTGTTGTTTAAACTCTTATCTCAAAGTGTGTGTATGTCAGCTACTTGGACAGGGACATGAAGCACTGGTTGGACAGAGAGGGTGCTGGAGGTTTTAGCTTGCCCACTAGGCTGAGATCTGGACCCTATAGCTGTGCCAGTGGGGAGTCTTATTGGGGACCTGGAGAGAAAGGGAGAAATCAACCCCAGACTGACTGTGATCTCTGTGTGCTCTTAATGGAAATTGTACTTTACTGAGTGTGTACTTGTTATCCTCCCAATGTGGATGCCCCACACTGGTGTTAGTGGTGAGGATTGAGGCTCCTTGATTGCTGTGCCAGTGCACGGGCATCACAGCTTATTATTTCTTATAGTGTTGTGTTGGTTTCCTGTCAGAGCCCTGTGTCTTATTTATTAGGGGTCAAGCTAGCGTGAAGTTTGGAAATGTGTTTTTTGGATGTTAGGTCATGAGCATCTGGGTTTTATGCTAATATTTGGAAAACTGCAATTTATAATACTTCCAAAGAGCAGCTGATCTGAGTTTGATCCGCAGATATAAAATGTTATGTCTGCACTGAATATAGTTCATACAGAAGATAGGTATGTCTGTAATATTAAACAAATCCTGTTCATTTTCATAACTCTTTATGCTGGATAGGGTTTGATTCCTTTTGAATATCAGAAATATCTAGTTATATTACAAGGAGCTCTAAACAGAAAAGTCTATTGTGCATTTCTTGGAACAACAGGTTTGTAGCAACTTTAGCCTGTTAGTGCCAACAGATACATTTTACTTAGGAATGTTCTTACAAGTAGTCTATTTCCAGTAGAGCCAAATGGCCTGTAGAAAATATATGGATTGTGTAGTTTTAGACAGTTTTGTACGGCTTTGATATAAAGTACTATAAGAAAAATTATTTTAAAAAAAATATATCCCTGTCCATATTCAAATGCAACTTAGATCTATGGATGGAAATCAGAAAATTTAGCCCAGGACTGCCACCTCTGCAAATAATGGACAAAGGCATCTCCTAAATGATTTTACCCCATGTGTGGGTTCCTCGGATTATCTATGGCATGATCTCAGTTATTCTCATAGAGGTAATATATAATTATTGACTATTGGGTGGGAAAGGACAATTTACAACCATAATCCACAGGTGCCACCAAGGATCGAATACCAGCAGTTTTCTTTGAAAACACAGCTTTAATGAAAATGAACAAAAAACACACACACTCCAGGCATTAACGTCTCCTATCTACTACGTTTTCATTTGCAAGTTACTTCATCAGATGCGGACAAACTTATGAACCATTCCTTTTATACTTCCTATAGTCTGTCTGATGAAGTAACTTGCAAATAAAAACTTAGTAGATAGGAGACGTTAATGCCTGGAGTGTATGTGTTTTTTGTCCATTTTCATTAAAGCTGTGTTTTCAAAGAAAACTGCTGGTATTCGATCCTTGGTGGCACCTGTGAATTCTGTTTGAAGTGGTGACTTGGTGAATATTTTACTTTATGACAATTTATAACCAAATACAATAGGTTATTTTGAGAACAAAAAGGGAAATTGGCTAGGCTTAAAATGTCCCACAAGGGCAGCTACCCTAGTACTTGACTATTAACACATGAACCTATAAAAATCTGAATGCTTTCTTAGTGCAGAGTACATAGTCGTAACAGATAGATACAGGAAAGTATTTGTTATGGAAGTAAAAACTGAGTGCAGTCATGCTTAATTCCATAAAAGCAGTATCTGTGTTATGTTAATTCCCACCTTTGAATTCTGTAGTGGGGTTCAGTTTTTTAGTAGGGTTAGAAAGGACCATTGTGAGTGTGAAGTTGAAATATTATTGTAGGAGACCCAGCTAATGGATGTTGTAAAGTTCTTTTAAAAAAGTAAACATTCAGATATCTGATTTAAAATCTGTAAAACACACACAGTTGCCTGTGTGTATATGTTTGGGTAATATATGGATGTGTGGTGGGTATTACATACAGTATGTTATGCTGCTGTATATTTTGGAATGATTTTCGTCATATCAAGCAATGTTCAAATTGCAGCATTTTGTTTTGTAATACTGCAGTACAAGATTTTTTTAGGTATTAATAAAATAAACCCTTGTATATTGCATTATATCCATTTTTTCAATGTATTTTTAGTTATAGTTACTGTTTCTTATTCATTTCACTGGGATGCTGTAATTGCTTATGTAGTCTTTGGAGTATCAGACAGTATACAGTGGGACGGTGGTATAATGGTTAGGGTGCTTAGCTTTCAAATAAGAGGTACAGGATTTGATTTTCATTAATAGAAATTAAAAACAAAGGCTCATTTATGCAGAACTTCCTTATGCTTGGCTTGGACACCAGTGACTGCAAGACTTTTGATTATTTCTAAAATCATCCGTACCCACAAAGACTATTATAAGTATATTTTTTGCACTTACTGTAACTGTTTCAGTGATATTTATTTGTTTGAATTTATCACTGATTTTCAGCCTGCACTTGTTAAAGAAACTTCATCTGTTTGTTACTGTACTGCTCTTAGGTTGTTTTAACAATATTCTGATGTTTCTGAACCTCCTCTGATACTGCAAAAGCTGTTCTGAGTGAGTCTGCCAAAATATTTCTAAGTTTTGCAAAGTTTGTATATGTTGTGAACATTTCTCAGGGTTAGTGAACTTATTTTCAAGGATTCCTGATATTGCAGTAAGTCTTACTTCTGTTGTAAAGCATTTGTTACTGCATTTGAGCTCAGAGCCAGTTTATTTTACATTGTAAGGGTTCTTTTGGACTCTGGTGGGAACAGAGAGCTAAACTGAACCCACCCAAGATGGGAACTACTAGTTGACAGCTTATTGTGTTTTTATCTGATTGGCCCAAGGAGTCGGACTTAACCTTATAAAAGTCTTTCATCCTGTTCGCATAAAAGCCTCACACAAACACTGTTCCTCATGCTTGCATATAAGCAAACCTCTCCAGTTTAAAATCCTCTATAGGAAAAGCTCTCCATAGTCTCCTACTTTTCACAGCTGCAGAAAGAGCTGGCAGTTTTTGCAGAGGGTGGTACCACTGCAGGTCATCTATTAGTATACTACTAAAAACTTGCACTTTGACCTATAAGTGACTCTCCCTTATTCCTTGCCATCTGGAAGTTGTGTTTCCTTGCCTTACATAACATAGGCTAGATTCAGACCTACTGTATCTAGACTGTTTGGGTATCGATGTGCTCTAAACCAGCCGTCTTACATTAAAAGGGCCTCCCTGCACTCTTGTGGCAGAAGTGCGCAGCTCAGGACCCTTCTGAGTTAAGGATTGCTGGAGAAAGGCTCAGTTTAGGGCTTTCCCATTAGTTGTTGCGTTAAAACTATTTAAATGTGCCTGTATATAAGCCTCATGTTTGCACGGGTTTGTGCTCAGTTTGCAGGAGCTGCTCAACGTTTGGCAACTTTAGCCAGATGTCTGAAGTACATCTGCACTGGAATCAAAGGCATCCACTGGAAAAAAAATGAAAAATAAGTATTTTAAGTCAGCACTGCATTTTGTTGTCAGTATTTAATTGAATTGTTGCTTCATTTTGCTGTTTGTGACTATGTCCAGCTAGCTCACTTTCTTCCCAAATACCACATTCAGAAAAATCCTGTCACAGTGGATGGGCAGTTTGCCATCATTTTTCCTGCCAGATTGATATAGGCATCTTGAGGCAATGTAACAATTGCTTCATGTATACTGACAACCATTTACTCCTAAAGCAAACTAACACCTTATGTGAAAGATGCAAGTACACTGTGGAAGTGGAGTCAATTCTCTCATGTAAAAACAAACTAGATATCACACAGGTTATCAGCGCACACACTTCACCTGTCACACAAACCTCATGTATCGCACAAAATAAGGTCATGACACATAAACCCACATACGCAGAGGTACTCACTAAAAGCCTATCAAAAGAAGAGAGACCTCCCAAATGCACACCACCTACACTCACCACTAAGCATAAAGAAACCACTACACATATCAACACACACACACCCATGTCTCAAGAAATAAGCCACTAAGGCAAAATCCATCAAATGTCTTGGTCATAGGCAACTCCATACTGAGACAAACTCCATACTGAGACACACAGATGTCCCCCTCACCAGACTGGACAAGAAAGTCACAGTCAGCTGCCTGTCAGGTACCAGGATCTGACAAATCACACATGCGGTCAAGTCACTCCACAACATGTACCATTATGACACTGTCATAGTCCATGTTGGAGTGAATGACTTGAGATGTACCTCTCTGGACTATGTGAAGAGAGACATGTCGGAACTCTCTGTTTGTGTGTCCCAGACAGGTATGTCCCTAGTCCTAAGCAGTATCCTTCCCTCATCCAGGACGATACCACGGTATAAACAAACAGTGACTGACTTCAACAATTGGCTCAGCTTCTGGTGCCAGTCCAAGGAGATGCAGTATCTGTCAGCCTGGGAGGATATGGTGGACAGACCACAGTGCTTTGTTAGAGATAGTCTGTACCTGTCCACCGATTGGCTTTTGGATATTGGGAAAGGCTCTTTTCTCCACCATAGTGCCTTTTTTAGGCAATGTCAAAACAAATTTTCAATATAACAAAATCTAATCGAGACAAATTTGGTCATGCTGCTTAATGCTAGGAGTTTAAACACAAAATTGCACTCCGTGGAAGCACTCCTCACCTTGGAGGATGCTGATGTCTGTGCAGCTACTAAGACATGGTTCAAGGGCACTGAGAGCACCTTGGCTGTGCAAGGTTACAATGCCTTCCACACGTTCAGGCCTCAAAATGAGCATGAAGGAACCAAAGATTCAAGGGCGTCCATTTTCATCAAAAATAAAGCTACTCCATGTCCAATTAACTATTGGGAAAATACCATACCACTTCATTGCTAACTATAGATCCCCAGCTATAAACCAGGTCAAGCACACCACCTACCTCAATTTACTGAAATCCCTCACCATAGAGAACAACACCTTAGCCATGAGAGATTTCAACTATCCTTCCATAGACTTGGGGACATACATGTGTAAAAACACACTTGTCCAGAGGTTTCTGGACTATAACACAAATGCTCTGGAACAGATGTTCTGCACCCCCACTAGAGACTCTAAATGTTCTGGACGTAGTAGCCACCAGCATGGGGGGGAGGGGTCACTGTACTTCCGCATGCATGATACCCTCCCTGGTTACGTGAGACCACATATCTGTCTCATTTGAAGAAACTACTGGAAATACCCTCACAGGAACAAAAAGTATGAAAAAACTTCCCGAAAGCTAACTACAGCCTACTAAGTGATGGTATAAAAAGCTTTATATCACCCACAATAGCAGACATCAATGACCATTTTGCAGAAGTGTATGCAAATGCCCTGTACGAACACTTAAGTGACTGTATAAACTCTGCTACACCTAACTGGATTAAAACCAGGTCTTCCTGTAAAAACAAACCCACTTTAAGTATAAACAAATTATACAACAAGAGGAAGAAACTGTTGTCCAAAAGCAAGAGGGATATCACCCTGCAGAGGAAGAGTTCCCTCCTAAGCCTAAACAAGAAAATCAGAAATCTTGTAAAGTCTTCTAAAGCAAATTATGAAACTGAAGTCACATTCCTAGCTAAGGATAATCATAAGTCATTCTTTAACTACATCCAAAGTCTAAAAGGGAATGGCCAGCTATGTGTCTAACTAGTTGTAGATGGGATCACTCATACTACACCGGAAGATATCACCATCTACTAGCTGACAGATTCAGCGCAAACTTCACCCCCCATCCCCACCTATCATATCCCAAAGCATACCTGACACCAGTCCTCTGCCTAATATCTCCAGAGAACAGGTCATCTCTGTGTTCGTCAAGGTCAAAAACATGGCATTAGTGGGACCAGACAATATCCCAGGTTGTTTACTAAACAATTTAAAACAAGATATAGTGAACCCGTTTGGTGTTCTCTTTAATTATAGCTTGAGAAGTGGCTTTGTTCCTGCAGAATGGAGAACAGCAACAGTAATCTCCCCTGCACAAAGGGGAGCCATCAACTGATCCTGGGAACTATAGACATATAGGTCTAACCAGCTCCATCTGCAAAGCCATGGAAATAATTATCATGGATCTTACTGTATCATTAAGAACATAGGCAACCTTCAAATGCTGGACCCAAGCCAGTTTGATTTTGTTAAGGGTAGATCATGCTTATTAAACCTGGTAGACCTCTATGAGAATGTCACCAAAGCTCTGAATGAAGTTAAGACAGTGCACACAGACTATCTCGACTTTGACAAGGCTTTTGACACAGTTCCCCAGTCTGGGATCCATAAGAAACTCTCCCAGATAGAGATTAACCCTTATGTTATTAGATGGGTAGCCAATTGGCTCACTGACAAGAACACACACTGTTAAAGTTGGTGACTCCACCTCCACCAGTAGATCCATCACCAGTGGAGTACCACAGGGATTTGTGCTGGGTTCCTTACTGTTTGGTATCTCTTTCTCAGAAGTCCAGACCAAAGTAGATGGCCTTTGGCTCACCAAGTTTGCTGAAGATTACAAACTGGGAGCAATCATTGAGCCCCCCAACAATGTCAACATATTACAAGAAGGAAACAACAAAACAAGGAAAAAAGCCCAAGGAATTAGCTGTGTGGTGTGAAATAAATGCAAGATAAGCAGCAACAAAGCTCACACACACACACACACACACACACACACACACACACACACACACACACACACACACACACACAAATATGATTGAATAAAACAACCACCACATAAAAATGAAGGTATTTACTAGTAAAACTGGTAAGCACTTTCACTATATAAAATAGCTTCTTCATACCAAAAGTGAGAACATACAACATCCACATTTAAATAGAATTACATCACTACCTGTTACACAAGTAGAATGAGAGGATGTAGAATTATATCACTACCTGTTACACAAGTAGAATGGGGGATGTAGAATTACATCACTACCTGTTACATAAGTAGAACGGGGGATGTAGAATTACATCACTACCTGTTACACAAGTAGAATGGAAGGATGTAGAATTATATCACTACCTATTACACAAGTAGAATGGAAGGATGTAGAATTAGATCACTACCTGTTACACAAGTAGAATGGAAGGATGTAGAATTATATCACTACCTGTTACACAAGTAGAATGGGGGATGTAGAATTACATCACTACCTGTTACACAAGTAGAACGGGGGATGTAGAATTACATCACTACCTGTTACACAAGTAGAACAGGGTCTGTAGAATTACATCACTACCTGTTACACAAGTAGAATGGGGGATGTAAAATTACATCACTACCTGTTACACAAGTAGAACAGGGTCTGTAGAATTACATCACTACCTGTTACACAAGTAGAATGGGGGGATGTAGAATTACATCACTACCTGTTACACAAGTAGAATGGGGGATGTAAAATTATATCACTACCTGTTACACAAGTAGAACAGGGTCTGTAGAATTACATCACTACCTGTTACATAAGTAGAATGGGGGTATGTAGAATTACATCACTACCTGTTACACAAGTAGAATGGGGGATGTAGAATTACATCACTCCCTGTTACACAAGTAGAATGGGGGATGTAAAATTACATCACTACCTGTTACACAAGTAGAACGGGGGATGTAGAATTACATCACTACCTGTTACACAAGTAGAATGGGGGATGTAAAATTACATCACTACCTGTTACACAAGTAGAACGGGGGATGTAGAATTACATCACTACCTGTTACACAAGTAGAACAGGGTCTGTAGAATTACATCACTATCTGTTACACAAGTATAACGGGGGATGTAGAATTACATCACTACCTGTTACACAAGTAGAACAGGGTCTGTAGAATTACATCACTACCTGTTGCACAAGTAGAATGGGGGATGTAGAATTACATCACTACCTGTTGCACAAGTAGAATGGGGGATATAGAATTACATCACTACCTGTTACACAAGTAGAATGGGAGGATGTAGAATTACATTACTACCTGTTACACAAGTAGAACAGGGTCTGTAGAATTACATCACTACCTGTTACACAAGTATAATGGGGGATGTAGAATTACATCACTACCTGTTACACAAGTAGAATGGGGGATATAGAATTACATCACTACCTGTTACACAAGTAGAATGGGAGGATGTAGAATTACATCACTACCTGTTACACAAGTAGAACAGGGTCTGTAGAATTACATCACTACCTGTTACACAAGTATAACGGGGGATGTAGAATTACATCAGTACCTGTTACACAAGTAGAATGGGGGGATGTAGAATTATATCACTACCTGTTACACAAGTAGAATGGGCGCTGTAGAATTACATCACTACCTGTTACATAAGTAGAATGGGGGCTGTAGAATTACATCACTACCTGTTACCCAAGTAGAGTGGGGGATGTAGAATTACATCGCTACCTGTTACACAAGTAGAATTGGGGGATGTAGAAAATGAGACTGAGTTAAGGGAAATTAGATGGATAATCTCACTGCAGTCCCACATGGGCCATGAATTAAAAGAACATATCCCTCTATGCCCGATTTTAAAATCTAGGGATTTGAGTAAGAAGTCATTTCTGCACACTTATATGATTTTATTTTTTAGATTTTTTTTTCTTGTATACATTTCTTAGAAGTATGTTTTTTTGTTTAATATTTTATCGAAATCAGGTACCTGTATCTTTAAATATGTGACTCCTATGATTCGTTACTTGTATAACAGGTAGTGATGTAATTCTGTTTAAATGTGGATGTTGTATGTTCACTTTGGTTCTGAAGAAGCTATTTTATATAGTGAAAGTGCTTACCATTTTTACTATTAAATACGCTCATTTTTTACATGGTGTTTGTTTTATTCAGTCTTGTTTCTGTGTGTGTGCTTTTTGTTCACTTATATTACAAGAAGGGCTCATATAAGTAAATGATTGTTGCCAAAGCCATAGTCCAAAACTAAATGCAAAAAATGTATTATTATTCCTTTTAGCAAAACAGAATTCCCTACAAACTGCATTACTCACAGCACCCCCCTGAGTTCCAACCCAGTGGCATGATACTCGGGAACACAGGTTGATAGCAATCTGAACATTGACCACCAACTTTCCACAGTGGTAAGGGAAGCCTTCTACGTAGCACACCTCATAAGCAATGGCATAGCATTCAGGTCAGAGGATGTTATAACTCCACTGTACTCAACCCTCATCAGACCACTAGTAGAATATAATGCACCCTTTTGCATGTACCACACCAGATGCCTGCAGCAACTGGAGAGACCTCAGAGGTTTCTCACTAAGAAAATACAGGGACTCCAAACCGTGAACAATGTGGACAGGATGAAAGCCCTGTCACGTTACTCTGTATCTTATAGGCTGCTGAGAGCCTGGCCTGTAGGGTGATCTCCAACCTGCCCTAATGGAAATGCTGCACATCTGTAAGTCACATGACTGAAGGGTCACTCCCAAAACCTGGCCTGTAGGGCGATCTCCAACCCCGCCCTGATGGAAATGCTGCACATCTGCAAGTCACATGACTCAAGGGTTACTCCCTCAACCTGGCCTGTAGGGCGATCTCCAACCTACCCTAATGGAAATGCTGCACATCTGTAAGTCACATGACTCAAGGGTCACTCCCTCAACCTGGCCTGTAGGGCGATCTCCAACCTGCCCTGATGGAAATGCTGCACATCTATAAGTCACATGACTCAAGGGTCACTCCCTCAACCTGGCCTGTAGGGCGATCTCCAACGCCGCCCTGATGGAAATGCTGCACATCTGTAAGTCACATGACTCAAGGGTCACTCCCTCAACCTGGCCTGTAGGGCGATCTCCTACCCCGCCCTGATGGAAATGCTGCACATCTGTAAGTCACATGACTCAAGGGTCACTCCCTCAACCTAACCTGTGACATTAACAAATCATGCTGGAGAGACAAGTATGTCTCCCAGAGACTGCCAGTTCTCTGGAATAGACTACCTATTCATGTAAAACAGAGTTCCTCACTGACCCTATTCAAACTCAAACTATATAATTCAATGGGAGACAGAAAGTCCACCCCAGGGATGGCATCCATGTCCCTCATGGACAGGGGTAGCCGGTGTTGATAACAGACCTGCTCTGTTCATAAATTCATTCTGCGAACTACCCAAAAAAGAACAAATGGGGATACTTGGGTTAACATGGCTAGACTAATAAATGCTTTATGGCCACTCGCCTAGTAACCTGCTATGAACCTGTAGCAGCTACCTGATGCTCACAAACCATGAACTGTGACTTACTTTGTCACAAACTACATATGAGCACCACACACACTCCTGTGGCACTCCACTCATTTACATGGAAAGTACATTCATTGAGCACCACACACTCCTGTGGCAATTCGCACATGTACATGGAAAGTACAGTCAGTGAACACCACACACTCCCTTAGCAAACTGCACGTGTGCATGGAAAAGTACAGTCAGTGAGCACCACGTACTCCCATGGCATTCCGCACGTGTGCATGGAAAGTACAGTCAGTGAGCACCACACACTCCCGTGGTAGTCTACACGTGTACATGGAAAGTTATCATGCACTGAAGATGTAGAAAACTCATTGCACAAGCCTCCAATGTCAAAAAGACCAGATCTCAGTGGAAATTAAAAAAAAATCACAGGTCTCATGAAGTGGTCACTACCCAAATCAATATAAATCAGCCTGGGGAGCCTAGAGACCACCACCAGGATGAACAAAAAACAAAAGTCATCAGGATTAGCTCAAGGGTGGAGCTGGGTTTCTATTGGAAAATGAACACTTGTTACTTTCTAGAAGCTCTATATAAAAAGGTTTTGATCTCTTTCAAAGGTTTCTAAACCATTAGAAGCTTTAACAGATTTTGGAAAACTTTGCCTTTAGTCAGTTCTCTTGAAAGAAAGTTTGTAGAGACCACCACCAGGATGAACAAAAAACAAAAGTCATCAGGATTAGCTCAAGGGTGGAGCTGGGTTTCTATTGGAAAATGAACACTTGTTACTTTCTAGAAGCTCTATATAAAAAGGTTTTGATCTCTTTCAAAGGTTTCTAAACCATTAGAAGCTTTAACAGATTTTGGAAAACTTTGCCTTTAGTCAGTTCTCTTGAAAGAAAGTTTGTTTGGATTAGCTCTTTTGTCTTACAGACTTCATCAGATTCAAAAATTATTTTTAACAAGTGTTCTTTTATGATGATAGGTTGAGATCCTTAGGTATACTTGAGTTTTGTATAGATGCCTCTGAAGTGCACTTGCACTGAATTTGTTTGCTAAATCTGTAAGATGAAAGCACTAATCTGAACAAGCTTTCTTTGAAGAAAAGTGACTGACTAAAGATGACTGTTTCCAAAATTTGTTAAACCTTCTACTAGTTCAGGAACTGTGGAACGTCTGGCAAAGAACGGTTGCATTTTCAACAGAAACCCAGTACCGCTCTTGAGCTAATCTGTTTGGCTTTTGAAAATTAAAAAATGCAACGCATACTGCTATATCCGCAATAGAGAATCTGCAAGAAAAAATCACCCCAAACCAAGTAAGCCTAAACCTCAGCACAAAAATAAATAGGACATGCTTGAGGGACAGATTCATTTCCCAGAGGCTCCCCTCACTCTGGAATAGAATCCCAGTTCATGTTAGACATAGCCCCTCGCTGACCCTCTTCAAGCGAAATCTGGACGCGTGGATGGGAAATCGCAAATTCACCCCTGGGATCTCTTCTGTGCCCCTGCTAGACAGAGGCACAGTAAACTAATCTTAAAAGGGTACCTTCTGTGACCTACATTACAGAGGCACAGTAGGCTAATCTAATATTTATTTATTTATCATTTGTTGACTGTGAAAGTCCGACTAGGTTCCACAGAGCCTGTTTTCAGCAGAGGCCCGGGGAGAAATGCTCCAGATGCATGTCTTTGGAAGGGAGGCAGAAGCCAAATACACTCTGGCTAGGCTTATAAATGCCCTAGGGCAGATACCCTAGTATCTACCTATGAACCTATGAACAGTAGTCTACTGGCTTAGTGGGTTAGTAAATGGTGTCCTTTGAGGGATTTGTGGTATCTCTCTGCATGAAATGAATGCAGGCTTGGCCCCACTTGCTTTGCCAAAGATGGCTTGCAACTCTTATTTCAGACATTCTGCATACTGGTAAAGACTTTGTCCAATCCAATAGTACCTCTTAGGCAGAGTAAATGGACCTTTCAGTGTAAAAAAACAAATAACATACCAGATATCAGTATGATGCTGCTGAACGCTAGAAATCAAAATAACAAATAACCTAACCATAAAGCCCTCCTGCATTACTGAAATCTGGATTAGAAATGCAGAAAGCACTCCTCTTGTGCCTTGGTTTTATGCCTGTCATGTATTTAAACCTAATTGGAAACTGTGATGGACTACGCATGTATGTTAGAGACCACATTAGCTCAAAACATTCCTAGGTACTTTCAAACCGAATGTACTCAGACTTGAATCATTCTAAATAAAACCAGCCATCAGAATTTTGCATGTTATGGGGCCCCCAAAAACCATGTCTGCTTCTTAACTACATTACATGAACTGCATATATACAAAAATGTCATCATCCTGGGAGGCTTTAAGTACCTGTCAATAAACTGCAGACCTATACCTCTAATGCAGACTACGATCAAAAATTCCACTGTTTTATAAACAAGAATTCCCGGGATCAAATAGTCAGAGTCCACTACAGGGCAAAGTGTTCTTGACTTGGTCCTTACAAATATGGCAGCTATATTCACTCCCTCAGTGATATACCCTTCCCCAGCCAAGTCTGAACACAATTTGGTAACCTTCTCTTTCAAAATCCCTGAAACAGCAGATGTAAATACCACAAAATTCAAAGATTTTAAATGTACACACTTCTCGGAATTCTGTTTTGAAGTCTGTGAGTTGAAATCTGTCATCATCTTCTTTCGGCTGTTCCCGTTAGGGGTCACCACAGCGGATCATCTGTTTCCATTTCTTCCTGTCCTCTGCATCATGCTCTTTCACACCAACCGCCTGCATGTCCTCTCTCACCATATCCATAAACCTCATCTTAGGCCTTCCTCTTTTCCTCTTACCTGGCAGCTCCATCCTTAGCATCCTTTTCCCAATATACCCAGTATCTCTCCTCAGCACGTCCAAACCAATGCAATCTCGCCTCTCTTGCTTTGTCTCCAAACTGTCCAACCTGTGCTGACCCTCTAATATACTGAATCCTAATCCTGTCCATCTTAGTCACACCCAGTGCAAATCTTAACATCTTTAACTCTGCCACATCCAGCTCTGACTCCTGCCTTTTCGACAATGCTACCGTCTCCAACCCATATAACATAGCTGGTATCACTACCCTCTTGTAGACCTTCCCTTTCACTCTTATTGGTACCGTCTGTCACAAATGACTCCTGACACTCTTCTCCACCCATTCCACCCTGCCTGTACTCTCTTCTTCACCTCTCTTCCACACTCACCATTACTCTGAACTGTTGATCCCAAGTACTTAAACTCATCCACCTTTACCAACTCTACTCCCTGTATCCTCACCATTCCTCTACCCTCCCTCTCATTTACACACATATATTCTGTTTTAGCCCTGCTGACCTTCATTCCTCTCCTCTCTAAAGCATATCTCCACCTCTCCATGGTCGCCAACCTGGTCCCTACTCTCACTACATATCACAATGTCATCTGCAAACATCATAGTCCACGGGGCCTCCTGTCTAATCTCATCTGTCAACCTGTCCATCACCACTGCAAATAAGAAAGGGCTCAGAGCTGATCCTTGATGTAATCTCACCTCCACCTTAAATGGATCTGTCACTCCCACCGCAGTCCTCACCAATGTCACACTACCCTTGTACATATCCTGTACCACTCTTACATACTTCTCTGCCACTCCCGACTTCCTCATACAATACCACAACTCCTCTCTAGGCACCCTGTCATATGCTTTCTTTAAGTCCACAAAGACACAATGCAACTTATTCTGACCTTCTCTGTATTTCTCCAACAACACTCTCAGATCAAATATTGCATCTGTAGTGCTCTTTCCTGGCATGAAACCATACTGCTGATCACTAATCATCACCTCCCTTCTTAACCTAGATTCCACTACTCTTTCCCATAACTTCAAGCTGTGACTGATCAGTTTTATCGTTACTGCAGCTCTGCACATCACCCTTATTCTTAAAGATAGGTACCAAAACACTTTTTCTCCACTCCTCAGGCATCCTCTGACTTTCCAAAATTTAATTAAACAATCTGGTTAAAAATTCCACTGCCATTTCTCCTAAGCACCTCCATGCTTCCACTGGTATTGTCATCTGGAACAACAGCCTTTCCATTCTTCATCCTCTTCATAGTTGTCCTTACTTACTCCTTGCTAATCTGCTTCACTTCCTGATTCACTATCCCCACATCATCCAACCTTCTCTCTCTCTCATTCTCTTCATTCATCAGCCCTTCAAAGTACTCTTTCCATCCACTCAACACACTCTCCCCACTTATGAATGCGTTTCCCTCACTGTCCTTTATCACCCTTACTTGCTGCACATCTTTCCCAGCTCTGTCCCTCTGTCTAGCCAATCAGTACAGGTCCTTTTCTCCCTCTTTAGTGTCCAATCTCTCATACAACTCTCTATATGCCTTATCCTTAGCCTTCGCCACCTCTCTCTTTGCCATGCGCCTCATCTCCTTATACTCATGTCTACTTTCTTCATCTCTTTGACAATCCCACTTCTTCTTCGCCAGCCTCTTCCTCTGTATACTCTCCAGTACTTCCTCATTCCACCACCATGTCTCCTTGTCCTCCTTCCTCTGTCCAGATGTCACACCAAGCACCTTCCTAGCGGTCTCCCTTACTAGTTCTGCTGTAGTTACCCAGATATTTGGTAACTCTCCACTGCCTCCCAGTGCCTGTCTTAACTCTTCCCTGAACTCCACCTCACAATCACCCTTTTTTAATTTCCACCATTTAATCCTTGGCACTGCTTTCACACTCCTCCTCTGCTTCTTGATCACCAACATCATCCTGCAGACCACCATTCTATCAAATCTAACTGTATACCCACAAAATTGTTGACATAGCTAGTAGTTATCCAAATAAATCTTATGTTCAGCTAGAAAACTGTATAAATCTGTTAGTCCCTACCAAAATAAACCAAAAAAGGGAAGAGGAATGTAAGTCAGCTTGGCAGTTCGCATGCATAAATAAGCGATAAGTCAGCTTGGCAGTTCGCATGCATAAATAAGCGATATGATTTGAAGAGAAAAGCTCATTAGAATTTATAGCAAAACTGAAACCCCACAACTTGAGGTCAACTTCCAAAGGTTATCCAAAGGCACAATAAAGATCATCAGGAAAATTAAGATATCCCATGAATGTAAGCTCGCATCAGAAGCTAGGGATAATTACAAATCCTTCTTTCTTCCATTAAGAATTTACAAGCTAACACCCAGCATGACTTTGAACTTAATGAGACTGGCACGACTGCTGCTCATCTAGTCTTTGTCGCAGGTACACTGGAAAACAAATTTATTGCAAATTTCACCCCAGAGATGTCTGTACAAAACACACGTACCTAAAGACCTCAACCTCTGTCATCACAAAAGATCCAAAACAAAACCAAAAATACATCTTCTGTTGAGCTCGATAACATACCAGGCTGCCTATGGAGCAGCACTAAACATACATTGGTAGATTTCCTCCAACTATTCAGCCTGAAGTTTTCCACTGGCTTTGTCTCTGAGGGTTGGTGCACAGCATTTATAATAACCTATCATCGACCCTGAGAATTACAATCACATCCAGATGAGCCTTATCTGCAAGGTCATAGAAGAGGTCATAGCAGATCTGTTTTATAAGACTTGTTCCCAGCTGTTTGGCTTTCTTAAAGACAGATCTTGTCTAATGAATCTGATATATGTATTTTTTTAAGAGGGTAACAAGTTCATGCTGTCTGTGTAGCATAGCTTGACACTGACAAAGTAACAAATAATTTTTATTTTTAGTTTTCAGCTTTCATGCAAGTTTTGTACCAAGTGAATGGAAAACAGCTGTAGTCATTCCCATGCATTAAGGAAGACCGTCCATAGAGCCAGGCAATTGCAGACCCATCTGTCTGACCAGCCTTTTTTGCAAAGCCATGGAAAGACTAATCATGGAATGAATCAATAAGGATGTAGGCAATCTCTAAACACTGGACCCATCTCGGTTTTGATTCATCAAGGGCAGGTCATGCTTACTCAACCTGGTGGACTTTTTTTAAAAGGTCACCAAAGCAATAGATGAAGGCAAAATGGTACACACTGCATACCTTGACCTTGCCAAAGCTTTTGACACAATTCCCCATGTGGCCATATCAGAAAAGTTGAACAAACTGGGAGTAAACCCCATGTCACCTGTTGGATTGCAAACTGTCTCACAGATAGGATACAGGAAATCAAAATTTAGAAGGTACCTCCACAAAGAGAACAGTCATCAGTGGAGACGATACCAACAACCTTTGGCTGACCAAGTTTGTAGATGACTGCAACCTAACAACAGTTATTGAATCCCTGAATGACAACCATCCTGCAGAAAGATTTGTCCCAAATAAATAACTGGTGCCAAAAAATGCATTTTCCTATCCTTTGGAAAGTCATCTACCTCAAGCAACTACCTCATTGACAATGCACTCCTAAGAGTTGACCCAGTTGTTCAGGATTTGGGAACTTAAATTGACAGTGACCTAAATTTCAACCAGCATGCATCTATTGTAAGAAAGTCAATGTATATCGCATAGCTTCTAAACAACGTGATTGTGTCTAGATACAGGGATGTCATGGTCCCCCTTTACTCAGCTCTCATTAGGCCAGTCATTGAATAGAAAGCCCCCTTTGGCATGTGTTTTTACAGACATGTGCAACAACTGGAACACCCACCTTACTAAAAGGATCACAAAGCCTAAGCAATATGTCATTCAGAGCCCTGTGAATATACTTGGTATCCTACAGACTGCTAAGAGGTAACCTGTCAGCTCATCAAATGTTATCAAAAGTACTTGGTGTAGGAGTCTAAACCTCTTCTGCAGTGTCAGAGGAACAGGTATATCTTACAAGAGGATACCACTTTCTGGAATAGACTCACAGTCCGTATAAAACAAAGTTCATCCCTCTCCATATCCAAATGCATCTTGGGTATATGGATGGGAAACAGAAAGTGTACCCTGGAATTGCGCTCCTGTACTACTACTGGGCAGATGCAACTCCTAAATTCTTTATCTGATTCATAGATCCCATGGGTCCCAGTTATTCACATTAGGGGTGATATGTAATTATCGATCATGGGATGGGTAAGACCAATCTCTAATCAAATGGAATAGGTTAATTCAAACACCAAAAATGAAATTGTCTAGACTTAAAATAGCCCACAAAGACAGCTAGCCTAGCTCCTTCCCGTGATCCTGTGAACATTATCAACATGCTAAATGCATTTCAAATTGATCCCTGTGTAGTTATATGGATAGTGAATTGACTGAAGAACAGAACCCACACTATGAGGGTGGCAGGCACATCCTCAAAGAGCATGAAAGTAACCAGTTAGATACCACAGGGTTTTGTGCTGAGATCTCTGCTGTTCATCATATACTTCTATGATCTCCAAATGAAAACACAATAACTCTGGTTGGCCAAGTTTGCTGATGGATGTAAACTGGGTGTTGTACTTAAATCCCCTTCTGAGATGCAGGTGCTACAAAGTGAACTTACATATGTTAATAGGTGTGCACTGAAAATGAGCTAAAACTAAATGCTAAAAAATGCAATATTGTTGCATTAACCCTCTAACCAATTTATATTGTAGAAAATACCCCAGTCTGAAATGAAGATTTGAGAGACCTTCAGACATGGATAAATAACTCTGTCCTTTGATGATTGTGTTGAAACAGTGCTTAGGAAATCCTTCTGTCTGGCAGAGCTGATCACAGCATATTTTCCTTAAGGTCCAAAAACGTCCTGACTCCTCTATATTCTACACTAATCAGGACCATCATGGAATACAAAAGCCCCTTTAGGATATGTCTTACTAAACATATAAGGTAGTTGGAGAGACACCAAAGGTTTTCAACAAAACAGATCATGGGTCTAAAGGACCTGAAATAACAGGAGAAGCTGAATGCCTTTTCCCTGTGTTCAGTATTGTGTGGACTCCTTTGGGGTGAACTGTGTCTTGCCTTATGGGCATTAGGGATCCAGCTGTCCAAAACCTCTTTATTTCTTCACAAATCCAACAGTCCAGTAAACAGCAGAACCAGAGATATGAACCTGCTTCAAACAAATAAGTCATGGTAGAGAGAAGATTTATCTTGCAGTGACTGCCCCTTTGGAATTAATTTTCTCCTCAGATCAAGCAGCGGGATGCACTTCCTTCCTTTAAAAAGGAAGTAGACAACTGGACGAACATTTATGAATTTGCCCCAGTATGACTGGCCTATTGCTCTTTAACAAGGAAATAAAGTCTTAGGGTGGTGACTAGCAAGACGTTAATGGAGACATGGCCCAGTTTTCTTATAGTCTCTGATTCTATGATAGTAGAGCTTAATGTAGAATTTTCTAGTTTATTTTTTATGAATGAACTGTTGAGCAGCTGTGTTTCTATACTTGCTTTCTGGTAAATATTTTTTCAAAATTTCAAATATATTTGAGGTGCTATTTTAGTAGTATAATGTCATTCTTTTAAATTAATTCAGTGGAAATACTTAGAACTGGGTTTGTTTGCCCATAATTTAAATTAATTCAGTGGAAATACTTAGAACTGGGTTTGTTTGCCCATAATGCTGTTTTCAGTTTGGCTGTTTGTGGATGGCATTTTATTGCTTGTGTTGAACTTTCATCCCTCTAATTTTGCATATTTTTATTTCTAGAGATTTAATTTATGCACACATTGCTTTTTGTGGTTTAATGTTGTATGTTTTGTTGCTTTTTGTGGTTTAATGTTATATGTTTTCTTGCTTTTTGTGGTTTAATGTTGTATGTTTTGTTGCTTTTTGTGGTTTAATGTATGTTTTCTTGCTTTTTGTGGTTTAATGTATGTTTTGTTGTTTTTTGTGGTTTAATGTTGTATGTTTTGTTGCTTTTTGTGGTTTAATGTTGTATGTTTTGTTGCCTTTTGTGGTTTAATGTATGTTTTGTTGCTTTTTGTGGTTTAATGTTGTATGTTTTGTTGCTTTTTGTGGTTTAATGTTGTATGTTTTGTTGCTTTTTGTGGTTTAATGTTGTATGTTTTCTTGCTTTTTGTGGTTTAATGTTATATGTTTTGTTGCTTTTTGTGGTTTAATGTATGTTTTGTTGCTTTTTGCGGTTTAATGTTGTATGTTTTGTTGCTTTTTGTGGTTTAATGTATGTTTTGTTGCTTTTTGTGGTTTAATGTTATATGTTTTGAACAGTATCTGATTATTTTCTTTTGAGTGTGAATGCGGCTGAATTACTGTTTGACTGTTACTGTATTAAAGTGGTTAATGACTCATGTAATGTTGTGATAAATATTTGATGATAAGCAAGCAATGATGTGCAAAGGAGTGAGAGTAACAGGGACACGGCAGACCAAGCAGGGGTGTTGTAAGGCCTGATGTCACAGGTGTTGGGCGTCCCCACCTCTAGCTGGTCCATTATTTCCTGTTAACACCCACTCTGGAGGTTATTATTGTGCTTAGAAAATGGGCGATCTGTTAAATTTGTTTGGCATTTGTTTTATTATTAACACATACATACTGTTTAAATATTTTTTGCTGTAAAATACTTCCTCCCCATAACATTTCAAATTTGCTGTAGGATATGTAATTGTTGAAGGAAGTATTCTGTATCTAGAATATAAGTTACCCTAATATTTAATGCACTCACAGTTCCACACACACACACACACACACACACACACACACACACACACACACACGTGTGTGTGTGTGTGTAAATGCGCACACACAGATGAAGAAGCAAAGAAGCAGTCTTACCCATATGCAATCAGCTACACGTGTGTGCAAAAATGTGCCATCAGTTCCAGCTATTTTCTTGTCCGTGTATACCTCAGATATCATACTGTGATCAAATTATTAAAAAAATACATAAATAATACACATACACTGCAAAGCAATACAGCTCCCTTCCACACATACACTCTCACTGTCTCTTTCTGTGTCAGACACATACACACACACACACACACACTGTTGTAAATGCTCAGTTATTTTTGCCGTTAAGTTTTTTTTCCCAAACTAGGTAAGCATGGCATTTTTAAGAGTCTTACTTAGCAAGGAAAAATGAAATGGCAGGTCCTTCTAGGTGCTGATGGATTTACTTTCATTATTTTAGTGCGGTTACTCTTTTTTAATTATTATTGTTTTTAATGCTTACTAAGCAGGGCATTTGAGCCACATTTATAAAGGGTAAGTGGGCTAGAATTAATTTATTTTTCTTTTGTTCAGTTAAAAGCGTCCCCCCGGATCAGCACCTTCATTGTCTACTGTAACACTCTGATACCATTAAGGTTTTGGTAAATGTTCAGCCCATTTTCTAAGTAAAAATATCACAAGTCTGCACCTGACAGAATACATTCATCAAACTTTTTTGTCAGTGTATGTGGTTGGGATTGAAATATGTGGATACTTGAAGTATGTTTTCTAACAATAGCCCTAGATACATTGATGGAGTAAACATATTTAGCTGAGCTGGAGGTATATTTGTTTTTATTAGAACCTCTGGCACTTCAACAGAACTTTTCCAAACTTAAAAGTTGTTTCCGTTATGCTAGTGTTGCACTTATTCATTTTGCAAGGTCATTTCACTACTACTTATATTTTTTTCTGCTACTGTTTTGGTTATATCATCAGGAATTTGATGACTCCTCCCCTGTCAGTGAGGCTTTATGTATATCATACCAACCACACACTCATTTTAGCTCAGACTCACACTAACATTAAAACAAAATGTACATAATGCATAAATGTACCCATTTAATAAAAATACACGTAATGCAGAACATTCAGATTATGTTCTAAAAATGGGAAAAAAGACAAGTTTGTAAAGCATCTTTCTGATGCCAGAAAGGTGCATAACAGTCTTTGGTTAAGTACCCTTATGCAGTGTTAAGATCAGGTCTTACACTGGGGAATAACAACAGACTGTGTTATCTGGCAAAGAACAGCAGCAGAAGAAAGAACAGATTTACAAGTTGTTATGCACTTCTCTGTGCCAAACTTGTAAACAGTGTGGCAGAGAAAAGGTATGTAACAGCATTTAAAGCTGCTCATTCTTCACAGGGTCAGTTTGTTCCTGCTTGCTGTGTGTTTGCTAGTGCTAACTGTGTTATGTATTTCAAGGGCCTTGAAAGCAGGTAGCATACTACTCCTACACATTTTTTCCTAGACGTGTTATATATGGTAGTACATGGGGCAAATGCAACTTTTGTGCACTGCAAAGAATTATGATTAGATCTCACTAGGCAGTTATCCATATTTATTTTTGAAGTGCTTAGTTAACATTAATTAAAATATAATGTTTAGGTACACATACAGTACAAGTAAGCCCACATAAAACACCCCTAAACGTAAATCTATTCAAAATAAACCATAAAATTCTGGAATGAAAAAGTAACAAAACAAAACCTAGACTACAACCTCGTGAAGCAAGCTCAAATAACCAGATATAAAAATGCCCAAATAATAACACTGAAAAGTAATGAGCTGAAAACCTTCAGACATACACTGAAACTACAAAGCAATTCATAAAATAAAAAATTAGTACCATCATGCCTAGGCACCTGTGACTCACAGAAATGAGGCTTTACACACTGCTCGAACATAGTAAATATGCAGATTCCCCACCACAATCAACACCAGCTACCAAAACCTAATCCGTAAAAATTAAGTCTAACAAAATTAAGTGAAATAGTAAAACAAAATAGAAAAAAGTGAATTAAAAGAGAGCATTGATTATCTAATCAGAAAATACCACTGTCAGAAAACTGAACCTGAAATTAATAAAGCAAAATAAAAGCCATAACATTCACTGAAGAACATAACTAAATGATATAAAATTAAAAATATTAACATAACGCATTAGTACACTTTTTTTAAACCAACACCGAAAAAAAAAAATGTAAAAGGATGCAAAATTAATTAAGATCTCTATTACAAAACCACCAATGAGATTACTCTATTCGTATAAAGTCGTACAACTGCATTAAGTCCTGTTTAGTAGAAAATGTAAACAATCCTCACAATCGATTGCAATGAAGGCAAAGTGATCATTAAAATGGTGTTTGATTATTGGCTAGTGTGCTTCTGTGTTGTATGTCCTAGCTCTGTGTGTTTCACTGGGTGCACAGGTTTCCTGCTATGTCCCAAAAGATATGTTATAGGTGAATCATCAATCCTGGATTTTGCCCACAGGTGTTTGCCTGCTTAGTGAGAGTCGACAAGGATGTAGCTAGGCATACTCAATGTACTGGAGTGAGTACATTTTTTTTCTGAGCATCTCTTGGAAACTTCAACACTTAAAAAAACACAGAATGTCCAGAACTGTGTAAACAAATGCTTATGGTATAGAGGTATATAAAGGATGCTTGTATGAAAGTAAATCACCTCTAAAAATATTTTTTATGCCTATAAATGGTAAAAGTTGAAAACAATGTGTCCTCTTCCTTTATGTCTAGGGTAGCATTTTGAGTTGAGCACATTTTTAAAATGATAGGTGAGTAATGGAGCCAATGACATTAGGTTTGAGTACAAAATATAAGTATCTGGCTACACCCTTGAGAGTTGATGTGTGTGCATATTCTGTTTACGAGCTGGGGAGCGCTCTGCACACACTGAACACCAGGATATGCTCTTGTTTCCCTTATGTGTGTGTGTATTCTGTTACGAGCTGGGGAGTGCTCTGCACACACTGAGCACCAGGATAGGCTCTTGTTTCCCTAATGTGTGTGTGTATTCTGTTACGAGCTGGGGAGTGCTCTGCACACCACCAGGATAGGCTCTGTTTCCCTAATGTGTGTGCATATTCTGTTACGAACTGGGGAGCGCTCTGCACACACTGAGCACCAGGATAGGCTCTTGTTTCCTTACAGCTTTGCTTTGGATTAGCATGTAATTGGACAGTTTATATATTTCTATGTAAGCATTCATCTGAGAAAATAAACACAGCTCATCGATTAAAGCACATCGATTAAACCTGCAATGCAAGCAAGTCATTGTCTGTTGCATAAACGCAACCCAAAGGAAATGCATCTTTTCTATCA